>NC_139040.1:16599346-17199346 GCF_964662115.1 Mustela nivalis
GCTGGAATCGTGGCTCCTCCACTTCATGAATGGTCGTGTGGCTTTTGGCAGTTAAAGAGCTTTCGTTTCTTCCATTGGGAAGTGGGGAGATGGTAAAAAGATCAGCTTGTAGGGCTGCTGTGAGGATTTTATGACTTCATATAGGGAGTGAAAGCACTTAGAAGCACGCCTAGCACGTAACACGTATTCAATAAAGGTTAGCTAGTCCTGCGAGATGAATGCGGAGGGAAGCCCTCCTTAGCAGAGAGGGGTCCGTGCTAGAAGGCAGCACAAGTCCCCTAAGCCTGTGTGTCCAACAGGGTCGCCGCTAGCCACGTGTGCTGCACGTGTAAAACACACCCGGGATTTACAATACTTACACCAAAAAAGGGGAAAGCATTTCCTTAATAGTTTTTATCTTGATTACGTGCTTAAATAAAATATACTATTGAACTTTATCCATTCTTAAAACTCTTGCCATGGGGCTACAAGAAAGTTTTAAATTACGCCTGTGGCTTGTGTTATCTTTCTATTGGATGGTGCTGCTCAAAAGTGTCAAAGGAGCTGACTGGCCCCATCCTTCAACTCTTTCCCATTAAGGTTCTCACTGGTGGCTAAACCACCAAGTGACACCAGAAAATTCTATCTCCCTCCTTCTCAGAATCTCTGAAGGAAGCCTCTTCCTTCCTTCCTTTCTTTTTGTTTTAAAGATTTTATTTATTTATTTGGGAGAGAGTGAGGGAGAGAGAGCAAGCAAGAGAGAGCACGAGGCAGTGGAGAGGCAGAGAGACAAGAAGACTCCCTGCTGGGTAGGGAGCCCAAGGATGATGATGATGGTGATGCGGGGCTCAATCCCCAGACCCTGAGATCGTGACCTGAGCCAAAGGCAGACGCCTAACCCACTGAGCCACCCAGGCGCCCCCGGGAGCCACATTCTATCACTGACACTGATGCTATGATTAACTCTGACTTACTAATCCAAATGCCGTCACCACAGATTTGCCATGTCTGCTTTGTGTTGAGAATTGAGATTTCTAAAACGGTGCTGAATGACAGGCCACGCTTGGAGATCAGGTTCCATCTCATGTCATCACTCGCCCTCCTAGAACCTCAGTTCATCATCTAGAACAGAAGGGTAACACTGATGACTGCCTATCTAATAGGGCCATGGTGTGAGATATTTGTAAAAAGTATTTAGAACTGTGCCTGGCACAGAGCAAGCCCTCTCTCAGTGTTAAGATTATTTATCCTCTCTTTTGTCTGGAGGGCTTAAGGTAGAGGGGTCTGAATTATTAAATCTGTTTTTGAGTTTAGGTGAAAAATCTATCCAGGCTATTCCTGCTGATGAGTGATTGAAGCTACAAGAATCACCAAAGATGTAGCATTTTGGGTTCTGGTCTCCCCCATCTGAGGGAACCGACGGAGGAGATAGAGCAGCAGGCGCCATTTGTAGACCCCAATTCCTGCCTGTGGAAATGGGGATAACTTCAACCATCTCCCTCCCAGGTTCCCGGTGAAGATCAGACAAAATAATGTACGTAGATTGATGTGCTTTGACAACTGTCCTGTTCTGGAGCAGAGGCCTCGAATCATTATTCACATTCAAGATGCCCAAATTCACAATTTAAACAGACTGGAACTCAAGGGCCACGCTGTTTCAGAGAAGGTAGGAACCACCCACCGTATGTGCTGATTTACCAGGAAGGTTTTCTGCAGGAGGTGTAACTCGAAATGGCCCTGAAGGAGAGAGGAGAGAGAACCAGAGGCCACTGATCTGCGCAAATGGCTGCCAGTCACGTGTCTGTGTCACGAGGTAAAGTAGGAATCCACTTGGGACGCAAACCTAGTCAAAGGGGTTCCCAGAATCTTTCTGCTGACTGGCATGACAGCAAACACTTATTTGTAACATAAAAGATGAGGTAAAATTCACCCTGAGCCTCGGGTTCCAATGCTCAACCTTGTGGAGTAGTTTCCTGTATGGTAGGTCTATGTGGACTAATTCCACATGAATCCCTGATTTACTGCACTCTTTGTGACCAAATGTTTTGTGTTAACATTTATATCCACAAAAGAGGAACATTTCGGGCTGATCATTGAATACTTAAATGTAATAAGGCTCCTTAAATGTCTGAGAAATTGTAATTCAATCAATAAAGCAAGCGCACAGAAATAAAGAAAAAAAGTTCAGGACAGAGATAAAAAGGCAAAGTCTCCATTAATTCTCCACACACTGTCTCAGCTCTCTCTCCAGAGGTAACTAATTCATTATTACTATTATTGCAGTTAAAAGGAAGACCAGGAAGAGGGGGTGGAGGTGGGGGGGGGGAGGAAGAACATAAAGGCGGGGGAAGGAGATAAAGAGCAAAGATTTATGGAGTGGGAAGAGACCTCAGAGGTAATCTAGTAAGTGATTTGCTTAAATGTCATTCAGCTAGTTAGTGACAGAGCGCAGACTGAAACTGGAAATCTCCTGACCCTCTCTCTCTCCAGGTCCCTTCTGAAACCACCGCATGATCTAGGGAGAGGGATCTGACAGAGCAGTCAGTGGAAAGGGTAAGGCCCCAAATCCCAGCCCTGGTCTTCTTAGATTCCCACCTCCTCCCGCTCTTTGAGATGCAAAGCCCTCTCTCTCACACTTTGAACTGGCCTTCCGTTAATCTTCTCCTACCCCCTTCTATCCCAAACCACCAAAAGGAACTTCTCTGAGCTGTCTAAATCTTTACAAAGAAACTCCCTCGAGTTATCTTTATTTACTAGGGGAACATTGCTTGATCTCTCAGTTATATATTTTTCGACAGAGTTAAAGAATTGCTCGTGTTATCTGGTAACTTCCATACGGTTTTTGGTCGCTAGTAAACAGTGTTGAAATGGGAATTTACCAAGTGGAAAAAAGAGTTGTCTTGTCCGGTATCCCCCAATACAAATATTCGACCCAGTCACTAGACCAACAATGGAAGCGTCAAACACTCTGAAAGTGGGCTCGTAAAACTACAAAGCTGAAGATGTCTCTACCATCACAGAGTTTACAATCTCGTTGGGTGGAGGGACAAAGCTCAATTATCCATAACGGCCTCAGCAAAGATGCGATAATACCTCATCTCATTAGCATGTTAGCATATGCTGTAAAATATGATAATTTTAAACTCAGATGAACGCTTTTTATTCTTTTTCCCTATAAAAGGCTGGGGTGGGGATCCAATTCATGACATTCCTGTACAACAATGGGGACACTGTTTCCACATTGCTCATTCCAAAAGGCATTTCTGAAAGCTAGAGATAGATGCCTTTTAGAAAGTAGACCACATTTTCTGGCACAATACTTAATTTATTCTCCTTTGATGACGTGCCTGGTGGAATGAAGGAAATGGAGAGGGGGGGCGTTCCATAAAAACTGATGAGGCAGAATTATATCACAGATGGTATAACAGTTTATACAATATTAACAGCTCTTTTAATGTCAAGCTAGTACGTATAAAGGCATCAGAGAATGAGCTGTGTTTCTCCTTTTTAGCTCTACAGTTGAAGGAAAATCTGAGAAGCAACTAACATGTCAGGAACCTTTCAGTTTTCAGGTTATGAATTTCAACCTAAAGCGGCATTTGGATGGTCGAATGGTCATTATTGGGGATCCCAGTCTGGAGCAGAGGTGTGTGTTGGGAGGCGTGAGAAATCATGTACCCATTTCCCTGTGCGACAGCCAGGTTCTCTGGAACATTTGAGTAGGAGGCTGGTAGTTGATGTATCTTTTCAGCTGGTAGAATCAGATTGTAGTTGAATCACGAGGATGACTAGATGGTTACATTTTTGCTGGGAAGTGCTACCGTGCTGAGATGGCTGTGCTACTTTCACACATTATCTCATTTTAATCTTGGCAACAACAGCCCCCCTGCCCTGCCCCCCCTCCCCGGATACTCCTTCTGGAAAATAATTCAAGGACTACTTAAGTTTCTTTCAAAATTGACTAAAATAGTGGTTTTCTTTATTTTGGCAGGGTGACAATTAGTGGGGAGGGGGCTCAGTTTCCTCATCTATAAAATGAAGTGATTACGTTAGATGCCCACTAAGGACCTTGTCGACCTCAAATATTGACCCGCACCATACTTCAAGAGATACCCTACCTACTAGGTCATTTCAGACTTTAATGCTGTTACGTACAGTAGTTCATCATAAACTTAGTGGAAGATTTAGGATGTAAGACTTTGACCAGGAGTCAGGCAAAATGAAAGGCAAATTGGGATTTGAGACTCCCGCCCCCCAGAATTGTGCCAATCTGTCTGATACTAGAGTTAACGTCTGAGGCTGCAAATACATGATATATTAAAGCCAACAGAAATCATTTTAGAATTAATTTGCTAAGAGCTTTAGATCTTAACTATTAAGACTTCTGTGTAAACCTGTAACTTTGTTGCTGGAATTTAGTCAAGTATAGGGATTAGGTTAAGAATGGTGGGGTTTGAATTGTAAATGAAATAGTTGAAATTGCTAGAACCCAAGGAGCTGTAGAGCAAAACAAGTAAAAATCAAGTAAATGTATGTCATCCTCCCCCCACTCCACCCAGCAGATTTTAAAGATGTTATAAACTACTATTTAAAGAAGAACCTTTGAAGCTTAATGAAGGGGGGGGATTAGTTGAGTGGGACTAGGGCAAATAAAATTTGGTGTTGCTTTTGTTGGGTGGCTAACCAAACGGATGGGGTCTATTTAATTTCTAGTTTGTTGATTATTCACTAGTCGTTAGATTTTTGAAAATAATTTGGGTTGAGGGATAAATACAAGGCTCTAAGTCCATCTAGTAACTAATAAATGAAGCAACACCCAAATACACTAATACATAACAAGATGTCGGAAGAGTAAGTACATACCTGACAACTGAAAAAACATGATTAAAATATGCGAAGGAAGAAGACAAATTTTATTTCAGATCCAATTAAAGAAATCCTCAAATAGTATCATCAGATCTGCAGGTTGTTGACATTTGCGAGGTGTTACGTCTTACTCTGAAGAAGCTGTTCATCAAGACCTAGAGGCTTCCACGTTTTTGTTTAAAGGATCTTTAAAACAAAATTGCTAATGAAATAAATATGAAAGGATTTACAGATTAGTCAAGTATTACATTCTAAAAATATATTTTAACTCTAGATATTCACCAGGATTATTTGTCTTGCTGTTTCTCCAAAATCAACAAGCAGACTCTATATTTAAAATGGCTTTGTTTATTAGCTTTGATATCCTCCACGGAAACACTGAACTTTGGTCTACTTAATTAATTGGAAAAAAACATAAAAAGCTTTAACATGCTGCTGTACAGTATTTTTTTGTAACGCACACCAACATATCATGTTTGCTTCTTTAACCTTGAGTTCTGAGTTCTGGAATACTTAAAACACGTCCTATAATAATGTTATTTAGTTCAGTGAGTTTATCAATCTGATACCTAAAGTTTCACACATATGCAACCCACCCTTGAATCATAACTTCCACGTTTTCTCTTTGCTTTAATCTCCTCGCACAGCGACGGTCTTGAGTCTTAAAGATGTTTTAATAAGTAGCAGCCATAGAAATGGAATCGCTAACAGCTATAAAGGGGCCGTTTGTCTTAGGGATGTGACTCATTTTTTCAATGTAGGGAGTAAAGTTTCAAGTAAATTCATGAGGGCTTGCCCAAGTGTGGGATGCTATGCCCAGATCACTCTTTTTCTGAAAGAATAAAAATACACACGGAGCCCCAAAGAGGGTGATAAATGATATGATAAGAGAAAACACAACTCTGTCCTGCCATGTTTGATTTTTAAATCAGGAGCCTTCCTGTTGACTTAGACATCCTTTCAAATCTTTCAAAAGTAAGCTAGATTACATTTGTTTTGAGAAAAGAAAATCTCTCTTTCATTTTTAAAGTTGATGCGTATCTGTTGAAAGATTCCCTTTGACGGGGAGTGTCAGCCCTGTTATTTCGGTTCTCCCAAGCTTTCAGAGCAGACCTTTCAGGCATCTGGATAATTCAACACATTTCACTGCGCCTTCCTCCTCAGCGTGAAGAAGGCCAGACACCAGATCTACTTCCTCCAGCAATCACAAGTCAGGGGACAGTTAAAGAGAATCTCTCAGCTTAGCCGAGAAACTCTGGAGCTGAGGATAAACGTTATCTTTGAGGAGAAGGGACCAAAAGAGAGGGAGAAGCTCCGAGAAACACCGCTGTGCCCTCTTTACACACAGGTCTGACGGATCAGTCACAGCAGAGAGGGACTATTACGTTGATGGATTAAATTCAGGTTTTCTTCCCTTTCAGAGGCTATCTGTGACCCGGGGCTTCTACTTCTGCATGGTGACAATGTCAGAGAGCGTGACACTCACTAGTGTAAAATGATGGTATAACTGGGTCGTCTTTCACACCACGATCTGCTCGCTTCGGAAGCAAATGGTGTGGTGACACATTTTGGGGGACGTTGTGTTCCACGCCAGGACCATTTTCACGTAGAAAAGTGTAATGGAGCCAAGATGGACAAATTTAATCAGAAAAGTAATTGAAAAAAGTGATGTGTGTAAAACATTTTTGTTTTATAGCTTTTTCTTTGATTGTAGTATTACAGTCTGCTAGCAATTTTATGGGTTTAATGCCAGAAGTTCCACTTCTAAGGTCACATAAACAGGAAAATCAAAGTGTTTCAAACAGAGTGTAAAAATACCTTTAACACTATTTAATCTTAATAGTGAATCACTTTAATGTCTACTGAGTCTATTCTCAGGGTAGGAGAAATAATTTGAGACAAACTTTTCTACTGATGGGACCTGTAAAAAATAGTTTGTTAGTGAGAGGAAACAGTTTTAGCAAAGACCCACAGAACGGTGTAATTTTAAGGCACTGCCTATTAGCCAATTAGCTCCATGTTGTGTTAGGACCAACACACTTCATCTGAATTCTGTAACATAGGATTTCATTCTATTGTAATTTAATTATTCTTGCCACTCAAAATAAGGTGAACTCATCAATAAACCTGAGAAACATTTGTAAATACTGAAGCACTTATTTTTTAAACAAAATCCAAGTTAGCAAAGACCAGCTTATGCAGGTTAAACTTACTAATGGATGAAATTTTTTTAAAAAAATGTGTATTTTAAACGTATTCACATTTCAGAAAGTCAGTCCTTCTCTTGCTGCCATTTGATCTTTGATCGAATGAGATTGGGATAAATATATTTTTACTTTTTGCAAATTAAACCAAATTGTATTACTCAGGCATGTTCCATTAGTGAAATTTTCTGCTTCTTGCCAAGAGGTACTCCTTTTGAAATTGATATTTAGTTCACATAGACAGTATTTAGTTGAAGATGTATTGTTTATGTTACTTACGTGATTTATGCTGGCACACGCTATTGAAAAGAAATCACATTCAGAAGTTCATTGTTAACTCTAACTTTTCCCCTTCTTTTGCTGACATGTTTTTATCAACAAATTAAGGTTTGGTAAATAAAAAGATTCAAATCTCTTTTTTTAGATTGATTTATCTTAATATTGTTGCCATTCAAAACAAGACGGATTCATTTTTAAGAATAAGAAATGTTGGTAAATGCCAGAATACTTATTTTTTTTATAAGAACAAAGTTAGTGAAGACCACTAGATTCATTATGTGAATCTAATGAAATTATGGTTCCTGATCTAGGATCCAAGAGCAAAACAGCATTTATTTTCTACTTGGAGCCTTCCCCATTTTGTTCAGTGAGTGTTCTCATCTTCTGGCTTTGTTTTAGGCCTCATGAGCAAGCACACTCACACAGGAACAGAGAACCACACAAATGTAGCAGAACACATATTGTAGGAAGACACTGAATTTCTAATCTCAGGCAAAACTAGAGCGTGAGAGGCCTTAACTGCAAATGTAGTCCAAAAAAAATTAAAGTAGTAAATACACATAGAACAAAAGCTCTATTCTAGTTGTGCAAGGAACATAATACTCTTAAATTACTTTCTGGTTTCCATGGGGACCTTTTTGTTCTAAGATACCAATCATTAGGTTTAACAGAGCCACTTAATATTATTTCTAAATCAAGTGAGATGATTTCTCAACTAGGTAAAATGTCA
The DNA here is from genome assembly GCF_964662115.1 of Mustela nivalis. Lineage (NCBI taxonomy): Eukaryota > Metazoa > Chordata > Mammalia > Carnivora > Mustelidae > Mustela > Mustela nivalis. The sequence continues at coordinate 16,607,405 of NC_139040.1, forward strand.
ATTACCGGCAGTATTTTTAAAGGTGCTAAAATCCAAACTACTTGGGATCCTTGCTTTATGCGGCACAATTAAATCTAGAGGTCAGTATAGAGGAGCCCCTCCTCCCCTCTCCAGGCAGATAAAAGCTCAAAGTATGTCTTATGGGGGGGGGGGAGATACTTTACAGGATATCCGCTTTTTAAATTCATTATAAACTCAAAATAGTGGCAAGAATTTTAAATTGCAACGAGAATCTGTAGGCTCACAAAAGCTAAGTTCTCCCTCCCTTGGGCCAGTTCTGATACCTTTCTCACACATTCTTATAGAACATCTGGGCTTCTGTGTAAGCATATGTTGTATATGATATATATAGATACACACGCACAAACCCAGGCCAATCTGCTTGGGCGTAAATGATGTGCCTGGGGCTAGGAGTTGTGGCTCCTTTATTTTGCAGAATGCCTAAGTATTGTTTGTCTCACAATACTGGGAGCGGAGCTGGAGCCTGGTGGGAGCCTGGAGCCTTAAGCCCTGGGCTGTGGTCTGGGGGAGGGGACGGGGTTGCGGGGTCACAAGCTCTTAGCTTTTAGCCTCAGCATGACCACAAGTTTTAAAGCATGAAGGGATCACGTGCTTTTCTTTGAGCTGTTAGTTATTCTGACTTGGTGTGTGTGTGTGTGTGTGTGTGTGTGTGTGTGTGTGAAATGCTTTGTTCTTTAGCTTTTTTTGATTGTCTAGGTATTTTGGCTGATGATTACTTTTTTTTTCCCCAAAAGAAAAAAAAAAAAAGACAAAAATAAATTACTTCGTGTGTCAAAGTGTCCTCACTTTTAAAATAACCAGTATCTTGTACTTCATTTCACCTTGCGTTAGGCAGGTACTGAGATGGAATAAATTATTTTCGCCAGTTGGGAACTTGATCCAGACATTCTATATGTTGCAAGCCTTTAAAAAAAGTTAAGAACAAGAAAATATCCTGGTAAAGCAATCTCAAAATACCTTATTCCGGGTATTGTTCTGGCTTTAAAGGGAAGGAGGGGTGGGAGGAGGGGTAGGAGTTGGGGGGGGGGCAGTAGGAAGACTCTGCGACGATGTCTTGTTTAATGAACTGTTGAAAACTTTTGGAAAATTTTAAGCTAGCGAAGTCCCTCAACATGGGATTTCCATTTGAAAGCCTCTACTTAAATATTTCACTTTAGGGGCGCTACTTCTGCTTGTTCCCTTTTAAAAGGGTTGATTTCATGTTTTCCAACTTGTCTCTCAGACCAAGACACACAGGGTCGGAACGCCAAATTAAGACTTTTGATGATAATGAGATTTATTTGGGAACATTTTCCCAAATCAGGGTAATGGGTCTTTTTGTTCTGATGGTGAAGAGGGATGAGGATCTGTTTACTCATTGACCGCGAGCTCTGGCTGCAGCTGCAGGACACAATTAATTATGCTAATAGTTTGTGAGGAGCGGATGTAACTCCCCCACCCCCTTTTTTTTGGGGGGGGGGAGGGGGAGTTTGGCAAAAGGGGAAGGAGACGCCCTGGGGTCGGATCACATGGTATTATCTTCGCGCCACTTTCGCAAAAACCCTTTTTTAACTCCAGGTTTTGCTCGAGCTCAAAGGTACTGTTCTTATCTTGCTTTAATACAATGTTTGTTAAAGTCGGGCTTAAGCTCTCTTCCCTCCCCCTCCTCTTCTTTCCACTGCTAGTGGTTACCATGAAAGGTTGAAAGTTGCATTGCAGTCGGTGCCATCACACAGGAGGGGGCTGGTTGGGTGGTAAACTTAGTTTCCAGAAAGCATCAGACGCCCCAGGGTGAGCTGCAAGGTCTGTAATCCGCTCGCCTGAGCTACCCTGCACACCAGGTCGAGAGTCATATGGCGCCCTTGTCCTCTTCTGGGCTTTGGGCTGCCACAGGCTCCCCTGGTAAGAGTCGTGGGGAGGGAGGGGTCCGCCTTCACTTGGCACCCCCTCTCCCTCCTTACCCCGCGCTGGCCTTCCAGTGCTTTCCTCCTCGGACCCCGCAGGCTCCCTGCCCTCTCCGATTTGTAACTCGTCTCCCGCACTACCCTCCCACCCCCGGCCCCCAAACTCCCTTCTGCTCCCGTGTCTGCCTGGGACGTGGAGGAGGTATAGTCTGACTATCGCATTTTGCCCAGTATTCAAAGTCTGGTAGGCACCATTCCATGTTTATTGTGCTTCTGAAACTGAGACATCGTCTTACTTTCCACACAGTGCACTTGGGCTTTGGCCTTTAAGCAGTCCGCCCTCAATTGGTTCTCATTAGCCGCGGAATGAGAAGAGAAAGCAAGATAATTGCACCGTATCTGCCTTGCATTTGTGCGCGTACTCGGTGGCAGCTACCGTTAGCGATGCCTGCCAAGAAACCCTGATTTAGTGGCTGGCGGCGGGCGGGGGGGTGTCGGTGCGCCTGGCAGAGGCGAGATCCTCCGAACAGTAGCACAAGGTGCGGGAGGATAAAACTTTCACGTGTGCACAGGGTGGAAATGCTGTGTATGTTTCTTTCCTCCTCGGGCCTTCAGAACACTTTCAGTCTAGCGGCGAGGCGGCGCGCATGCGCGCGCCGGGTGGGGGACACCCCGGTCCCACGGCTCCGTGGGCCTCGTCGTCTGTCTCCGGTGGGGGGATGGGGCGAGCGCCGCCGGAGCGGACGGGGTGGCGGCGAGCGCGCCACCCTGGGCTCGGCGCCAGCGGCACCGGCTCCGGCCCGGCCCGCGGCCCAGGCGCGCCTTTAATTAAAGCCTGCAGCTCGGGGCAAAAGAGGGGAAAACGCAGGCTGCGCCCGGCCCGTGGGTAACGGCGACTCGGTGGGGTTTGCACTGTGGCGGGGTGGGGGTTCCGTTTCCTAATTCCTGTGCAGCCGGGTGGGCGGGGGCGGGCTTTTTTCCCTGGGCTATTAAAGGCGGAGGGGCGGGCTTTTCCCAGGGATATAGCTTCGGACAGAGGGCCGAGGGGACGGAGCGCTCCTCAAGTGGTGGCCGCTGGGCCAGTGGCCCGCGCCGTCGGGACGCGGAGGCGCTCGGGGGAGACGTGCGCCCGCGGCCCGGAGGAGTCGCCAGGACGCGTCCCCCAGCCCCCGCTTCTCTTCCTCCTCGGGCTCGGCGGCAGGCAGCGCTCGCCCCGGCCCCCGGAGCGCTCGAGGGGCGTGTGGCGCGGGCGCCGGGAGCGGGCTGGGCGGCGCGGGGTCGCCGCGAGTGCCACCTGCGAGGGCCGGGCGCGGGCAGCACCGGGGACCTTCGTGGGGGCCGCCGGGAGCGGGGAGGGTTGACTGCCGGGTGGGAGGGGACCGGGGTGGAGGGGACGGGGCGGGCGGGACTTGAGAGCCACCGAGTGGCAAGAGTGCACTTGATGGGGGGGAGGGGGGGCCCTCTTTCTCCTCCGCCGCGGACATCTAGGCTGCGCGGGGACTTGGGGGGGCGCGGGCCGAGGGGGTGCACGTGGAGGGGCGAAAAGGACTCCCCTCCCCCTTGGCTTCTCTCCCACCAACCGGGGAATGGAGGGGGAGGGAGGCGTGGGCTTGGCGCGTTTTTGGTGCTTTGAATGGAGAACTCCGTTTCCCATGATGCTTTGTTTCTTTCTCTTTAATCTCGGCCGCGGCGGCTGCGGCTGCAGCACGAGGACGGGAGCGCGTGGTGTGAGCAGCTGGAGCACACCCTGGGCGCGGGCGCTCCGGGCCCTCAGCCCGGCGCTAGGTGAGCGTGTGCGACACGCGGGACGGGGCCCGGCGTTCCGCAGAGGCTCGTGTGGAGGGCGTTGGAGGCTTTGCCTTCTCTTTACCACTCGAAGAACTTGCGGTGGCTGCCAGGCGTGCGCGATGTGCACCAGATGACCGGTTAGTTCAAGCAAGGTAGTTAAGTGTGCCCGGGGCGCTCTCGGACCCACGTGGGGAGCAGTTTTGCCAAGTGCACTCGGCAGACACTATATGCATTAGGAGTCCACTGGGGAGTATTTTTTTTTAACGCAGAAAAAAATAACTTTGTGGGAGTAGAAACTCCATTTAAGAGGAAAAAGCTCATTCCTCTTTATTTTTTCTCCGTTAACTTGAATCTTTTCTCCCATATAGAAAGCTGAGTTTAGATTTAAGTGTAATTATAATGAATCAGTGGCGTTTTCATTTAAAGACCAGATCAGTGGCATATGGGGTACCATGACAGTAGCCGGACATGTAAAAATTCTCATTTAGGCAAACCTACTGCAGATTTTGGTCTCTGAATTTTGCCGTTTGGGACAAAACTTAACCCGTGGTGGAAAAGGTAGGGGAAGCTTGTGAGCCCTTTGCAAATAGGAGCTCACTTCCTCGCTGCATGTTCTTGGGTAAAATAAGCACTTGGAAATGGGAGAAGGTTTTCTTATGGACGATAATGACATGAAGGGAAGAAGAGCTAATCTGCCTTCTTTGGATTTAATGGAGAAAATGGGTCCATAAATGTTTAAACAGAACAAGAGCCCTTTGAAATAGATCAAAATGTGACATCTCTGGGCCATCTGTGCATTATGTGAAGGGCACGGAAGGCTAGGTTTCTTAAACCAGCTCTAACATTTCTCTCATTTTCTATTAATGGGTTGGGGGCAGGGACTGTGCATTTAATCCCCCAGTCATATTTTGCCCAGAGGCTCTACCTCAAGAAGTGAATACACCCCAATTTTCACACACAACCTGTTCTGGGTGCACCTCTTCTAAAATAAGCGTGTATATCACAGGCCTGCAGATGTACTGGGATGCAGGTCTCAAGTTTTCTTAGATGGAGAGGGGAGGTCCCCAATCTGCTTATCCTTAAGAAGTGGACTTTCGAAACTGCCAGTGTTTATTGTGTTTCAGCTCTGTTGAACATAACTCAGATTCTTAATATTTCTCAGGATTTGGCTGAAACTCCAAAAAAAAAAAAACCTAGCTCGGACTCTAAGCCAAAGGAAAGCTTGTTTTGGGAATATTAAGTAGTCCTTTCCCTGGCTGGTGACTAATCTGTTGTCATTTGTTTTGTTTTGTTTTGTTTTCAACCAGGTGAGTCTTCGTAGATCTGGGGAGTCTGGAACAGAAGACCTCTGCTCCGGAAGACCCTTTTGCTCCATGAATAGGCCTTGGCCATGTAAAAGTGCTTACAGTGCAGGTAGCTTTTTGAGATCTACTGCAATGCAAGCACTTCTTACATTACCATGGTGATTTAATCAATGGCTCCTGAGAACCGGCCTTTGCGCACAGTGAAGCCGTGGAGGCTGTCCAGCCCGGTCCTCCTAATGTGTGTCTTGTGTTAAGGTGCATCTAGTGCAGTCAGTGAAGCAGCTTGGACTCTACTGCCCTAAATGCCCCTTCTGGCACAGGCTGCCTAATGCTCAGCGTTACGACGTGGGGCCCCGAGTAATACCTTTGAATAGGGCCAAGCTTCAGAGAGGTTCCTCATGCGGTTTCACTGTTCGCTGGCAGGGATGAGGGGCGGTGTCCGCTTGCATCCCAAGGAGAAGATCGGGTCCTCGCAGTACCAAAGTGCTCATAGTGCAGGTAGTTTCGGCTTTACTCTACTGTAGTGTGGGCACTTCCAGTACTCTTGGACAACGAGGCTCTCGGAGATGGAGAGGGTATGGAGAGACGTTGCCACTTACGGTTAGTTTTGCAGGTTTGCATTTCAGCGTCTATATGTATACGGCTGTGCAAATCCATGCAAAACTGATTGTGATGCTGTGCGCTGTCTCCGGCTTTGTGACTCCACACATGCGCCTCCGGTGTTCAGGCCCATTCATCCGCGGGTGGGGATTTGTGGCATTACTTGTGTTCTGTATAAAGTATTGCACTTGTCCCGGCCTGTGGAAGAAAGGAGGGTGTTCTCTTCTTATTCCCACTTGAAATTGTAAACGTTGTAAGTTCCGCCATTTGGTAATTGCAAAATGACCTGTTTTGCTGTTGTCGGGTGGATCACGATGCAATTTTGATTAGCGTAATAGGAGAAAAATTGCACGGTATCCATCTGTAAACCGCAGGACCTTTGTTGACGACGGTCTGTTAGTACTCCAGAAAGATGGTAAACTCCTTTCTCTAGTTACTGCTATTAACCAGTGTTTTGGAATGTATGTAAATGTAAAAAAACAACATTAAGATTTTTAAATAAAATATTTGAAATTATGTGGTGTGTGTTTCAGCAGTCTGGTGAATGATCAGATTTTTCTTGAATATCACTGGGCCTTCCTTGAGTTTGCAAAATAAATGAAATTTTAAAAGCTGACAAATGGGGTTCTTTTTTTTTTTTAAGTTAAACAATGCTAGAGGATTAAAAAAATAAATCTGTGGTGGTGGTGGTCCTAAAGGAAAAGTTCGGCATAGCATCTTTTCAACTTCTATCTACAGAAAGCGCCAAGACACCTCATTTGGGGAATTTGACGATGCTAACAAATTTTGGACAACATGTGCTCCTTTTAAGTACATGTGCTTATCCATATGAAGGGATACGAAGTTATAAACCAGTGGGGAGCCTGCCCTTCAGGAACTGGGCAGGCTTGAGACCTAGCATGAGAGAAGTATGAACTTGTCAATCATGGTTTGGGACATTTTGGGTGGAATGGCCACTGGACAGCCACTGCACGGAGAGATGCTGCCTTTGCTTTGGAGGCTAGTAATGTGCTGGAAATGGGTTTGGGGCCCAGGGGCTCTGCAGGGTGACTGACCTTGAGCAGAAATTACTCAGGCCCTGCTAGTTCACTGTCAGACCTTGAAAGGTAGGAAAAGTAACTATTGACTAATAACACAAAAGTGTCGAGTAGTCCACTGGTTGTCACCCAGATAAGGCCATTTACTCCAGCACTTTGTTAAAACAGATGGCCAGCCCTTCAGAGGTTGCTTCAGTAGGTCTGGGGGGAGGCCTGAGAGTTTGCATTTCTAACCTAGGGGAGGCTGCTGCTGCCCAGCAGTGGACCACACTTGGAGAACCCCTGCTTCGAAAATCTGAAGACCTCAGCTCCTAGGACAACTGCAGTTAGCAAAGGAAGTTAGCCTAGTTTTAATTTCACGTTTAATCTTTGGTTCTCGGCAGGAAGGGACTGGCCAAGTAAGGAGGCTCGATGTGCGTGTCGTTCTTACTTCCTGCTGCCGTGGGACTTGGGGAATTTTCAAACCCTTTGAATTCTCCCTTACACTGTGGGTGAATTGCACTTTACCCTTGAACTAGTCACCCAGGTCTACCATTTCCTCGTGAGAAGGTTGGTCCACCTCAAGGACAGGCAGGCGGGTTAAGTCTGCGCTCTGGAGGTTGTAGTGGTTGGGGGAATGGATTTTAATTCTTGGTGATGAAGTGAAATCTTAATGAAAAGAGACTTTTGGTAGTAAAGTCTGTCTTCCAGTATTAAGTATGTGTGTGTGATTTTTTTAAAGTGACTAATGCTTGAGGCAATTATACGAGCGTAAAGAACTCTACAGATATTTCCTGTGCTGTCTAATGCTCGCTACTTTGTTGGTGCCTAATCATAGTGAAGTTTGATGTGGCAGCAAAGCAAAGGTCTCCCTCCCCTCTAATAAAGTAGCTCAGTAAAAGAGGGGATTAAAGCTTATTTGTTATAATCCTTAAAACCACCAAACCTCCGCTTTCATAATACAAGTTTATTGTCTCTAGTGGTTCACTGGTGCTTTACCAAAGGTGGCTGGTATACAGTTACTGCAGTTTCCACTTTTAATGGGCATGTGTGGAGGGGCCGTGTTCCTTAGGGGTAGGCCACGCTCCCTGTTGGAGTCCCCATTCCTTCGACTACCATCAGGGCTGAGCTGGATGATTCTAGGGCCTCCTCTGGCTTCAGAAATTCCGATGGGTCCTTGTCCAAGTACATGCCTCAAATAATTCGAAAAGTACTTTGCCACCTAATTCATTTGTTTAGAAATTTGGGGGCAAGGGGTATTTGAAAGCATTAGTTACGGACAAAATTCGTAATCTATACATAGAGCTTACTCATTTCTTTCTTTTTTTTTTAAGATTTTATTTATTTACTTGACACAGACATAGTGAGAGAGGGAACAGAAGCGAGGTGGGGGAGAGGAAGAAACAGGTTTCCCACTGAGTGGGGAGCCTGATGCGGGGCTCGATCCCAGGACCCCGGGATCACCACCTGAGCCAAAGGCAGACATTCAACAACTGTGCCACCCAGGGGCCCTGAGCTTACTCATTTCTAAAGAATTGCAGTAAGTTCAATGGAAGCGCTACCAGGTATATGTTTTGTCTTTGCCTCAGAGGGAAGTGTAATAGCTTAACGGTTTCTCAAGGTTGTCCATGTGGGCGTTAATTTTCCCTAGACAGAGGAGTTGATGTGGCCTAGGCTTAATTAGCCCAAACATATGTTGACTTGGAAGTTGCTTCTTTGGCAATCCTCACTTATTTTAGCTATGGAACTGGGGGACAGAAAGCAAAAAGGATAAAGCTGGAATTTTAGCCGGAGGAAATAGTCCAGCTTTCTTGCTTAGTAACAGGACACTGAAGGCCAGGAAGAAGTGACTGCTTGAGGTTTTGGGAACTGACCAGGGACCAGCACGCGGAGTGCCACATTAGAAGTCTGGAAGCAGGGAGCAGGCCATGGGACTCTAGTTGGGACCAGGTGTGTGGCTGGGTCAGCAGGTGCTTCCCAGGGGCCGTGTCAGGGGAAAGGGGCCGGAGGGGAGTCTAGGTTGGCAAGAAGGTCAATCAAGGGTCTACAGCAGCGTCTTTATTAGGTGGAAAGCTTATGCAGAAAACAAAGGAAAGAAGAAGTCAGATCAAGGCTCCTCTGAAGACCAGAACTTGGTTCAGAATGTGTGCTGCGGGGGCGCCTGGGTGGCTCAGTTGGTTGGACGACTGCCTTCGGCTCAGGTCATGATCCTGGAGTCCCAGGATCGAGTCCCACATCGGGCTCCCAGCTCCATGGGAAGTCTGCTTCTCCCTCTGACCTTCTCCTCACTCATGTTCTCTCTCACTGTCTCTCTTTCAAATAAATAAATAAAATCTTTAAAAAAAAAAAAAAAGAATGTGTGCTGCGCAGGAGGGGATAGGTAGATTAGGACCAGGTCTTGGAGCCCCGTTCTGAATAGAAAGGGAAGTCACTCAAGAGTTCTGGGGTGCCTGGGTGGCTCAATCATTAAGCGTCTGCCTTCAGCTCAGGTCATGATCCCAGGTCCTGAGATAGAGCCCTGCTTCGGGCTCCCCGCTCAGTGGGAGGCCTGCTTCTCCCTCTCCCACTCCCCCTGCTTGTGTTCCTTCTCTTGATGTCTCTCTCTCTCTCTCTCTCTGTTAAATAAATAAATAAAATCTTAAAAAAAAAAGTGTTCTAAGCAGAGGGGTGCCTGGGTGGCTCAGTGAGTTAAGCCTCTGCCTTCAGTTCAGGTCATGAACTCAGGGTCTTTGGATGGAGCCCCACATAGGGCTCTCTGCTCAGCAGGGAGCCTGCTCCCCTCCCCACCCCCACCTGCCTCTCTGCCTACTTGTAATCTCTCTCTGTCAAATAAATAAATAAAATCTTTTTTTTTTTTAAACAGAGAGTTCTAAGCAGAGAAGGGACCTAAGCTAAATGTGTCCATTCAGTAAGGTCACTCTGACAGCAATGTGGAGGCGGGCTCCTTGAGCACTGGGCTAGGAGGCTAGAGGCTAGTTCACAGATGGGACATGAGGATTTGAGTCTGGACAGCAGTTACAGGATACACGGAGAGGCGGCTTTCTCTTCCAAGTACATGGACAGAGAGAAATCACAAGTAGATGGAGAGGCAGGCAGAGAGAGAGAGAGGGAAGCAGGCTCCCTGCTGAGCAGAGAGCCTGATGCGGGACTCGATTCTAGGACCCTGAGATCATGACCCGAGCCGAAGGCAGCGGCTTAACCCACTGAGCCACCCAGGCACCCCCAACCGAATTCTTGAAGGGAGGGTTTCCAAACTTCACGATGACTCTAAAGTTCACTTGTAAAATGAACAGGGCAGATCAATCAAGAAGATAGGGGGGAAAAGGAATCATGAGGTGGAAAGCAGCATTTTAGCATTTTAGAGGCGGGCCGGGTGCAAAAACAGACGCACGATGTTGAGGTTTCTATTCTGATCCGCTAATCGAAGTCTATCCAAGTACTTAGGTGATCACTAGGGTATCGCTTCAGACTGGTAAAGAAGAGAAATTCACCAATAAAAGCTGCTGGGACAATTGGTTAGCCATTTTGAAAAAACCTATTGCAAAACAACAGCTAGGGGCACCTGGGTGGCTCAGTGGGTTAAAGCCTCTGCCTTCAGCTCAGGTCATGAACCCAGGGTCCTAGGATCAAGCCCTGCATCAGGCACACTGCTCAGCGGGGAGCCTGCTTCCTCTTCTCTCTCTGCCTGCCTCTCTGCCTACTTGTGATCTCTCTGTCAAATAAATAAATAAAATCTTTAAAAAAATAAGTAAGTAAATCTTAAAAGGCAAAAAAGAAAAAAAAATCTTAAAACACAAAGACCAACTCAAAGGTCATGGTGGTTAACATAGTATATAGGAATAGTAAACCTCCTTCCTCCCTTTATCCCTCCTGCTCTGCCTCCCTTCCTTCCTCCCTCCTTCCAGGAATGTTTCTTGAGCATCTACTGTGTGCCAGGCAATCTCTTAGTGCTCGGGAATCCAGTATGAACAAAACAAAGTCCCTGCTCTCACCAGTTCTTACACTCTAGTGAAGGGAAACAAATAAAATAAATATTTAGTATGTCAGATGGGAAAGGCAATGCAGCAAATAAAGCAAGTGTATTGGTTTTCTAGGGCTTCCATGACAAACAGGGTAGCTTGAAACAATAGAAATTTATCCTGGGAAGCTAGAGGTCCAAAATCAAGGTGTTGGCAGGCCCTCTGAAGGCCCCCGGACATGATCCTTCTCTTGCCTCTTCGGGGCTGCTGGTGGTTGCCAGAGGTCCTTGGCATTCTTTGGTTTGTGTACGCATCACTCCCAATTTCCACCTCTGTCATTACAAGATACTCTTCCTGTGTCTCCATGTAGGAGGCTCTCTGTCTCTCCTAAGGACACCAGTCATTGGATTGAGGGCTTACTCAAGCCCAGTACGATCTCATCTCAACTGTATTACATCTGTAAAGATCCATTTCCAGATAAAGTCTCATTCACAGGTATGGGATTGAGAGCTTGAACGTACCTTTTGAAGGGACACAATTCAACCCAGGAGAGCAAGATAGGGAAATAATAATCCTGCGGTTGGCTGTCAGGTCAAAATACAACGATCAGGGGAGTTCTCACTGGTGAGGTGACAATTGAGTAGAAAGGAGGCAGTGATGAGGCAATGAGCCACGTGGACATCAAACAAAGAGCTCAGTAACTCTTCTCAGTCTACAAAGAACTGCTTGCATCATCATAATAGCTAAGGTTCACTGAGCACCTTCTCTGTTTCCGACACCTGCCACAATAAATGGTTTACGTGTGTTATCTCATAATTTTCACAATCCTGTAAGATAGTAATATCCTAGCAAATGAATCTATTTATTTCTATTTAGAATCTATTTCTTCTATTCTATTTAGAATCTATTTATTTCTATTATTATTTCCAGTTTTGAGACGGAGAAACTGCAGCTCAGAAAGGTCAAGTAATTTGTCCAAGTTTGCAAATCTAGTAGGCCAAGAATCAAGTCCATATCTTTGTGTCTCCAGAGTTTAAGCCAATAGAATAATGGACATAGAAGAAGGAAATTCCCGAGTGATAATTTTTAAAAAGTTCATCCTTGGGACACCTGAGTGGCTGAGTAGGTTAAGCACCTGCTTTTGGCTCTGGTCATGATCCCAGGACTCGAGCCCCTTGTCAGGCTCCTTGTTCAGCTTCTCCCTCTGTCTGCTGCTCCCCCCGCTTGTGTGCGTGCACACTCTCTCTCTCTCTCTCTGACAAATAAATAAAATTTTAAAAACGTTTATCCTCAATAATAATCAACGCAAATTAAAACAACAGTAAGCTTTGTTTTTCACATATCAACTCCACTATAGTTAAAAAGATTGGAGATAGGAGTACATATTATGCAACTCCACATCTATGAAGTTCTAGAATAGATTAAATTAATCTCTGGCAGAGAAAAGTCAGAACCGTGGGTGCCTCTTGGGAGCGTGGGGATGTCCCGGCTCTGATGGGGCCTGGGAGATCTTTCTGGGGTGATGGAAGCATTCTGTGTTTCTGGACAGAGCTCTGGATTTCTTAGGATGTATGCAGTGATCAAAAAGTCACTGAAGGGTACATGAAAGAGTCAAGCCTTTCACTAGATGGTCATTTTATTTAGTTAATTAATTATTTGACAGAAATCACAAGCAGGTAGAGAGGCAGGCAGAGAGAGGTGGGGGGAAGCAGGCTCCCCGCTGAGCAGAGAGTCCCATGTGGGGCTCGATCCCAGGACCCTGTGATCATGACCTGAGCTGAAGGCAGAGGCTTTAACCCACTGAGCCACCCAGGCGCCCCCATGGTCATTTTACCTAAAAAGCAAACAAAATATTGAATTCAGGTTAATGATACCCATGCAAAAGCATTTAGGGATGGATCCTTATTTTGAAACTTATTTTGAAATGCACACAAAATTAAGATGGGCTGATGGGCAGGTGGATATATGCTTAAATCAGTAGAGCAGGCTGTTAACAATGGTGGAACCTGAGTGATGAGGATGCACATGTTCATGGGACAATCCTTTTCGTCTTCTTTATGTTTGGGAATTTTCCGTAATGCAATGTTGGGAGAAGAGCATAATTGGAAGAAGGAAGAATCTAGGTCATTGTAATCGTGCCTAGTACTTACCGAGAGCTTTACATGCAATGAATGTATCTTTTCACACACGCAGTCACCTACGAGATAAAACATTCTATTATCTCTCTCTCCCAGATGAAGAAACTGAGGCTGGTAAAGGTTAAGTAGCCTGCCCAACGTGACACAGTGTCCAAGGAGCTTGTGTCCAGGCTGTACATGGAATTAGACAGGAAGTGGGATTATCTTGCTGGTAGCTCATCTAAGTAGGATGTAGTAGCACTTGGAGGAACCTAACTCCTAAGCCCACATGCTGGATCCCTACTCCTCACAGTCTTTCTGGAATGGCTCCCACTTTTCTGGCGAGCCCAGCTGAGATACAGAGGAGCCTAGAATAGGTGGTGACGGTAGGTAGGGGGCTATGGGAAGTGACGCAGTATGGCGGAGGTGATGGCGAGAGATGGGAGCTCGCTTTGGTACATGCAGGCTCAAGAGAACTTTGGGACATCCCGGCAGAGATGGGGACAGCAGGCACTAGAGCTGAGGACATAGTTCTTCTTCTGGATGGCTCTTGAGGCAATGGCAGTGAGAAGACCAGAGAGTGTCCAGGACAGAAGCTCGTTTCAAGAGCAGATGAAGGAAGAGTATTCAGCCCAGTTGAGGGTAAAAGAAATAGCTCAAGAGACTGGTGTCATAGAGCTCAACATTTGTTGAGTATCTCCGTTTCCTGGCATGGTCACTTAAGAATATTTGCTCTTGTGTTGGTAGGTGCCTGAGTCGTTCTGCACCAAAACACCTTTATGTAGCCCATCTTCTACAGGAAAAAATGAGAAAATCTCTTCATGAGTTATAGTCACCATATCTAATGGAGAATTTTTTTGTTGTTGTTGTTCAAGATTTCGCTTTTAGATAATCTCTCCACCCAACCTGGGGCTTGTGCTTAAAACCCTAAGATCGAGAGTCGCATGTTGTATTACCAACGAGCCCACAGTGAATACTTTAAACAAGGCAAAGGAAAAGCAACTGGGCTTTGGGAACCATGAAAGTGTTTCTGTTCATGGTGAAGAGGGGACTTGTCTCTATTACTCCAGTAATTCCTCTCATTCTCCAAGAATTTTTCAGCCCTAGATTACTTCAACTACATGCTGGAGACTTTCTACTGTTTTAGGAGAACCAAGTTGCCAACTTGCATCTGTTTTATAGTGACTCCTGTTCTTTTGTTGCTTGGAGTGATTTATGTAGCATCGTGCTTAAACACTGGATTATATATGTTGGAGGTCTGGGATGGTTTCTCGACTGACTTGTCAGAAGCAATTATAATTACTATCTATAATATTGGTTTTTAAAGGATATCAAATTTGATTTTAGTACAGTCATTTGACAAAGGCTTAAGCATCTCTAATTTGTTTAAATTGCTTTGGCCACCAAACCCGGGATATTATTAGATCTATTTCTAGGAGCTGCTCAAAAGCATTGACTGGGGAATGGGTTGTTCCAGCCATTGCTTCTAATTTATTTCGAGCACACCCCATGGTTTTCTGTATTGAAAACTTTGAAAACAACCATAGTTTAGCTTAACACCCAAGTATGTTATTTTAATTTTGACAGAGCTCTTAAATTTCAGGATTAGGACTGGCTGTATTGAATACAACTGGAAATGAGTGTACCTCTTCAGGGGTAAAAAAACGTATCTTCGCTAACTTTTTTTAAAGACAAAAAAATTCAGAGGCGCCTGGATGGCTCAGTCAGTTAAGCCTCTGCCTTCAGCTCAGGTCATGATCTCAGGGTCCTGGGATCGAGTTCCACCTCGGGCTCTCTGCTCAGTGGGGAGTCTGCTTCTCCCTCTCCCTCTGCCTGTATAGAGCTCTCTACTCCATGGGGAACCTTCTTCTCCCTTTGCTGCTTCCCCCATTTGCTCTATGCGGGGATCGATCCCAGGACCCGGGGATCATGACCTGAGCTGAAGGCAGAGGCTTTAGCCCACTGAGCCACCCAGGCTCCCCTAAGCCAATTTACTTTTTTACTAGATTTGTGACCTTGGCCAAACTGCAGGAAGTTTAAAAAATGACAGTAGGCAACTGCCCAGAGCCTCAGTGGGCATAATTCCCACCTGCCTGGATCCTTGTGATGGTCCAATGAGATGATTCGGGTGGAACTTCCAGTGCGTAGTCAGCACTCCAGAAATGCACATTCCTTTCCCCTTCTAGCTCTAGCAGTGTTCTCCTGAAAATGACTCCAGGTCACACAATCTGCTTTGGCAGTTATTTAGCTACTTAATCAGTTTAACAAGCCAGGAATTTAGTGGGCAAATCAAGTCCCCTCCGCCAAATTAGCAAAAATTATACGTACACTTCAGGATTGAACCAAGACGCCTTCAATTTAGAGCCTCTTCATTATGAAATCTGGACGAGCCTTCCTCTAAAATCATCAGCTGCCAAGCAGCACATTAATGTCCTCTGACCCTGCCAGTTGGCTCCAGCGAGATTTCCTTATCACTAATTTAACCTTCAGCAGTAAGTTATGGAAGGCAACCACCGCTGGACCCTCATACTGCCCAAGGGCGTGGCACCTTGATTTCTCCTTAGAGTGGAGCAGGGAAACAAACCTGCGGTAGGGAAAGGGTGCTGTGATTCTCTCCGCTCACAGGCAAGGGACCCGCAGAGTTTAATTTTCACACCCAAGGTCACATGGCAAAGTTGGTAGCAAGCTAAGACCAGAATTCAGGGCTGTGGATTCTTTTGCCACTGTTTTCTTGCTTTGACCAGTGGTTGCCCAGGGTGATGATTTAAAAATCAATTCAGCAGAACTAAAACCCCTACTGACTAGTTATCTCATCACACACACACACACACACACACACACACACACACGGAAGGAATGATGCTGATTTTGTCAAGAATAATGTGATGAATTGTGGTTGACATTCACTGTTCTAAAAGATCCCCACTAAGAGTTAAGACAGAGGTTATCCTATGGTAGGCCGGCTCTCAGATCACTCAGTAGAAGCTCATCTGACCACACTTTATTTATTTTTTAAAAATATTTTATTTATTCATTTGACAGACAGAGATCACAAGCAGGCAGAGAGGCAGGCAGAGTGAGAGGGGGAAGCAGGCTCCCTGCTGAGCAGAGAGCCTGATGCGGGACTCGGTCCCAGGTCCCTGAGTTCATGACCTGAGCCGAAGGCAGAGGCTTAACCCACTGAGCCACCCAGGCGCCCCAGACCACACTTTAAAAACACAGTGCTACACACACACATACACTAAGGTAGTCAAACCTTTAGGTACTTATTGTTCATAGTGTACCTACAAGTAAAAGTTTAAGCCATGCTTCAGCTGTAGTCTGAAATGTGGGGAGGACCACAGAGTTGGGCCAGGAAGAAAGGCAGGGAAAGTTGGTCAACTCGATGATACAAAACCAGGGTTCTTGGTTTCTGAGTTAAGATATTTTTCAGGTTCAGGAATCACTATTTATTCAAATAGGACTTCCAATTATTATTAAAGATTATCAATCTCTAGGGGTGCCTGGGTGGCTCAGTGGGTTAAGCATCTGCCTTTGGCTTGGGTCATGATCTCTGGGTCCTGGGATCGAGCCCCACATCAGAGTCCCTGCTCAGTGGGGGCATGCTTCTCCTTCTGCCTGCTCTGCTTGCCAATCTGCCTGCTTGTGTGCTCTCTCTATCTCTCAAACAAATCAATAAAAGTTTTAAAAAAAAGATTTTCAATCTCTTAAATTGAATTATGTCTGAACCAACCACAGCATAACATACATCAGCCTCTAAAACACTAGGGACATTATGAAGTTTTTATCTTTTTAAAAAATATTTTATCTATTTATTTGAGAGAGAGAGGTGGTAGGGAGAGGTAGACTCCCCACTGAGCAGAGGGCCTGACAAGAGCTGCAACCCAGGACCCTGGGATCCTGACCTGAGCCAAAGGCAGAGGCTTAACCCACTGAGCCAGTCGGGTGCCCCAAATGTCACTTCTTTAGATGAACCTTATTTCGTCACTTTGTGGAAAGTCGATCTTCCCCTCTCCCATCCCATTTAGGTCATATCCCAAAGGCTGGTCGTGGTTCAAAGTCTGTGATTATGGCAACTAACCGTGGTCCCCAGTTGCTTGTACTATAGAACCATCGCACACGCTGCACAAAGGATCCAGGCTCAAAGATACGAGTGAGGGAGAAGATGCCGTCCCCAGTGACAGACCGGTGGTCGAGGCAGTCCTCCAGCAGTGAGGAGCCTGCCAGGCAGGAAAAGCCCCAGAGCAGGGCTTCCAAGCTTCTGTAAGATTCTGCTGGGAGTGGCCACATCCTTCCTACAGTGGAGGAAAGTGGCCATTTACTTAACCTCTCTGTGACTCAGTCTCCTTACCTATACAACGAAAATGAGAAATGTTTTATGAAGATTAAAGGAGTGAATATCTGTAAAGTACTAAGAAAGTGTCTGACGCATAATAAGTAACATATTAGGGCTTATTAATAAGATAAATGCAAACACAAATAAAATAAAGGACAGGGGTGCCTGGGGGGGGCTCAGTCAGTTACATGTCTGACTCTTGATTTCAGCTCAGGTCATGATCTCAGGGTCGTGAGATGGAGTCCCATGTCAGGCTCTGCACTGGGCACGGAGCCTGCTTAAGATTCTTGCTCTCCTTCTCTCTCTGCCATCTGCCCCCAACAAATACATAAATAAATAATAATTTAAAAATAAAATGAAGTATAAAGAAAGAGAGTTTTGGGGCGCCTGGGTGGCTCAGTTGGTTGAGTGTCTGCCTTCGGCTGAGGTCATGATCCCGGGACCCAGGATCGAGCCCCGCATCTAGCTATCTGCTTGCTGGGGAGTCTGCTTCTCCCTTTGCCCCTCCCCCTGCTCATGCTCTGTCTTTCACTCTCTCTCTCTCTCCCAAATAAATAAGTAAATAAATCTTTAAAAAGAAAAAAAAGAGAGAGAGAGAGAAAGAGGGTTTCAGGTAGGGTGGCTTGACACATCTCTCTCTCTCTCTCTTTTAAAGTAGGCTCCATGCCCAGTGTGGAGCCCAACACAGGGCCTGAACCCCCACCCTGAGATCAAGACCTGAGCTGAGATCAAGAGTTGGATGCTTAACTGACTGAGCCACCCAGGTACACTTTGCCATCTTAAAACAAACAAACAAACAAACAAACAACAAACCAAACTATTTATTTTTTTTAAGTAATCTGTACTTAAAGCTCCCAATGGGGGGACTCAAACTCCCAGCCCCCAAAATCGAGGGTCATATTCTACCCACCCAGCCAGCCGGGAACCCTTGGCTTTACCCATCTTAATCCCTTCATTTTGGGTCCTTAGTCATCAACTGGGATTTTTCCCTTAACGAGAATGCATCTCTGATTTTATCATTTTCCTCAGAGGTTTTCCTCCTAAGCCCAAAATGAACTTTACAGAAACATAATTTTATTGTCAGTTTTATTAAAACAAAGAGTTTCTTTGGACTCTCATACCGGAAAGGTTCAGAGAGTACCCGGGAGCCTAGGGGTTAAATTAGACCATCTTGAGAGAGAACAGAGAAAAGCTAGAATTATATGGTTCAACAGGTGTTTTATGATGGAAACTCATTAAACTACATGAACATGTGAAAATAATACCTTGCCCTTGTATGATACTTTTCACATTTTCCTTTGGAGTACTTTCATGTCTAGAGTTTCATTTGTTCTTAGAAGGGCTGTGTGTGGCAGGGAGAGCAGTTATTCTCATTTGACATAAGAAGAAACTGAACCCGGACAGGTGACATTACTCAGCCACCATTTATTGAGCCTTTACCATGTGGGAGGCATTTGGGGTACAGAGGTGGATAATATGTGGTGTCTGCCTTTAATTAAACCAACTCTGGAAATAAAGTTTATTAAAGGCTATAGAGTGGTATATAGGATCTAGGAGGGGCAGAGTGATAGTGTGTGTGTGTGTGTGTGTGTGTGTGTGTGTGTGTGTGTGTGAAAGGAAATCACGGAAGACTGCACAGGGGTGTGCCTTGGGTTTGGTTATAAACAGTGGGGTGCTGGTAACTACTTAACAATGGGCTCAGGGCACCTGGGGGGCTCAGTTGTTAAGCGTCTGCCTTGGGCTCAGGTCATGGTTCCGGGGTCCTGGGATAGAGCTCCACATCGGGCTCCAGACCTGCATCGGGCTCCCTGCTCAGTGGGAAGCCTGCTTCTCCCTTTCCCACTCCCCCTGCTTGTGTTCCTCTTGCTTGTCTCTCTGTCGAATAAATAAATAAAATCTTCAAAAACAAACAAACAAACAAACAAACAAACACACTGGGCTCTCCAGGGCAAACAAAGCCCTACTTGAGGCATGTGCCCAGTTTTGTGTTGCAAATTCTCCCACCACAGCCAACTTCAAGCTACCCATGTGAAGTCCTGGAATGTGTGAGTTTGGAAGAGAGGCACCACAGAACTTCATCACAGAATCTTTCCACCGCGCGGATAAAACGGACATGCAGAGCATCCAAAGCATGGAAAATAGGAAAATGTGGTGAAGTAATTAGGACATGATCAGATTTGAGCGTTTGGTCTCCTTTAATACAGCTTACTTGATTTTGAAGTTAACTTCATTAAAAAAAAAGATTTTATTTATTTATTTGACAGAGATCACAAGTAGGCAGAGAGGCAGGCAGAGAGAGAGGAAGAAGCAGGCTCCCCGCTGAGCAGAGAGACCAATGCAGGGCTCGATCCCAGGACCCTGAGATCATGACCTGAGCCGAAGGCAGAGGCTTTTTTTTTTTTTTTAAGATTTTATTTATTTGACAGAGAGAGATCACAAGTAGGCAGAGAGGCAAGCAGAGAGAGAGAAAGAGGAGGAAGCAGTCTCCCTGCGGAGCAGAGAGCCCAATGTGGGACTCCATCCCAGGACCCTGAGCTCATGACCTGAAGGCAGAGGCTTAACCCACTGAGCCACCCAGGTACCCCTAAGTTAATTTTATTTTTAATAATGGCTGTGTTTAACAACCTGTTCACAAAATCTGTGTCTGGCGGTCAGCACGTGTGAGCTTGTGATCTGGTTCCAGCACGCCACTGGCCGAGAAGGAGCAGCCAGGTAGGTACGGGGGGAAGGACATTGCAGGTGGAGAGGGACACGCGTGTCAAGGCAGCAAGCGCGTGGAACAGCGCAGGCCATTTATTAAACGGCCCGTGACTTGCTGAGTGCTCTTAGAGACAGATTAACTGGGTGCTAATGAATTTGAAGCTTCAAAGCTCTCCTCACTTGTGGGCCCTCATTCCCCCCAGAAGGTCTCTTACTTTATTTTGTATTCTTTTTCTTAAAGAGGCCTCAGTGAATGGTATAAATGTCAGATGCCAAAAATCTTTAAATCAGTCCCCGAGTGCCTGACTGAAGAAGGAACAGAGCGGGAGATGAGATTGTTAAGGGTAATGGAGAATCTTTTTTTTTTTTAAAGATTTTGTTTATTTATTTGTCAGAGAGGGAGAGAGACCCAGAGAGAGCACAGGAGAAAGGGGCATGGCAGAGGGAGAGGAAGAAGCAGGCTGCCCACTGATCAAGGAGCCTGATGCGGGACTCGATCCCAGAACCCTGAGATCATGACTTGAGTTCGTGCCAGATGCTTAACCGACTGAGCCAGCCAGGTATCCCGGTGGAGAATCTTTTATGTCACACAAAGAAGTGGACTTCTCTAGGCACTAAGGGAAGTAACAAGCTCTGTTTGGGCTCCGTGCTCAGCAGGGAGTCTGCTTGGGATTCTCTCTCCCCCTCCCTCCTCCACAATGCCCCTCCCTCCGTGCTCTCTCTCTAAAACAAGTAAATAAAATCTTTAAGAAGAAAGGTATATATATATGTGTGTGTTTTTACAAGATTTTCTTTTTCTTTTTTTAAAGATATTATTTATTTATTTGACAGAGAGAGATCACAACTAGGCAGAGAGGCAGGCAGAGAGAGAGAGAGTTGGGGGGGGGGGGAAGCAGGCTCCTTGCTAAGCAGAGCCCGACTTGGGACTTGATCCCAGGACCCTGAGATCATGACCCGAGCCAAAGGCAGAGGCTCAATCCACTGAGCCACCCGGGTGCCCCTAAGATTTTATTTTTCTATTTGAGAAAGAAAGTGGGAGAGCACAAGCGGGGGAGGGGTGTAGAGGGAGAAGCAGACTCCGTTCTTAGCAGGGAGCCCGATGCAAGATGTGAGCCCAGGACCCTGAGATCATGACCGGAGCCACAGGCAGCTGCGTAACAATCTGAGCCACCCAGGCACCTCTGAAAAAAAGGTATTTTTGAGG
Source organism: Mustela nivalis (assembly GCF_964662115.1). Lineage (NCBI taxonomy): Eukaryota > Metazoa > Chordata > Mammalia > Carnivora > Mustelidae > Mustela > Mustela nivalis. The sequence continues at coordinate 16,628,333 of NC_139040.1, forward strand.
TAAAATCAGCATGACTTGGCAGTGGATTATACCCTATTACATGGGGAGGGGGAGTGAGGAACAAGAGATAAGAATAGCTGTCTGGGCTCTGGCTTGGGCAGCAGAGCATAGTGGTTCCACTAAGCAGGACAGAGCCCCATAACTAAGGTGTTTAGAACTAAAATGTATGGCTGCTTCAGTCAGAAGAGCACATAACTCTAGATCTTGGCGATGTGAGTCTGAGCCCCATGTTGGGTGTAGAGTTTACTTAAAAAAAACCAACAACTTGGGGTTCCTGGGTGGCTCAGTGGGTTAAAGCCTCTGTCTTTGGCTCAGGTCATGATCCTGGGGTCCTGGGATCGAGCCCCGCATCAGGCTCTCTGCTCAGTGGGGAGCCTGCCTCTCCCTCTTTCTCTGCCTGCCTCTCTGCCTACTTGTGATCTCTGTCTGTTGAATAAATAAATAAAAACTTTAAAAAAAAAAGTCAAAAAACCAACAACTACAAAACCCATTCTTATGAATGGATGATGGTTTTTGTAAAATTAATTAATTTGACAGAGATCACAAGTAGGCAGAGAGGCAGGCAGGGGGAGAGAGGGGGAAGCAGGCTCCCTGCTGAGCAGAAAGCCTGACGCAAGCCTTGATCCTAGGACCCCCAAGATCATGACCTGAGCTGAAGGCAGAGGCTTAATCTGCTGAGCCACCCGGGGGCTCCGGGGGTGGTGGGTGTTTCAGTCAGTCAGACTTGGGTTCTAATGGCAGCCCTGACACTTGCAGCAGAACTAGAAAGTGGATGAGTTGTTTCAGCTGAGCTTCCGTTTCTTCTGCTCTAAAACCTGACAGTTATTACGGAGAGTGAATTGAGTTTGCAAGATAGGGCTCACTAAATTGGAAGAAGGCTAAGTATGGGGCAGCAAAGAAAATCAGTTCGATTGTGTTGGATTTGCGGTGCCTGTGGGATATCCCAGTGGAGCTATCCCAATATCGAGATGGAGCCCTGGAGATATTAATATTAAAAGGCAGCTGAAGAAAGAAGGTCCAACAGAGGAGATTGTGAAGGAGTGACTACAGGATAGGAAGAGGGCTAGGAGACAGTGACGTCATGGAAATCACTGCTGAACCTTGGCCTCACGCAAATTGGGTTTCAGCTCTGTCCACTTCAACCCCACCCCCCTCAATTCCCACTATCTTTTTTCCAAATCCCCATCTTTACCATTGAGTCTCGTGCCCATGGTCTCTCCATTCCACATCTATCACACCATACCCTTACCTCCCTTGTCCTTGTGCTGATGCCACACCTGTCGTGCACAATCCCAACTCTGGATCAATGTGACAGCCCCCTTTTCTCTGGCCTGATGTCCTTGTGTCTGGCCACTGCTGAGAACATAACACCACCACGTGGGCATCGATGTCATCATGATCTCAGAGGAGTTCACAGTGCTGCCTCCTGATGTTTCCAATTGTTTCCTGGGATTGGCTGGAGAGAGCCGCTGAATTTCCCCGGGACCCTCTGGGAAGCACTCTGAAGTGATCTGCGAAAGAGAGGAGGCTGGCAGATCTGGCCAAGTCTGGCCAAGTCTGCCTAGAGGGCTTTGATGCATTCGGGGCATGGCTGGAAAGAAGAGAGATGGTCTTATCTCAGGGGAGCAATGGGCATGAGTCCCAGTGGCTAGGATCTACCTGGGAGCTAATGAAGCTGTAGTTTTAGGGCCCCTTCCTTGCCCAAATAACTTTGAAGGCCCTTTACTTCATTTTGTATTTGCTATTGTGTGTGATGTTTCTTTAAGATGCTCTCCCAAGTCGTGTAAACGGGGCCTCATCAAACCAGGACCCACCTCTGATCTGTTACCCAGCCTAAACAGCCGCTTCCCACTGCAGTCACAAGGCTGTATAAGCTTGTTTGAACTCAGATGCCACCCTAGGAAGCAGGATGATGGAAAAGTCCTGAATGGACAGTTTTCTTCTCTACTGAAGTGGTATGTTCTTTATTTTTTAATCGGCAAAATATGTTGATTGTTTATTGTCTTCAATTCAACAGGCACCAAAGAGTATATAGCAAAAGACAAGTCTCCCTCTCACTAACACATCTTTGCCCAGCAGATGTCCATACGTTACAAGATCTTGTGTCTTCTTTCAGAGGTATCAAATATATACTTTTGTTTGCTTTTCCTTTATAAAAATTTTTTAAATTTAAAAAATGTTTCCAGTGTTCCAAGATTGTTCACGCACCACACCCAGTGCTCCATGCAATCCATGCCCTCCATAATGCCCACCACCAGGCTCACCTAAACCCCCAGGCTCCTCCCGTCCAAAACCCTCAGTTTGTTTCTCAGAGTCCACAGTCTCTCATGGTTCATCTCCCCCTCCGATTTTCGCCAATTCACTTTTCCTGTCCTTCTCCTAGTGTCCTCCGTGTTATTCCTTATGCTCCACAAGTAAGTGAAACCATATGATACTTGGCTCTCTCTGCTTGGCTTATTTCACTCAGCATAATCTCCTTCAGTCCCGTCCATGTTAATACAAAAGTTGGGTATTCATCCTTTCTGATGGCTGAGTAGTATTCCATTGTATATACAGACCACATCTTCCTTATCCATTTGTCGCATCTTGGCTCTTTCTACAGTTTGGCGACTGTGGCCATTGCTGCTATGAACATTGGGGTACAGATGGCCTTCTTTTCCCTACCTCTGTATCTTTGGGGTCAATACCCAGCAGTGCAATTATACTTACCATTGGCAGATAGCTTCTGTGGCGCTGGATTGGTTTGGTGGGGAGCAGTAAGTCCTTTGCAGCCGAGTCTGATGAAGAAGGTGGGTCCGTGGTTGTTTCCTAGAAAGGCTGCAGGAGGGGCTTCCCGGAAGAGAGAGGATCCTGGGCAAGGATACCCAGCATTCTGGGAGCCGTGGTAGGCTGAAATTGCTAGGATGAAGGTTTTGTAGAAGGCAGATTGAAGAACATAGAGGCAGGGGAGAGCTGACAAAGGCCTTGATACATATGTATTACCATCAAGCTCCGTGGGCTTTGTGCATGCATTGGGCACATCTTTAACTTTATCCTGGTGTAAGGGGCAACAAGGAAATGTGTAATCAGAGGAAGGGGCTGGTTAGATTTGTGTTTGGATACGTAACTGGCTGCTGGTAGAGGGTGGAGAGTGGGGCAAGAGTAGAAGTAGCAAGATCGTTAAGAGTCTACAACAGTAGCCCGAGTGAGAGATGACGGCGGCCTGGACTAAGAGAGAGAGAATGTGATGAGTTTGGAAGGTATTTACAAGGGAGAAGGGGAGGATTTGGTGGCTAGGTAGCTGCACGAGTAAATGAAGAGTCAAGAATGATTTTTGTCTAACTATAGAGAACAAACTGATGGCTACCAGGAGGGAGTTGGGTTGGAAGGTGGGGGAAACAGGTGATGGGGGTTAAGGAAGTCACATGCGGCGAGTCACACCAGGTGTGGTATGAAGTGTTGAATCTGTGTATTGAACACCTGAAACTAATATTACACCATAGTTTAACCTAATTAATTGGAATTTAAATTTAAAACTTTTTTTTTTTTTAAAGAATGATTTTTGGCTTGGGCAGGTAGGTTGATGGTGGTGGGAGTGCTGTTGGGGGAAGATGAAGAGGAACAGTTTGGGTTGTGGGACAATTAGGAATTCTAATTCGGTCATGTTAAGTGTGCTATTCTTGGTAGACAAGTAAGCAAATAAGTCAACTTATCGGTAGTCGTTATACAAATCTAGACCTAGTAATATCTAAATACATGGCTAGAGATATAAATTTGGGCAATACTGGCATCTTGAAATTGAAACCTTGTGGAAGCCAGGCACTAACAAGAGAAAAGGTAGGATCAGGTCTTTAGGATTTCCAATGTTTAATAGTTCAATAAAAGAAGATGAGCCTGAGACGTATCAGCCAGAGACGTACGAGAAAAACAATGAGATTATAGTTTCAAGGAGGCCGAGAGGGAGAGGCCAAGGAAGGTGCTGTTTCAAGAAGGAGGAAAGAGTTTTCAGCAGTCGAATGCATGTAAGGTGATGACTAAGAACATGGCCATTAGATTTGAAGATAATACAGATCATTTGTGACCCTAGTGAGGCAAGTTTTGGTGGAGTTATGGGGATGGAAGCTTGACTGGAGTGGATGGAGAAGTGAGTGAGGGTGAAAAATGGAGATTTCCAGTATAGACAACACTTTTGAGACATTTGACTGATGATCAAGAGGACAGAGCTAGGGGCCCCTGAGTGGGCTCAGTTGGTTGAGTGTCTGACTCTCCGTTTCAGCTCAGGTCATGATCTCAGGGTTGTGAGATCGAGCCCCATGTTGCATTCTGTGCTCTGTGCTCAGAGGGAGTCTGCTTGGGACTCCCTCTCTCTCATTCTTTCTCTGCCCAATCCCCCACCTAAGATAAAGAACTAAATCCTTAAGAAAAGAGGACAGAGCTGTAGTAGCAGTAGGAAGGGAAAGGAAAGATTCAGTTGAAAGGTAGCCACTGAAGATATTTAGAAAGAAAATAACATTAATAGTGTAAGATTCCTGAGAAAGTGGGTGAGGTGAGATCCGTGATTCTCAGATGTGGTCCCTGGACCAGTAGCATCACAATCACCTGAACTGGTTAGAGATGCAGGTTCTCAGACCTCACTTGAGACTGACTGACTCAGAAACTTTGGAGGCTGGGGCCTAGACAACAAACCTTCTAGAGGATTCTGGTGTGTACTCAAGTTTGAGAGCCACTGTACAATAGATAAAAGGAAGGATGCCTTCTTTACAGTAAGAGGAGAGAAAGTGGATCAGAAAAGTATAGATGTGGATAGACAGATCAGTTTGGTATGAGAAAGTTCATTTACTCATTCAATAAATATTTATTAAATCTCTAACATGTGCCAGGCACTAAAAATACAGACCAACAAATTCCTGACCTTATGCAATTTACACTGTAGCCAGGGGAGACATAATAAACAAGTAAACAAGGAAAATCCATTATAAGGCCTTTGGATTTTACTCTGAATGAGCAGTGAATGCATTGCTAGAATGTAAACTCCATAAAGGCAGACTTTTTATCTGTTTTTTTTTTTTTTTCACTTCTGTGTCCCCATGGCTTGGAATGGTAACTTGATTATGTTTGTTGAACAAGAAAATTGGACGGCTTTGGGATAACAGGATTTGGTTAGATTTTTAAAAACCTTGCTGTGTTGAAAACAGACTTTTGAGGTCAACAGTGGAAGAAGGACATCAGCTATAGGCCACAGCCATATTCCAAGCAAGGACATCAGTTAGAGGCCATTGCCATATTCCATTGCAAGAGCAATTCCAAGCCATCGCCATATTCCAAGATCATGGCTTAGTACAGGGCAGTGGTGGTAGCGATAGTGAGAAGGGTTCAGATTTTGAACGTATTTTGAAGAAGCAGCAGGATTTTTTTTTTTTGGATGAACTAGATGTAGGGGGGAGAGAAAAAGAGGAAAGTCAGCTATGACTCGAAGAGTTTAGGCCTGAGCAGCTGGGAGGCAAGAGTTGCTATTGACTAGAGGAGGAAGGGCTATGTGAGTAGCAGGTGTGTGAGGGGAGGAAGGGGTTGGAGATCAGCAGCAGAGGCAGGTTTCTTGTAAAGCTAATGACACTTATGTCTCTCATTTGCTCAAGCTCTAGCAATATGTTAGTAAGTTATTTTCTTTTTCTTTAAGATTTTATTTATTTCTTAGACAGAGAGAGAGAGAGAGAGAGAGAGAGAGAGAGAGATTACAGGTAGGCAGAGAGGCAGGCAGAGGGAGTGGGGAAATCAGGCTCCCTGCTTAGCAGAGAGCCCCATGTGGGGCTTGATCCCAGGACCCTGAGATCATGACCTGAGCCAAAGGCAGAGGCTTAACCCACTGAGCCACCCAGGCGCCCCGGTAATAGTCTTTAGATACACAGCCTTTAGGGAGGTAATTAAGGTTAAATGAAATAAAAAATGTAGGGCCCTAATCTGATATAATTGATATCTTTATAAGAGAAAGAAACACCAGAGAGCTCTCTTTCTCTCCATGCATACACAAGAGAAAAGCCATGTGAGCACGCAATGAGAAGGTGGCCTTCTAGAAGCCAGGACGAGGGGTCTCACAAGACACTAACCGTGACACTCCTTGATTTTGGACTTCTGGCCTCTAGAACTGTGAGAAATTAAATGTCTATTGTTTAAGCCCCCCAGTCTGTGGGCAGCAAAATAGTCTGGAGTTCAGGAGAGAGGTCTGGCTGAAGATACAATTTTGGGTGTCATCAACATATAGGCAGTAGGACAGTAGGTGACGTCTTGAAGCTGGATGCAGTCATCAAAAGAGTGAAGGTAGGTAAAGAGAAGAGGTTCAAGGGCAGAGCCATGGCACTCTCTAACATCCAAAGTTGCCTTGATGTTGAGGGACCAGCAATGGAGAGTGAAGAACAGTAGCCACGAAGGGGAAAGGGAAACAGAGAGATTGTTGGCATCTTTGAAACCAAGGTCTAGAAGTACGTCAAGAAGAAGAGAGTAACTGTGTCAAATGCTGCTGATAGATCCAGAAAGATGGGGACAGCACGTACTGTTAGCTTGAGGTACATGAAGTGATTGCTTTGCATCTGCAAGCATGGTCATCCATTGAGAGATGGGGGCAGGGCGGAGAGTTGGGGACGTGGCAAGACGGGAGGCATAAGGAGGTTGAGGAAGTCTAGAGAAGGGAAAGCACAGACTGACTGGGGAGAAGGCGCAGGAAGGCAGGGCAGCATGGAGGGCCCGTTGGGAGATGTCCCCGCAACCCTTGGAGTCCCAGCTGTGGCAGGGAAGAGGCCCGCTAAGGGTTAATAACTTTTATACATTTCTTGAAAACTAAGAACAGCAGATCCTTGTTCAGGGCCTCAGAGACAGTTTCAAGATAAGAAAGAACAGGATGCTGACAGTCCGGGAGAGGCCGCTTGGACCTCAGGGGAGTGTCGCGTAGCAACGTCCAGCTGTGAGATCCTGCAGCCGGAGACTGCTGGGACACTGCTGCTCGGTCGGGGCTCTTACTCCTGCACAAGAGCCGCCCCCAAAGCAGCCAGGTGAGAGCTGTTGGCCTGCTGTCGCTTCCCATTTCCTGGCTGGCCTCAAGGATCATGTAGGCATGTGTCTAGTACATTGCAAGGGGAACCAGGAACGAGATCCAGATGGCCGAGCTCCGACAGGCTCAGCAATGCATTCCTTCCTTTCTGGGGTTAACATCACCCAAAGGAACATTAATATCTAATCCTCAATGAGAACTCTTGTTCATACTCTCTGGGTCCACTGACTGAAGGCCCAGCCTAGTGTGATGTGGTGGACAGTACCGCTGTCCCCATTCGATGGAGGAGACCACCGAGGTGCGGAGGGGTCACCTGACTGGCTCAGGGGACACACCGCTAGGAAGGGCAGGGCCAGAATTCAGAGCCAGGCAGACCGGCCGATGGAGTATAAAACACAGGGAGCGTTCGCCAGGTTTATGTGCCAGGCCGGGCACTAAGCCCTTTACGTGGATTATCTCATTTCATCCTCGCTCCAACCCACTGAGGCTGACACCATTATTAATCTCATTTGGCTAATGAGGTCAAGTAACTTAATCCAGCTCACATCACTAAGAAATGGTGGGGGCCACTTCTGAACTTGGCAGAGGCACGAGGAGAGCTGGTAAATGCCTTGTCTGGCAGATAGATGTGAAAAATCACGGCAAGCTTCTTGTAAGCCTGTGGGTTTTGTCTTAAAGGGCTCTTTGCCTCAGCGGGGCTAAGGGGTCCACAGCCCACGTCGGAGGGCAAGGCTGGACGGGGAACTTTGGGGCTAGTCAGCATTAGCTGGTGCTCAAGGAGCTCTCCCCAGCAAGGAGTGTAGACAGAGGAGGGGAGAGAGGCCAGCACCAAGTCCTTGGTGACTTCAACATGGAAGGGAGTGGCCCCTAGGGTCAAACGGGGGCGACGAGGAAGACAGCGGAGGGGCACGCGATGGCTCTAGCAGCCCTGGGGACCTCAGGGAGAGCCGTGGCAGTGGGGCGGTCTGCATGGGTGCAGGGTGGGGAGTCAGGGAGGTGAGGAAGCGCAGACAATGGGGGAGGGGTGAGCGGGCAGAGGAGCTGGGGGAGGGGGTGAGGAAACGGGGGAGCCCACCAGGAGGGACCCCTCGCTGTCTGATAGTGAGGGCAAGTTCGCAGGGCGGGTGGGGCTGGGTCAAGTTTGTAGGTGGAGCCCGGTGTAGCTGCCCAGCTCCCCGACGCTCCATGCCTCCCCCTGAAGGTGGGGGAGGCAGATCGTTGGTCTGGGGACAGAATGGAGCCCCCCCCCCCCCCCCCCCCCCCCCCCCCCCCCCCCCGCTGACAGGGGCTGACAGGTTCAGGCGCTGGGGAGAAAGCCCTTCAAGTGAGGCGGTGTGAAGTCACCAGCGGGCAGAGAGGCTGGGAAAATGGGGACCTCTCTGGATTCTGCAAGTCGGCTGGAAGTTAAAGGAAGAGGTTTCTTTGTTCTTTTGTTTTGTTTCTAAAGATTTTCCTTATCTGACAGAGACACATGGAGAGAGGGAACACAAGCAGGGGGAGTGGGAGAGGGAGACACAGGCCTCCCGGGGAGCAGGAAACCCCACATGGGATTCGATTCCAGGACCCTGGGATCAAGACCCCAGCCGAAGGCAGATGCTTTAACTGACTGAGCCTTAAACCACTTAGCCACCTAGGCGCCCCTAAAGGAAGAGGTTTAATGGAAAAGTGAGAAAGTAGGAAGGTCCGAAAGTCATGGCCTAGTCCGAGAGTGACATTTTGGAGCTGGGAGATCTCAAAAAAGCAGGTGTACCCAGGGGTGGCAAAGAAGTGGCGTCCATGGGCATGGGCTGTGAGGTTGGGAGTGAGACCCCAGAAGGAAGGAGAGGCGGGTGCGGGGAGGCATGGTGTTTGGAGGAGGGTCCCCATAGGCACGGGAGTTGTCCAGGCTGATGGCAGTGTGGGAAGTCTGGAGCAGAGGCGAAGGGCAGCCTGGTCTCTTGTTCTCATGGTTGGGGAGGATGAGCAGCCTCCCATGGGGAGGACGACCCCCTACCTGGGACGTGGTGGATTCAACCTGGGGGTCGGGCTATCTGCCAGTGAGGTTAATGACTAGAAGAGGCAATGTTTAAATGGTACTTGACTGTTGGTAATGTGGTTTTCAATTGAAATATTCTTCTGCATGAATTTTCGGCAAGTCTGTTAACTTGCTTTCTTTTCTTTTTTTGTTAGTTTTATCTTATTTCATTTATTTGACACAGAGAGAGACAGCGAGAGAGGGAACACAAGCGGGAGGTATGGGAGAGGGAGAAGCAGGCTTTCCGCTGAGCAGGGAGCCCTTTGCGGTCCTAGATCCCAGGGCCCTGGGATCGTGACCTGAGCCGAAGGCAGACTCTTAACGGCTGAGCCGCCCAGGTGCCCCTGTTAACTTGCTTTCTGACCCAAACAGCTTGGAAACACTATGCTGGTTTATACAAAGTTACAAGTGTGTCTTGAGCAAAACTTTAAAGCTATTTTAACACTACTCTCCATACAGTCTGTTCTTCTTTTTCTCATTCCTCCCCTGCCCCCCACCTAAACAAACAGAGAAACAAGCATATAAATTCCTAGCATCATATCCCGCTTTCCAGATCGCTGACCTTTGCGGGGCGTTTTGCCCCAGTGAGCGGAAAAGACCAGAATTAAGGCTTCTGGCCTAATACTTTCTTCCTACCACACGGGGGCAGACTTTTTAACGAAAAGGGGGAAAACAACTGTTTATCTTGTACTGTATAGAATTGCAACCAGAGACGGGGCTGTAACGTCATTGTGAAGACCAGGGTTATCGAGGCTGCACTGTGTATCTGGAAGTTGCTTAGAGAGTAGACCTTAAAAATCCTCATCACAAGAAAAAAATTAAATGTGAGGTGATGGATGTTAAATGGACTTACTGTGATGATCGTTTTACAAGAGATACATATATCAAGTCATGTTGTATACCTTAAACTCCTACGGTAGCTATAGGCCAATTATGTTTCAATAAAACTGGAAAAATGAACATAGGAAGGTAATAGGGAGAAGTTATGTGAAAGCCAGATTTTGTGCAGTTTTTAGGTCTTGCCAAATCTACTGCTTTCCTCAGATCTGCAAGTCTCCCTGTTCCTTCTCCATCGATGAACTAGCTCCCTTCTGTCCTTCCTTTCTTCTTTCCTTCCTTCCTCTCCCACTCTCTGCCTCCCACAAGTCTGTGTTTACTCTAGGTGGAGCTGCCTGATAAAATTCAGGATGCCCAGTTAAATGTGAAGAGCAGATAAACAACAAATATTTTATAGTATAAGTATGTCCCATTCATATTCCGGGGACATACTTAGACTACAGAAGGTTGATTACTTAGCCCAAATTCAAATTTAATTGGGTGGCGTGTATTTTTACTTGCTAAATCTGGTGATCCCATAACTCGGCCCAGAGCAGTGCTGGAAGCTGGCTGGGAGCGGCTGGATAAAGGGCTTGGGGTCTCCTCGCAGGGGTGTGACTAAAGTCCCGAGTGGTGCGGTGCTGGTGGCTGTGGGCCGTGGCCAGGCCTGTGCCCTCATGGAAGACCACCTCCGCAACCTCACCTTCCAGGCTGTCTCTTATGTTCCATTCTTTCCACGGGAAATATCCAGCTGCAGGGTCTCCTTCTCTGGGAAGCCTTTCCAGATCTCCCCAGCAACAGCTGTCACCTCAACACTTTGTATTTACCTCTTTGTTAACACCTATCACACTATAAGCTTTACTCTGTCTTGGGCACCAGGCTGTAAGGAACTAGAGTTCAGAGAGGTCAGAGCTCTCCCCCTACCGTTCATCTCTGTTTCTCATTTGCAGACAGAGTGTCTGGCACAGAATAAGCCACATACAAGAAAGGGTCCTGATTAGACCACTTCTAGTGTCCTCTACAGATTCAGAAGGAGTCCCAGGTTAAGTCGCAGGCTGGCGGAGCACGGACAATAACCTCATTTCTGTCACTGGCTGCAGCAAATTGCTCCAAGAGGCTGGTGGAGGAACACTGGTTAAAAAGTACTTGCGGGGGGCACCTGGGTGGGGTGTGGCTCAGTCGTCGGACGTCTGTCTTTGGCGTGGATCGTGATCCCGGGGTCCTGGGATGGAGCCCACATCTGGGATTCCCTGCTCAGTGGGGAGTCTACTTCTCCCTCTGCCTCTGCCTGCTGCTCCCTCTGCTTGCGCTCTTTCTCTCTCAAATAAATAAATAAAATCTCCAAAAAAAGTGCTTCAATATGTCAACTGTATGTCAATAACATTTTTTTTTTTTTAAAGTGCTCTGGCCGAGGGTCACCTGGAGCCGTGAGCTGCCTCTGGGATATCTTTAGGGATCAGCACTGTGGCAGAAGGTGTCGAGAGCCAAATCGAGAACTACCGCACCGCCCCTGGTGACAGCCGCTTCCCCAACCAGAACCAGACTGGGAACCTCGGGCAGAACTACCCGGACGTCCTTCGCTGTAAGAAGGCAGTGACGGCTGAAGGGGGTGATGTCTCTGTGTGACAATGGCACCGGTGTGTGTACACGTCCAGCTGTCCCACATCCTGGGGGTCAGCCTGGCACGACCGCTGGGCAGAAGGCCCGTTTCCTGGGACCTGAACTGGCTCCGCCCCCCTCTCCTCTGTTCTCCATCCTTCTCCCAGGGTGGTAAAGGGGGTCCCGGGTACATGGTGATCTCCACCCTGGGATCCAGAACCAGGGCTTACCTGATAATAAGAACTCATTGGAAATGTGTGAGACTGTGTCTTTGTAAAAGAGCTGGATGATGGGGCAAGAACCCCGGGGTGGAATTGGTACCTCCTTGACCAGTGGGAGGGGCTTCCGGGTAATTGTTTTCCCTGTTTTGTTTTGTTGTATGTTATTAAATTGACCACCTTCTCTATCTGGACAGTAGACTGAGTGATTATACAAAATAGCCTTGAGCCCCTGTATGTGCTAAAATTTATCTATATATTCCCCTTTATTGTCTACACAATATTTTATAGAGTGCTTTAAGTTTGCATGTGACTTAAAATCAACCAGAAAATGCTTCATAAAAATGGATCTGAAGGGGCATGTGCACCCCCATGTTTATATCAGCAACGTCCACAATGACCAGACTGTGGCTGTCCATTGACAGATGTCCTTTGACAGATGAATGGATAAAGAAGATGTGGTATATACACAGAATGAAATATTACTCCACCATCAAAAAGAATGAACTCATACCATTTACATTGACATGGATGGAACTGGAGGGTATTATGCTGAACAAAACATGTCCATCAGAGAACAGTTTCATACGGTTTCACTCATATGTGGAATTTAAGTAACAAAACAGAGGATCATAGGGGCAAAGAGGGAAAAAGAAGACTAAATCAGAGAGGGAGACAATCCATAAGAGACTCTTAACTCAAGGAAACAAACTGCGGGTTGCCGGAGGGGAGGTGGGTTGAAGGATGGGTGACTGAGGGATGGGCTTTAAGGAGAGCGCAGGATGTGATGAGCACTGGGTGCTCTTTGCAACTGATGAATTACTGGCCTCTACCTCTGAAACGAATCATGCACTATATATTAACTAAATTGAATTTAAATAAAAAATGGACTCTTTAAAGTATCGATGGCTTAAAAATTACTGCAGGGTTAGATGATCAAAATAATCCCCAGAAATGCAACAGAATCCTCAGCACTAGGGAAGACTTCTAGATCTTTTTCAGACCAAGTTGAATGAATAGTAGTGGCAGGAAATGGGGGAAAACCCAAACAAACAAACTGGTCTTCACTTCTTGTTGATTCCTTTCTAACCTCTGAACTTCCTGGCTTGAAGTTTTATTTTTATAGACTTCTATGTTCTTTGCCTCCATCACATCCTGGAACTCACAAGTAGAAGTCCACCTTCAACCCGCCTTTCAGGGGTAATTAAATAACAGCTAATGCTATTCAGTGCTTCCTCTGCCCAGAGCACTGGTGCAAGTGCTTTACAGGTATTAACTCAGTCAAGCTGAAAAGGAGGTAACATAACACAAGTATCAGCTCTGGAGCCAGGCCTTCTGAGTTCATGGTTGAGCTGTACCACTTCCTAGCGGTTGACCTTGGACAAGTTGATTAACTTCTCTGTTCCTCAAATTCTCCATCTATAAAAGGGGAATGATGGTATTAGATCCGCCTTATGGGGTTGGAAAAAGAATAAAATCAATCAACATATGTAAAATACTTAGAATAGTGACCGACATCCAGTAAGTATTATGTGAGTGTATATGCGCAGGCACAGATTTCTAATATATACATCTCTCTCCCTCTAGAGAGATAATAAAATCTGTAGCTATAGATAAACTTATAACTCTATCAGGAAGATACTCTGGGGGCACCTGGTTGACTCAGTAAAGTGTCTGTTTTCAGTTCAGGTCGTGATCTCGGGGTCATGGAATCAAGGCCTATGTTGTCGGGCTCCCTGCTCAGCAGGGACTTGGCTTCTCCCTCTCTCTCTGCCCCACCCCTTTCTTGTGCCCTCTATCTCTTTCAATCTCTCTGTCTCTCAAATAAATGAAATGTACAAAAAAGAAGATACTCTTATTATCCTCATTTTACAGATAAAAAAATGGAGGTTCAGCAAGGTCAAGTAGTTTTTTAAGGTCATACAGCCTGCCTTCCTAGCCACAACACTGCTTCTGTTTTTGTTTTGTTTTAAATAAACTTTTATTTATTGATTGATTTTCAAAAGATTTATTCATTTATTTTTAAAGGGAGAGAGAGAGAGAGAGAGTGTGTGTGTGTGTGTGTGTGTGTGAGCGAGCTAGCCAAGCAACAGGGGGCTTCATCCCAGGACCCCAAGATCATGACCTGAGCCAAAATCAAGAGTTGGCCACACAACCAACTGAGCCACCCAGATACCCTGATTTTTTTTTTAATAGGTTCCATGCCCAATGTGGGGCTTGAACTCAGGACCCTCAGATCAAGATTTACATGCTCTATCACCTGAGCCAGCTGGGTACCCCCCAAATAAACTTTTAAATTTAAAAATAATTTTAACTTACAAAGAGTTACAAAGATAGTTCAGCGAGTTCTCATATACCTTATACCCAGCTTCCCCTAATGTTAACATCTTACATAATCATCTACATTTGTCACAAGAAATTAATGTTGGTACTATGTTACTATTATTAAATAAGCTGTATTTATATATTATATTAATATTATACAGGTATTAACTGTATATAATATATAATATATATAATATAATATATATAACATTTATATATAATATAATATATAATATTAATATAATAAATATTAAACTATTGACTGTTAACTATTAATGGCTCTGAATTTCATAATGGATATCATAATAGGAACTGGATTTCACCAGCTTCCCCACCAATATCCTTTTCCTGTTCCAAAATCCAATTCAAGATGCCACATTGTGTTTAGCCCTACTGCTTCTTCCTTTTTTAAATTCCAGTATAGTTAACATGGTATTATATGAGTTTTAGGCATATGATATAATGATTCAACACTTGTATCCATTACTCAGTGCTCTTCATGATAAGTGTACTTTTTTTTTTTCTTTAAAGATTTTATTTATTTATTGGAGAGAGAGAAAGTACACAAGCAGGGGGAGCAGCAGAGGGAGAGGGGTAAGTAGGCTCCCTGCTGAGCAAGGAGCCTGATATGGGGACTTGATACCAGGACCCTGACATTATGACCTGAACTGAAATCAAGAGTCAGACGCTTAACTGACTGAGCTGCCCAGAAACCCCTGCTTATTTAAGAATTTAAAAAAAATTTTTAAGTAATTTCTATACCTAACATGGGGCTTGAACCTGCAACCCTGAGATCAAGAGGTACATGCTCTACTGACTGAGCCAGCCAGTCATACTGCTTCTTAATACCTATCAAGCAAGTACCTTGGTCAGGCCCTATAGTAGGTACCGGGGACAGGGAGATGAGTAAGAAACTGTTCCTGCCCTCAGGAAGCTCACCGACTATTGGAGAGAGAGAAGCAAGCTTTCAGTTATAATAAAGGGTAGTCAGGGCAATTACAATTAAGCATAGAGGGTTGTGGGGGCACAGAGAAAAAGTATCTAATTCAGTCGGGGGTATCTAAGCCGAGAGCTGAAGGATGAATAGGAATTTGCCAGCCAAGATCAGGGTGTGTGGGTGACCGGAGTGGGAGTGGACATTGCAAACCATACTTAAGGTAGAGAAAACCTCATGTGCAAAGATCCAGAGGGGGAGAGTGTGAGTATGGCCAACTTTGGGAACTTCTCCAGCCACAAGACTTCACCACAAACTCTGAAACTCCCACCTGGACCACAATCGTCAACAGTGGCTCTGACCTTTTCTAAGCCTTCAAGTTCTTTCTGTGCTTTGGTGGTCCGCCCTCCATCACACACACTGTCCCCCACTCTCTTAGCAACACTCACATCCCAACTGGCTTTACATTCAGTCCTACCAGGACTGGACTCTGAAGTCCCCTAGGTCAGTCCTTGACCCTGGGAAAACCCCACACCTCCTAATCTCAAGTAAAAGTCAGACACTGGTTCATTTTGCTATAACTTCCTCCTAATCTTAGCCAAACTTTGACTATGAGATGTGACAGGGCCCTGAGCTTTGGAGTCAGGCAGACCACATGGGTTTGAATCCTGACTCCTCTACTCATCATCTCAGGGGCCTTAGACCAGGTAGTCACCATTTTGTTTTATTAAAATTTTTTAAAAAGTTGAGTATAGTTGACACACATTGTTACATTAGTTTCAGAAGTACAACATAGTGATTCAACTTCTCTTACGTTATATTATGGCTCACCACAAATATAGCTACCACAGAGTCACCACACGTTGCTACTACAATGCCATTCACTCTCTTCCTGTGCTTTTTATTCCTGTGACTTATTCATTCCCTAATATGTTCACCATTTTAATTTTGTTTCTTTTTCTGTAAAATAGGAATGCCAAAATTGTCCACCACCAAGAGCAGTTGTGAAGATTAAACATAATATAGGTGTACAAAATTTAACTCAAAATGGATCAAGGACTTAAATGGGAGACCTCAAACAATTGAACTCTTAGAAGAAAACATGGGGTGAAAGCTTCATGGGCAATGATTTCTTGGACATGACACCAAAGGCACAGGTAACAAAAGAAAAAAAACAAATTGACTTCATGAAAATTTAAAAGTTTAGTGCCTCAAAAGAGTAAAAGAGAGTAAAAAGGCACAGAATAAATTTATCCATAGAGTAAAAAGACAACCCAGAGAATGTGAAAATATCTTTGAAGACCATATGTCTGATATCCAGAATATATACAAAACTCCTAAAATGCAACAATGAAAATATAAGCAACCTGATGCAAAAATGAGCAAAGGACTTGAATAGACATTTCTCCAAAGAAAATATACAAATGGCCAATAAACACATGAAAAGATGCTCAGCGTCATTAATCATTAGGGAGATGCAAATCAAAACTACAATGGGAGACCACTCCATACCCAATAGGATGGCTACTATGAAAAAAACAGACAGTAACATGTGTTAGTGAGGATGTGGAGAGAAGGAAGCCTTGTGCACTGTTGGTGGGAATGCAAACTGGTGCAGCCACTGTGGAAAACAGTATGGTGGTTCCTTAAAAAACTAAAAATAGAACTACCTTATGATCCAGCAATTCCACTTCTGGGTATATACCCAAAAGAATTGAAATCAGGGTCTCAAAGAGATATTTGTATACCCATGTGCTCATAGTAGCATTATTCACAATAGTGAAATCATGGAAGCAATGCAATTGTCCATCAATGGATGAATGGATAAGCAAAATGTGGTTGTGGGCACCTGGATGGCTCGGTTGGGCACCTGCCATAAGCTCAGGTCATGATCCCAGGGTCCTGGGATAGAGCCCTACCTGGGGCTCCCTACTAAGTAGGGAGTCTGCTTCTCCCTCTCCTTCTGCCCACCACCCCTGCTCATATATTCTCTTTCCCACTCTGCTCTCTGAAATAAATAAATAAATAAAATCTTTTAAAAATTGTGGTTGTAAAGGGAAAGAGTGAGGCCTCTCCTCCTGTGTTGCTTTTCACTCTAATGTGACTACCACACTCACAGCACTCCTAACACCAGTTCCATGGGTGTTCCCCTCACCAAGGAATTCTCTAACACAGACTAGCTGTCCTAAAATTTAACTCAGTTCTGACACTGTCTACTTGGAGATAGCATTAGATCTCACAGCTTAAGGGCTCAGTCCAACAAGATTTTTCCTCCCTCCCCCTCAACTTCAGATGCCAATTGTAAATAGTAGGTCCCCAGGTTACCCACACTTTTGTCCAACATGGCTACAAATAGGAGGTTACCATGACTCCCTCCTGGGGTTTGATTAATTTGCTAGAGCAGCTCATGGAACTCAGGGAGATACTTATATTTACCCATTTATTAAGGAATATGATAAGGGACACAGGTGAACAGCCAGATGAAGAGATACATAGGGTGAGTTCTGGGAGTGTTCCAAGTACAGGAGCTTCTGTCCCCATGGAACTGGGGTGCATCACCCTCACAGTACCTGAATGTGTTCACCAACCTGGAAGCTCTCTAAAACCCTAGTACTGGGACTTTGAGGGAGGCTTCTTCACATATGCATGATCAATCATTAACACCACGTCCAGCCCATCTCCCCTCTCTGGAGAAGTGGGAGCCGTGGCTGAAAATTCCAAGTTTCTATATGGAACTTGGTCTTTTTGGTGACCAGCCCCCATCCAGGAGCCATCCAGGAGCCATCCAGGAGCCCATCCAAAGTTGCCTCATAAGGACAAAAGGTATTCTTATCACCTAGGAAATTTCAGGGGATTTAGGAGCCCTGTGTCAGGAACCTGCATCAAAGACCAAACATTAGAACAAAAGATGCTCTTAGTCTTCTTATCATTTAGGAATTTACAAGGGTTTCATGAGCTGTGTGTTAGGATCCAGAGGCAGAGATCAATATATATGTTTTCTATCCAATCACAATGGCATACACATAGAATGGAATATTATTCAGCCTTCAAAAGGCAAGAAATCCTGTCATATGCTACAAGATATGAATCTTGAAGACATTATACTAAGTGGAATAAGCCACTCACAAAAACACAATATACTGTATGGCTCCGTGTATACAAGGTTCTTAGAGTAGTCAAATTCATAGAGACAGAAAGTATAATGGTGGTGGCTGGAAGCTGGGGGGAGGGGAGAACGGGGAGTTATTATTTAATGGGGACCTAGTTTCTGTTTTGCAAGATGAAAAGAGTTGTGGACATGGTGTTGGTGATGACTGCACAACAATGTGGGTGTATTTAATCCTGCTCAACTCTACACTTCACAATGGTTATGATGGTCAAATTTATGTTATGTATATTCTACCACAATAAAAAAGAAAAAAAAATAATATAGGCAAAGTTCTTTTTATTCCCCAAGTTCTATTTTTTTAGTTTTATTTTTTTCTTTAAGTCATCTCTACACCCAACATGGGGCTTGAACTCACAACCCTGAGATTAAGAGTCACACACTCTGTCTACTGAGCCAGCCAGGTGCCCCTGCAATGTTCTTGCTATTGTGCCACCTAATAGGTGCTGAGTAATTGGCAGCTTCCTTTATTATTGACCCTCTTTTTGTTTATTATAGGTGAATCTCCAGGGTTTTGGTTAGAGGATCTCTTCCACACTTTTTCACTTTCTTCAGCCTTCAATTCTCACTTTGTTCTGCCTTCAATTCTCACTTTCTTCCCTCACCTTAGAAGGATCTGCTTTTAGGAAGCAAGGGCAAAAATGAACTATTGGGACTTCATCAAGATCAAAAGCTTTTGCCACAGCGAAGGAAACAGCCAATAAGACCAAAAGACAACCAACAGAATGGGAGAAGATATTTGCAAATGGCATATCAGATAAAGGGTTAGTATCCAAAATCTATAAAGAACTTATCAAACTCACCCAAGGAACAAATAATGAAATCAAGAAATGGACAGAAGATATGAACAGACATTTTTTGCAAAGAAGATATCCAAATGGCCAACAGACATGTGAAAAAGTGCTCAACATCACTTAGCATCAGTGATCATACCAGTCAGAATGGCTAAATTTAACAAGTCAGGAAATGACAGGTGTTGGCGAAGATGCAGAGAAAGGAGAACCCTCCTACACTGTTGATAGGAATGCAAGCTGGTGGAACCACTCTGGAAAATACTATGGAGTTTCCTCAAAAAGTTTGTTCTGCCTTCAATTCTCACTTTCTTCCCTCACCTTAGAAGGATCTGCTTTTAGGAAGCAAGGGCAAAAATGAACTATTGGGACTTCATCAAGATCAAAAGCTTTTGCCACAGCGAAGGAAACAGCCAATAAGACCAAAAGACAACCAACAGAATGGGAGAAGATATTTGCAAATGGCATATCAGATAAAGGGCTAGTATCCAAAATCTATAAAGAACTTATCAAACTCAACACCCAAAGAACAAATAATCCAATCAAGAAATGGGCAGAGGATATAAACAGACATTTCTGCCAAGACATCCAAATGGCCAACAGACACATGAAAAAGTGCTCCACATCATTCGGCATCGGGGAAATACAAATCAAAACCACAGTGAGATACACCTGACACCATTCAGAATGGCTAAAATTAACAAGTCAGGAAATGACAGATGCTGGCAAGGATGCGGAGAAAGGGGAACCCTCCTACACTGTTGGTGGGAATGCAAGCTGGTGCAGCCACTCTGGAAAACAGCATGGAGGTTCCTCAAAAAGTTGAAAACATAGCTACCCTACCACCCAACAATAGCACTACTGGGTATTTACCCTAAAGATACAAATGTAGTGATCTGAAGGGGCACATGCACCCGAATGGTTATAGCAGTAATGTCCACAATAGCCAAACTATGGAAGGAACCTAGATGTCCATCAACAGATGAATGGATAAAGAAGATGTGATACACACACACACACACACACACACATAAAACGGAAAATATTGCAACCATTAAAAAACCCGAAATCTTGCCATTTGCAATGATGTGCATGTAACTAGAGGGTATTATGCTGAATGAAATAAGTCAATCAGAGAAAGACAATTATCACATGATCTCACTGATATGAGGAATTTGAGAAACAAGACAGAGGATCATAGGGGAAGGGAGGCAAAAATGAAACAAGATGAAACCAGAGAGGGAGACAAACCATAAGAGACTTAACCTCAGGAAACAAACTGAATTGCTGGCAGGGAGGAGGGTGGGAGGATGGGGGGGCGGGTGATGGACACTGGGGAGGGCATGTGCTATGGTGAGTGTTGTGAATTGTGTAAGACTGCTGAATCACAGACCTGTGCTCCTGAAACAAATAATACATTATATGTTAATAAATTTTTTTTTTCAAAAAAAAGAAGGGTCTCCTTTCACTTCTTTGATAGTCTCTTGTGTTGCCTTTACTGGCTTTTCTTGCTTGTCTTATTTCCTAAGTGTAGGAACGATATTCTCTCAAAATTCTTCTTTTTCTACCTTATCTCTCTTAGCAATTTCATTTCAAGCTTATGTTAATTATTTTTTTTAAGTGAGCTCTACATTCAACATGGGGCTTGAACTCATGACCCTGAGGTCAAGAATCAAGTGCACTACTGATGGGGCCAGCCAGGCACCCCTTATGTGAAGGGCTTCTAAATGTGTATCTCTGATCTCAACTTTTCACTTGAGATCCAGACCTGCTTTCCAGACTCACAACTGACCATCTTCATCCAGATGTTTTGAGGGCTTTGCACATTTAGTATATGCTAACGCCATTTCTTCCAGTTCTGCTTCCCAGCCCACCTCAAACCTGTCCTTCTGATGATTTTATGTGTTAATGGCCTCACCATCTTCTCACATCCTTGGTTTAAACTCTCAACTTCTTATGGTTCTAAGGAAATGCCATGCAATTCCCACATGTCCATTCTTACTGATGTCAACCAACTTCATACTTCAGCATCCTGCTGTCCAGTAGAGGCAATCCCTTTCTAGTGAAGAGGCTGTTTGAGTACCATCTTATCAAGAGTACTCCCTTTTTATAATACCAAGATTGCTGGGAAATACAATTCAGAAATCTGCTTGCTGAGCAAGGATTTGAAACAAAGGGAGAAGAATAGTCTTGAGGGTTATTTCATTCCAGCTATGGTGAAGCCCAAGGAACTGTTCCTGTTCTGTGGCAAATGATACTTAGAGTCAACCTTTCTCTCTCCCATGTGGTGTCAGATTCACACTGCCAAAGCATGCTCTTCAAATACCATTTTTTTCCCCAGTGTTGAGTTCTACTAAGAAACATCATTGAGGGGTGCCTGCGTGGCTCAGTTAATCATCTGACTCTTGATGTCAGCTCAGGTCATGAACTCAGGGTCGTGGGATCCAGCCCTGTGTTGAGCTCTGTGTTCAGCATGGAGTCTGTTTGTCCCTCTACCTCTGGCTCCTTCCCACGTCCCCCCACCCCCTGCCAATTTCTCCTCTCTCTCTAAAATAAATAAATAAAGTCTTTAAAAAAAAGCCACATTATCGAGCGTGTTAACACCATTGGCTAAGTGACAGTGTAGTGTGTAGTTGACAGTCTCCTTCCATTACGAGTTTATTTTATCAGTTGATTTCTCAAAAAAGCAATCTCAGTCCTACCCATTAATCCTACTCTTAGGCTATTATACCCTAGGGAAAACTCACACCTGTTCTCCAAAGGCATGTAAATGAGTACTTACAGTAGCAAACTGTCCCAAACTGAAAATGACCCACATGTCCATCAATAGTGAATAAATTATGGCATATCTGTAAAATGGAAACAAAAAGAATGCTCTACAAGTACACACAAAATCATAAATAAACCTGAAAAACAAAGTGGAATAAAGCAAGTCTGAGAGCACATGCAGTATAGTTCCATTTACATAAAGTTCAAAACCAGGCAAAACTAAGTAGCACTATATTCATTGAAGATAAATGCATATGTGACAAAAACTATGAAGATAAATGAGGAATAATTTTTTAAATGATTTTATTTCTTTTACAGAGAGAGAGAGACAGCATGAGCAGGGGGAAGTGCAGGCAGAGGGAGAGGGAAAGGGAGAACCAGGTTCCCTGCTGAGTAGAGTCCAATGTGGGGCTCAATCCCAGGACCCTGAGATCGTGATTTGAGCCAAAGGCAGATGCTTCACTGATTGAGCAAGCCAGATGCCCCCAAACTAGGAATAATTACCACAAAATTCAAGAGAGTTTTTGGGGCTTTTGGAGGTGGAGAGGAGGATGCTAGCTGAGGAGGAAACTGGAAGACTTTAAAGGCATCACAGATTTTCATATCATTACTATTCTTTAAACTGTGTATCTGCATTAAATACACTATTACATGTACAACAGACTTCGCAACTTTTTAAAAGTTACTTTTTTCAAAAGGTAATATCATTTCCAAGTTTTTTGAGATGAGAAGATGACCCTCCCTTTAGCTCTTGTCCACCTTTAAAACTCATTTCAAACCTCCTTTTGGAAGCCACCTCTGACTCCCCAGGTTGATTTAATATGGAAAATTTCAAATGCCCACAAAAGGAAGGAAAATAATGTAATGAATCAGCATGTAAGCATCCCTGAGCTTCAACAACTATCCACGCATAGCCAGTCATGTTTCCTCTATACCCCGACACATTCCCCTCACCATCCTGGGTCATCTGAAAACAAATCTCAGCCATCCTATTATTTCATCTGTACATGCTTTGGCAAAAGTATCTAAAAAATAAGGACCTCTAAAATGAGGGCACAACCCTAATACCATTATTCACTTAAAGAGTTTGACAGACTTCTTAATATCAAATATCCAGATAGTGTTCAATTTTCCCTGTGTCCTATAGTTTTCTTTTTCTTTTCTTTCTTTTTTTTTTTTTTAAAGAGAGAGGGCAACAGGGAGAGAATGCAAGTTGCGGGGAGGAGCAGAGGGAGAGAAAAATTGCGAGCAGGTTCCATGCCCAGCGCAGAGCCTGCCATGGGGCTCAGTCTCACGACCCTGAGATCATGACCTGAGCTGAAATCAAGAGTTGGACACTTAACCAACTGAGCTACAGCACCCCTCCTATAGCTCTTGATTTGTTCAAATCACGATCTAAACAAATTTCACACTGTTGGTTATGTTTTTTAAGTCACTTTGAATCCAAGGTTCCTCCTCCCTCTTTCTTTTTTCTTGCAATCTATTTGCTAAAGAAACCAGATCTGATCAATTTCTTACATTCTGGATTTCTGGCTGATTTAGCTGTCCTCTGCTCATTTCACAAACCTCTCTACCTTTCCTTTTCCCACCATTTTTGATTTCCATCTGTACATTTTCTCGAAGGATAGACAGCAGAAAGGATGCCAAAAGTACAGAATGAAGGGGTGGGGAGTAACCCCTGTGCAGATCGCTACCCTAGGACTCCCTATACTTGACTGGAATCATGAGTTTCTTTGTCTCCCTCCAACACACCTCTTGGGGGTCAACACTATCTTACTTGATTTTTTCATCCTCAGTGCTTTACACATAATTCTACACATAGTAGGTGCTAAATAAACGTTTATTGAAAGAATGAATAAAGTTGCTCTCTTGTACTGCTTATGTGCTATACCCCCTTTTCCAACTTTGCAAAAAGATTAAGACTTCGTGAAACTTTGATTTCAACCCCCTGGGGTAAGGTATTATGCAAACTTCTTTTGATAGTTACTTTTCTTTTGAAAAGTTTGACAAATTTCATTGTGAAGAGTGCTTTGTTTATTGTACTTTCCTTTGTTGCCCATTTCCTGAACCACCATGGTCTTGATAAGCTTGTTTGAAATTAAGCACAAAAGTTCCCTGCTCTGTAACTTGATTGGAGGGGCTCCCAGCAGCTTTGCCCTCAGGGGGAATTGTGGGTTAATGGCTTCTGAGTAATGTATTACTCACCACAGCTTCTTAGAAACTTCTGAGGCAAATTATTACTTTCTGAGATATCTTTGCTCTGTTCCTTGAATTCTATGGGCCACGCCCTCTTGTAGATTTTCCTCCCATACTATATGAAAAACATCATCACCGAGAAAGCTGGAAACAAACTCCCTTTTCTGCAACTTACTCTAATATTTTCTCTTCATTTACAGTTGAGGCATACGGACTCTCTAGTGCACATGGCTAAACCTCCTTCCTGTTAATAGGTACTTGAACCCATATTTACACTCTGTTTTACTTCGTCACAAACACAAAATGTACCAATGCCACCAAATGGGAAAACTTTCCTCTACGCTATTGGACTTGATAATAATTGTCCTCCTTATACATCTGATCCTGTGAAAACCACTGATGTCCTTAGAATTGTTTTAGAAATACTTCCTGTCTTCTTAATCCAGGAAATGAGTCTGGTTCGTGGATTTGCAATATTATTTTTATAAAATTGTTATGAACAGGACTGAGTAATTTAAAATTCAACTGAACTCCTCTTGCTGTAGCTCTGTGTGTGTGGGGTTTATGGAATTATGTTTGAAATTGTAGGTGATGAAGTTCCTTCCTCAGTATTTTTTAATGCGGCAGTTAGATTATAGTGAATTAAGATTTCCTGGAGAGCCAATTTTAAGCCATCAACTGGCAGTGAAAGATGAACAAAGACTGGATGACATATTGAAATTATACCTGGCACATAAACTTGTATCAAACACTTCTAATCTGGCAAACAATACAATGAGTGACAGTAAATGCAATCAAACAGAAACTTGGATCAATTATCTTAGAAAGATTGCAGTCAGCAGATAAAAATGGGACCACGGAGTCTTCTGAATTAACTAGCACTGAGAACATGAATCAGTCTTTCATCTTTTATTATTTCATCCTTTTCCTTTGAAGTAAACTTAAAAATAATCCTTTTGCCAACTCCTCAAAATGAAATATTCACTCTATCACTCTTACTCCTTATTAAAAACTGGTATTAGTGTGCCTTTATACTGAAGACATCAAAGAAAGTATGGAGTATACTTGTATAAACATAAGGAAGCCTGTAGTATATTGCTTATTTTTCTATGGAATAAATGCAAAATCATGATACTTCATTGAGCATTTACTGGATTCTACTTGGATTTTCTGAAAGAAAGTTCTCTTTCCTTTTTGAGGCAATCCTTGTTGAATGGATGAAACGTGGTAATTTGTTTCTAGCGTCTTGAGATCAGTCCCACTTTTCACCCATGATAATGTCCATCGAGTAGAGTACTGTGCTATTTTAGGTTTTCCAATGGGTTTGGATTTTAATAGGTTTATTCCGTTGCTAAGAAGTATCTTACTCTTTTATATATGATTGTGCAAGTACATCTGGATGTCATTTGTTCAGACTTTTTTTTTATTAACATATGATGTATTATATGCCCCCGGGGTACAGGTCTGTGAATCATCAGGCTTACACAATTCACAGCACTCACCATAGCACATACCCTCCCCAATGTCCATAACCCAGCCACCCTATCCCTACCCCCTCACCCCCAGCAACCCTCAGTTTGTTTCATGAGATTGAGTCTCTTATGTTTTGTCTCCCTCCCAATCCCATTCTCTTTCATTTTTATCTTCCCTACCCCCACAGCCCCCTACCCTGCCTCTCAAATTCCTCAATATCAGAGAGATCATAACTGTCTTTCTCTGATTGACTTATTTCACTCAACGTAATACCTTCTAGTTCCATCTACATCATTGCAAATGGCAAGATTTCTTTTGATGGTTGCATAGTATTCCATTGTGTGTGTGTGTGTGTGTGTGTGTGTGTGTGTGTGTGTGTGTATCTCACATCTTCTTTATCCATTTATCTGTCGATGGACCTTTAGGCTCTTTCCATCGTTTGGCTATTGTGGACATTACTGCTATAGACATTGGGATGCATGTGCCCCTTCGGATCACTACATTTGTATCTTTAGGGTAAATACCCAGTAGTGCGATTGCTGGGTCATGGGGTAGCTGTGTTTTCAACTTTTTGAGGAACCTCTATGCTGTTGTCTAGAGTGGCTACACCAGCTTGCATTCCCACCAACAGTGTAAGTTTTCTTTCTCCACATCCTCGCCAGCATCTGTCATTTCCTGACTTGTTAATTTTAGCCATTCTGATTGGTGTGAGGTGGTATCTCACTGTGGTTTTGGTTTGTATTTCCCTGATGCCAAGTGATGTGGAGCACTTTTTCATGTGTCTGTTGGCCATCTGGATGTCTTCTTTGCAGAAATGTCTGTTTGTGTCTTCTGCCCCTTTCTTGCTTCTTGGCCTTTTGGCTAAGATCAAGTGTTTAGGCATTTTTAAATGTCTGAACATATCCTGTTACATGTTGTAGACACCATTGATTACCTGCCACTACCCCCTTTTCCATGATAACAGAACCCCAATTTGTGCCGGTATGAGACACCATGGGTTTTAAGAGAGACTGGGTCCCTTCCCGGCCCTAGTCCCTCCCCTGGCTAAGCCCGGCTTGGTAATTTTTAATTAAAACTTTATTTTTTAGAGCAGATTTAGATTCATAGCAAAATTGAAGAGAAAGTAAGAGATTTTCCACATACCTCTTATCACCACACATGCACAGCCTCCCCATAAATAACATCTCCCTCCAGAGTGGGACATTTGTTACAATCGATGAACCTACACAGACACATCATTATCACCCAAAGTCCAGAGTTTACATTAGTGTTCACTCTTGGTGTTGGACAGTCTATGGGTTTGGACAAATGCACAGTGACATGTATTTCTCATTATGGTATCATGCAGAGTATTTTCACTGCCCTAAAAATCCTCTGTGTTCTGCCTATTCATCCCTCCCTGTCTCTCTGGCCACCCTTGACTGATGTCTCTATTATCTCCATAGTTCAGCCTTTTCCAGGATGGAAATCACACAGTATGTAGCCTTTTCAGATTGTTTGTTTCCCTTAGTAAGATGCATTTTAGGTTTTTCCTGTCTTTTCATGGCTTGATAGATCATTTCTTTTTAGTGCTACATAATATTCCATTGTCCCTATGAACCTCAGTTTATCCATTCATCTACTGAAGGACATCCTGGTTGCTTCCAAATTTTGCCAATTATGAGTAAAGCTATTATAAACATCATGTGTAGGTTTTTGTGTGGACACAAGTTTTCAGCTCCTTTGGGTAAATACCAAGAAGTCTGATCGCTGGGCCATAGGACAAGAATACTTTTAGTTTTGTGAGAAACCGTCATAATATCTTCCAAAGTGGCTGTACCATTCTCAGTCCCATTAGCAGTGAATGAGAGTTCCTGTTGCCTTACCTCCTCACCAGCATTTGGTGTTGTCAGTGTTCCAGGTTTCTGCCACTCTAATTGGTATCTAGTGGTATCTCATTGTTGTTTTAATTTGCATTTCCCTCCTGATATGGTGAGGAACATCTTTTCAAATGCTTATTTTCCATCTGTATATCTTCTTTTTTTTTAAGATTTTATTTATTTATCAGAGAGAGAGAGGGAGAGCGAGCGAGCACAGGCAGACAGAATGGCAGGCAGAGGCAGAGGGAGAAGCAGGCTCCCCGCTGAGCAGAGAGCCCAATGCGGGGCTTGATCCTAGGACCCTGGGACCACGACCTGAGCCAAAGGCAGTGGCTTCAACCCACTGAGCCACCCAGGTGCCCCTCAGATGTATCTTTTGCAAATATTTTCTCTCAGTCTGCAGCCATGGTAATTTCATTATCCTTATTAATGAGTGGCTTAGGCATGGATGGACATAAAATCCTGGTAATGACACCTGTGGAGAAGTCTGTTGGAGAGCTTTTGGGAAAGCTATTTTTTTTTTTTTCCAGAAAGGGGCACCAGAAAAGGATGTCCTCTCCTTTGGTCTTTGGAAGTCAATGTTTGAGGACATGATCCTTGGGGCTGTTGTAACAATTTGTAGCTATGAGGAGAGTAGCAGAGAAACAACCTCAGAGGAGAAAAATGGAATGAAGATGAATCCTTGATCATATTCTTGGGCCAGTGAATTACCCAAACTGCCTTATCTCAATTGCTGGGGCTAGTTTGGGTTATTTTCTATTACTTGTATCCAAGCATCCTAACTGACATACGTACACAGAGCTGATGGATCCTATATAACATTAGGTGACATCATTCTTTGTCTCCTGACACTACACTAAAATTTCATAGATTCAGCCCCATTAGGGCTGAAGTCAATGTGAAATAATTAAAACAGATTTATACGGTGTGCCTTTCTTTTGTCATTACTTTTACTTTATTAAGAATGTGTAGTTATAAAAGCACCAGTTTTATCATAGAAAATTACAAAGAAAGTCCTTGTATTTTTTCTTTTAAAAACAGCAGAATTACTGGAGGTGTGCTCATTAAATTTGCAATGACACAGAGATAGGAGAATACCATATGACAGTCAAGATTCAGAAATATTTCAACAAGCTATAACGATGAGCCCAAACCAACAAGGTGAAATGTAATAGAGAGAAATGAACATTTTGCATTTAGGTTAGAGCTGAGGGCTGTGGAGGCTCAGCCTGAGAGTTAAAGGCTGTTTATATGAAAAGTATCTGGGGGTTTCAGTTAAGCGCTAATTCGCTAAGTGCCAGGATTAGGACAGGGGGGAAAATTACTCAAAGTGTAAATATATAAATCCTTCCTTCATTCAACAAGTATTTATTAAGCATGTATTCAACAAATGCATATGGCAGCTGGTTAAGAGGAAGGGCTTTGGACTTCAACTGTTCTCAGCTTGGACTATGTGATCTTAGGCAAGTTTTCTCACTGTGTCTCAGTTTTCTTAACTGTAAAATAGGACTGATAACAACACATGGTGGCTGAGAGAACTGAATGAGAATATATGTTAAGTACTTATTAGCAATAATATTTTTTAGTACTTGGCCTTGCATTAGATCAATTGTGGTAATTTACCCACAATAATGTGCTTTGTTCATTTTTTACCTGGAGAACTTATTTATTTTTTTTTAAGATTTATTTATTTGAGAGAGAGAGAGAGCGCAAGAGAGAGAATGAATGGGAGGAGCAGGGGGAGATGGAGAGAGAAAATCTTGAGCAGACTCCATGCTGAGCATAAGGTCGGACATGGGGCTCCATCTCACGACCCTGAGATCACGACCTGAGCTGAAACCAACAACTGGGTGTTTAGCCCACTGCACCCTGGAGGTGTAAAGTCCCCTGGAGGACTTTATTTTTATACCATATTTTGAAGCACACTGAGAGACTAGGGAATGACCAGGCAAGAATGAAAAGAGGGTCTCTGGAAATAATACTGTCAGAGGAGTCATTTCAGGCATTAAACATTTGATCTGAAAAGAGTTCATATATTTAAACAGGAGCCCTATGGATCAGGTAATACATTTACTTAGTGTTGCTCCAAAGGGAACCCTGGGCACGATAAGGAGAAGCAGAATTCAGCTCAACATACTGAAGACCTTAACTATGATTGTTATGCGATAACTGCATGGCCTAATTGGAAAAGCAGTGACCTCCCTGTCATTATTGTAAGTACTTGGGCAGAAGCCAGATGGGCATCTGTCAGGGAGGTTGTGGGGAATTCAGTGAGTCCTGCAGTTGTAGATGTGACTTGGGCTCCTTTTAGTAGTAAGGTTCGGACTGAATTTTTCACCCATGTATCCTTGGAAAGTTTTATAACCCATAGGGAATATTAAAGCACCATCAGGGAAACTATTGTCCTGTCCATTTCGCAGAGTCAAAAGTTTCAGAATTCAAATGTCCTCTGGAGACTAAGTAGATGTATTTCTCAATTACTGGTCTATGAATCGATAAGAGAATTAAAAAACAAATTACTTATTTTTACATTTTATTAATTTTTCTTCCATTATAAAAGTACTACAAATACATTAAATAAAATGGTAAAAGAGAAAGGAAGGAAAAATCAGTTCTACATCATTTTTATGCATAGTGTTTAATATATGACCTGCATTTCATACATATAGATGTATCAACACAATAATATATAATTATATTTGTATATATACAAATATGCAATATATAAAATATATAAATGCAATATAGAGTACAAAATATAAATATGGTATATAATATAAATAAATAGGGGTGCCTGTGTGGCTCAGTAGGTTGGATGTCTGACTCTTGATTCGGCTTGGTTTGCAGGCTTAGGGTTGCAAAATCTAGCCCCACGTCGGGCTCTGTGCTCAGCACAGAGTCTGCTTGAGATTCTCTCTCTCCCTCTCCCTCTGCTCTTTCCCCTGTGTGCACGCTTTCTCTCAAATAAATGAAATCTTTAAATATATATATATTTAAATAATCTTTATAATCTTTAATATATGATCTTTAAATAAATAATCTTTAAATATATATTATATATAAATATTTATGTATAAATATTTATATATAATATATATTTATTCATATATATATTCATTCATATATATTTATTCATATATAAATATTTATTCATATATATAAATATTTATATATTTATTTATATTTATATATATAACACATATTTATATATAATATATGTATATATAGGGTTTTTGCTCTTTTCACTATGTAAGAGTTGTACTAGTTTGCTAGGGTGGCTGTAACAAAATACTACACATAGGGTAGTATAAACAGCAAAAACTTGTCTCACAGCTCTGGAGGCCAGAAGTCTGAAACCAAGGTGTCAGCAGGACTGGTTCTTTCTGAAGGCTATAAGGAATAGTCTGTTCCAGGCCTCTCCTCTAGGTTCTGGTGGTTTGCTGGCTGCCTTTGGCATTCCTTGGCTTCTGCTACATTGTCCCAGTCTGTGCCTTCGTTGTCACATGGCCTTTTCCCTGTGTGCATGTCTGTTCCCCAATTCCACTCCCCCTTTCACAAGGACAACAGTCACATTGGATTAGGGACCCACCCTCGTCCAACATGATCTCATCCTAACTTAATGAATCACATCTGCAATGATCTTATTCTCATATTAGGTCACGTTCTAAGGTACTGGAGGTGAGGACTGCCATTTATGAATTTTGGGCGTACACAATTCAACCCATAACAAGGATCAAACCAATTTATGGTGCCATCTACAATGTATAAGGGTGCCTGTTCTCCTGTATCCTCAGTGACATCAGGTTTTATTTTAAAAAGTGTTTTTTTGTTTGTTTGTTTCTGTTTTTTGGCAACTAGCTGAAGGATTGCACCATCGTGGTGTTTTAATATATACTCCTCTCTCAGAGAGTATGGATGGTTTTCTATTTGCTTACTAGTTGAATGTCTTCTTTTATGAAATGTCTGTTCATGTCTACTGCCTCTATTTTTTAAATTATGAAAGTAATATATCACAAAAGATTTGAAAAACAGAGAAAATAAAAACCACCCCTCATGCCACTACTCCAACATAGCTATTAACATTTTTATTGCCTTCTAGGCAATTTTCATATGCATGTTTTACTCTTGTAATTGTGGTGTACACATAGTCTTATATCCTGCTTTTCTCACCTTACAGTGTATTACATATGGAAATGGGTTAATCTATAATGTACTAGAATGGCTCATTCTTCAGTAATTATGAATTCAGAACCAGGCTTCTGGTATTAGACAAATAAAAGCTTTCCTAAGGATATACTACCTCGCCATTACTGGGACACAGAATAAGAGGATCTCTAGTTGTAAGAAAGTTAAAATTCCATTTCTGTGCCATGGCCTATCTGTGGGCATCTGGCACACAGATGTCTAATACATGTTGGATGAACTGACAGCTTAGTTATTAGACAGGATTTTTATTCATTATTTTGGTGAGACGAGTCAGTTTTCAGGGTTTTCTTTGTCTGAGGCTACAGGCGTCATATATTTAAGAACCAGCATCTTACTAGGCAAAGCAGAAGTTGAACCAGTGTTAAGACTCACCGTTTTAAAAATATATTTTAGAAGTCATAAGTGAAAAAAAGGTTTTACAAAGTATTTTTCTCTTTTTTCCTTCCTTTAAAGATTTTATTTATTTATCAGAGAAAGAGAGAGAGTGAGCACGAGCAGGGGGCGCAGCAGGCAGAGGGAGAAGCAGGCTCCCTGCTGAGCAAGGAGCCTGATATAGGACTTGATCCCATGACCCCAGGACCATGACCTGAACTGAAGGCAGACGCCTAACCCACTGAGCCACTGAGGCATCCTTATGAAGTATTTTTCAAAGTGCACTTATATATATCAAAAACTATGATTTCACAAAAACAAATCTGTTCCATGGACAAAATCTAAACAGGAAATCCCCTTTTTTCCCTTTGTAAAGAAAAAAACTCATGTTAGAACTGAGAGATGTTGCAACTTATCATTTGTCCATCTTCTGAAACAAGCTGAGCTCAAAGAAATATCTGATGGTGTCTGTAATGTTACAGGTGTATATCGGCAATATGCACCAATGAATTATTTTTTCTACTTTGTGTCCTTCCTCTTATTTCTTTGGTAACATTTTGCCCACATTGTCACTAGTATTTCAGTCTTTCCAATTAAAATGTAAAGACTGGCTTCAAAATGAAACTCAAAAGTTTTCACATATGAAAAAAAGTTAAAGTTGTACAAAAAATAGTGCTTCTCAAACTATGAAGCTCTTCTCTAAGAATTTCCAATTCATAGTGGACCAATACTTCTATAAAACACAATAAGAATTAACTATTAGAAGAATATTTTTTAAAATCACCATGGCATAGAGAATAAAAATCCAAAAATTTAAGAGACTCTGGAGACATGAAAATTACCTTGTCAAGTTTCTATACATTTTTAAATGCTTAATCTTTTTTTAAAAAAGATTTTATTTGTTCATTTGACAGAGAGAAACATGGGAAAGGGAGAAGCAGGCTTCCTGCCAAGCAGAGAGCCCAATGTGGGGCTCGATT
This sequence comes from Mustela nivalis, assembly GCF_964662115.1. Lineage (NCBI taxonomy): Eukaryota > Metazoa > Chordata > Mammalia > Carnivora > Mustelidae > Mustela > Mustela nivalis. Next base: position 16,661,072 of record NC_139040.1, read on the forward strand.
CTAGGACCCTGGGATCATGATCTCAGCTGAAGGCAGATGCTTAATGACAGAGCCACCCAGGTGCCCCTTAAATGCTTAATCTTAATTCCTGAATTTATTTAGATATGGACTGGTAACAAGTAGTCTACAGACAACACTTTGAGTAGAACTGATATAAGGCATAGACCCTATCCAGGGGTGCCTGGGAGGCTCAGTCAGTTAAAGCATCTGCCTTTGGCTCAGGTCATGATCCCAGGGTCCTGGGAATGAGCCCCACATCGGGCTCCCTGCTCAGCAGAGGAGTCTGCTTTTCCCTCTCCTCCTACCTGCCGCTCTGCCTACTTGGGCTCTCTCTGTCAAATAAATAAATAAATAAAAATCTTTTTTTTAAAAAAAGACATAGACCCTGTTCTCAAAGAGCTAAGAATCTTGTTAGGGTGAACATTGTGAGAATATGTATAACTAAGCATAAAACTGTATTATAATCTGTGTTACCCCAGACCTAGAGCATGTAGGCATGATTAATCATCAACTCCATTTCCAGCCCCTCTCCCCTCTTTGGAGGATGAGAAGTGGGACAAAAATCCCAAGCTTCTAATCATGGCTTGGTGACCAGCCCCCATCCAAGAGCCCACCAAGAATCACCTCATTTAAACAAAAAGATACTCCTATCACTTGGGAAATCTCAAGAGATTTAGGAAGTCTGTGTCAGGAACTGGGTCAAAGGCCAAATATTAGAACAAAAGATATTCCTAATGCTCTTATCACTAAGGCAATTACAAGGGTTTTAGGAGCCTTGTGCCAGGAACTGGGGACAGAGACCAATATATATTTTATCTATTACCCTGCAGTGAGCAGGTTGCTCTAGGTCTCTGTCCCCAGAGACCTACATGAGGAAGGCTCTCTAAAATCTCAAAGGTAGGAAGTTCAGAGAGCCTTCAGGTTAATGAACACATCCACCTACCAGGAGGGGGACCCACCCCGGCTACACAGGGACAGGAGCTCCCATGCTTGGGACCCTTCCAGAGACTGCCTTATGTATGTTTTTATTGGTTGTTCATCTGTATCCTTTATCATATCCTTTTATAATAACCTGGTAAACAGTAAGTAAACTGGGTTCCTGAGTTCTGGGAACAACACTAGCAAATTAATTGAACTTGAGAAGGGGGTTGTGGGAAAATCTGGTTTAGAGTTGGTAGATCAATGCACAGGTGACAATCTGAACTTGCTGTTGGCATCTGAAATAGGGTAGGAGCGGTTTTGTGGGACTGAGCCTTTAACCTGTGGGATCTGATGCTATCTCCAGGTAGACAGTGTCGGAACTGAGTTGAGTTGAGTAAAAAAGATACATAGGAGGAAGACTGAGGTTGTTTCTTATCTTAAAGGTAAAGGGAGTATAACATGGACAAAAGAGCACACATCTACCTTTCCAGAGACACAAAAGATATTAACAGTTAAAAGAGGTAAAACTGTCAAAAAATAGATGAAAACAGCTATATAAATTGTAAAACGTAAGTCATCGTTAATTCATGGTTCTTTTAGTTGTATGACTGGAAAATTCACAGATTTCATGGAGAAAACTGCCATTATTCTGTCTCAATAATCACAATGTGGTCAGAAGAAGTCACACATAGCATTTCTCTCTCTTCCACAGCAACCCCCTCCCAGTTATTTCTTGGAATCCCTGAGAATGTAATCTTATTTGCACTAAGCTCTCAAGTGGTCTTGTCTATACTCTTCCATTATCTGGTGACCTGATACCAGGGCTTTGATGCTGATGCAGTTATCATTATTGGCAGGGCCTGCCAGAGGTACTGCTGTCTTCAACTTCTTAGTTTCAAGTATGAGAAGCTAAAGTTTTGTCAGTTAGGTTTAATGAACCCAAGAGGTGCCGGTAAACTTTCCCAGGCCCTTGGTCCCAGACTCATGTACCCTGACAACGAGAAAAACAGCACTATCTACGTGCTATTAGTTAGTTCAGAGTGATTTCACATCCTGTAGCCCCATCATCCCAAACCACACAAGGTGTTAATGTCCCAAGTGGTATCGTAACTGAATCTTCAGTAAGCCTTTCCAACAATCTATGAGACCTGATGCTTCCGTGATGATGTACATGAAACCAGTGAATCCCATGCACTTCAACCCAGATTATCAGTAGAAGCAACAAACTCTGAGTCCCTGACAAACTAATGTACTTGTAGGTGACTAGCCGTAACCTTATGGCAGGTGGATTGCACTAAATCCCTTCCATTATGGATGGCGCGACAATCTCCCTTAGTAGAAAAGAAACTCTTTCTGGACTTGCTCTCCCTGACGCTGCTGGTACATTCTTCTGCAATGGAGACTAGGGCCTTTTGGGATGCATTCTACTTGAGACATGCAATTTCTCACTGTCTGTGTCCATTTTCAGTAGTTCTTCACATTTTTACCTTTCAAAGGCTTTGGTAGTCTGGTGAAGTTTATGGGCCCCTTCTCAGAGCAGTATTGTTTTGGAAAGATTTTATTTATTTGACAGAGAAAGAGACAGCGAGAGAGGGAACACAAGCAGTAAGAGAGGGAGAGGGAGAAGCAGGCTTCTCGACAAGCAGGGAGCCCGATGCGGGGATCGATCCCAGGACCCTGGGATCATGACCTGAGCCAAAGGCAGACACTCAACTGACTGAGCCACCAGGCACCCCCTCAGAGTAGTATTTTTAAGTGCAGCATATAAAACACATAAGACTATTAAGGAAGCCAGTACTATATAATAATATATTGTACTATTTTCAGGCAACTTAGGGTTCTGTAGACCCCAAATCAAGAGGTTAAACTTGTTACTTTCACTTCCAGATCCATAATCATTTGACCAAACCGTGAACCTCTGCCAGTGAATTGGTACAGAAGAGATGTTGGCAAACTGTAGTCTGTTACCTGGTTTTCTGAAGGAGGTTTTATTGGAACACAACCAGATCCATATATTTACTTCCTACTTATGGTCGTTTTCGCACTGCAAGGGTGGTGTTGAGCAGTCACCACAGAGATCGTATGTGGCCTACGAAGCAGAAAATATTTATTGTCTGCACTTTTAAAGAAAAATTTGCAAGTCCTGGTCTAGATCCTGGCCTAAAGGCCCAGCAAGCAAAGTGGACCAGAAGTATTCCTTGAAGTTCTGCCCTCTGGAGGATTTTCCTTCTCCGTTGTCCCCTGGAGATACCGCTCAAGGCTCTAATGCTGGAAATTTCACTTCTGCCTGTTGCAGGCCTAGTCTGCAGAGCCAAGTGAAACAAGCCTTGAGCCCTCTATGAGGCTGTAGGTGGGAGTCACCGGAGCTATAGGGCATGGACAGCTGTGCTAGGACTTTTACTTGCCAAAATCCATTCAAGCCACTTGCCAAAAACACAGCTTCCACGGAAGATGAAATGCTTCAGGGCACACCTAAATTTAGAGCAAGGCAGTTCTCTGCATGCAATCCAGGACAGGCAGTTTGGATGATGTGGTTGCTTGAAGATATATATTAGAAATCTAATCTCGATCAAAAACTAGAAGCAAGACAGGAACTGGTTTTAAAGGAGAAAAGTTACTTCCTTAAAAGAACATATAGGTTTGTTCCAGAACTCCAAGGATGTCTTGCTGTGATTCACTGGAATGAACTTTCCACACATTGTAAAATCATAACTTGCCAGAAATGTTTTTGGTGCCACTGAGTTTCTTGGATGACAAGGGTCAGGTGGTAGAGCCACGTCCACTAGAGCGTGGACCACATGGAGTACCATCCCTTGCTCTGGGCCTTCTCAAGGAGGGAGGGTTACAGCTTTGTAGGCCAGTACATGGAAAGAGGCAACCAATCAAATGTAATATATGTTTCCTTCAACAGCCACTGAAGTCCAGTAAACAGTAGGGGCTCCATGATGTAACAACTTTCCATTCCCAATGGACATGTTATCCAATATGTCCAAGGTCACTACCGGACATAACTGGTCTCCCCAACCCCAATTTTACTGAGGTGTCAGCAGGCCCTTGCATTTTCTGGAGAATTATCACAATTTTCTAGCATCTGGGGTACCTGTTAATTTTTGCTCTCCAGATTCAGTCAACACGATGTCATCGATGGTAGACTAGCATAATGATGTCTCATGGGATGATGAGATGATCACTATTTCCTGCAAATTGGTAGCACATGGCTGAAGAGTTGGCACACACTGTGGCAAGACAGTGGTGTTCTCCTCTGGTGTTCTCTGTTTATTGCTCATTTTGTCACTATTTCGAATTTTGCTCCTTTGAATATCATGGGGGTTTTTTGCATCAATTTTAGTTCTAGAAAATATTGCATTAAAATATTATTTATCTTGGTTACTGAGTGCTTTGAGGTTCCCTCAAATTTTGTGTCTGAGCTGAATGCTTTGCTCATCTCACCCCAGCCCCATGCTGATTGACATATAGAGAAGATGCGCCCACTAGATCAATGCTGCTTGTCAAGTGTTTATAAGATCATATTTGGAACACTAGTCACAATTAGAGTTGACATAAAATGAATGATAATCTAAGGTCACTTTGAGACCCACCTGCTTTTTAAAGTAGCCAAATATGAATGAAGTCATCACTGTTACATCTTTCAAGTCATTGATGGCAACATTTATCCCTGCAATTCTATCTACCAGGGAGGCAATATTGCTTTCTTATTAGGGACTGGAGCTCCAGGAGTTTCTGCTTGGCCCTTTCTTCCGTAAGTCTTAAAAGCTTTGCCTCTGTGGCTCAAGGAGCCAGGTGGGAATTCTATCATTTATTAAGGATATGCATGTCATTTATATCTTCAAGAACTGAAGATATTTCCACTGAACTGGGTTTGGTAGTTTCATTGGGCCCAGAGCAAGACCAACAAGGGTCAAAAACTGCACTTGCATCTTGTCAATCCCTATCCTAAGTCTATAACCGGTAACTGTAGTATCCTGGCTGATCAGAAGTTAGTGTTTAACTCAGAACTAGGATTTATTATTCTTCAAAATTTGGAATATTTCCTTTACACCAGGAAAAATGGCTGCGGGTTCACAGTGGATGGGGGAAGCTAAGAGAAAAAAAAGTATGCATACATACTTGGGGTGTTCTTCCTTGAGGGTATTTGACCTCCTTTCATTTATGGGATCTTAAATTTATAAATTAACTTAGATCTGGTAATTGAGTGAAAGGTTATGACTCACTATTGTGGTAGATCAGGACAGTTTTCCATTCACTAAACCAGGAGGTTTGTCAGTTACAGAAGGATCTCATGGCCTGTCCATCCATTTGTGTCCTAGGGCTCTTGCTCAATTATATAATGCCAAAGATTGTTGTGAATTACAATTTCTAGTTACTATACAGGTCCTGCTATGGATTCTAGTAGTCACCCCAGCTGTGTCTACATTGGGTCAGTGCTCCCATCTAGTCTTTGCTAGCCCAGGACCTTAATTACCCCCATTGAGATTAGCAAGCTCATTTTGACCACAATATGTCACACTAGCACACTCGCCTAGAGAAAAGAGCTAATAAGGTTGTTTTAAAAGATAAGAGGGCTTGAGTAGCAAATGTGGAGGGAGCCTGGAGTTGGAAAAATCATACTTTCCACCCATCATAGTAAAGATTAGATCAGGGAGAAAATAATCAACTGATGCTAAAACAAAGGGGGAAATTGTGATGAGCATCAGAATATTTGCACTGTTCTTAAAATGTCTCTCCACAGACTGCTTATTAGTTGCTAGAGAAAACACAGTAATTGTAAAGTGGGAAACCTAGAAAACAACTTGATTGGCTGATGAAAATTTACATCGCCCATGGGGGGCAGCCAGACATCCTGTGCCTCCCAATATTATGCTCTGAGAAGGACACAACATCAATTATGCAGTTGTCTAGCCAGGAATGCATAATGTGAATCTAAACATGAGGAAATATTAGACAAACTGCAAATGAGGAGCATTAAAATAAAAGGAAGGACTGTATTTGTCAAAAATCTCAATGTCAGAGAAGAAAGACTGTGCATGTTTCAGACTAGAGAAGACTAGAGAGACATGACAACTCAATGCAAGACTGGATCCCAGGCTCAAGGGTAAGGATGTGCTAGACAGGGCATTATTGGTCAATGGACAAAACCGAACTATGGGAATTAGATCAAAGCTCTGTAGTCATGTTACATTTTTTTGATTATTTGATATGGCTTTATTTTCTGATCATCCAACTGTGCCCCACAACCAGCCTGAGCACTCACCAGTCAGTGATCCTGACAACCCAGCCCGCCTTGGGGAGGGATGAAGGGGGAAGGATGAGCTAATGCTGGTGCCTGCGTCCAGCACCCCAGAGTGATCAGTCTGGCTGGGCACTCAGTAAACAGTCTTGGGGGGAGACAGGCCACCCAGTGGGGCACAGAAAAGGGGAGACGCAAAAGAGAGCCTGTGGCCCCCATGCCTGCCCCTCCCTAGGCCCGGCTCGGCCAACATCTGGCATGGCAGCCTTGCCAGGAAGTCTGGCTGGAAAAAGGCAGGAGGTCTCAGATGGAGGCAGAGACGCCATCCTGTAGGAGCCTGTCCCTTCCAGCAAGTGGAGAGTTGGTTTCTGGGCAAGGAGTGGCTGGGCAGCAGACCGGAAGATGGCAAGACCTTCTTGGGGGCAGAGGAGGCTGGTGCCTAAGTACCTCATCCCTCATCCCTCATCTTGACCTTCCTCCCTGCACAAAACACCTAATGGATTATACTGCTAATGAATCGGTGCACCGGGAAGAAACACCTGGGCCTTCATGACGTCAATTTCAGCGGGGCTCGAGTGTCCTCCTCACGCCCCTCTCTTACGAGGCACCTGATCCGTGGGGTTCAGGCCCTGACTGTCCTCTCCAGGTTCTGGGAAGGGCAGCCCTGCCAGCCCCACTGGGGGGGAAGGAGTAGGGAAGGAGTAGGGAAGCTGAGGCTGCACATTTCTTCTGTCATCTCTGCTCAACACTCTCGCGCCTCCCCCAGTTTGGATGCCCTCCTAGGACCCTGAAGCAGAAGCTGTCCCAGAACACATACTCTTTTCTACAGGTGAGGAAACTGAGGCCCAGAGAGACTGAGGTAAGAGGCAGAGGAGCCAGGGGGCCTACTCCAGGGCCGCCTCTTGCCCCAGGGTCTCTGAAGGCACTGGGACCCTAGGGGGACAGGCCCAAGCGCCCTGGGGTGCGGCAGGAGGGCAAAGGCAGTGAAAAGCACAGGAGAGGGCACAAGGAGCCCGACAGGGAGGCCACTGGGAGTTCAGAGCACCAGCTGTCCATGGGGACTTGGGAGACATGCATCCAAGGCTACACCCTGAGCTAGTCCCCTCAGCCCTGGCCAAGGCGGGGGAGACACAAGTCTTCTGAGGAAGGGGCCAGAACCAGGGACCCGGAGGCTGACCCTGCCCTCCTTCAGACAAGAGGAGAGAGTATCTCAGTCACCATAGGGTGACTGGGGCAGGGTGGAGGACAGACACAGAACTGGGAGTCTCTGGTCAGCGCTGAGGGTAGGAGTAGGGAAGCTGAGGCTGTACATTTCTTCTGTCATCTCTGCTCACAAACCCTGAGGACGATGGGGTCACCTCCAGGGCTCGGGGCTCAATGGCAGGCTCGTTCCCAAGTCCATGGCTTGGCCTTGGGACTTCCGCATAAATGTTCCTCCAAGGGAGTTCAAAGGACAAAAAGGAGAAAGACTCCCCAAGTCCTCTGGAGCAACACACAAAAGCTCTGTGATTCCAGGTTGGGGCCTCTCAGCAAGGGATGAAGCCCTGCCTTCTTGCCGGCTGCTGAGCAGGGAGGGGTGGCAGGTGCAAAGCTCCCTGCGCTGGTGGGTGGCCACGGCACGGATTCGGGAGCAGTCCCTGAACTGTTTTGTATAGGATGCTGCAGTGCTGGAGGCAGTAGGAGGGTTTGAGTGAGGTCAGGTGCAAACCCTGCCTCAAGGAAGGCCTGAGGGCCACCTGCAAGGTCACCTGCTTCTAGGCAGGATGGAAAGGGGATGCTGAGGACTCACCTGGCCAGGGTGGCCCTCCCACAGAGGCCTTGCCTCCCACCTAAGCTCCTGCTTGCTCACCTGGACTGCTGTGTAGGTCGCCCCGAAGTAGGCACCAATGCAGGTGGCCAGGAGCAAGGAGAAAATGGCTGGCTTGACCCTGTAGGCTCTTATAACCTGCTTCAGGTGGTCATGGAAGACAAACTCAGGGTCTCGTTTATCAGGTGTGATGTGGTGCTGCTTCCCTCCCTTCTGGTAGTGACTCAGGAAGTGTTCTCACATGCTGAGGAACATGCAGTATTTGTCCACCAGCTGGGTGGCTTGGGGCTGGCTGGTGAACAATCCCATTGCCAAGTCCAGCTGTTCCTCTTGGATCATCTGCTCTAGGAAGACCAGCATGTCTCAGGGGTTCCCTGCGCCAGCAGGTTATAAATGACTCGGGTCAGGGCTTCTGCATTGAGCCTCAAGTTGTAGGTCAGAGTTTTAGAACAGACCTGAGATCTCCTGTACATGCTGCTACTGCCCTGGCTGTCATGGGTTAGCGGGGTGGGGGGGGGTATTGGAGGCGGGGTGGGGAGGGCTCCCCATGTGGGCCAGGGTGAAGGCAGACAGCCAGAGTATGGTGAAGCACTCACGCTCCCAGGCCAGGATGTTCTCAGTGAGGTTGATCTTGTGTACCATGGAGAACAGCAGCTCCAGGAACTGGCCGCCACTGTCTCCAGCTCTGCAGGAAGTGAAGTTGCAGCATCTCCTTGCAAGGTGGCTGGGACGTATGAAGATACAGGCTGTCCGCTTGGCCCACGGTGTCTGAGGACAAAGTCCACGGTATACTGGCTTATGCTGGAATCTGTGTGCTCTATGTGTCTTCCAATTAGTGCTTGGTTCCCTGGTAGTCGAACTTGCCCCTCCACAAGCAAAGAACAGAAGATTGTACACTGCGTGGGTGCGCTTGTTGGCGTAGAGCTTGGAGAAGTCGTGGGTGAGCCGTAGCAATACAGAGATGCCGCTCTCGTTTGAGTCCATGTCATGCGACAGCCAAGAGGCCACTCTGAAGGCGTCGTAGTGAGCCGTGACGATGATGGTGGTAAGGTCCTCTCCACCCAGCCACATCAGCCACCAGTCTCTTGCAGCCTTGCTGTGGACTCCGCTCATGACCATCCGGAAGCTGTTGGCCCTGGTAGGGTGGAGCGGTAATTTGGTAACAGAGGCAGAGCCCTGGGAAGCGGAGCTGGCCTGCGCCTGCGTGTAGATGGAGGGCAGGACCTCATCGTGCACAGCAAGGAACATGGGGGCAATGGTCTGCATGCCAGCAACTTGGACCCCATCTCCACGAATTGCCGGATGACGTCCTGGGACAGAAAGACCACGGCCTATGGCAGGACCGGGAGCATGGCGCTGGCCACCTGCCCCAAGCACTTCTGGTACTGCTCAGAGAAGCGCCGCAGCCGGAAGCACGCAGCCCCGGCTTGGCTCCGCACGTCCACATCGATGCGTGCGCCTGCGCATTGAGAGCTGTGGTCGCAGTGCCCCCCCCCCCCCGCAGCTGGGTGGGGAGGGGTCAGGCTCGGCGGACGCCTTGAGGGTGAGCATTGGACCGGTAGACAGAAGCCGGTGGTTTTCAGGATGGGACTAGGCAGTAAGGGTGCCTGTGTGGGTCATATTGCTTCCTGCGGTAGATGAACTCGTGCAGTGCATCGGTAATGGAGCCGAGTGGCAGGCATGACACCTTCGGCATGTTCTCCAGGTCCTTGCCCACTTCTAACAGCATCCTGGGCCGCCGTGGGCCACACGGGGCGATTCCTGCACACTCACCTCAGTATGGGTAACCGCCGGGGCCCCTGTATTCATGTTAAACTCAGTGACGTTCATACCTTTACTGGGGTTACCTAAGAGAATATTCCTCTTCTGAGAAAATACACCTTGAAATATTTAGGGATAAAGGACCACGATATAGGCCACTTATTTTGAAAAAGTTCAGAAAGTATTCTGTTTATATATATACACGTATATAAAGAGCCCCACACAAATGCTAAAGCAAATAAGCTAAAATGTTTTTTTTAAGTGAGTTTTCTTTTTTTTATTTTTTAAGATTTATTTATTTGACAGAGAGAGAGAGAGATCACAAGTAGGCAGAGAGGCAGGCAGAGAGAGAGGAGGAAGCAGGCTCCCCGCTGAGCAGAGAGCTTGATGCGGGACTCGATCCCAGGATCCTGAGATCATGACCTGAGCCAAAGGCAGAGGCTTAACCCACAGAGCCACCCAGGCGCCCCTCAAATAAAATTGTTAACAATAGATGTATTTGGTTAAAGGGTATATGAGTAGTTTTTGTGTTATTATAACCCTTATGAAAGTTTCACATTCTTTTCAACAAAACAAAAAGATATTTGGGCGTAACTCAGTAATTTGTCTCAAGTTTTTAGTGAAGATATAGTCATCTGGCCTTTCAGAGGATGTAATTAGAGAGTGAGCAGGCAAGTCTCTCCCGATAAATTTACACTAGTATATTTCTCTGGCTAAGTCTTTGAATTCTTTCCTTTGCATCATGCTGAGGGATTTCTAGGGTTTCAGGATTTAGTCTAGATTTGTGCTAATCAGATCAGTAAGATAATAGAAGTATATCCTAATGCTCTAGTTACCAGACATATGGGCAAACTCTATCATCCTTACTACAGCATCCCAAGTTTCTAGTAACATATAAACTAACAAATTCCTGCAAGTCTTTTGGGATCTTCTACAGTGACTGTGCATTTCGGGTGAGCAGTGGTAGGAGGTCAGGAGCTGCTGCCTCTGAGTAGAGATGAGACCCTTTTAGCAGAGTCAAATAAACCCAGGAGTTTCAGTCTATACTTTGAAGTGAGAAATGAGGGTCGTTGTTACATTTTGGTTTTAACTTATCCAATGTTCTAAAATGCAACATCTCTACCCCTTAGGTCCTGTCATTTCTTAATGTTCCAGAGCAAAAGTTCTGCTGTTTCCAGATGCGTCCTCCCGCCCCCACGAACACTCTGTTCCCGGTGAGCACTGGTCATAACTTACATTGGTCATTTTCTTATTGGGCATTGCTAGATTTCTGTCTTGGATTACTCACTGGAGCTTCATTCACTCCTGCCCTATCTCTGCTAGGTTAGTGGTATGTACTAACTATGAGAAATAGATTTGGAATAAATCTTAAACTTATTCTTGTCAAAGAAATTTAACATAAATTGTCTGGTATTCTCTTTCATCATCACAAAACCATGTGAGATGAGGAGAGAAGCTATTATCTGCATTTTATAGTGAGGAAACTGAGGCACAAAGTGGCTAAGGTCCCATACAACATAATGATGGAACTGGTATTAGAATTTAGACTTTCAGGGGGGTGCCAGCCTGGCTCAGTCAGTAAAGCATGCGACTCTTGATCTTGGGGTTGTAAGTCTGAGCCCCATGTTGGGTGTAGAGATTACTTAAAAATAAAATCTTTTTTTCTAAGATTGTATTTATTTATTTGGCTAAGAGAGAGAGAGAGAGCGAGAGAGAATGAACAAGCATGAACAAGCACCAGGCAGAGGAAGAGGGAGAAGCAGGCTCTCTGCTGCGTGGGGTCCCAATTTGGGGCTCAGTTCCAGGACCCTGGGATCATGACCTGAGCTGAAGGCAGACACTTTAACCGACTGAGCCATCCAGGCCCCCTAAAAGTAAAATCTTAAAAAAAAAAATGAATTTAGGCTTTCTGTTCTTCATTTTAGTGAAGCATCCCAGGCTCAATGAAAATACTGCCAAGTCCCCTAAAATACTTTGGAAATACTAAATATATACAAAGAATTTTGCAGAGATACCTTTTAACCAAATGAAATAATCATTAGGATACTAAATATCAAAAATGATGTCTCAACTCAAACTCAAAACTTCTCTCTTCCGTACCAGCTTTCTCTTTCATTGTCTCAGTTTCTGCCCAGATACCATTATTCTTTGCTTGCTCTTCTTCCCCTCAGCTTCCAGCTCTGGCTGGCTGCACACCCCACCTAAATTGTGATGGTTTAGGATCACCTTGTCCTAGTATGTATACCTCTTCAGCAGGTACCTTTCTAGAAAATTCAAGCCTGGATTTCTTAAGACCCCTTCTGTCCCATGGTGAATATTCTGTACTTTTGTCCCACCAGATACATGAAGTTCAGGCTATACCCACTGCAACCCACTGTCTTTGCTCAACAGTCACAGACAGCTCCAACCAGTCTTTAAATTTATTATTTTAGGTAAACCTCAATCACCACTCCTTGGGCCTTCTGAACCTCAAAGGACACCTATCAACTGTTGTTCAGACTCTAGAGAACACATATCAAACCCACAGTAGTTCCCTTGTAGCCCCTTTAATTTAGTTTGAAGATTTTGAGAGTCGGGGGAGAAATGCACAACATTATGACAATTTTCTAAGTAATCCTGACTCATTGGTTACCCTTTCTGATCACTCTCTTCTTCTCTTGAATAGACCAGAAGTTGGTAGTGGGCTGTTTTACAATGTACTATGTCCTTCATTGGATAAGTTGGTATTTCTTTTTAGAATTGCTTCAGTTGGCTATAACAAATTATCCTAGGCAAGGTAACTTAAACAACATACATTTCTTTCTCATAGTTCTAAAGGCTGGGAATTGGAAATCATGACACCAGCATGGTCAGGAGCTGGTGAGAGCCCTCTTCTTGGTTGTAGATGGCCAACTTCTTGCTGTATCCTCACTTGTTAGAGAGAGAACTATCTAGCTCTCTGGTCTCCTCTTGTAAGAACGTTAGTCCCATTCATCAGGGCACTACCTTCATGACCTAATTACTTCTCAAAGGCTCCATCTTCAACTACAATCACATTGGGATTAGGGTTTCAGCATATGCATTTTCAGGAAACAGAAACATTTAGTTCATAACAGAAAAGATAGGTATTTGTCACATATATTTTCCAGCAGCAATTTGGAGACAAATATTCTCATTTTAACACTGTGCTTCATGGGTAAGAGAGACATTAAAACATAAAAAGACAAGGATCCTGACTCACATAGCCTAATCTTCTAGAAATCCCAACAGTTTTATGCTGGCTTTTAGTGCACATGATAATTTGTGGTATCGTTATCTACTTAATTCCTAGGAAGCAGCACAAGTTGGTTCAACAACATTTGGTGCAAAGGAGGAGAGGGTAGTAGAGGTTAAAAGCTCAGATCTAGATGATATCAAGAATGGTGAAGTAAGAAACTCTGAGAAACTTCACCATAAAAGTGATGAGGGGGTGCCCAAGTGGATTAGTTGGTTGGGTGTCTGATTCTTGATTTTGGCTCAGTTCATGATCTCAGGGTCATAAGATCAAGGCCTGTGTCAGGCTCCGTGCTGGGCATGGAGCCTGCTTGAGATTCTCTCTCTCCCTCTCCTCCCCACTCACTCTTGCTCCCTCTTTCTCTCTCTCTAAAAAAGAAAAGGCAATGAATACTAGCCAAAAAATGTAAAAGCAAGTTTTCCAGAACTTTATAAATTAACTATAAAGTTTTCAACAATCAAGAGAGCATTTCCTCAAGAAAAATGGCTTAATCTTGGTAAGAACACTAAGCTTTGTGCCATTAGAACTTCCCCTATTCCCATATTCTCTCCCCAGCTCTGTGGTAGATTTGAAAATCAACAGCCCACAGTCACAGTGAAAACCAGCAACTTAGCAGCTTTGGGAGGGATCAGAATGATAGAGAACATAGACTTTATACTTCCTGATTTAAAAACTTTCCGCTAAACCACAATAATCAAGACAGCGTCATGCTGGCCTATATAGATCATTGGAGTATGATAGAAAGTCCATAAATAAACCTTCACATCTATGGTCAATTGATTTTAAACAAGAGTGCCATCATCATTCAAGGGGAAAGAGTGGTCTTATCAAAAAAAGTGCTGGGACAATTGGATATATTCATGCAAGAGAATGAAGTTAAGCCCTTACTTTACACCATATAAAAAAATGAATTCAAAATGGTTCAAAGACCTGAAACTATAAAACTCTTAGAGTGAAAATAGGCATAAATCTTCATGACCTAGATTAGGCAATTTAGGCACTTAAAAATATTTTATTTTTAAGTAATCTCTATACCCAAAATGGGGCTCGAATTCACAACCCTGAGATCAAGAGTCGCATGCTCCATTGACTGAGCCAGCCAGGTGCTCCAATTTAGGTACTTTTTAGATATGACACCTAAAGCATGAACAGAAAAAGAAAAAATAGATAATTTAGATTTCATTAAAGATAAAAAATTTATGGGGTGCCTGGTTGGCTCAGTTGGTAAGCATCTGACTCTTTGGTTTCAGCTCAGGTCAGGATCTTGTAGTCATGGGGTCAAATCCTGCATTGGTCTCCATTGTCAGTGTGGAGGTTGCTTTGGATTCCCTCTCCCCTCTCACTCTGTTTCTCCCCTGTTTGCATGCTCTTTCTTTCTAAAAGTAAAAAATATATATACTTCAGAGGATATTATCAAGAAAGTGACAAGACAACCCATAGATTAGAAGAAAATTTTTGCAAATTACATATATAAGTATCTTGCATACAGATTATATCAGGAACTCATACAACTCAACAATAAAAGGATACCCCAATTAGAAAATGGGCTATAGATTTGGATGTAAAAAACTTCCCACAAGATGATACATGAATGTTTAATAAACACATGAAAAAACGTTCAGCATCATTAATCATTTAGGAAATGCAAATCAAAATACAATGATACCCACTAGCCTGGCTATAATGGCTAGGAGATATATATTAGATAGATAGACAACCAGGCAGACAGAGACAATAACAAGTGTTGGTGAAATAGGAACACTTACCCATGTTAGTGGTAATGTAATATGGTATACCTACTCTGGAATATAGTCTGGCAATTCCTGAAATGGTTAAACATAGAGTTATCACAAGATCTCGTAATTCCACTCTAGTCTATATATCCAAGAGAAATGAAAACTAATATCCACACAGATGCCTTTACAAATGTTCAGAGCAACATTGTTCACAATAACCAAAAGGTGGAAACAACTCAAATGTCCATCAACTGATAAATGGGCAAATAAAATGTGGTATATTCATACAGTGGAATAGTATTGGGCACTAAAAAGTCATGAAGTACTGACACCTTCTACAACATTGATATACCTGGAAAACATTATGCTGCATGAAAAGCACCAGTGAGAAAGACCACGTATTGTATATGTCTTTTTGTATGACGTCCAGTATGGGAAAGTCCATAGAGGCACAAAATGCATTAGTGGTTGCCGGTGGCTGGTAGAAAGGAAGAAGGGGGAATGACTGATAGTGTGTTTGGGGTTTCTTTTGGGGTAATGAAAATTTTCTAGAATTTGGGAGTGGTGATGGTTGTACAACCTTGTAAATATACTAAAAATCAGTGAAAAATTGCTTATTACTTCCTCTTAAACAGATATAAACATGATATAATGCTCTAGAGTTCCACTTACCAACTTAAGGCTGAGATATAAATGCAACTCACTTCTTCGGATTTCCAGCAGGAGGCAGAAAAACTGTGTGCCTTGGTGTCTCCTAAAATTATATTCTTGTTTACAAACGAAATTCAAAGGGGATAGTAGATGATGTTTTTAAGACGATGCTTAAACGTTGTTTACAGATTTGTCATTCCCCTCCTCCTGTGAGAAAACTGTATAACTCTCTTTAAAACGATTTTGTGTTTAAGATGTATTTAAAAATACCAACTCTTAAAAATGGAAAAGCCTCTTTACATAGAGCTGTAATTGCTTAAAAACTGTCAGCATCTACATATTTGAGAATTTTCATTGCGTGTTAAAGATTGATTCATTCAAAAGAAGTGGAAACAGAAGACTGAATATATAGGAAAGAAAGAAAGCAGGAGCTTTCTGGTAGAGTCGTGATTTCCTTGGTACCATATTTGGATTTCACAAAAATCATTACAGGATCTTAGGCTGTTGGCATAAAAGAAGGGCAGCATGGTACATCATCCATCTTTCTCCCTTCAATTTTTGATTAGTGTAGACAAAGTATGAAGAAGTATGGGCATCCCTCTGGTAAGAAGTGTGCTATCACCTTTAAAGTAAGGTGTAATGAAAGGATTCGGGGAGACCTTTCCCTTGGGAGCATCTAAATGATGAGTCATTATAAAGAAAGCAGGAAAGGGGCGCCTGGGTGTCTCAGTGGCTTAAAGCCTCTGCCTTTGGCTCAGGTAATTTTCCCCGGGTCCTGGGATGGAGCCCCGCATATGGTTCTCTGCTCAGCGGGGAGCCTGCTTCCTCCTTTCTCTCTGCCTGCCTCTCTGCTTACTTGTGATCTCTGTCTGTCAAATAAATAAATAAAATCTTTAAAAAAAGCAGGAAACAAAAATCAAACACCTTAATCAGTTCCTCTGTTCTTATCTGTTGTTTGAGTTAACCCCATTACAGAGGTGTGGCAGGAAGGCTTTGCTCACAGCCCTGTCGGAGACCACTGTGGTGCGGGAAGGCCAACAAAGTGCTGAGAAACAGTGAAGGCGACTGGTTAAGAAAACCCAAATAGTTTCCTCTTCCTTGACAAAACCCAGATCTTTGTGAACCTAGAATACCATCGCAAATTCTGCTTTCCTCACTTTAAAAAGGATTGGATAGAGCTACAGAAAGTCCAGACAAGAGTGTTTTTGAAACTCAGGCTAATAAATATATATATTGATTGTGTAACAAATGTTAGAAATATAATATATATAAAGAGATGTATTATAAGGAATTTGTTCATGTGATTATGGAGGCTGACAAGTCTCAAGATCTGCAGGGTAAGTTGGCAAGCTGAAGACTACTCGAGCAAGCCAATGATATTCTACTCTGAAGATTGGCTTGAGATCCAGAAGGAGCTAATGTTTCTGTTTGAGAGTAAAGCCAGGAAAAAGCTGATGTCTCAGCTCAAAGGCAATCAGGACAAACTCTCTTTTACTTAGTGGAGTCAACATTTTATTATTATTTTTTGTAAAGATTTTATTTATTTGTCAGAGAGAGTGTGCACATGCTGGGGGCAGAGGAAGAAGCTGGCTCCCTGCTGAGCAAGGAGCCCAGTGTAGGACTGAACCCCAGGACGCTGGGATCATGATCTGAGCCCAAGGCAGATGCTTAACCTACTGAGCCACCCATGCATCCCAGAGGGTCAGCATTTTAATTCTATTCAGGTCTTCAGCTTATTGGATGAGGTCCACTCGCATTATGGAGGGCCATCTGCTTTATTCAGTCTACTAATTTAAATATTAATCTCAGCCAAAAACATCCTCATAGAAACACCCAGAATAATGTTTGACCAAATAGCTGGCCGCTTGATGGCTCAACCAAATTGATACATAAAATTAATCATCACTAGTGGTAAATAGGAAATGAACCCTAAATACTTATTCTCTTGATTCCTCATGTTTTTCTCTTTCCTATACCATTTTTGCTAGTCTGCACTTCCAGAATTCTGCCTTGATTTCCTGGAGTTTCTTTCCTATTCCTTTTACCAACTCTTTCCCCCACTCTCTGTATTCTGAGTGGCTGATGGTAGTTCTACTCTAAACTAGATGGACTACTCCAAACCACGTTGCTACTCCAAATCACTTCATTCACAGGTTTATTTACTCCAGTTTGGAGACCCTTGCTGCCATAACCTCACTCTCTAGACTGGCTCTGTTAGGCACTAATGCTAGAATAATTTAAGATCCAGTCTACCAGATCTTTTGGCCAGTGATTTAAATTGTTGGCTGTCACCTACAAGAGGTAATCCAACAGTTGATTTCATTTCCCTAACCCAAACCCCCACTGTTCACAGCTTCCTCTTTTCCCTTGTCATCTCTTTGCTACTACGATGTTCATTTAGAGTATAAACATAACAAGTTTGTGTCCCTCATCTCTTGCTTTATTTTTGGTCCAATTTCATAATTTTAACAGAATTAGACTTTAGAGAAAAAGATAAATTGGACTATATAAAATTTTTAAAATTTTTGTGCTATTGACAATATCATCAAGAAAATGAAAAGACAACCTACAGAATGGGAAAATGTTTGCAAATATATCTTATAAGGCCCAGTATCCAAAATATATAAAGAACAATAACAACTGGGGGCACATGGGTGGCTTAGTCGGTTAAGTGTCTGCCTTTGGCTCAGGTCATGATCCCAGAGTCCTGGGATAGAGCCCTGTGTTGGACTCCCTGCTCGGCAGGAAGTCTGCTTCTCCCTGTCCCTCTGCCCATTCCCCTGTTTGTGCATTCTCTCTCTCAAATAAATAAAATATTTAAAGATTAAAGAACACTGACAACTCAACAATAAAAAGATATATGACCCAATGACATAATGGGAAAAGGATTTGAATAGATATTTCTTTAAAAAAGACATACAAATAGTCATTAAGCACATGAAAACGTGTGTCATTAGTAGGGAAATGCAAATCAAAATCACAATGAAATATCACTTCAATGCACTGGTATGGATGGTTATAATAAAAAAAGACGGTGACCAGTATTGGCAAGGACATGAAGAAATTGAAATGCTCATGAAGAAATTGAAATGCTTATTCATTGCTAGTTGGAATATAAAAAGTTTAACTTCATTGGAAAACTATTTGGACATTTTTCAGGGAGTTAAACATAAAGTGACCATGTGATCCCATAATACCACTCTTAGATATATTGAAAATACCCAAGTGAATAAAAAACATATGTCCACACAAAGTAGTACATACACATGTTCATAGCAGCATTATTCATAAAGGCTAAAAAGTGGAACTAACCCAAGTGTCCATCAACTGATGAATGGGTAGGCAAAATGTTATATATTTATACAACAGAATATTATTCAGCTATAAAAATGAATGAAGTTCTTATACCTTCTGCAACATGGAGGAATCTTGAAAACATTATGCTAATTAAAAGAAGCCAGACACAATGGGAGAAATATTGTATGATTCCACTTATATGAAATGTTCAGAATAGGCAAATCTATGGAGACAGAAAATAGAATAGTGGTTGCCAGAGGCTGGAAGAAGGAATAAAGATTGGGGAGTGACTGCATGGGTGTATGATTTCCTTTTGGGGAGTAAAAATGTTCTGGAATTAGGAAGTGGTGATGGTTGTTCAACCTCATAATATACTTAAAAATATTGAGTTGTGAGCATACATCTAAACAAAAAGCTATAAATGGATTTTCATAGGAGCATTATTTATAATAGCCAAATAGTGGAACCAACTCAAATGTCCACCACCTGATGAGTGAATAAACAAAATGTGGTATATCCATACAGTGGAATATTACTCATTAATAAAAATAAACACTGATAAAAGAAATTAAAGTAGCAGCCCCTGGGTGGCTCAGTCAGTTGAGTGTCTGACTCTTAGATTCAGCTCAGGTCATCATCTCAGGGTAGTACATGAGATCGAGGCCCATCTTAGGCTTTGTGATCAGTGAGGAGTCTGCTGGAGATCCTTTCTCCCTCTCCCTCTGCCCCTCCCCCCTGCTTGTGTGCTCTCACTCTCTCTCTCAAAATAAATAAGTAAATGTTTCAAATAAAGAAACCAAAGCAGACACAAATAAATGAAAAGTTATCCCGTGTCCATGGATCCGAAGTATTAGTTGTTAAAATATCCATACTACCCAAAGTGATCTATAGATTCAATGCATCTAATCCCATTTTTAAAAAAAGAATTTACTTATTTATTAGAAAGAGACAGAGAAAGAGCGCACAAGCAGGGGGAGAGGCTGAAGGAGAGAGACAAGCAGACTCTCCACTGAGCATGGAGTCTGATGCAGAGCTTGATCCCAGGACCCTGAGATCATGACCTGAGCCGAAGGCAGATGCTTAACTGACTGAGCCACCCAGGTACCCCCGCCACTATCATTCTTTACAAAAATAGAAAAACAATCCTAAAATCCACCAAAGACTCTAAATAACCAAAGCAATATTCAGCAAGAAGAACAAAGCAGAAGACATCATACTTCCTGATTTCAAAATAAATTATGAAGTGATAGTAATCAAAACAGTATGGTACTGGCATAAAAACAGCCATGTAAAAACAACCAGACATGTAGAACAATGGAAGAGAATAGAGAGCCCAGGAACCGGTGCATAAATAGTCAACTGATCTTCAGCAAGTCAGCCAAGACCATTCAATTAGGAAAGGACAGTCTCTTCAATAAACAGTGCTGGGAAAACTGGATATCCACATGCAAAAGAAAGAAATTGGACCCTTGTCTTACACAATACACAACTCCCAACTAAAAATAGGTCAAAGACTTAAATAAGACCTGAAATTGTAGAACTCTTTGAAGAAAAAATAGGGGAAAACCTTCTTGACATTGGTCTTAGCAATAATTTCTTGGATATGACACCAAAGGCACAGCCAACAAAAGCATAACTGGGCAAGTGGGACTATGTAAAACTAGAGCAAATGAAACAATCAACAAAATAAAAGGCAACCTATGGATCAGGAGAAAAATATTTGGAGGCTATGCATGTGATAAAGGATTAAGATCCAAAACGTATAAGGAACTCCTATAACTCAATAACAAAAAAAAAAAAAAAACCAAACCCAAATAATCTGGTTAAAAAAATGGAGAAAGGACCCAAAGATACAGTTTTCCAAAGAAAACATACAAATGGCCAACAGGTATATAAAAAGATGCTTGGGGCTCCTGGGTGGCTTAGTCGGTTAAGCCTGTGCGTTAAGCTCAGGTCGTGATGCCGGGATCCTGGGATCAAGCCCCAAGTCGGGCTCCTTGCTCAGCAGGAAGCCTGCTTCTCCCTCTCCTGCTCACTCGTGCTCCCTCTCACTATCTCTGTCTCTCTTTCAAATAAATAAATAAATAACAAATGAATGAATAAATAAAATCTTTTTTTAAAAAGTGCTCAACATCACTCATCATCAGGGAAATCCAAATAAAAACCACAATGACATATCACCTCATACCTGTTAGGATGGTTATTATTAAAAAAAAGAGATAAGTGTTGGCAAGGTGGACAAAAGGGAAAGTAAAAATAAAGAACTCTTAACTCTGTCAAAATTAAGAACTACTGTGTACCAGAGGACACAATCAACAGAGTGAAAAATTAACCTACAAGATGGTTGAAAACATTCACAAATCATTAATCTCATAAGGGGCTCCTACCAAGAGTATGTAAAGAACTCCTACAACTGGACAGCGGAAGAGCAACACAGTTGAAAAAGGGACAAAGAATTTGAATAAACATGTCTCAAAGATGACATACGAATGGCCAAAAAGCATATGAAAAGATGTTCAACATCATTTGTCGTTAGGGACCTGTAAAAACCGCAATGAGACATGACCTCACTTCTATTAGGACGGCCACTATCAAAAAAACCAGACACTAACATGCATTGACAAAGATATAGACAAATCGGGACCTTTGTTCACTGTTGGTAGGAGCTCAAAAGGGTATGGTTGCTGTTGAAAATGATATGGTGGTTCCTCAAAAAATTAAAAATAGATTACTGTATGACCCAGCAATCCCATGCCTGGGTATAGACCCAGAAAAACTGAAAGCAGGATCTTGCAGAAATATTTGCATGCTCGTGGTCATAGCGGCATTATTCACAATAGCCAAGAGGCAGAAGCCACACCGATGCCCATCACTAAAAAAAATACGGTCTATACATACAACGGACTATAATTCAGCCTTAAAAAGGACGGAAATCCTTGAATCACTCTCTTGTACACCTGAAACTAATATAACACTGTATGAGAACTCTGCTAGAATTAAAATAATAAACTTGATTTTTTAAAAAGGAAGGAACTCCTGTCACATGTTGCATATGAGTGAACTTTAAGGTCGGTATGCCAAGTGAAAATAAGTGAGTCACAAGAAGACAAACATATGCAGTGTGATTCCGTCTATATGAGGTATCTAAAATGGTCAAATCCATAGAAACAAAGTAGAGGGTGGTTGCCAGGGGCGGAGGGGAGTGGGGAAATGAAGAACAGAATTTCAGTTTTGCAAGATGAAAAAGTTCTAGAGATTGATTGCACAACTATGTGAATATACTTAATGCAGCTGAACAGTGCACCTAGAAAGGGTCGAGATAGTGAATTTTATGTTGTGTGTTTTTTTAAGGTTTATTTATTTTAGAGAGAGAGTGCATGTGCATGCGTGGGTAGGAGAGCAGAGGGAGAGGGAAGAGTGAAGGGAGGGGCTTAGGGAGAGGGACACAAGCAGACTCTCTGCTGAGTGGGAGGCTAGCAGGGGCAGGGCTCCATCCCAGGACCCTGATGAGATCATGACCTGAATCGAAATCAAGAGCCAGGCGCTCAACCAACTGAGCCACCCAGGTGCCCCTGTTGTGTGTGTGTTTTTTAAACCACAATTAAAAAGTTTAAAAAAGGAAGAAATGCTGGAGTCGCTACTTTACGCAACAGGCAGCAAACTCAAGAATTAATTAGTCACTCAAGGGCTGGTACAGGTTCCTATTGTAGATAAGTTTTAAAAAGGTTTAAGTATAATTATAAGTGAGAACAGTGAAGTGGATTTTTAACAGAATTTGGGGTGTTTGACATTCCAGATCTTTAAAAAGATCACTAAATAGAGGATGATAGTCTGTCAAACAACCTAAGCTTTTGGTGGATGGGAAAAAGAGACTTCTTGCCTGGATGGGGCACAGCTCTGACAGATTGAGGCTACTACTATGTTCCAATAAACTCAAAAGTCTGCAGTGTGCCAGTTTAATTAATCAATTGCTTAAATAATATTACTTTAATGTAAGTTGGTTGAAACCAAGTGATAACCGCACAGAGCTCTGTAAAACAAGCAAACCCAAGCAGTGCTACAGATTTTTTAAAAAAACTGAAAGGACCCTTTTCATTATTTTATGGTTCTATATTTTCATGGCAGATGTTGACATTTTACCATTGTTCCAGAATCAAATGTCAAGTTATTCCTGTTCAGAATTTTCCATTTCCATTTTCAAAGAATTCCATGTGCAGCTGTATTTCTAAGTGAACTCTCTGTTTGCAAAAGCCCAGCATTTCTAAGCAGGTTTGTAAATAGGCTTGAAGGAGGACATGCAGGCACTGGAGACCTGCTTGGGCTAATTAATTCTCTTTTCAGGCATTAGAACCTACACAAGTAGGCCAGCTGGAGGTGAATGTTGCCTTTGAAAGAGATAATTATATGCCTTACCAATTGTTTGCTTTTCCACATCTCTCCCAGTCAGGTTCCCCAGAATTCATAAACTAAGTATCAGGAGAGGTTTTTTCACCTCCTGGGAAACTGAATGTGTAGATGAGCCGAGATAATAATTGTGGATAATGCAGATAGTTTGAAGGTCTGGGTGATGCATACAAATAATTATAAGAGCGGACTGTGGGCTTCTGCTAAGTATAGCATCTAGAAACTGCGACGGCATTGTGCATTGGTAATTATGCTTCAATTCACATTTTCTTTCCTTTGTTAGTTATGAGATGTTATTCCTTCAGATTTCACACGATCTGCTTTCTTTCCCGCAGAATGCTGTGGTAAATGGCTCTCTGTACCACCTCGGGTGTGTAAAAGCAAGGGGGCCCAGCCCCTCTCCCTCCCTGGGGGAGAGCCCACGGCCCCCCAGCAGCAGCGGCAGGAGGCAGTTAGGAAGGGCTCGGCTTCGGCTGGCGGGGGGGTGTCACCTCCCAACTGGCCTTTCCTGTGCCAAAGCCCACCTTGTCCAGGAGATGGCTTCCCACCGCGCTTTGTTAGGCAAACCCAAGTGTTCATTCTTCCTTCCTGGTTAACGGGTTCAGGTTGGCCCTGCCTGCTTCTGGAAGTGGCGTGAGCCTAGAGAGGCAGTTCTGTGTTCCAGGCTGCTTAGCGGGATGGTGGCGTGGACTTTGATGCCAATCTGAGTCTTACTGCTACTGGTCTTTTCTTTACAGCCATTTAGAAAACAACCTGTAAAGGCTAGAAGTTTCATGTGCTTCTCTCCTGCCATGCCTAAAAATCTTGTTTGTTCTATGCTGTTGGAGTAATGGAGCTTTATAAAGTACCACAGTTCCTTAATGTCTTTCCTTTTCCAACTTTTTCTACCCCCAAGGGAGAGACTATATGAGGATCAGGCCAAGAATGACTGCTGCTGGGGAGCCTGGATGGCTCAGTGGGTTAAAGCCTCTGCCTTCGGCTTGGGTCGTGGTCCTGGGGTCCTGGGATCGAGCCCTGCCCTTCCTCTCTCTCTGCCTGCGTCTTTGCCTACTTGTGGTCTCTGTCTGTCAAATAAATAAATAAAATATATATATAAAAAAAAAAGAATGACCTCTGCTTCCCTTGCAGGAATGGGAGCGGCCCGGGGGGGGGGGCTGTCTAGTAGCACCTAATTGAGACACAAGTTAACAGGTGTCTCCATGGTAAAAGCCAGCCACAGAGACAAAGGAACAGGTGACTCTGCTGACCAGTTCACAGCAGCTCTGGCTTCACAGGTCACTGTGGCGCTGTGCCTCAGGCTCCTGTCGATTTCCTTTCTCATCTTACCTGTACTGCTGTGTTAGTGCCTCTGTACAGGCAAGGAGCTCACGGCGAGCAAGATGCTCTTTAAGGGGAGAGTAGGGAGTGGCTCTTAAAGGAATATATTGACAGAGGCCCCAGACTTGCTCATTGGGATGGGATTTAGTCCAAAGGTAGAAAAAGTGGGAGGCCCTGGTGGAGGCCTCTGGCATTAGTCCCCAGTGGTGAAAGCTAAGCTGCTCCATTCCCACCAGCCCCTTTGTGGCCTTCTAGTGCTGTGGATCCCATCCTAGTGCTTGATTATAGTACCAGGGGTCTGGAGTTCCCGATGGCCTCCCTTTCTCCTGCTGTTCTCTGGTCACGTGCAAGGAACATCTATGGAGAGGCGAATTGGGCATGAGTGAATCTTGCGTTAACTGGTAGAATGAAAGGCTCGCAGAAGGAGATATTTGGGGAGACAGGTACCCAAAGAGTGATGCTATCTATGTTGTTTTGGGGCAAGAGAAGCTAGTCTGTAACATTTTCCCTGTTAACACCAGCATTTCCTTCCTAAGCCTCTACTGCCCTGGGCCTGTGAGTTTTGGCAACCTTGCTTCCTCTCCTTGTGCAAGCCTGAAACGGAGCAGCTGCCTTAATGCTTTCACAGAGCTTGGGGACTGGAAACACCATCAGATTTTCCATCGTCCTGCAGCATAATCCGTTTCTGATAGAAACAACCATGCGGTGGCTGCAAGGGGGCTGAATCAGGAGTGACCCACACCTCGCTTCTCCTGCTGGAAGGCAGCCTCAGAGGAGAATTAGGGGGAACTCTGGTGTATGACTATGGAGAAGAAGTCGTGGTGGAGGAAATGTCGCTGCCCTGGGAAGTCTAGACCCTCTGCTACCCTGCACCTGGGGGCTTTGGAGAGCTCTCCTTTTTCTGTTTTTGTTAAAATAAACTTTAAAAATCGTTCCAGTTGCACAGAGAAGTTACAAAGAAAATACAGGGAACTCCTTTGTTGCTCACACCCAGTTTCCACTGATCTGAACATTCGACGTTGTTCTGGTCCATTTGTCATAATGAATCAAAACTGATACGTTACTAGTAGCTGAACTCCACACTTGATTTAGATTTCATCGATTTTCCCCTAATATCCGCTTCCTGTTTCAGGATCCCATTAAAGCTACCACTGGTACTAGGGCTGCCACGACAAAATGCCATGGACGGGCTGGCTCACAAAACAGAAATGTATTTGCTCACAATACTGCAGGGCTGGTTTCTCCCGAGGCCTCTCTCCTTGGCCTGCGGATGGACCATCTTCTCTCTGTGTCCTCGACATGACCTTTTCTTTGTGGGCATGTACTCCTGGTGTCTCCTCCTCCTCCTCGTCTTCTTCTTCTTCTTCTTTTTTTTAAAGACTTTATTTATTTATTTGACAGAGATCACAATTAGGCAGAGAGGCAGGCAGAGAGAGAGAGAGAGAGAGAGAAGCAGGCTCCCTGCTGAGCAGAGAGCCCGATGCAGGGCTCGATCCCAGGACCCTGAGACCAGGACCTGAGCCAAAGGCAGCAGTTTAACCCTCTGAGCCACCCAGGTGCCCCGTCTCCTCCTCTTCTTATAAGGACACCAATCCTATTGGATTGGGGGGCCACACTCATGACCTCCTTTAACTCTAATAACTTCTTTAATAGCCTTCTATCCAAAGAAGTCACATTGGGGGATTACTGGTTCAACATATGAATTTGGAGGGCACCTAATTCAGTTCACAACACCACTTCTCTCTTTTTGCTAGATTGAGGCCGAGCAACTGTGTTTCTGTCTTTACAGACGTTGGGGAGGAACTACTATCAGTGTTTCCATTTTCCTGCAAATTTGTCTGTATTAAAAAGGAAAAGCATGGGGTGGTCATTTTAAGGTAAACGGATCAGGACAGATCCTGTCCTTTTTGGAAATGGAAGACTGCTTAGATATAAATTTAGAGGTGAGACTCAGGCGAGCCCCTCTGCTTATCAGTCTGCAATATTTGAGAAACACTGGTAAAAATGAACCTGCCCCGTTCTCAGTAGATCTTTCTTCTCTAGGCTTTGTTGCTCTCTGCCTCTGGTCCTATCATTCACGTGTATGAGTGACTCAACAGTTTTGAGAACACTGCTGGTAGCCCATGTTTAAACTTGATGCCTCATGTTCATAAAGGCTGTAATCATTTCTGGCACCCAGTTTAGCCCCAAGAAAATGTCTAGGGAAGAAAAGATCCCAAAGTGATCCTTGAGCGAGTGATACCAGTGAAAAGGGAAGAGTGAGGACCTCAGAAATGTCCCTCTTGCATCAAGGAATAAGAAAACTGTCAAAAGATGTTGGATGTGGTCCCCCCCGCTCCACAGGAATATTATTCAGCCATAAAAAGAATGAAATCTTGCCATTTACAGTGACATGGATGGAGCTCGAGAGTATAATGCTAAGTGGAAGAAGTCAGAGAATAACTAATACTATTTGATTTCCCACTCATATGTGGAATTGAAGAAACGAAACAAATGAGCAAAGGGGAAAAAAGAGAGAGAGGCAAACCAAGAAACAGACTCTTAACTATGGCGAGCAAACTGATGGTTACCAAAGGGGGGGTGGGTGGGGGGATGGGGGAAGAGGGGTATTATTAAGGAAATTTTAAAAATCTGTATAGAAAAAGGAAAGGAGTATGGGAGAGACTCGTACACATAATAAAATGAAAGTGCTGGGGAAAAATGTCAGAATTAATTTTTTCAGAACTTTGGAAATGAACCAAATACTTTGGAAATTAACCAAATACTTGCAGCAATCAGGGAGTGTGTTCTATGAAAAAAAAAAATGTCTGGCTAGGTGAGAACAGTGAGCGCTGTGGCCTCTTAACTTCCTTTAGTCCTGTCCCAGACTCTCCAGCTCCCTAGTAGCCTTGAAAAACAACAGCTGACCTTCTCACCTTGGCAGCCAACAGAGGGAGCAAAACCAGTATGGAGCTCTTTCAAAGACTCATTCCCCACAAACGGTCTATCTGGTGGCTCCCTGGAAGACCCCACTTGCAAGCGTGTCTGTATTTGACCTGACTTGGAGCTTATTTCATGTGAAAAACTTTTCCCCATGAGGCATTTGTCAAAAGCAATTTGTGAGGCAATTGTTTAACTTCCTGGCTGTCTGGGAAGGTGATAATAGTTGTAGAACACAACAAGCTAACCAAAAACTTTTAAAAATCAAGCTAGGGGATGAGGTTTTGAAAAGCTCTCTGAAGATATTGCTGGGAATCTAGAAGGCCATGTGTGTGCTCAGGGTTATTTACATACCCAGGAAAGACCGAGGAGGCCCTAAGCTCTCACCTGTGTTTGACTTGAGGCAGCAAGGGGGCTGAAAGCAGAAAGTGGAATTGCTCGTTGGAGCGTAGGATGTGGGTCTATGGCACACATAGCCCCTCAGCCAAGATTGGTAGACTTGTTGGTTTCCATAGTTTAAAGAAATTCCTGTTCAGGGGGTTAACTGACCACCAAGCCAGCTGAGCAGAGATTTTTAATGGTCACACATGACGAAGAATACAGACTTAATCACTTCAGGAAAATCACTGAATAAGCAACAGCAATCACCAAAGACAGCAACAACATCTTCCTCTGGGGAGGGGAGAGAATTTGATTTCCAAAGTTTTTATATTACTTAAAATGCCCAGTTTTCAGCAAAATATTATAAGATAAGCAAAGAAATGAAAAACCATGGTCCATACACAGGATAAAAAGCAGTAAACAGAGGGGCGCCTGTGTGGCTCAGTGGGTTAAAGCCTCTGCCTTCAGCTTGGGTCATGATCCTGGGGACCTGGGATCGACCCCGCGTCAGGCTCTCTGCTCAGTGGGGAGCCTGCTTCCTCCCCTCTCTTTGCCCACTTCTCTGCCTACTTGTGATCTACGTCTGTCAAAGAAATAAATAAAATCTTTTTTAAAAAATACAATAAACAGAAACTGTCACTGAGGAAGCCCAGACATTAGATTTACTAGACAAAGATTTTAATTCAGTCACTTACAGTATGTTCAAAGAACTGGAGTAAAATATGTCAGACTGTCTAAAAGAAAGTATACGAATGATGTCTCATTATATAGAGCATATTAATTAAGAGATAGAAGTGATGAAAGGAACCAAATGTAAAGAGAATGAGAACTTGCCATTTGTGACAACCTGGATGGACCTAGCGGATATTATGTTAAGTGAAATAAGTCAGAGACAAATACCAAATGATTTCACTTATATGAAAAATCTAAAAAATAAATGAACAAATAAATAGTAGAAACAGGTCCGTAAATACAGAGAACAGACTGTTGCCAGATGGAGGGGAGTAGGGGGATGGGCACGATGGGTGAAGGGGAATGGGAGATATTTATTCTATTTACAGAACGAATAAGTCCTGGGGAAGAAAGCTACAGCATAGGGAATATACTGTATAGTGTTGTAATAGACTTGCTATCAGAGACCGTGGAAGCCCTATTACCTGTATGAAGGCAGCGGCATGACCTATTCGAAGTGCTAGAAGAGTCCATCAACCAAGAATTCTAAATGCATCAAAACTATACTTCATAAAAAGAGAAGCAATTAAGACATTCCGAAGTGGGGCACCTAGGTGGCTCAGTGGGTTAAAGCCTCTGCCTGCGGCTCAGGTCATGATCTCAGGGTCCTGGGATGGAGCCCCACATCGGGCTCTCTGCTCAGCGGGGAGCCTGCTTCCCCCTCTCTCTCTGCCTGCCTCTCTGCCTGCTTGTGATCTCTGTCTGTCAAATAAATAAATAAATAATCTATTTAAAAAAAAAAAAAAGACATTCCGAAGTGAATAGAAACAAAGAATTCTTCACTGGCCAGCCTGCCTTCCAAGAAATAATACCAAAGGGCATTTTTCAGGTTGGCATGGAAGGACACTGGACCGTAACTTGAATCCACATGAAGAAATAAAGAGCCTCAGTCAAGTTCGCCCCATAGATAAACATCAAAGACAGTATTTGTGTATCTTTGTAACTTGTTTTTCTCCTATCTGATTTAAAAGACAGCTACATAAAGCGGTAATTATGAATCTGTGTTCATGGTCTCTTACTGTATAAAGACGTAAAGCAGAAAGGAAGGGAGAGCCAATGCAGTTTTATGAGAGGAAAGTTTTTGTAAAATATTACAATTAAGTTGATATTAATACAGACTAGATTGTTATAAATTAAGATGCTAATTGTAATCACCAGAGCAACTGCCAAGAAAATAAGTCTGTGTCATTATGCCAACCAGACAGTGATAGGTTACTTCCCTTACATCTTCTCTCTGCCTGTAGCATGGCTTGCTCTCTCCCTTAGCTCCCCCGTGTTTTCCCTCCAGCGCTGCTGCTAAGTGAGAACCTTCACTGAGCTGGGGGTGTGGAGGGCGGGAGACATTGGGCATTCTGCTGTAGGCACGTCTAAGGTAAAGGGACTCATTATGCTCAATCTTGTATTAGTCACTGGCTAATTTCATCTGAAGCGAATTGAAGTGAAAAGAATTCTTTGGTGGAATTATCTTTCATGGGTGAGGCAGTTCCGACTGGAGGGGTGACTTCCTGGGCCCCTCTCTCCGCCTCAGTCAGGCCGGTCACACGCAGGCCATACCCACACACACGCATATATATATATATATATATATATATATATATATATATATGAATGATTTATATATAGTTTACAGCATGTCTGTGAATGAATAATATATATTTTATTTATTTACTTATATTTAATTCATTTATATAAATATTATTTTATTATACTAATACATGCTATATAATATATAATACTATACATGATATATACTAAATATATACAATACATATACTATAAACAAATATATAAATATGTTTATTTATATTATATGTAATTATATACTTGCTGTAAACCCTATAATAATATAGTTATAGTAATATTATATATAGTTTATAGCATGTCTATGAATGTAGGCATTCATTTGAAGGAGTCTGGGGACTAAAGGATTTTCAGAGAAAGTGTCTGTATGAGGTACACACAGAGGCTCAGTACAGCTTAGAAGGGCACAGTGAGCTGATGAAAAGTAGGAGTCTGCACATTTTCTCTGTAGCTCCTTCACGGGCCTCAGCAGCTTTGTGCTGACAGCCTTTGCTGATGGCTTCCCATTGTATGCTCCGTTTTGCTTTTTACTTGCCTCCGCCCCCTCTCCCAAACGCTGGGTGAGTGATTTTGGTGTTTTGTTCCCTCTTAAAAAAAAAAAAAGCATTTTCTACCCTAAGCCCGCAGTACTCCATACTGCCCTATGGTTTGAAAAAGAAGGAGAAATTTCTATTGTGTTCTTGCCTTTCCTTCCTGCTCCGCGTTCCTCCCCTCCTCTTCAGGCTCAGGAGGTTGGCTCAGTCCCTCGGACAACAGGCCTTGGCTCAGATTTCGGCAGTCTGGCACTTTGTCAGGGCTGGAGGCTCTGCTCACACTGCGATCAGATAGGTCCAGAGACAACCAGGAAGCAGGTCCCATTTGGACGTATTTGATGTAAAGGCTTTTTCTTTTCTCCCCTTTCTGTTATTCTTTCCATTGCAAAGGCCAGACCAACAGGCAAAGCGTGACCACAATAGGCGATCAGTGTTGGGTGAAGGAGTGGTCAGTATCTGTGCCAGAAGAAGTGGCAGGTGCCAGAGGAAGCCTCGGTGACTCTTGCAGGGAGGAATACGGTAGATAACGTGAGAAGTCAAGGTAGCCTTGGAAAGTAGGACACTGTTAACAGGTCCCATAGTCTGGAGGTGATTAAGAGTTCAGTTCCCCAGAAGGGGAGCCAGCAAAGCTGGCATCATGGGATCATGGTAATAGGTAGGACAGTAGAGTGAGGGCTCAAGCTCAGAGAAGAGGCACAGTTCCGAGGACCAGAACTGGGACACAAGGAGGGCCTGGAGCTCAGGACAGGGTGTGTGCAGAGCAGTAAAACCTCTGCTTTGCTGCCTTTCATTCATCTCGAGATTCCCACGTGCTAGATGCAGGTGACGAGCTAGATGTCGAGTACCCAATGACGACGGGGACGGGGTGGTCCTGGCTTTGGAGAGTTGGGGAATCCAAACGGTCTCAGCTCTACTACTAGCTGTGTGACCTTGGGCAAGTCACAGAATCACCTTGTGATTTAGTTTTCTTGACTGTAAAATGTTTCTGAGGCTGCGGCAGCCCTGGTAAATTTCCAATCTGGTCGGAAGGAGCAGACGTGTGGTCGGTGAAGGGGCTGGTTCGGAAGATGTTTTCACACAGCAAGCAGAGGTTGTTTTCTCTCCACTGTTTTATTGTGAAAACTTTCAAACACATAAGAAAGTTAAAAGACGGGCAGAGCAAACACCAAATGCCCACTGCCAGGGTTCTATAGTGGTGACCATTTTGCTATATTTGTTTTAGCCTCTGTCTGTCCATCCTTGCATCCATCAATTAAAGTAAGTTGCAGACATCTGTGCACTCCACCCCTAAATGCTTCTGCATGCAATTCAGTGTTTATTTATGGTACTTTTTGTTTTTGAGGTAAACTTTACATAGAAAAACACGCACAAATCTCGAATATACTATTCGATGAGTTGTGGCAAATGTATACATTCATGTAACCCAAACCTCTAACAAAATACAAAATAAAATTTGATCAAAACCCCCACAGAAATTTCCTTCACCCTTGAGGAGGTCCCTAATGTTTCTTTCTAGCCAATCCCTGTTCTTCCCCCCCCCCCCCCATTAGTCTCCTAGGGCTACTGTTACAAATTATTACAAACTGGATTGCTTGATACAACAGAAACTTACTTTGTCACAGTTCTGGAGGCTGAAAGTCCAAAATCAAGGTGTTAGTAGGTCTCTCTGAAGGCTCTAGGAGAAGAAGCTGTTCCATTTCTTTGTTTTAGCTTCAGGAGTTACTGGCAATCTTGGTGTGCCTTGACTTAGAGCTACAGCACTCCAATATCGGTTTCTTTCATCACATGGTATTCTGCTTGTGGGTCTCCTCTCTTCTTATAAGGACCCCAGTCCTTTTGGATTAGGGCCCATTCTAATGACATTACTTAAACTTCATTTTATTTGCAAAGACCCCATTTCCAGATAAGGTCACATTCACAGGTACTGAGGATTAGAAATTCATCTTATCTTTTGGGGAGCATAATTCAACCCATAACACGCCCCTAGATGGCCGCTGCTATTTTGATTTTTTCCATCATTGATTTTCCCTGTTGTAGAACTTCATATAAACAGAATGATGTAGTATATATTGTTTTGTGTGTAGCTTCTCTCCTTCTGCATGTTTTTGTAATTCATCCGCGTCATTTCTTATTTCCTGTTCATTGCTGAGTAGCATTCCATTATATGGATGCACCACAGTCTATCAGTTCTTCCACTGATGGACACTTGGACTGTTTTTAGTTTTTTAGAAATTAAAGATAAAGTTGCAAGGACACCTGGCTGGCTGTCAGTAGAGCATGGGACTCTTCGTGTCAGAGTTGTGAGTTCAAGCCCCGCATTAGGTGTAGAGTTTACTTCAAAAAATAAATGAATAACATTTGATCAAAACCCCCCACAGAAATAGAAAATCTTTTAAAAAATAAAAATAGAGTGGCTATGAAATTTGAGAGTCAAATTTTTTTGGTAGACATATGATTCCACTTCTCGTGGGCAAAATCCTGAGAGCGAAATTGCTGGATGATGGGGATGAAGGAGGGAGGGAGAGAGGGAGGAAGTAAAGGCAGAAGAGAAAGAGCGGGGAAGGAAGTCCACTTTTAAAAACTGGGCCACAGGTGCAGGACTTGCAGCAAGTTGATGTTGAGCCCCAGGGTGTTGGGGGGAGCTTGTTACCACTCTGCTGATGAAGCTGTGTCTGGAGACAGCGCGGAGCCTCTAGCTGGGATCAGACTGATGTTCCCGCTCAGAGTAGAGGAAGCCTAGAGAGACTGGAATCGGACCTTTGTAGATGACCTTAGAGCTGTGGTCAGGAATTAAGTTTCATTTGTCCTGAGCTGTGCCTATTCCATCAGCATCCCCCACGCCCTGCACCCACTTTTTACAGATACTGCCTGTAGTGACCGGGGTCCATGTGTTTCAGGACTTCTTTTTTTTGAAACATCACTTACTATTTCTGTGTCTGATATGTATTTTCTTTTTTTAAAAGATTATTTATGTATTTATTTGGCAGACAGAGATTGCAAGTAGCCAGAGAGAGAGAGAGAGAGAGAGAGAGGAAGGGAAGCAGGCTCCCCACTGAGCAGAGAGCCAGATGTGGGGCTCGATCCCAGGACTCTGGGATCATGACCTGAGCCGAAGGCAGGTACTTTAACCCACTGAGCCACCCAGACACCCCTGATATGTATTTTCCAACCAAAGGTCCTAGAGGCTTAAACTAAATCATATTCTGGTTTCCAAACGTGACAGTAGTGGCGCTGGTACGGCCACGGTCTCATGAAGAAAGCAGCAGGTGAAATTAAGTGGAAGCGTAGCATTCAGTTCTCTGGTAGTTACTTTGTGGGGCTCTCGGGCCACGCTGGAGTAAAGCGGTCCTTGCAAACTCTTGGGCTGCTGGCTGGCCTGTGCCGCTGGCCACGCTCCATGCTCAGCCCCTCTCTCTGCGTCTCATTCCTCTGACTCTGCTTCTGGCTGGGGTCCAAGTGAGCACCTCTCTTTTCTTAATGAGCTCCAGGGAAGAAGGTTCCACAGCCTCCTTTGACAGCTTATACACCAGCGCTTTATAATATTGTCAAGCACTGCCTTTCTATTTCTACTACACCTCATTTCCTCTTTTCCTGCATCAGTGGAAATAGAGATGAGGCAGCCCCTGCCTTCTCCCATGGCAGCCCTTCTGTCCGCTGAGCCTCTGCGGGCAGTTTGGGGCATTAGGCTTCACACTTCTTTCTTTCTTTCTTTCTTTTTTTTTTAAGATTTCATCCATTTATTTGACAGAGAGAAATCACAAGTAGGCAGAGAGGCAGGCAGAGAGAGAGAGGAGGAAGCAGGCTCCCTGCTGAGCAGAGAGCCCGATGCGGGACTCGATCCCCGGACCCTGAGATCATGACCTGACCCCAGGGCAGCGGCTTAACCCACTGAGCCACCCAGGCGCCCCCACACTTCTTTCTAGGAAGGACAGAGACTACATCTTAGTGCCCTCCCGGTCCGAGGTATTACTAAAGGTGACTGAATAAATCCCTTGAGAGCTGAAGTGACTCTTTTGGTTATTTGTCCCAACTGGACTGTTACCACACTAAGCCTTTTTTCTTCTCCAAGTTTGCGTTAGGTTAAACCCTTTTGCACAAGCCGGAGAAGGGCCGTTTATTTTCTTGCTGACTGGGCAAAGTTCATTGCTCTGACACTCACCTGTTTTGTCCTGCTTACTATCTAGCTCCTTGGACTCATGTCTGATCCATGATTCTAGAAACCTGCCTGCTGTTTTCAGTATGGGCACTTCAGTGTTTGTGGCTTATACTGACAGGAGCTTTACTTTACCTTTTGTGTGTGTGAAAGATCTTTTAGATTATTATAGATTATTAGGGGAGGGCGGCCACGATCCAGGGCCAGACTGTGACAAGAACTGCTACGGCGCTGGCCATGGAGACCACACATATTCGGTGTAGATGCAGATAGGTTTTATCAGTTTGGAAAGATGGTGTAACATAATGGTTAAGAATATAAACTCTGGTGTTGGACAGATCTGGGTTTGAATGCCAGCACTACTACTTACTTGCCTGTGATTTAGGACAATCACAGCTAACGTCTCTCCATGCCTCACTTTGCTTTATTTGTAAAGTGGGTGTGAATATAATATTAACTGTCTGAATGGATAAGCAAATTATGGTAGATCCATACAGTAGAACACTGTTCAGCAACATCAAAAATGTCCTAAAATGACAAATTTTATGTTATATGTATTATGCCACAATTTAAAAGTTAATAATGTAATATACCAAAATCATTGAGTTGTACCCTTGAAATGGGTGAATTACATGGAATGTGAGTTGTATCTCAATGAAGTTGTTTTAAAAAAAAAGAATGGGCTGTTCATACCTTGAAGCAGTTGGATAAATCCCAAAGTCATTACGCTGAGTGAAAGAAGCCAGACAAAACAGAGTATATGCCATATAATTCTGTTTATATAAAACTCTAGAAAATGCATACTAATCTATAAGGACAGAAAGCAGAACAGTGGTTGCTTGGCAGGGGGGATGAGAAGGGTCAGGAAGGAGGGATCACAAAGCAGAGCAAGGAAACTTTTAGAGATGATGGAAATGTTAATTATCTTGATTATGGTGATGGTTTCATGGGGTGTATACATATGTCTAAGCTCATCAAATTTACACTTTAAATATGTGCAGTTTACTGTATGTCAGTTATACCTTTGAAGAGTTGTTTTACAAAATGGTGCTTTTTTCATATGGCTGGTACACGGTTGAAATGAGGCAATGAGAGAAAATGGCCTGGCGCATGGTGAATGCTTCATAAATCATAACTTTAAATAAATCAGATATACAAATGGTCAATGAGCACATGACAAGATGCTCAACAGCATGAGCTCTCTGGGAAAAGCACATGAAAACCACAGTGAGATTCCACTTCACAGCCACTGGAATAGTGATTACAACAAGTGTTGTCCAGGATGTGGAGAAATTGGACTCCTTGTATATTGCTGATGGAAATGTGCAATGGTGCAGGCACTCTGGAAAACAGATTAGGTCTCCTCCAACATTTAAACATATAGTTAACATGTGACACCCTCGAAGGAATATACCCACGAGAACTGAAAACATACACCCACCCAAAAACTCATACACAAATGTTCACAGTAGGATCATTCAAAATAGCCAAAAAATGGAAACAACTCAAATGTCCATCAACTGATGAATGGATAAACAAAAGGTTGCATATGCATGCAATGGGCTATAACTGGCATGAAAGGGACTGAAATATATGCTATAACACTGGCAAACCTTGAAAGCTTTATGCTAAGTGAAAGAAGCCAGTCACAAAAGATCACGTATCCAGAATAGGCAAATCCATAGAGACAGAAAGTAGATTGGTAGTTGTCTAGCGCTGGAGGGGTTAAGGCAAGATGGAGTGATCAGTAATGGGTACTGGATTTCTTTTTGGAGTGATGAATATGTTCTAAAATTAGAGCATGGTGATAGCTGCACAATTCTGTGAGTATACTGAAAACCACTGGATTATACACGACAAAATGGTGATTTTATGCTCTGTGAATTATGTCTCAATAAAGCTGTTATTTTAAAAAGTCACTCAGGCAACAAGCATTTATTAATTATTTTCTTTGTGCTTCATAGGAAGCGAATGTCCCTAATGCCAACATCTACTATGGAGTAATGTGAACAGGGAGCATTTTTATCCAGAGGAAATATTTTTAGTTTTTGTTGAACATGTTGGAAGTGTGAATGAAAGAAGTGGAAACTGAAAACATATTTGTCATAAAGTTTCCTGCAGAATATAAAGTGTTTTTTTTTTTTTTGGTAGCCTAAAGCCTTGCTACTCAAATTGTGGTCAGTAGCATGGGTACCACCTGGGAGCTTGTTAGAAATGCAGAATCATGGGTCCCATGGAGAGTTACTGAATCAGAATCTGCATTTTAACAAGATCCGCAGGTGTTTGGCATGCACATTAGAGTCTGAGAAGCACTAGCCTGTAGGTTAGCAGGATGACTTCGGTAAGTGAGATGGTGACACCATATTTAATATTATATTATGTTGAATATTCTCTATATAGATTGATCATAGATGTAATCATAATCCTAAAAAGTGAAGGTGAGTCCATTTGAGTATAATTTCTGTCCTTTTAATCTATTACTTTCCATAGCTCTTTGTAAAATCCTCTAATATATTTCTTTGCAGTGATAATATTTTCATGGTAATTCGTCATGACATTGATTAATATTTGCCTATTTCAAGAAGACCCACCCACTTAGTGGACTGCCAAAAAAATCTTGGAATTTTAAATTTAAAGTATGGGTACAAAGATAATTTGTGGTTTTAAGGTTAAACTCAGTAGTAAGAAAAACTTTTTGGTTTTTAGTGTGTTGTTTAGTATGATAAGTAGGTAAGTTATATTACTCAGTTAAAAGCTGTTCATTTTCAAAGGATTGTTGTGTCCTTGTTAAATTGTTAAATTACATTTTCAACATTATGGGACTGCTCCTTCATCTATGTAAAAACTAAGATAAAATGACAGACTGGTTTTGTAAAATAAAACTATTAGGTACATTAATTTGAGCAATATTTGGTAACAGTATATTTCATATATTTTGGAGAAGGGACACATAATAAACTTTGAAAGCATTTCTGATGTATCAATCATATGTATGCATCTTGTGAAATTCAAAAAATTCTCTTCTTGCCTTCCTATAGTAATATTATGCTTTTTGAATATCCATTTGGATGATAAAATGGTTTTCTTGATCTTCTTATATTGCTGGAGGTTTTATTTTACAATTCACCTGCAGGATCTCTCAAGTCTGAGCATCTGGCTATTAATAATATCAGAGTAGGCCAGAACCTGTGTTCATTTTTTTCTCTAAGTTATTGTGGCATAAAGAGCATGTAGTTTATTTATACTTTATTTTAAGTATTCTTCATTAATATGGTTTGATAATATATATGGACACATTTCTGCTTCTTGCCTTTGCTTTCTTTCGGCCCATCACTTTTCAGAAGAAAAGAGACAAGTTACTCTTCAAGAATTACTCTGTTTAGGGGTGTCTGAGGGGTGTCGTTAAGCATCTGCCGTCGCTCAGGTCATGACCCTGGCGTCCTGGGATGGAGCCCCGCATCAGGCTCCCTGCTCAGCAGGAAGCCTGCTTCTCCCTCTCCCACTCCCCCTGCTTGCTTTGTGTTCTCACTCTCACGGTCTCTCTCTCTCGTCAAATAAATAAACAAAATATTAAGAAAAAAGACTTCCTCTGTTGGGGTAATCCATGGAGACTGTTGAAGGAAGGGTCCAGGGGTGGCAGAGAATGTTCATCCCGGCAGAGGTGAGATCAGAGTTGTCCACCTGTGTTTTATAGGTGAAAACATTTCTCAGTATGAACTGCCTGCCCATGAAGGGCCCAAATTCTCTACATGGTCTACAACATGGTCCTCCTCACTCACTGTGAAGAAGCTTTAGGAATATTATAACTATCTTATTTTGCTTCGTCTATGTCTAAAGTCTGAAAGAGCTCCTTCAGTAAATATAGGATAAAAATTCCATATGAAACGAAACTATTGAGTTATTGTCTGATCGGCAGTGTTTATCTTTTCTTAGTCTTGTATAAGATACCAATGAAAAAATTAAAAAAGAAAAAAAGAAAAAAGGAGTGCCTGGCTGGCTTAGTCACTATAGCGTGAGACTCTTAATCTCGGGGTTTTGAGTTCAAGCCCCACACTGGGTGTAGAGATTATTTAAAAATTTAAAAAAAGTTTTTTAAAATTTTATTTTTTAAAAAATATTTTATTTGTTTGAGAGAGAGAGTGAGAGAGAGAGCACAAGCAGGGGGAATGGCAGGCAGAGGGAGAGGGAGAAGCAGGTTCCAGGCTGAGCAGGGAGCCCCACTCGGGTCTTGATCCCAGGACACTAGGATCACAACACGAGCTGAAGACGGTCACTTGACCAACTGAGCCACCCAGGAGCCCCCAAAATAAAAAATCTTTTAAAAAATTTGGGGCACCTGGGTGGCTCAGTCATTAAGCATCTGCCTTCAGCTCAGGTCCTGATCCCAGGGTCCTGGGATGGAGCCCCATGTCGGGCTCCTTGCCCAGCAGGAAGCCTGCTTCTCCCTGTGCCTGCTACTACCCCGCTTGTGTGTGCGCGCGTGCTCTCTCTCTCTCTAAAATAAATAAAACCTTTAAAAAAATGACAATGTATCTTACAATCTGGTGGCTTAAGATTCTTTGAAAGAATATAGTTGCTATTCTTATGTACATCTCAGTGCATTTTTTTAATGAAGTTACCCCCGCCTGGCATCTCCTTTCCATTTCTTCGTTTTAAGTTAATTTATTTTTAATGGAAGTGTAGTTGACATAGGATATTATACTAGTTTCAGGTATACAGCATAGTGATTAAACATTCATATACATCATGAAATGCTCACCACAAGAAGTATAGTTACCACCTGTAACCATACAAAATTATTACAGCATTATTGACTCTATTCCCTATGCTGCACTTTACATCCCCATGACTTATTTATTTTATACTGGGAAGTTTGTACCTCTTGATCTCCATCACCTATTTGGCCCATCCCTACAGCCCCAACCAGCAACTGCCAGTTTGTTCTCTGAATTAATGAGTCTGTTTCTGGTTTTTGTGTTTTTTTAAAAATTGTATTTATTTTATTTTATTTATTTATTTAAAGGTTTTATCTATTTGAGATAGAGAGAATGTATAAGTAGGGGGAGGGACAGAGGGAGAGGGAAAGAAGCTCAAGCAGACTCCATGCTGAGCGCAGAGCTGGATGCAGGGCTTGATCTCTAGACCCCGAGCTCATGACCTGAGCCAAAAGCAGCGTCAGAGACTTAAATGACTGAGCCCCAGTTTGTTTTGTTTTGTTTTTTATTTTAGATTCCATATATAAGTGACATCATATGGCATTTGTCTGTCTCTGTCTGATTTGTATCACTTAGCATCATACATTCTAGGTCCATCCACGTTGTCGTAAATGGCAAGTTCTCATTGTTTTCTATGGCTGAGTAATATTCCATTGTGTATCTATACCACATCTTCTTTATCCATTCATCTTATCAATGGACACAGAGACTGCTGCTGTATCTCGGCTTTTGTAAATAATGCTGCAATAAACATGGGGGTGTATAGATCTTTTTGAATTAGTATTTTTTGGGGGGCAGTAAATACTCTGAAGTGGAATTACTGGATTGTATGGTATTTCTAATTTTCTTTTTTTAAAGATTTTATTTATTTATTTGAGAGAGAGAGAGAGTGAGAGAGAGCATGAGAGGGGAGAGGGTCAGAGGGAGAAGCAGACTCCCCATGGAGCTGGGAGCCCAATGTGGGACTTGATCCCAGGACTCTGGGATCATGACCTGAGCTGAAGGCAGTTGCCTAACCAACTGAGCCACCCAGGCGCCCACTATTTCTTAATTTTCTGAGGAAACTCCATACTAGTTTCCAAAATGGCTCAACTAATTTATCCCAACAGTGCATGAAGGTTCTTATTTCTACACATCTTCGCCAGCACTTGGTAATGTCTTTTTAATCCAGCCATTCTGACAGGTGGGAGGTGATACGTCATTGCACTTTTGATTTGCATTTCTTTGATGATGAGTGATGTTGAGCATCTTTTCATGTGTCTGATGGCCATCTGGATGTCTTCTTCGGAAAAACATCTATTCAGATCTGCCCATTTTCTAGCCAGACTGTGTTGTCGATGTTGGATTGTATGAGTTCTTTGTATATTTTGCATATTAACCCTTTATC
The DNA here is from genome assembly GCF_964662115.1 of Mustela nivalis. NCBI lineage: Eukaryota > Metazoa > Chordata > Mammalia > Carnivora > Mustelidae > Mustela > Mustela nivalis. The sequence goes on from NC_139040.1 coordinate 16,701,868, forward strand.
GAGCGTATTATTTGAAAATATCTTCTCCCATTTGGTAGGTTGCCTTTTTGTTTCATTGGTTTCCTTCACTGTGCAAAAGCTTTTTAGTTTGATGTACTCCTAATAGTTTATTATTGCTTTTGTTACTCTTGCCTTCTTACCCTTCTGTGCATACTAAAACTTTTCTATCTTCCAGGCCCTAGAAACTCCATCATCTCCTCTGTCAAGCCTCTCCTAATATCACCAGCTAGAAATAATCTTCTACTTTTGAATTCCCATATCATTTAATCCCATTAATGGTTCTTATTTTCATTATTTTATTATTGTTGTTTGTATATAGGCCTCATCTCTTTTCCTAGTCTGTAATTTTTATTCACATATCTATCTCTCCCATTATGTCTTGGATTTAGTAATTAAATATTTGGAAAATAGTAACAATATTTGGATAGTACATCGGTATTCAAATAACAGACACGTGACAGGTACTAGAAGGCCTCTTCTCGTCTGTGTCCAAAATGGACCCATTTTCTACTCCAAAATTGAGCTGGATCTAATGGTCTGTTTTCATTTACATATTTCTTTGGGTTAAACATTGCCACCCCCACTCTGTAAGTCCTCCCATCAGGGAACCTCAGTGTAAATGAATTTCTAAGATCTTCCTGACAATGACTGGAGAGTCTAGGAAACAATGATCAGTGGATCAGGGGAGGAGGGGATGTAAAAGTGGAAAAAGGAAACCAAAAAGGAAGGGGAGGCTCTGATGATGAGGCGAGCCCAGCTTGTTGACAACCAGCTTTGCCCATGGTTTAATGGGGCCACTGGCTTAACCTAGAGTCCAATTGTATCATTAGAGCACACATACTTCTCAGGAATTTCTTGACTGTCATCAGATTGCCTCTCTGATTTTAGAATTTATTGGAAAGACAAAATTAAAGGTAATCTTAGAAGGGAAAGAAAATCATCCTAATTTTCCTGCCTAAACATGACTGTTTTCACCATTCCGGTATGCACAGAAGTCTGTATTGAGAGTTTTATATTATGTTATATATTTACATAATGCAAGAATGTTTATATATATCTCCTCATGTTTTCACGTACTCTTTATAATTTTTACTCTTAATAGTTACATAATATTTTATTGAATATTGGTTTATATAACATAGTTTCTTTAAACATTTCTCAGTAGTTGGGCATTTAAGTTCTTACAATGTTTGCTTCTAAAGGTTATTCATTAATTCATGATTCACTATTCATATAATGCAGAGATAAAGTAAATATTGATACACATAGCTTTTCTTCATTTGAATTTATTCTTTAGAATAAATTCCCAGGAAGGAATATCATTACTAGATTAAAGGTTCCTGATAGGTATATCTAAATTCCTTTCTGGGGTAGACATTGTAGTTCTCTTCCTAGCAACCATTTGATATGTGTGGAATTGACCTCACCACCAGCTCCAAGTGTGAGCCGTCATTTGTCTTAGCTAATCTGAGTGACCCATCCCCTTTGCCATAATATTTGGTCGAGGAAACACCGGACCAACCTATTCAGCATATGGTATTCTCCTGGCCAGAGAAATTGGTTGGCCCAGTCGTTATGAAGCTCAGGGCTTCTTTCTATGTTTATATAAGGCAGTGGACTCTCTTTCCTACTATATTCAAGAAGAAGCATCTAGTCTTGTTGCTTTGGCAGCATTTTGCAATGAGGGACAGCTGTCTGAGGATGAAGCCAGTGCAAAGATGTGAGCAGAGGGGAAGAGATTACAATGAAATGGAGCTAGAATGCCCAGGCATTCCAGACAGAGGAACAGAGCAGGTGCAAAGGCCCAGAAGGACTGTGCGTGATATGTTTAAGGAGGCTAGTGTGGTTGGAGCAGAGTGAGCAGAGGGGGAGATGAAGTCAGAGAGGAATCAGCAGTCCAAATTATATAGATCTTTGTAGATTCTCAGAAGGATTTTCAATTTTATTGTACAGAAGTTTTTTCAACAGTACAGTCATGAAAGTTTATCATTTCCTTTTAAATTTCTTTGCCTAAAATATTTCTTCCAATGATATAATACAGGTTCTTTTCTAATTTCTGTTTGTTTCTAATTAAGTCGATTTTCAATACTTAACTTTTTTATTTCTTTTCTCAAAGTAATCTCCATGCCCAACAAGGGGCTCAAACTCATGACGCCGAGATCAAGGGTCCCATGCTCTACTGCCTGAGTCAGCCAGGCATCCCTAGGCTGATATTCTCAACTGGCAATTTTTACCAGTGTAGAGTTGAAAACAAAGGACAAAATGCAAAGGCAAATATTAGAAGCCTTTATGGAAGGGGCTTGAAGAGCAGATGGCATCAGTACATAGTGGTGGTTGGCGTGAGGGCATGGGAAGGCTGTGAGAAGATGGCAAAGAAAGACAGAGGAAGGTAAATGAAGATATGCAGAGGTGCCCCAGTCGCTGATGAAGGTAGACTTAACCGAGAAATTAACTAGGGCCTCCTCAGTGACCTGAAAGAAGTCCTTTTGCCTTGGGTCTATTTGGAGCAGTTTGGATCTCTCAAAAACACCAGTTGTGGTGGAACAGCTGTTGTCTTACAGCAGAAACTCTCCACAGGACAAACCTTATGCCCTGGATTTGACTATTTGTGATTAATCGAGCTGGAGCTTCTGCAAGAGAAAGCAGTCTTGGGTCTTGGGATTGGAAAGAGTACTGAGCCTCGCCGCTCTGGTGCCTTAACAGCAGCTTGCAAAAGGGCATTTTGCAGGGAGGGGATGTTTGAAGAGGCAACGAGAAAAGTCAAAGAAGAAATGGGAGGAGGGAATCAGCAGTGAAACAGCCTGTGGCAAAAGGATAAGCAAGAGGATCAGTGCAGAAAAACATGGAAAGAAGTAACTAGGGTTCTGGCGGAGGAGGCTGAATTTATGAACATATAATAATTATAAGCAGTGTATCAGCTACCTTACATATATTATCTCATTTAATCCGCACAGCAGTTCTATGAGGGTAGTTAGAGTTATTACCCCAGCTTACAGATAAGAAAACCAAGGTCCAGAGAGGTGAAGTAACTTATCCAAACTTATCCAGGTAATAAGTGGCAGAGTCTGGGTTCTAGTCTACACAGTCTGGTGTTGAGTCCATGCTCTTACTACACGGTCTTTCTCAGGCTGTGTTGACAAGAACTAGAGCAGGATTTTGACATCATCCCAAGGTCAAATTTTTTCTTTCATTGTAGTTATTATTATTCCATGTTTAGTGCATGAGGATTTATTGTATGATATGGGGTACTTTGGGGCCCTCGGGGTTCCTTCTTAAATGAGGTCTACTTTTGTTTGTGTGTTTGTTTGTTTGTTTCCAGAGTGCCCCATGGGAAATGGTTGGACCTCTATATTCCTGAGCCAGTTTTAGGACTAAATCCATGAGCACTGGGTGAGCCCATGCCTTCGGCGCTCTGTGTGTTTTATTTGTGAACTCCTCCCCTTCTTGCAGAAGCCCAGGGTGTGTAGGGTGACAAGCATCTCGGGGTGATTTTATGAGTTTCTATGACATCCTTCAGTATAAAAGCAACAGGCTTATCAAGCAAAAAAAAAAAGTGGGACTCTTAGAAATTATTAGAAAAAGGGAGAAATGAGTATTGAGAAAAGGAGGTCTTGAGAAAAGATGGAGAAAACAGAATCAAAACATACACAAGGGCTTTTGGACTACATTCCTCGCTGTTAGAGAGAAGGGAGCTGAGTGTGGGTGAGGCCACTAAGAGAGCCAAGTACCAGGGCCTTCCTGTGTTCTGATGAGCCCTGGTACAAAGTTACCAGGGGAGAAACCAGAGCTATAGAACTCTTTATACTTTGGACAGGGTTTGGAGAAGACATCCCTAGTGTACTTTGATACACCTCTCTTAAGGAGATCAAGTAAAATTTATTATAACAAATACTCAAAGATTTTCCTTTCATAAGTAATCTATATCCTGTGCATCTTTGATGTTACTTTTCCACTGGAATATGATGCTAACAAATGAATTGATTCAAGGAGAATTTATATGCTTACCATATTGTCCATCTATGAACAGGACATGTGTTCTCTTTATTGAATTCATCCTTTATGTCTCCTAAAAAAACTTCTACCTTTGTTAATTAAATTAAGCCTAGAACCCTTAACTTTTGTTCTTGCCAATTGTCTCTTCTTGGGGATCTCTTGGAGCAGGTAGCAGTTGAGAACACAGAGCTGGAAGTTGGACAGAGCTGTGTTTCTGTTCTACCTCAGCTGTTTTCTTTGCTGTATAGTTTTGGATACATCACTATGCTCTCTGAGTTTCAGTGTTCTCACCTGTAAATTGGGGTTAATAAAAGTGCCTACCTCATCAGCTTGTTGAGAGAGTTGAATGAGATAATGTATGTAAAGCACTGCCTAACTCAAGCACTCAATTATTCATAATTACTGGCAACCTCGCTTCTATCTGCCTCTGAAAAAAGAGGTCCCACTCTTCCATTAAGCCTTTGGCCTAAATGTAGATGCATTCACCTTTCCTGAGTACCTTCTCGCATAGTTGAGGTACGGCTGGAATATTGAACAAGACTGTCTAAAGACTAGGGAATAACAACAGCTAAATGAACATAGAAAATAATATGAAGCACATCATCGTACTTTACACTGTAAGGCTTGCTTTTCAGAGTGCCATCTTATTCTCGGTCCTCATCTGTTTCCACAAGGTGGGTACCATCTTAACAACCCACCACCCAGGAGCATAGCTGAGAACTTCTGAATCCTCTGACATCTGAACCCAAGAGCACTAGGACTGGAGAAAGACAAATGGATCATTTCCCGGCATACCCAAGACCTGCCTTCTGAGTTTTATGTTCTTGTCTTCTTGCTCAGATGGGGGATTCCAGCCATCATTTGCCCATAGGAGTGTGGCCTTTCCCTATAGCCATAACTCGACAACAAGATTAGAATATAACATAATAGTATATATTGACATTCATACACAAAACGTACATGGTTGATGGAGGGGGCTTTTTGTTGTGTATTCCCAATAGTATTATAGTTTTTTTTTTATATGAATAATATCACTTATGTTTATACTTAAGTTCCTCATCTTTTGCATTTTCTATCACAATTCATGTAGCATCTATACCTTATTTCTTTTTTGTGCCTTATTGATCAGAAATTCTAAAACAATATTTAAAATGATAGAAAAGGGGCACCTGGGTGGCTCAGTCATTAGGTGTCTGCCTTCAGCTCAAGTCATGATCCCGGGGTCCTGGGATCGAGCCCTGTATCGGGCTCTCTGCTCAGTAGGAAGCCTGCTTCTCCCTCTCCCACTCCCCCTGCTTGTGTTCCCTCTCTCACTGTGTCTCTCTCTGTCAAATACATAAAATCTTTTAAAAAAGTGATAGATTATATCTTTATTTTGCTTGTTTTTTTCAGAAAAGAACTGGTGGGGCGCCTGACTCAGTGCAGCATGTAACGCTTGGCCTTGGAGTTGTAGGTTCGAGTCCTGTATTGGGTATAAAGACGACTTAAAAATAAAAATCTTTAAAAAATGATAATAGGGGGATCCTGGCTGGTTCAGTTGGTGGAGCATGTGACTCTTGATCTTTTTTTTTTTTAAGATTTTATTTGTTTATTTGACAGACAGAGATCACAAGTAGACAGAGAGGCAGGCAGAGAGAGAGAGGGAAGCAGGCTCCCTGCTGAGCAGAGAGCCCGATGCAGGACTCGATCCCAGAACCCTGAGATCATGACCTGAGCTGAAGGCAGCAGCTTAACCCACGGAGCCACCCAGGCGCCCATAACTCTTGATCTTGAGGTCATGAGTTTGAGCCTCACATTGTGCATAGAGTTTCCTTAAAAAACAAAACCAACAATAAATAAACAAATGAAAAATAAATGCTGGTAATATTCTTTGGTAAGTATTATTTTGCCTCATGTTTGACAGAGATGTTCTTTATCATGCTTTCCTTGTCATTTTCATGTATATCCTCATCCTTTAAGCTCACAGTCCCAATTTGACATGATAGGTATTAAATGTTATGATTTGCTTTTTTGGATATCTCTTCGAAATGATTCTTAATCCATCTGGCAAACATTTATTAAGTTTCTACTATGTGTCAGATACTTTGCAGGGATGCTGGGAAGACAAAGATGGATCGCTCCTCAGACTAGTCGGAAGGACAAGATAATCTATGACGGTGTCATAGCATTGCACAGGGACAGATGACGGTGACACTTGTGGGGAGCACAGACTGACATAGAGACTTGCCGAATCATTATGTTGCACACCTGAAACTACTGTAACACCATGGGACAACTATACCTCAGTAAGAAAATAAAAGAAGGGCAAGATGCCAACCATTACAATATGGTGTGATAAATACTAAAACAGTCTTAAAGTGTGGTCTAACCCAGCGTTTCCCAAATGATATACCTGATGATCTGGTCTGGGTCGCAGCTAGAGCTGATATGCAGTTGGTATACACCACAATGGTTAGACCGTTTAAAATATTAAAACATTTCCATAGTAAATCACTACTCCCCTGAGCGCCCCAAGTGCTCCCTCCCTGACCCAGCTTGTCCTGCGAACCCACCCACTAAAGGAGTAATATCTGGTATACAGAGCACATGGCCGCCGGGCCCCACATCTCATGCTACTTCCCAGCATGGCTTGTACATTCTGATTGGTCAATTCCTGTGCCTTTGCACTTGGTAAATACTGTGAATAGCGCCCTTGGTGATAGCCAATATATCCATCCTTTCGACTCTCAGGATAGCCAGAGGGCTTGGGATAACCCAACATGCCTTCTCCCCTTCTCCAGTGGCCCATGCAAATATTTTCATTTTCTAGGTACACCATGAAACGTTGGATGGCACTAATTTAACCTATAGATAGTTTATACTAATAGACGGGCCTTAGGCTTGAACTATTGTTGCTTTGTTCCTTTCAGGCTTTGTTAAATTATGTTTTCTAGCATCTTACCTAAAGGTTTTGTATTTTTATTTGGAGTTTATATTGGTCCCTGATTTTTGAGTTTTATTTTATCTTTGTCAGGTTTGGGAATCAGGACCATATTTGTTTTGTGGAATGAATTAGGTTCGTCCTAACTTTTTCTGTTTTCTCCCTTGAAGATTGAAACTACTTATCATTAGGTTCAGGGACCTGGTGCAACAGTTTCTCAATTTACTCCTCAGTTATTAATTTATTCAGATTTTCTACTTGGAGTATGAATTTTAATATTTTATATCTGTTTGCTGGAAAAAAGGCATCCATTGCATTATATTTTAAAAACGTATTAGCATACAATTGTGCATAGCATTTCCTTACAATTAAAAATATTGTTTATACTGGTTGTTATACCTCCCTTTCTCATTTCTAATTTTATGTGTGTTTTTCTCACATAGGTTTGCCAGGGGTTTAGCTACTTTATTAGCCCTCTCAAGCTACCAGCTCTGGAATGTATTTATTAATTCCACTGTTTTTACATTTTTATCTTTATTATTTCCCTCTTCCTCTTTTCCTGTGCAATTTTTTTTTGCTCTGTTTCTGAGCTGTTAAGCTCAACGCCTAGTTTAGTTTATTGGCCTTAAATGCTAACGGTGAGAGGTAGAGGCGATACTCTTGGACGTCTGTCAAAAGCCCCTTTCTCTGGGCTAGAGACAGGGAGGCAAGGGAAGGTGGGAACTGCCAGGACCCCAAAGCCAAGAAGGCAGAAGATGGCAAAGAATGTTTTTCTCTCTCGCATTTCAACACTTTCCCCAAAGCGTTTCTCCACAGCGGGGCAGTAGGGAGTCAGGCGTGGGGAGCGGGCTTGCAGGAGCCCAGGGATTCCGCCGCGCTGGGGAAGCCGAGCCGACGGGGGTGCGAGCCCGCCGCCGGCCGCCTGCTGTCGCCGCGGGGGCCGGGCTTTGGATTCTTGTTCCCTGGGGTTTGCCTCTTCTGGGTCTCGCCTTCTTTCCTGCTCGCCGCAGCGGTGAGGAAGTTCACCGGTTTTCGTCACGCAAAAATTGCCTGCCTCCCTCCGGGGGCTCCTGCAGAAGGAGTCTTTGAGCTTTGACCTCAAGCTCTGCCACGGTCACCATCACTCCCTCCTCTTGTCTGACTTAAGGGTTTTCACGTGAGAGGTTCAAGGCAGGGACCGGCGGTCTCAAGGTCCCAGAAGGAGTTGGAGGAGATGGCCTGCGCGCTTTAATGGTTCTAGAGTTGAGTGTGGAGGAGGAGGAAGAGGAGGAGGACAAAATGGGAGCAGGGAGCAAAGAAAGGTGTCCTCCGGGAAAAGAGCCAGCCAGGGTCGGGAAGGCCCATACTTTCCTTCCCCAGTGCAGAGATCCTGCCTCCGAATATCCCCTTTCAAAACCTTGTTTCTTCCACCCCGGCTCCTGGGAGTAATCAGTAGGGGGCAGCAGTCCCAATCCTAAGTGTAGGGACGATAGGAAGTGCCTAATGCCTGCGGGGATCCGTGATCCCTTCGGAGCTGCCCCCTCCCCCACCCCCTCACCCCCACCCTCTGCTCCCCTGCGCCTCACCCGCACTGGCCCGCTTTCCCTCCTCAAATGCGCCAGACTCTTTCCCAACTCCTGGCTTTTGTACATTCTTGGCCCTCTGCTGGGAGCGCGCTTCTTCTGGCTCTCCTCACGGCCGGTCCTTTCTCGCAAGTTCGGTCTCAGCTCCAGTGAACTGTCCCCTGCTTAGAGAGGCCTTCCTTGACCACCTCGGCCTCCCGAAACACTACCCACCCCCACGCCAGCTGCTCTTAATCACGTTTCCGTCACAGAAAACCTTATTTACTGGTCTGTCTCCACCTGAATGGAAGAACCACCAGGCCAGAGATCTTCCCGCCTTGTTCACCGCCGGGTGTCCACGTGCCCTGAGCCAGTGTTTAGCTTAGAGTCCACGCTCAGTAGCTCTGTCTTGAAGGAATGAATGAACCCGTGTGCCAAGCTTTAGGCTAGGCCCTGACAATACAAACCCAGAGGGAGCTCGTAGCATAGTGGGAGAGAAGGATTTGCAAATGAATAATTACTAAATGATGAGAGGCATATGCCCTGTAACATCATAGACTGTGCCTCTGTGTTCAGAGAGGCCTGGTTTTAAACCCTGGCTCTGGGGACACCTGCGTGGCTCAGTCGGTTAAGTGTCTGGCTTTGGCTTGGGTTGTTATCCCGGAGTCCCACATTGGGCTCCTTGCTCAGTGGGGAACCTGCTTCTCCCTCTGCTGATGCTCCCCCTTCTTGTGCACTCGCGTGCTCTCTCTCTGTCATATAAATAAGGAAAATCTTTAAAAATAAATAAATAAACCTTGGCTCTACCACTTACTAGATGCATGACTTTGGGTGGTTGTTCAACCTGTCTGGCTCAGTTTCCTCATTTGTAAAATAAGGATGATGATGATGATAAAAAATAATAGTAATAATAATAATGTAATAAAAAAATAATACTGATCCATAGGATTATTAGGAACATGATATGAAATGGCCTAGATAAAGGGTCAATGCCGTGTTTGATACATGGGAATTTCTGTTATCGAGTACCATACACACTTAGAGTGGTGTTTGTAGAGATTATGCCATGCTCCTAAATCGTTTTTTTGTTTCTAATGGAGAGCAGTTCCGATCCGGAAGGAGCCGCAGCAGTATTCATCAGTGGCGAGCCCACTCAAAATAGCCTGGGCCGGGCTCATGGAACCGGGAGGTGCTTCTCTGGGACAGGAGTGCCTCCTACTTTCCGTTCCATCTTACAAAGCCGGGCCAGGGTTGGGAAATTAATTCAGGTCTTTAAATGCTGATAAATGCAGAGGCACTTACTGCTAATATTTCAATCAAGTGTCAAGATAGAACTGATTAAAAGAGGGTTCAGAAGCTTCTAGTTGATGGAGGCACCATCCCTCAACCATTCTAATGTAAGACATCATTTTAATTTTTTGTTTATTTGACCTCCGCAAATGCTACATTATTAATGCTATGAGAGAAAAAGAGTACACTTTGTACAGTGCCATTTTGCATTCATTTGAGAGAAATGTATTTTTAATGCATTTGGCATCCTTCTGGCTCTCCTTAATAATTATAGGACTAATTAAACATATACTTGTAAGCAATCAGTGTCAGAGCTAAGAGGGATTGCAGGGATTACTGAGGCAAGCGCTTCAGTTCGCAGAGGAAAAACTGAGGCCCAGCGTGTTGCTCGCGGACATCAGGCTTGAAGAAAGCAGTGTTAGGAAGTTTGGGCTGGTGGCCAGTTCGCAAGCCACCAGCCTAAACCCTTGCTCTGCTACCAGCGGAGCCTCCACCTTTCTGTTTTGGGCCGCTCCCTCCGCCCCCCCCCCCCCCGCTCGCGTTCCCATTTCATTCATTCAACAAAGCAATCGAGGGCCTACTGTGTGCCACCTACTCTGCTGGTGCAGGGGGTGAGCGGTCCGTGCACGTAACCTTCGTTGGGAGAGGGCTGGGAGAGAGGCAGACAAAAAGACCAACAACCAGGGGGGCATCTAGGAGGCTTACCTGTTCTAGACTGGAGAGGGAGGGCGGATGGGAGGAGGCTGTCCTCACAGGCTTCCGGGGGAAATCTTTTCATTCTATCTAGACCAGAGATCCGAGGTTTGAGTGGGAGTCACCCGTGCGAGAAGCCACATGTTCCCGGCAGAGGCTTACCATGGACAAAGGTCAGGCAATAGGAGAGGGCATGGTGCGGCCAGAGCAAGGAATGAAGGACTGATTCCTGCTACCACATGGAGGGAGCTTGAAGACAGGATGCTGCGTGAAACAGGCCTGTCACGAAAGAACGAACAGTGCATGATTCCACGTCTAGAAGTCCAGAATAGAGAAATCCATGGAGACAGAAAGTAGATTGATTAGTGGTTGCCTGGAGCCAGGACAGCTGGGGAGGGGGTTGGGAGGGCGATGAATACGGGGCGTAGAGTTTCTCTTTGGAGGAATGAAAATGTTCTGAAATTGAGTGTGGCGATAAATGCATAATTCTCTGAATATAAAAGAGGCCATTGAAATGTACACTTAAAAAAAGAAAACAGAATATGTTACACTGTAGGAACCAAAAAACATGCTATGGCCAGAGCATGGAGAGAGGGGAAAGGCCTAGCAAGAGATAAGGTTAGAGAGATGTATTACTACTCAAAGCTGACATTTAGAGGGCATGATTTCAGCACGAGGCACGTATTGACAAAATATTCAAAACAACCCTAGAAGGGATGAAACCGTAATTACCCCATTTTACAGGTACAGAAAACTAAGACATGCTCAGTTACATAGCTGCTGAAAGTAGTGAAGCTGGGTTTTGAACCCAGCCAGTCTTGCTTCTCTGTCTGACCCTTACGGTGTATGTGAAAGCAAGATCTGATCGCCAAGGGCCTTGGAAACCACGCGAAAGCATTTTAATTTTTGATTCAGGTTCCTTTGAAGTGTTTTAAGCAGAGGTGATAAGATCAGATCTGTGTTAGAGGACATTGATTGCATTCTTGTTGCCATGTGACCGAATGGACTGGGGGGAGTGACACCATCAGAGACAGTGAGTTCTGTAAGGATTTGGTCTGAACCTGGGGGCCTGGAGTGAGAGTGGCAGGAACAATGGGGATGAAATGAAGCAGAGGGATTTCAGAAATGTTTACGAGAAGCCACTGACAGGACTTGCTGGTTGACTGAATGTCGGAAGGAGTTGAGGCTGACTCTCACGGTCTCCCTCCGGCAACTGGGTGATGCTTTCTCTGAAATCGTGGCAAGAGGACAAATTCAGATTCGGGCATGTTGAGTATAAGTTCAAGTTTAAATGTTGAGGAAGAAGCTGGATATTATGGCCCGAAAACCAAGAGGACAGACCACACTAGAAATACAAATTCGCGGCGCCCAGGCTGGCTTAGTTAGTAGAGCATGTAACTCTTAATCTCAGGATTGTGAGTTTAAGCCCCATGCTGGGCACAGAGTTTACTTAAAAAAAAAGTGAGGGAGAAATAGACATTTGGGCAGTTATCAGCATATACATGATGTTTGAAGCTATGGGGGTGTGGGGGAGTGCTCAGGGTGATGTGCCAAGCGAGAAGAGAAGGAGGCTTGAGCCATAGCTGGGTACCCCCCTGTTTAAGGACTGACAGATCTGAGGAGCCAGAGATTATGGCCCAAACCAGGAGGACATGGCACTGTAGAAGCCAAACGCACAGAATGTTGCAAGAACAAGGGAAGGCTGGCTGTGTCACATGCATCTGAGAGCTAACGACAGCAAAGTGCCCGTTGGGTTTTGCAGTAAGGACTCCACTGGTAAGTGCAATTTCAGTGGAGTGTGGGAAGAGAAGGACTGATTATGGTCATTGAGAGAGTGATTCATAAAAAGCTTGCTTTTTCCTTTTTTCTCAGATCCTACCAGCTGATTTTTCTACTTGAGTTTCTCTCTGTCTAGGCCATTCTCTTCAGCCCTTCTCCCCACCCTAATTTTGGTAGCTTCTTTTGGACATTCAGGGTCCTTTCCCTTTAAAGCTGCTTTTTGGAGGTGCTTGGCTGGCTCAGTCAGTAAAGCCTGTGACTCTTGATCTCGGGGAGGGGGTGGGGGGGTTGTGAGTTCAAGCTTGATGTTGGGTGTAGAGATTACTTTGAAAAGAAAGCTCCATTTTGCTTTAAGCGTTTTGTTCTTGTTTTTGTTTGCTTGAAGGGCTTTCCTGGCGATAACGAAATGGAAACAGGCAGAAGACAAAAATACAAATCTGGAAAAGTGACTGAAGGCTTCCAGAACGTGCATAACTTTCTTAGGATTATTTCCTACAATACCTTCTGCAGGTATTATATGATAAAAGGGTTCTATAATCAAGCTTGTTTCTTTGCTATCTGACATCTGAAAGCCTTTAATATGCTAATACACACCTTGAATCTGTCAGTGCCCAGAGTGGAGGAGAATTAATCAGGCAGTGTTTCTCAAACTTTCTTGATCATAGAACCCTCGTCTTGCGAAGCATTTGTGGGATTAATTTTCCACAGAAGACACTTTGGGAAAGTCTTACCTGGGTTTATAATCCCAAATACCCTTTTCAGAGTGCCGTAGAGGGTTAAAAGCCCCCTCACTAGTACTCTTCCCCTCCTGAGGGTGGAGCTCATGCTCCTTTACCTCCTCCCCCAAGCGCCATTGAGCTCTTCGCCACCATTCAGGTCAAGCCTGACAGGGAGGTGCATACAGGGCTGGAGAGACGGCAGGCTGGGGGCCCAGCTGGGAAGCCTTGGCTTTGCTCTTTATTCATCCATCCATTCGTCCAGAGATTTACTGAGTGTGGGCCGTATACCAGATGTGGGGCACAGTCCTGGGGATCTGTCGATGAAGCTGATAGCAAAAAACCCAGACGCCATCCCCAAAACAAAAAATTGTTCTCATCGAGCTTACTTTCATAGCAGTAGGCAAGTAGACAAAATTAGAGAGAGTGACTTAAGGGATGGAAGCCTAAGTCAAGTAAGGTAGAGGCAGGAAGAATGGATGAGCTTAGCCTCAGGAGTGGGTTTAGGGAAGAGGGAGAGAAATTTTAGTTTCACAAAGATGAATGAATGAGGAACCCTCTTCAGAGCTCGGCATTACCAGTGCTATTTTGCTTACACTTTTCACGCTCAGAGAAGCTTTGGGCAGCTGTTTCTGTGCCTACTCATAAGACCAGCTGGATTGCTTTGTGTCTGTTACCTGGGTAAGGATGTCATGTCTGTTACCTAGATAAGGATGTCTGGAAAAGCACTGAACATACTAAAGAGATAGTTTTGGACCCCTAACCTGATACAGGTTGAATAATAATGACTTGTCTTGTACTTTGTATTTTTCAAAGTGCTTTTTCATCCAGGTTATGATTTATTGAAAACTGAGGCTCGAGACTGACTCATGGTAGATAAGACAGCTGCTCGGTGTCAGGGCTGGGATTTGAATTCAAGTCTTTAGGTGGCAGAACATCCACAGATTGGCCACGTTATTGCTGGTTTTTCAGTCCTTATGCTCATGGATATGTCTGGATTATTCGTGTGTGTGTGTGTGTGTGACATAGAGAGAGAGAGAGAGATCTAGCTCCTGTGAGTCTGCATGTGGGGGAGGGGAGAGTAGAGAGGAGGTTGGGATAATGATTAACTCTCCTTAGGGGAAAAATTGTCCCTGTTAATGTTTTTGGGTTGAATGAAAGAGTTTTCAGGGCAAGGGCCAAGTAGCGATTAGATCTTTTTCCCTCCAAGTAATCCCCATTCAGGGCTGCCGTAAATTGGAATCCCGAGCATTAGGACTGGGAGGCAGCAAACCCTTTAGCCTCTTCCAACTAGTCAGACCCTTTGAATGAGGGATTTTGGTGGAGTTTGTGTGAAGGTTTGGGTTTTTAGCTTAAAGGCAGATGTAGTGAACTTGAAGAAGGCTCAGAGGAGGTGGTGAAAGTCTTGGAAAATGTAACTTGAATCACAAAGGTGGAAGGGATTGGAATGGTTCTGTGGAGACCTGCCTCCCTCTCCGATCACCTCTGGTCACTTCCTGCTTTACACTTTGTGCGGCAAATAAATACTGAAATGCCCACCACATTTCCCATCACTCCCCGCCTTCCTGTGCCCCTTGCCACCATCTTGCCCGTGCGTGCTCGCAGTGCCCAGAGCGCCCCTTTCTCTGCATAGCCATCCTTTGCTCAGAGCTCTGAGCTCTTCGTGGCATGCGGCACCATGCTGAATGTGTTAAGGCAGTAGTTCATTTCATTTTCATAGTAGCCTTCGGAGGTGGTTACCATTACCTTACTTTACAGTCAAGTCAATGAGACTCAAAGAAGTACGGTAATTTGCTCAAGGCCACACAGCTTATAAGGGGAGCCAGTATTTGAACTCAGATATTTCTTTCTCTCTCTCTTTTTTCCCCAAGATTTTATTTGTTCATTTGAGAAAGAGAGAGAGCAGGAGCAGGGGGAGCGGGAGGGGCCAGGGGAGAGGGAGAAGCAGACTCCCCGCTGGGCTGAGATCATGACTTGAGCTGAAGGCAGACACGTAACTGACTGAGCCACTCAGGCACCCCTCATTAGGAAATTTAGAACCAAGTTTGTAGCCCATTTGTAGCAACTACACAACGGCTGAGTGGTGCTTTTTTATGTATGCTAAACATACTTTATGTTTTAGTATTTTCCTCCATCATTTTCCCCCTGTGATTGGTTCCCTCAATCATTTGTTTTATGGTTGTGGTATATGTTGTTGTTGTTGTTGTTGTTTTGAGATTTATGTTTTACTCATTTGAGAGACAGCATGCACAAGCAGTTGGAGGGCCAAGGGAGGGGAGAGACAGACTCCCCACTGAGCAGGGAGCCTGACTCGGGGTTTGATCCCAGGGGCCTGAGATCACGACCTGAGCCAAAGGCGGATACTTAAGTGACTGAGCTGCCCAGGTGCCCTGAACCCAGATATTTCTGATATCAGAGTCTGACTACCTCTGTTAGTCTGGGTCCTCTGAGAAGCAGAAGCTGAGATGGAATTAAACATGCAAAGTTTTTACTAGGGGTGATATTAGTAGGAGAGAAATTGGAGAGGTTGCTGGAGGAGGATGACAGAGCCATCAGACTGAGATGCAAAGAGAAAGGAAAAAAAGCTGGGTCCGAACATCCTAGACAGCCATGCAGTCAAGGAAAGATTCAGGAAGCCCTTTGCAGAGTCCTTGAGCTGAAGTCCGCTGTCAGTGGAGTCCTATGTGTCCCCACCGCACATCTGCCTTCTGGGCCCTGTCGTGTGGAGTTTCCAGGCTAGCAGCAGCTGGGGCGGGAAGGGGGGGTGCCGCCTTGTGCACACTCCATGATGAACACAGCACCTCGGGCCCTTGATCAGATTATGTTCCATGAAGTTCAGGGGTTCTTGACTGGGCAGTTTTGGTTCCAGCAGGGGACAGGAGGCAACATCTAGAGATAGCTTTGATTGTCACCACTGAAGGGCGGTTTCTCCTGGTATCTAGCGAGTACAGGCCACGGTTGCCATTCAGCATCCCACAGTGCACAGGCTAGCCCTCCCAACAAAGAATGATCCAGTCTCCAATTCTGATGATGCTGAGGTTGAGAAACACTCATGTGGTGGGAAGCCAGCAAGGGGCATTCTTAGGCCCATGGCAGTTCTCCACCTCTCCGTCTTGTCTCGTCTGCCTTTCCCCTTCCACTCACTCCGGTAGACACACTCCTCTCTTGCACTCACAGCGCTCAGCATGCCTCCTTCCCAGCACTTCCCAGTGCTCATGGCCTCATCTGTCTCCCTGGATGGACCGTGAAGGTGTGGAGGGCAGACCCCATCTTACTTTGCTTTGTGTCCCTCGCACCCAGGCCAGGGTCTGGCACTTAGTGAACATTTATTAAATGAATGAAGGTGAGAGAAGGCTCTGAAGCCCTTTCGTAGCAAATGTTCTATAGGTGACAGGTTGTCCCATAGCAACTTTTCAGGACCCATCTACACTTGTAGATCCCGTGACTCCCTGCTTAATGCCCGCCAGTATAAGAAATCCCTCCCTGAACATTTCCCCTTGAATGTCCTGTATTAACTCCAAGTCAACATGCTAGAGTTACGCTCCTCCCCAAACCTGATTTTCTTTCTGGGTTCCCTTTGTTTGTGAATGGCCCCACAATTTATCCTGTTATTAAAACTGGAAACCTGGAGTCTCATCTTTCCCCTCATTCCCCTGCTATCCCCTAAATCACTAAGTACTAAGAATTTGACCCATAATATCTCTCAGATCTTCCTTCCTGCCTCCATTCTCGCCACCATCGCTGCGACACTGGCTCTCATCACTTCTGTTCTGGATGATTGCAAGTCTCCTAACTCATCACCCTGCCACACATCCCCTTCAAATCTACACTCGACACTGCTGCCGGCGTGAGACTTAACACACATTTGAGCATATTATCCTCTTGCTCAGAATCTTTCAAGGGTTTCTTGTGATCTTCAGGATAAAGTCCAAACTTCTTATCACAGCGCCCATGACTTTCATGACCTGGACCTCTGCCTGGCTTTCCAACCTCATCTCCTATCACTTCCTCACACATACCTTTGGCACTAACTGTTTCTCAGCCAGGGGTGACTTTGCACCCCAGAGAACATCTGACAATGTCTGCAGACATTTTTCGTTGTCACAGCTCAGGGGAGTGAGGCGCTGATGGCATTGAGTGGGAGTGGATGCAACCCAGGGATATTATTTGCTAAACAATCTGCAATGCACAGGACAGCCTCTCACAACAAAAATGAGCCAGCGTGCAAACCGTCCATGGGAAGTGTATCAGCTGCCT
The DNA here is from genome assembly GCF_964662115.1 of Mustela nivalis. NCBI lineage: Eukaryota > Metazoa > Chordata > Mammalia > Carnivora > Mustelidae > Mustela > Mustela nivalis. The sequence continues at coordinate 16,719,057 of NC_139040.1, forward strand.
ATAGTTCCCTGGAAGCCTCACGCCCGTTTCACTGGTCTGTGCCTAAAACGTGCCTGGAATGCCTTTCTCTCCCTTTTTCATCTGGCTAACTCCCACTTGCCCTACAAAACTCAATTTAATCCTTGCCTCTTCTGGGAAGCCTTTCCTGACCTCCCAGTCTGAATCAGATGTCCCTCCTTTGTGCTCCTGTGGCCCTCAGCCGCCCCCTCCCCACCGCCTCTCATGGTATTTATTAGATAGCTCTGCCGTTATTTCATTATCTGTTCCCTGGGAGGACTGAACTTCTTGACAGCCGGGAACACAGTTTGTTCACATGTGCATCCCCTGTACTTGGCACATGGTACGTGTTCCAATGAACATTTGAATACATGAATGAATGACCACGTGATATGAACAAACGATGGCTCAGATCCAAAAAAAGAAAAAAAAAAGAAAAAAAAAGAAGAGAAGTTGTTGCTTGTCATCAGCCTCACCACTGGTCCTTCCTTAGGGAGAGGCCTAAAATATTTACTGTGATGTTGGGCCAGTCAGTTGATAAGAAGTTGAACTAGAAAAAGACTCTTTCATTTATCCATCAATATTTTAGTGGTCACCTACTATGTACCAGACCCTGAGCTAGACACTCAGGACCTGGCAGTGAATAAGACAGACATTTGTAAGTTGCCTCGAGGAACTTACAAATCGAGCAGGTTATACACGTTTGACTGAAATCTAGTTAGTCTAAGTAGACCACCTTGGGGAATCTCAGTTAAGGGTCTGGAAATAAAATGTATTAGAAAGTTAGAGTGCTTCCCAGTCTGATTTGATTTGCTTGCAGCAAATTGACCACCTTGCAAATCCTTGGTGTAACAGGCATGTCCTTCCCCTGAGCAATGCACAGAGCATAAATGCAGCCAAACTATTTCTGGCCCTAACTCTCCAGCCATAAGAAAGGCCCTATCTGCAAGGAAGAAAGAAGGTTACTGATCTGAATAAGCTACAAAGTAAGCAGAGACCACCCACTTCCTTAATTGACTTTGTATAAAGAAAATGAAAGCTCATTACCCGTCTTGTCAGTTGCCCCACATCTCAGGAGCTGGGGCAGCAGCTGAATAGTGAAAAGCTCACTAGTGCAGAAACAGTTAACATTAACTTTGGCACCGTGTGTCAAGTGAGCTTTGGGGCTGTTACCTCTTTCCGAAGAGTTTCTCAGATTCAGCTACAACACTAAGATATCCAAATGCCCGAAAGTAAATTTCTACATTTTTTAAGTGGATCTAACCGTACTCATTCGACTTATTTGAGCAGCTTTGTGCTGACCTTATGGTAGGAAAAGACTTACTTGACCATGATTGGGAAAACCCTATGGAAAAGGTGAAGTGTTATACTCTGGTATATGAGAGAATGGGAGAGATATATCTTCCAGATGCCCAGAGAAATTTCCAACTGAGATAACCTCAGGGGTTATCTGAAAGGTTATTAAGGAGTCTTTGCGCACCAGAGGAAACTTCCCTCCATTTCATTCATTTATTCGTTTTTTAAAGTTTTATTTATTTAAGTAATCTCTGCACCCAATGTGGGGCTTGATCTTTTGACCCTGAGATCAAGAGTCGTGTGTGATTCCCACTAAGCCAGCCAGGCGCCCCTATTCATTTATTCATTTAACAAATATTTATTGAGCACATACTACACATCAGGCGCCATGCTACTTGCTAGAGATACTGTAGTGGGTGGGTGGAGGCGTGGACAAAAATCCCTGACCTGATGTAGATTACATACTACTGGGTAAATATTTGGCAAACAAAGGTGAGCTGCAATGCGTGCGTGCGTGTGTGTGTGCATTTGTGTGTGTGTGTGCGCGCCTGCTGGGCTTCTATTCAGCCCCCCTTCACCCTACACCCCTCCCCTTCCAGGTCTGGCAAGTAGAGATGTTGGCTTCCTTCACAGATTCCATAACTTTTGGGGGAACTGTACGGGGTGGATATGTTAAATCATTGATGAAACTGTCTTGACCCTTAGGCGCAGTTTGAGTTTTCCCCGAAACACTTACATTGCCTTTCAGGACTTTCAGGCTGTAAATGGAATCATTCTGGTTCTCAGGATCCATAATTAAGCTCCTCTGTTTGCATGTTCAAATCTTGAGGGTGCCCCTTGGGCATTTGGAGAGCATTTAGCACACTCAGCAGCCTCTTGCAACAGAAGCCAAAGTAGCAGCGGGAGTGCATTCCATAAAAGCAGCTCTCTTCCTAGAGCCCATAATTAGAATGTGTTAACTACATCCTCTTTGCATCTGGTACACAGCAATTCAAGGGTGACAGAGGCAGAATGGAAATGGGACCCATAAAAATGTTCTGCTATCTGTAAAGGTAAGAAGTTGGTCTTTATTCTCACTTGTCTGCTGGAAGTCAGGGTTTTTTTTTCCTACCTGAGATTAGACACCACAGTTCCCGGCCCGTCACAAGAATTAAAAAAAATGACAGCTCTCATCATCACGTTAGCTCTTCACTGTCTCGTGGAGAATGAGGTAGAAAGAAACAGGGTTTCAGGTCTGTGGTTTGGTTTTGTCATGAAATCGTCATGGGGTCTTCGGGAAACTTGCTTAATAAAAAGACTGGGGATGGCTTGTGTGCCCATACAAGAAGTGGGATCTTCAGCAATGTGGAATAAGGGAGGGGGAGTGGAAGGAATCTAAGCGGAGCAGACTGAGGCTAGGAAGAAAATAATCCAGTCGCACAGTGTTCCTGGCAGTCCAGATCCGCTCTTCCCCCGCTCCATGCGACGGAAGGCTGACCCACGGACAGCCACTCACGAACTCCCTTGCCTCCTGGCTTCTGGTTGTGTTTGGCACCGGTTGGGGGTTGGTGGGCAGGAGGAGAGGGAAGCTGGAACATTTATTCCCTCTCTCTACTGAAGGCCACGGTGCCTTATAAAGCATCCTCTGTACGCAGATCTCTATCCTTGGCCCTAGGTGGGTGAGAGTGCCCTGCTGTTACTATCTCCCAGGTATGACCCCATCTCTTGTGAGCGTCCCACTCTCTACCCACACCTTTGTAAATAACCCCTCTAGAAAATTCTCCCCCACATTACTCAGTTTGAGGGTGCTGTTTCCTGCCCAGACCTTCACTGATAAACCTTGGCCATTTTTGTACTATCTCCTAAGCCCGGAGTGACATCGGCATCATGGTAGCACAGGACGTCCCTCCTTTTTGTCCCTCAAGCCCCTAGCACGGTGCTTGGCACCTGGTAGGCACCCAGTAAGCACCGGTTCAATGAATCAATTAATGAACTTTGGTGAGGACAGCTGGGTAGTCCAAATTCTGATCATCGGGAGTTTGAGGAGGATAAATCTGGACCAACACTAGGGTAGGGAGTAGGATTGAGAAAGAAATTGAGCAAGGATAGTGTCTAAGACCCTAGTCACCGACTGGGGTTCAGGGCAGGGTCCAGATGTGCGTGCAGAGGGACTGAAAAAGCAGCAGTGCTCAGTTTTAGTTAATCACTGGAATTTCGGCAGGGGAGAGCGTCCTGGCTGATCACTGAAAGTCCGGGAGCTATTGAGCAGGGTAAAGGATTCTGATTCACTAGACCGGGATAGCTTGAGGACTCCTAACTATTTATTCAGAGAGGATATTTCTTGAGCTCCTTGTTCTGCTTTTGGCAATCAGCAAATGGCCTTTAGGACTTAACTCGGTTTCTATCATTTTCTTTTTGGGGGAGGGAACTCACACAGTAGCCAATAGTTTACTTTTTCACTATAAAATAAGGAGTGGCTACATGGGTAGGGGTTGAGAACGAGAGCATTAGAATCAGACAGACTTTTATAGGAGTCTTCACTTGAACATCGTGGACAAGCCAGAACTTTTCTGAGTCTCTGTTTATGTATTTTATAAATGAAGGTGGTGATAGTGCTTTTCTCCTTGTGTTGTGATGAGTGTTAAATGAGATAATTCACACCAAGCACTTAGAACATTTCTTGGCATGCAGTAAATACATAGTGAATGAACTTGAGCTTACATCTGTGTTAGTATTTCTCTTTGTTTTTTCATGGGTCAGTCTCTTGGAGTCTGATTAGCGCTAGAGCAACCAACACATAAAATTAAGTTTTGAAACCCGCAAAACAGAGGAGGCCATGTCTTCAAGATGCTACTGCCATCCTTCCCTATCATATTTCTATGCCAATCACTAGCACTGGCTGTTGGAGGACACTTACCTAGCATCTGGGCTTTCCCAGCTTTGGGTCCATGCTTCCGTAATGGTGCTTATCACATTCTAACGTGTCTGTTTCCCCTACCTGACAGTGAGTTATGGGAGGGCAGGGCTAGGCACAAAAGTAGGGGCTCAGAAATACTTGTGGAAATTTTTAAAAATAAAATGTCATTTGCATACATCCTCCTAGGACCTTAGCCTCTTCTGAAGAATAAACTGGGCACTTCTTTTAGGACGGCAGGGCACCTGCTTCCTTCCTCTTGTTCCAATCCCTATTCCTTCCATTCCCAGACACCTGCCTCCTGTTCTGAACAAGTGTTGGAAAGCAAATATGGCAGAAATAAATACCATTCAAGCAGTGCCTACACTGCAGGGAGCCCATAAAAGGAGAAGGCCCCTCTAAACTGGAGATCTGTTTATTTTGCAATTAACAAAAGGTCAGGAGGCCTGGCATAGAATCCAAGTGTTACTCTGCTGTGTTAGCAAGAAATGTGGGGTTGGGAAGTTATAGCTGGGGATTTGGAATTTTTATTATGAATTCCAGGAAGCCAAAGTTTTCTGGGCAATATGTGAATCGCGGCAAAGCATTCTGCCATCCTTTGACCCAAAGTTAGCTCCTTTTTGGTGATATAACAAGGTCAGTAGGTCATGGGAGCTCTGCCGGGTTACCTTAAAATGACCCCTTTTGAGGATGTAGCAGATTATTAATCAGGAGCCATATCAAGGAGCTATGGCTAGGGAGGAGCAAGCTTTCAACCTTTGATTTAGGAGCTGGGAATTTACAGTTCTCTTTCTTCTGCAGGGCCCTAAATTGTCTTGACATAACTCTAACAGGAACATTCGTCCAGCGGGTGCTCTCTTCACCACAGGGCATTATGGGATAGTGTCCGTTCAAAAAAAAAAAAAAAACACCGCACTGAGCACCTACTATGTGCCAGGTACTGAGCTCGGATGATGGAGACACACAAAAGACCAAGACGTTGTCCTCTAAGTACTTGAGGCATGCAAACGGAAATGCGGTCCATTGTTAGGGGCGGCTCCAGGTGGAACATCACAGTCTCACTGGGTCAGGGCAGAGTGGGGCCGCAGGCCAAGAGTGGCCCATCTCGCAGCCAGGGAAAGGGCCAGGGACGGGAAGGACTTCACAGGGGAGGTGACGGATTTCAGTTGCCCGAAGGAAAAGAATCCTTTAGATAAGAACGGTGCCTCCCTCAGATTCTGCCGCTGTGGCCACAGTATCACGGACCCTTTTCTATGGGCTTGTAGCTACTCGTGCTCTGAAAATTAGTTTTGAAGTGTTAATTGTAAGATTGTGCATCTCAAATTCATTGACTTTGCTTTTGAAGCCAACATGCGTATGCTTTTCTGTCCCTTCGTTAATGCATCTATTTGGTTGCTTAACAATGGAGCGTTTCTGTACTACACGTGTCATCTGAGGACGGAAACTTCTTGGAAGGGGAATCCCTATGTTGTTAGAAGCTGCCTGCCTCGTAAGCTTTTAAAGCTTATTTCTCAAGGTGCATGCTGGGAGGTGAGCGAGGATGAAGTATCTGGGCTACAAAGCCCCGTCCAGAAGGCCTTCCCCTCAGACCACCAGTCTGTCATATCTCTGACCAGAGGCCGGCCAGTGGAGCTCACATCTCCGCAGTCTCCACACTCCCTTTCTGTTGCCTAGAACCAGAACAGGAGGAGCATCTCTGGTCCTTTTTCATCCCTGTGGCTCTCAAAATGCTTTCCCATCAGCAAGTCACAATTTCTGTGATACAGGAGGCCAACACAACAACCACCCGACATGTATATAGGAAACCAAGCACGTATTTGAAGTTTCTGCACATGGTTCATGTCTTCCTGGGAAACTCCAAAAAATATACATCGAAATAATGTTTTCCCGCAAGTCCCTTAAATATTGAATAGCTTTTGGCTAACTTTTTCTCTTTCTTTGACCACATGGTTTATAGCTTGTGGATCTTGGAAAACACTCTTCAAAAATAGCACTTCGGGGTGCCTGGGTGGCTCAGGGGTTAAAGCCTCTGCCGTCGGCTCAGGTCATGGTCCCAGGGGCCTGGGATCGAGCCCCACGTTGGGCTCTCTGCTCCGCGGAGAGCCTGCTTCCTTCTCTCTACCTGCCTACCTCTCTGACTACTTGAGATCTCTGTCTGTCAAATAAATAAACAAAATCTTGGTAAAAAAAACAGATCTGTTAAAAAAAAATAGCACATCACAAGTACTGTAATCCACAGCTGTTCTGAAGAGAAGGATTCTTCTATGATGCTTCTAAGTTATGCCCTTGAAGAGCATTGGTGCTTTCCATTTACAAAGGAATGAAAAGTAATTTTTAATTTGGCATTAGCTAGGGGCACCTGGGTGGCTCAGTCGGTTAAGCGTCTGCCTTCAGCTCAGGTCATGATCCCAGGGTCCTGGGATGAAGCCCCACATCAGGCTCTCTGCTCGGCTGGAAGCCTGCTTCTCCCTCTCCCACTCCCCCTGCTTGTGTTCCCTCTCTTCATCTGTCTCTGTCTCTCTCTGTCAAATAAATAAATAAAGTCTTGAAAAACATAAGTTGGTATTAGCTTAATAATGACCTTTATGGAACAAAAAACGAGTCAGTCCACGGAGAAAACAAAGCTGTTCGGCACTAGGCAGGAAAGTCAGGGGGCCTTCTTGTTGTAATGCAACTCGCTAATGGAAACCAAGGTAAATAACAAGTGGAGAGAAATTGTCACCTATGGATCCTGATAGTGAGATGTCAAACAATGTGTCTCAAATTCAGAGAGGGAGAGCGGGAGAAATCCCCTCTTTTGTTTCACCACTTACAAACGACTCGAAAATCTGCCTCAGCAAAATCTCATCTATTTGGACTAATGGGGGTGGGGGCAGGAAGACCAGACTGAATTACTGACAGGTTGGAATTCTGGAATGTTTTAAAACATGCCCTTTTATTAGCTGAAGTCTATGTGGACAATAACTCAAACTAACTGCTCGCTGTGGTTCCCAAGAGAGACCCTCAGAGACTTGCTTTCGTGACTAGATAAGACCCATTTGTTCTTAGCAGTTCCCATCGACTCATAAACAATGTGCTGAAGTCCTTAAAAACAATTTGTTCCTAAAGGAGATGAAAATGCATGTGTGATGTAGCTTAAAGAACCCTGCCCAGCAGACGCTTCCTTCATGGAAAGTGCGAAGAGATCTCGCCCTAGAATCTTCCCCACACAGTTGGTGGCAATTGAGGGACTGAGGCGTAGCTGGCTTGGTGGGGAAAAGAGACCCATTGGTCTCTGTCAAGAGATACACAGAATATGGAGTTGGGAGAAATATCCCCATTCCCACCTCAGCCTCCGCTAGAATACTTCTGGCATCAAGGAGATCACTACCTCTGGAGGCCGGGCAGTGCACATGTCTGGAAATGGGTTTTCCTTTGCTCTCGGTTACTTGTGGGGAGGACAGCCCCCTTAAGCCCATCTGCATGTGAACTTGCCACATCAACGTTGTGTCCCCAGTCTCCTTCACTTGGGCGTGAAAGTGGGAAGTTGACTTTGGTTGCCCACCCATCTCTTTCCTCCCCCAATTCTTCCCCTCTCGTCCCAGAACCCTGTCATATAAAACAGGGAGCAAACTGTTAGCTCAAACCCATTCTTGTCCCTTCCCGGGTAAGTATTTGCCTACTTATAAGGAATTGTGGAGGATCCTAATCCTTCCAGATTTGAAAGAAAGAACTGTAATTTTGCAGTGCATGACGGCAATGGCGTCCGTTGATATAGTTTGGAGAAACGGATCAGGAGCCGCATTTGGGCAAATCATACCGTGTGGACAGCCTGCCCTCCCTCCATCCCCAAATGTATTCACCTTTGCTCTGTTAGGTAATGTAAATATCCAGCTGCCTGTCCATATCTGGGCTGAATGTTTGTGTTCTCTTGTCTGTGTGGCCTTGACACGCCTGGCCACATCACGAAGGGTCTGTATTACAATGTAAACTCCAGCAAAGGGCTCGTGTTTGTTAATCTTCGTACAATTCTCACAAAAGAGTGTTCAATATTTTTTAATTACACATGTCATCATTTTAAATACACCTATCATGAAATTCACCATCGTAACCATTTTTAAGTGTATAGCCCAGTGGTGTTAAGACATTATATAGTAACTCTCCATTCCTCCCTCCCCCAAACCCCCAGCCCCTGGCAACCAACCATTCCACTTTCAGTCTCTATGAATTTCCCTACTCTAGACACCTCATTTAAGTGCAATCATACTGTATCAGTCTTTTTGTGACTAGCTTATTTCACTTAGCATAATGTCTTCAAGCTTTATACATACTGTGGCATATGTCAGAATTTCTGTCCTTTTAAAGGCTGAACAACATTCCATTTGCAGGCATAGACCACATTTTGTCTATTCATCTCTTGCTGGACACTAGGGTTGTTTCCACCTTTTGGCAGCTGCAAAAAAAAAATGCTGTATTGTCATACGCATATCTGTTCAAGCTTCTGCTTTCAGTTCTTTCAAGCATATACCTAGAAATGGAATTGCTGTATCATACGGTAATTCTCTTTTGAACTTTTTGAGGATAATCAGCGTTATTTAACGAGACTGAAGAGGAGAAACATAAACTAAGATGCATCATTATATTAGAGTCTCTCTTTTCACCACATCATCTATTGAGTAGTTCTCGTGTGCTCAGTGCTGTGTCTGAAACCACTTGGAAATATAGGGTCTGTCACTATGATGTAATCTCCATAAAAGCGGGGATTTCTGTCTATCCTCTTGACTGGTAGAGGCCCAGAGCCTAGGATAGTGCCTGGCTTTCATTCGTTCACCTGTTCAGCAAAAACTGCTGAGGGTCTAGTGTGTGGCTGGGCGAAATGTTCATGAGAGTGATCATGGGCTTCTGAAGAAAGCAGCGTTCCCTGTCTGCTTGGCCAAGGGACAGAGTGGATGAAAGGAGCCAACAGGGTCTTTCTCAATCACTTTGTGCCCTATCAGCTAATACTGGCAATCCCCTGCTTGCAAAGGGAGACTGGGGTGAATTTAGGACTCAGAGAGAGCAGCTCAGCTAGAAACGACCATCATTAGAGACAGGAGCCTTTTCCAAGTGGTCCCGGCCGCCCATTCACAATACTGAATCCTTAGCAGGGCACGATCAGCTCCTGGCTGAAAAGGAATTTTGTTGTTCTTGTTGCATTTTTGCCTCAAATCTGAGGGAGGAGATGGGGGGGGGGGCCCTGTGGCCCAAGCAGCGCCTTCGAATTAGGAGGCTCAAGAAATCAACCTACAGGTTACCTGGTACTCAGTCAACCCTAGTTAGTTCAACCAGGTTAACCCTTGAACAGCACAGGTTTGAAAAGCCCGGTTCTGCTCATATATGGTTTTTCTTCTTCTTCTTCTTCTTCTTTTTTTTTTTTTTGGCAATAAATACAGCACAGTACTGTAAACATATTTTCTCTTCCATATGATTTTTGAGAGTGATCCCTCCATAACATGTTTTTCCTAGCTTACTTTATTGTGAGACTACAGTATAGAACACATACAACTGTATGTATTAATTACTTAATTATGCGTTAATTGACGGTTTATGTTATTAGTAAGGCTTCTGGTCAACAGTTGTTAAGTTTTGGGGAAGACAAAGGTTATATGTGGATTTTCTACTGCATGGAGGGTCGTCACCCCTGACCCCGTGCAGTTCAAGGGTCAGTTGTAGGTACAGAATCGTGTCGGGGCTCTCTGGGGTTCACAAAACCCTTCGGTTCCCCTCCTCTAACGTAGCACGAGAGACGCTGCTAGAATAGTGGAGCTAATAGTGGCTCGCAGTTAAGCCCTCACAGGCATTTCGCAATTCCACGCTGACTCCAAATAGGCCGCTTCTCCTCCCTCTTCCGTGAGCCGCAGAGATTTTCCTGGTCTGTCTCCCTACTCTGAAACCACCGCCACTTAGTCCATTTCTGAGGGTCCTTTTCGCCTCCGTCTGGCCTTTGGGGGGTAGGATTAAGCTCTCTAGCTCTCCCCTTCTTGCCGTCACCCCCAATGGTGCTGATACCGCGACGGAAAAACCAAGTCACTAGTATGGAAAACGGTGATAAAAACGCAAGACGTTTCACAAAGTTCTTGCAATCAGTGTCCCTGCTTCTTTCCTTGAAGGCACCCAGAAGCTCCAGGGGTCTCCTGTTTTCTTTTATTTGTGAGGGCGGCGCTGCTTATTTCGTATAGGCTAAGGCTGCACTAATTAGCAGAGCATTTGAGGCCCTCTCCAAGCGACTCGGGCCCACCGTCCCATTATTACCCACCACTCGTCCTCTAGTCCACACAAACTGTCTGCCCTTCGCAAATGGTTTCCTAATTGTTTCCCCCTCAAATAGCTGAAACTATTTTCATTCCTGCTTCCTGGTCTTTGTCCACATTAATTCTGTCAGGCTCTCTGCTACCCTTTCTTCAGGGCTTGGAGTCTTACCTTTTGTGACGACCCGGGGGCCCTTGGGGGAGAATCGCCTCCTCCCTGGAATTCCAGTAATCCTTCTCGTCGGCCCCTTCCCCAGATGTGACCCACGGGAGTACATGTGTGTGCGCCTGTGGAGGCAAGCGCTTCTGTCTGTCTCTGGGGCTAACAGCACCGTGGCCCGAGCAGGGCACTCCGTGAACTTTTCATTGCAGGCCCGACACAGGCTCTCGGAGCCGATGCCTTCTTTCCTTAGGTGGTGTTTACTAACGTGAATGAAGCGCTGCCGAGACTTGCTCACGTTTTGAGCAAAGATGGGGATGGTGATGACTCAGTGGCAAGATCTTTTGGCAGAGAATTCATCTCGAAAATACTCGTACTATCCTAGCAACTTACACGTAGCAAGGGGAAACAGCCGAACCCGTCTGCAGATAAAGCAGGAGAGATTTTAGCCTTTTAGTCGGCAAGAATTTCCCTCCCTTCCTTCCTCTTTCTTCCTTCCTTTTCTTTCTTTCTCTCTTTCTTTCATTACCAAGGTGATTAAACACTGCAATGAGCTACAGAGGTAGATTATTGAGAAAATTTGGAGAGGTGGACAATTTATTCATTCATTCAAAGGAAAACTGGCAGGCAAAATAAAGGAAGGGGGGAAAAGTTTAAGTATGAGGGATTTGGCATGCGTCCATGGAAAACAGAGGAAGGCGGATAAAATCTTTTTTTTTTTTTTTTTTGGATTTTTTTGGTCTCTCAACTCTGTATGGCTTCCCCAGCAGGATGAAGAGCCTTGTGGAGGGTGGGGCTCCTTCTTGACTGTGTTGTAGAACCATCAAGAAGGCCAATAAAATAAAATTTAAAAAAAGGCTGCAGATGTTTTTCTCTTGAAGAAGGGGTTGGAACGGTTCCTGAGGAACTGTTGGTTAATGGCGATATACTTTCAGTCACGAAAAGATACGGAGAGGCTGACAACTTTGGCTCTGATATACCTCACCCAGAGGAGTGTAGGGGCTGGGGCGTGCCGAAGTACATACTCTTACAAAGAAGTGGGGCATCAGGGCTGGACAGACACAGCCTCGCACAAGGGACCGGATGGGAAGTCGGAGACTAAGAAGTTGTCACTCAAGGAAAAACAAGAGAACAAAATGAAAACGTTAGAGGGATGTTCACTCCTGAGAAAGCACGTTTGGAAGTTTGTGATTAGATTCTTGGCGGAAAGTACAGACAACGTGGCATTTGTTGTTGTTGAAAAAGCCGAAGATCACATCCAGTACTGAACATCTGATCTTGGACTTGCTTGTTTGTAATATAATTTTAGGTGTCTAAAGAGCAGGAATCTCTATTTGTAAGAAGTGCTTCTGTTGATTCTTAAGATCAAGCAAGTCTTGGAAGCGCTGTCTTGTAGTAGAAGGAGTTCTGGCAAAGTGTTAAAACAGCAACAAATGATTTCACTTGGAAGAGAAGTCATACAAAAGAAAGAAGGGAAAAAGGGAGACAGGATGGGAAATTTGATTGGGGAAATAAACAATCACTTTTTGCCCTGCTTGCTCCTGAAATTATTTAAGCCAGTAGCAAAATTATAGTATGAAATAACTGAATTGCTTACTGTCGGCTTGGTACGACACCTGTGTTCTCTCACTTAACACTGACAACAACCCCCATGACGTGAGAACTGCTGCTCTGTCCACTTTACAGATTGGGAAACTGAGACTTGGGGAAGGGAAAATAGGAAAGGGCACAGCTGGGATCCAAGCAGAGGCCTCTGCTCCTCTTAATCGTGTCACTAAACTACTTACAGACATCAAAACAAGCCAACCCCAAAGCCCAGAAACCACAACAGAAGATACAACCAAGGGAAGAGGTTTGGATGAAGAGAAGATAAGGGAAAGAAAGCTTGGTAACACTGATTGGGTCCTGTTCATTGATTACAAATGTGGCTGTGTGCTTTCTAACAGCCAAAAGAAAAAAAAAAGGAAATGTGTCTTGATTCAGAGCATCCATAAGATAAAAAGCAGATCTGCTTTTTCAGGAGCGACATCACAGCTTCTGATAGAATTTCCTGAGAGAAATTTCTCATGTGGATCCCTGAAAAGAGGAGCAGTGCTTCTATTGAAAGGATTCCCACCCCACCCCCCCAAGAGAAAAGGACATTTTGTAGTTTCTTCATTTTTTAAAAAACTTGACGGGAAGACAAATATTGAAGAAAAGAAATCATTTAAATATGGATTATAATATTCTTCCCTTGTAAGTATGTTTTACAGTTCACATTTTTTGGTAACAAAAATGCTCCGTGTGCAGTTTTTGTCCTTGGAGATCTTAAAGAAAGGGGTGGCTATTCCCCTGGCTTGGATGCCTGAAGGCAAGGACTGGCTTAATGGGGCCCCTTCCAACTTGGGGGCTGGGATTCTATCCTTCTGTGGCTGTGCAAACACTTCTACCTGGGGCTGCTTACCCAGTCTTAAACCTAAAGACTCAGCCACAGAGATGGCCATGAATGCTTCCATTGTGAGGATCCTTTCTGATAAAATAAATGTTTAAACACACACACACACGCGCGCGTGTGCGTGTGCACACACACACACACACACACACAGGCTAAAACAAAACCTCCACAACATTCGGGATTAAGACACACCCAAGTAAGACATTTGCTGTAACAAAAGTCTCACTTAGTAAATGCTTGTCACTGGGGATGGAGAGTCAGCACTTAGCACTACTCATTTAACTCCAAGCGTTTGCTGAAGTCCTTTGTGTCTTGGATGTCAAAGAAATCTTTTCTAAGGCAGCCATCAGCACCACGTCAGGGGTGATGTTTTAAGCCTAATGTGAAAAAGAGAGCTTCTTTAAAACTTCTTATATGATTAACACGGTTCAATGCCCTTTATGACAAAGCATGGGGAGTGCAAATAAAATTCTCTTCAGGAGGAGACCTTCTTCGGCCCCCCTTTTTTGCTTAAATCATTTCTTAGCCGTGTGACACAGGAAAAAGAACTTTCAAATTTCGGGGGGTGGGGGGATCTCAAGAGACAGAACTCTGTAGTTTCCACTGACCCAGCTCACTCTGGAGTGGGGTGAAGGGCTCCAAGGAGCCTTCCATGGGGGGCCTGGAGCGAGGCCGAACCCCGGGAAAGGTGAGAGAGACTCGAGCTCACGTCTTGGAGTGCGTTCGGGAATGTTCTGTGGCGAGAGCGAACACAAGCCCCTTTGCCTCTGAGTTTTGTTTGAATCTGCGGCACGTCCAGGAAGAAGGCACAGGGGAGGTTTCTGTAAAAACGGAAAGAGGTGCTTGCGCTACAAAGAGGGGTATGTCCACCCCGCTGTCGAGGGACAGCTACTCTAACAGGTTTTCACTTTATAAACAGAGGCCTGCCGCTTTGGCGTTATCTACTTTATTCTAAAATAGCTCTTCAATTGAATAGCGTTCAGGTTGTTTATGCACACACAAGGCCCTTCAGAAAAAAAAAAAAAAAAAGAAAGAAAAAAACCCTTTTCATGTCGCCAAACGGGCATTTTGAAATCAACTAATTGGATGCTTGTCTGAATTCAACTCGTTGTTTTAAAAATAACCAGTTGTTCCACTGAATTACATTTTTTTACCCCCAAGCCAATTGGTGTGTGTAGACAGAGCTTGAGTCAATCCAGATGGCTGGCTGCATTTTTGACTTGAACTGACTGGATGTTTTGTGGTCAGACATATACAGCTCTTGATAGCCACTGGGGAAATGGAGTGGACGGGAAGAAAGGTGTAGGAAAGTTAGGAGAAATTATATCAACAAAAGTTTCCATCTTGAGGGCCGTGGATTCGGACATTTTTCTGCAATCAATCCTCAACACACACGCACGTGCACACACACGCACACGCACGCGCGCGCGCGCACACACACACACACACACACACACACATAGTTAAGAAAACAGAAATAAAGTAATAACATCCCTCCCAGCTGGCTCAGCTCACGGCTGTGGGTCTTTTCTTTCTTTCTCTCCACGAATTTCTTCACTGCTTGGGTGGCCTGGCAAGTCAGCTTCATAGGGTTAGCCCCCTCGTAGGCTAACTTTTCCTTCCTGTGGGGAGCTCTCCTTGGAGGGACTCTGTGCTCCTCTCGGTCTGTGAAGGCGAGGTAGAAAAAAAAAGGGCTCCGGCCAGACCAGTACCCCCTAATTCCAAGCATGAGGCCTGACTCTGACCCGTGGAACCACTTTTCCTCAGGGAAGCTGTGGATTTCCTGTAATGAATGTAAGCGGCCCCCCTTATCCAGGCGTCACTACTACATTCGGAGAAATTCTGAGTTTTATATCATGGATAGTCTCTGTAATTAGCTATCAAATTCCACTGGCCCGAGGAAGTGCGATTTCAGAGGCTTTCAAAGGCTTCTTCATTCGGACTTCTCCTTTTGATTTCATTTACCTTTCTGATAACAGGATGAAAGCAAAACAGAGCCAGACTTTCCCTGAACCACTTGAGGCTTTGCATGTACAAGGAGGAAAAGGTTCTCCAAACATTTAAAATCCAACTGCAGGGTGATTTCCAAAACGTCTCCCAGTTTCAGCGCCCCCCACCCCGCCCCCCTGCCCCCAAATTCCAAGTGAATTGTTATCAATGAACTCGCTTTTCCATCACCAACACTGTAGCTTTTCTGTCTTGTGTAAAGGTCATTGTTTGCAGTAAAGGGAAGAGCAACACAAAACAGTTCTGAAACCTGGCCCGGTCTATATGGTCTCCGACTTTTCTCTCTCATCTAGTAAATCCTAAACTGGCATTGTGTTTCATAATATGGCATTTTTCAGGCCTGGCTCTCGAAGGTGAATATCGATTCCCCTGAGCCTTTCAAAGACATCTGGATAACATTCAAAAGTTTTTGCCTATGACATTTAGGTTTTAAACCACTGCCACATGGTTTGTTGGGAGTTTTAAAATTTTTTTATCTTTTAGAAATGGACGGGCATGGCATGGGATCATCACGCTACTTCTTCGAATCTCGGGGGTTTTCTCGTCAATGTTATGGCGGTAATAATACTTGCACGTCTGGTCTGTCTCATGGGGCTGTTGGGAAGAACAATCCGGATAAGGTACGGGGAAGCCCTTTGTGAGAAGCATGAAGGCTTAAAACAAATGTAAGAAAGTTGGAAAGGAGACAAGCTAACTGGGGTGATTAGGCAGTCCTGGAAACCAGGCCCCTCCTTCTCACATCCAGAGGCGTGTTGTCAGGGCCCCAAATTACCCTGCGTGGCACCATCACTTTAATCCCTGTTTCTTGGATGTAAACACCCCAAAAGATCAAATTCTAAGAAAAAAAAGATGGTCTGAATGGATATATTGCCTCAGTTTGAAGAACCCATAATAAGATTAGTACAGGGGTAAGGAAACTTGGCAGGCTTAACGTTCTGTTAATATCAGCGATGCTGTGAGTGTGTTAAAGGTACATCGTTAATAGTGCAAGCCCTGTTTGCAGCCAAACTAAAGTGAGACAGATATTCCCCCTGGATTTCAGAGTCATGGCTGGTTCAGGTGCAAACACAACGGCTCAGAGAAAGAGCCTCTGTTGATCTGCTCATCGCAGAGTCAAGAACTAAACCGTGCCTGTGAGAAGAGACAAATCCATCCTTCATTCTTTGATTTTTCTCTTTAACTGTCTCAGGGTTTCCCATTCTTGAGTGTTGTAGGGGCATCTGATAAACCCCAGATGGTTTAGAAGCACACAGAATCCTGCTTTATATTATCATCTTGTCTAGCTGCCGGCATGTGATTAAATGACCTTTTTGCCATAGGAGCAGTTACACTGAGGAAGATGAACTTTCCCTTCCACATGTGGGAGAAATGTTTTCCCTGCACAGATAGACCATCCGCCAAAAGCCTGGCATTGTTTCCAGTTGTCAAGAAATCACTGGCCTTTTTCCTCTGAAGAAGAGTCAATTCGTTGCCTAGTATCGAGCAGAAAAAAAGAAAAGTAAATACAGCATGATATTTCTGTACAGCAGTAAATTAGAAACGGTATGAGTGTATGTGAATACAACTGTGGAGTTTAAAACTGGGGTAGATCTGGCTGCAAGCTCAAGTTTGAAAGCCTTTTTTTTTTTTTTTTTTTTCAGAAGTGAATTTGAGCTCCTGTAGTTACATCCAGGAAATACGAGCCATTACGAAGGCTGGGAATTGAGAGTAAGGCCAAAAAAAGGGTCTGGAAATGTAATTGTAATTGGGGAGGCCAAATGACAGAGGTTAAGCCCTGGGAAATGGAAAGGCAAATCGGTGTCTGAGAATTCCTGGGCCTGTGGCAGGTCTCTGGCTGTAGCCTGGCCATCATACCCTCCACACTGGACCTGCTTTAAGGGAGGTTGCTGGAGGGTTGAGCTGGAGCCAAGATGTGTAGTCAAAGGAGAGCCTCTGAGAGCACAAACTTCTGAATCCTATAAAATCTTGATAATCTGGCACACCCCAAAGCTGGCACTGTGGCAAACCCAACAGTGAACTCGCAAGGAAAGATGCAAGATCTCAGTTAGGCCTGATCAGTCTGGTGGCTAAAAACAAAACTGGGTAAGGACCATGAGGGTAAGAATTTTGCCCCAATCATTGTATCAACAGTGCTTGGAGCCTAGTGACAGTTCAATAAATGTTGTTTGTAAAAAAATAAGAGGCAATCTATATTAAAAACAAAAAGCAAACAGAAAACCTGGCTTCCATGGCCCTTAAAAGAAATAGTCTTCAAGTTCATAGGATAATGTGAATACCTACAATGTACCAGACAATATTATCTCAAGTCCTCGCAAAGACCTTGCAAGGTTATGTTTCTCCTAGCATATGGAGAAGCCAAAGGAATATTGCAGTGGATACCAGTATTCTACGATTAACACTGTACTATATTTGTATTATCACATGAATTTATCTACCTATCAATTCATCAACCAAGGTTAAGCTTTTAATTCTTGTTTTTTTAAAAGGATTTATTGATTTATTTGACACACAGAGAACACAAGCAGGGGGAGCGGCAGGCAGAGGGAGAAGCAGGCTCCCCACTGAGCAGGGAGCCTGACGTGGGGCACTCAACCCCAGGACCCCGAGATCACAGCTCACAGCCGGAGCTGAAGTCACACGCCCAACCAACTTTGTCACCCAAGCGCCCCTTTAATCCTTGTTTTGTAAGTGAAGGCTCAACCGGGAGGGCAGCTGGCCTAAGGTCACCTAGCTAGTAAGTAACAGAGCTGGAATTTGGACTCAGGACTCTCTGCCTCCAGAACCCACACTCACTCCCCCACGCTGCGGGGACTCTTGTGATCCCTGTGTTGCAACATCAGTTAAGGCAAGTAAACTAAAGAGCGGGATGAAACTGACCTGTGGTTGAAGTTACTAGTGACGAGTATTGACAGCAAAGGAACAGCCCAGGAAGGGCCTTTCATTCCGTAATCACAATTTGTAAAAAGCAGACTCATGCAGGAAGGTTTGGAGCTCTACATGTTCGGTAGCCTACATTAAAGAGGAAGGGACAAATAATCACAGGGGATTTTTGTTGCGCTTGTTTTTAAGAAAGCAAGTTTCATGATGTGTCATGGCCCCAATACAGACTGGACTCCAGTGAAACACCATTTCTGTATATTCACAACCTCGTACACAAGTTAAATATGAGCAAACAAAGCAGCAAGAATAGGTTAGATTTCCTATACTTTGCTTAATAAGGCAGGGAAATAGGCAAGACATTTCAGAAAGATTTCATAGAAAGGATTGACACAGGTCTCCTGACAGGGAAAAAGTAATAATAAACCCTCCTAAAAGTTTACTACCATCATTTCCAGGCAATATAGTAACCTGTTAGACCCCCATGCAGCAAGATTTAGATAAACATAGTCTCTTACCTTTAGTACTTTACAATCTTTAGGAGTCAACATCAAAGCCCCAGTCACTTAAAAATTTTAATGACGTAATTCTAAACATCTCTGACTGAGATTTCCGGAGATAAAGAAAATACAATAGAAGTACGTCTGTTTGTGTCACCGCTCTTACAATATTGCTTACAACAAGCATGCCTGGGCTGCTCGTTAGAGGAGAAAAATTAGATTCTAAATGTTGCACACACTACTTGGATGAAGAAGAGCACCGACGGATCAACAAATATTTCTCAGGACTCTCCTGTGGAGATTGCACCCCCATTGCTGGGGTGTGTGTTGTGAGGGCTGCGTTCAGGCATCCATTCTACACATATGTGGGGGTCTGCAATGCTCTAGGTACTGTCCTCAAAGTGACGTATAGAAGTGTCAGATTTCTTCCTTCAAGGAGTTCAAAGTCACAGAAACACAGACTCAGAGCTGGAAGGAATCTTAGAGAGAATATAGACTACCTTCCTCAATTGGAAGTTAAGGAAGCTGTGGGTTCAGAGCTGTTAAGTTATTGGTCCAAGGTCACAATGCTCGGAGTGGCAGAACAAGAATTAGAAACCAGCTCTTTGGACAGCTAGTCCCATGTTCCTTCCATTATTCCAGTCAATTTGGGAAGACTGGATACTCCCACGTAAAACAGCTTCAGAACAATAGCAGACAAAAAGCTGCTAACAAACCATATGGTATTAACCATGAGTTTAACAGGAGTTAGAGGAGGACTGGAGACATCCAACAGAGCTTAAATCTTCTGAGTAATGACATGCAATTTATTTATGGCATGGGAGACTTGCTATGTTTCTGACATGTTGTAAGGATGAATGAGATGAAGGCATTCCAAGGAAGCAGTACTTCCCTCTGGATCTTATCATCTTGCTCTAAGAAGATATGTTTTGGTACACAGGCTTGCATCTCCTTTATTTACAACAGAAAACATGATATAAAATTGGCGGTGGGGGGATAATCAGCAAAATAAAATACGAAAGCTGAGGAGTCCAACTTCTGTTTTGCAATTTACACCAACATCTACCGAGACGCAAAATCTCACGAAAACTATATTTACTCTCTTCTGAGCATTGCTGAGTAAAAGTGAGCCAGAGAAGAAGAATGTTTCTATGGGGAAATTTTTGCAGGATAAACCTTTTAGTTCAAAATTTATCTTCAGATGGACTACGTATTACCGGAATGTGTTTACGTGTTGTGATTTTAATAGGAACTCTCTATAAGTAGGGAAGGTGGGGATTTATTCTTGTAAAGAAAAGCATCACGGGGCTTTATTTGAAAACTATTTATGAAGTGACTACCATGGCACTGGGCACATCCTAGGATTCCTTTATTTTATATTATTTTTATTTTCTATGTGACGTGTACAAAAACTTGGGGAAACTACAATAAAAATGAATGACTAGAAAAACTGAGAAATAAAACCAAGATACAGGACCATTTTGAAACAATGATGAGATTCAACAGCGGGACCAATTCATCATGGGCTTCCATGTGGCTGCAGTATCAAAATGCTATAAAATTTTCTAAAGGCTTACTCTCCCTTTTGGTAGTTAAATTTGGCACAGACCGGTAGCCGGCAGTGCAGGGACCAGCACAAGCACACAGACCACACTTCGAGTAGCACTGTACTAGAGGAAACAGAGAAGTGTAACGAGAACCCACAAGTTCTCTAAAGCTTACAAGTCATGATGGAGGCAACGGTCCCTCCAGTGTTGGTATCGCAAATGTGGCGGACGCTGGGCTTAGCTGGTGGGGTAGAATGGCTTGGTGTGTTCTCCCCTTCCTTTGGCAGCAGGCTCCCACCACGCTGTTGCTCAGGAACACAGTTCCTCATGGAGAGATAGCCTTTATGATGACTATAGAGTTAGGGCTGCGGTGGGGGTGGCCCTTTCTTGAGAGTTGCTACTTTGGAAATTCCCCGAGACTTGGAACTGTGGATGGGGTTTGGGAATTGGGATGGGAGAGGTGGTTGAGAAAGCACGAGTTGCTCCCTGTGGTGGTGGCTGTCGATTTTCCTTCCCCAAATTGCTGGGAATTCAGGGAGCTCTGAGGACCCTGATGGAAGGAAACAACGTGAGAGGTCAACAGGTTGGAGGTCCTCTGTAGACCTCGGCTCCAGAGCATAAAGACTCAGGGAAAAAGAACAACAACAAAACAACACAGTAAAATTACTTATAGGTTCCACACACCATACGACAAAATAAATATATTACATTACGTAAAGCACTGTGTTTTTTGGGCCACGGTAATTCAAACCAAACCAAAGGATGTGTGAATTGCCATGTGGCACATAAAGCCAGGCTTCAGGCATCACCAGACTTTAGATTTAATGCTACCATAGTCTCAACTACCCAACTACAAACCCCTTAAATTGTTTAGAAAACCAAATACCTTATGCAAGAGACAAAATATTAGCTATAGATAGATACACTATATCTGCCCAATCAAAAAAAAATCAATGGACTAGGGGTATGAAGAAATATGTTAGGAATCTAGATCAATATCCCTCATACAGAGACAGAACAGAATAATTTTTATTTATAGTAATCAACATGATGCCACAAATAAAAATTTCAATAGTTTTTTTCTCCCCACCCCAAGTCTCAGACTCTGGCTTTATAAGAACCTCAGTATATTTTGTGGATTTACTGAGGGCTGAGCTTAGTCCCCGGTCTGAGGAGAGGCTATCCTTCCACAACTCATAATGCAAGCATCTCAGCCGGCCCTATTAATTTTCCATACACATGGAGCCAAACTCTGCCTGGGATTATTATGCAATTTTCAAAATGGCTTTAAGTCTTTCAACTTACAAAGTTACCATTTACATTGCACTGGCCTGCTGGCTGGGATGAATGAATGAACACTCTTTCCCAAAGGACCATAATTCATTCTCTGATCATAGCTTATACATTTGGGAGAATTGGGATCAGTGTGCCTGGCGCCTCCCCTCCTCTCCGCCCCACAAAGGAGTCATACACTGCAAGGGAAGGGGAGACAAAGTGGCTGTGTGCCACGGAGTGCAGAGGTGTAGCTAGGGAGGTGTCGACTGGGGCAGCAGCGGTCCAACGTATAAGCAACTGTCTACATGATGTGATTTCAGGTGCACCAAAAAAGGCCTCATTGCCCCTCAGTTTAAACACTCCCTTCCCACTGGCGAATGCCTGGAATTCCACAGTTTGGAGAGCTCTGTTCCTTTGGCTTAAAGCTTTGATCCCTGTTAAAATACCCGTACCCCTGGGTGGGCAGCCCCATTGTATCCTATCAGGCGGATGGACCGTAGGCAGATGAGTCCGAAACTTTCTTCTCTGAAAGCCGGTCTTGAGGGTAGCGGCAAGGAAGAGGAGGCCCTGTGCACCTGAGGGGGGTGGGGAGGGGAGGGCATCCCCTGGGGGTTGGGGGGGCAGGCAAAGGGAACCGGGCCCAAGACAAACCATGTGTGCGTGTGTGGCCGTGTGCACGGCTGTGGAAGAACCCCTCCCATGGCGGCAGCTGCTGAGGACCCTTTCTTAACTCTCTCCCAGAAACCTTGATTTATGCTGCTTTTGGAGCCATGGAACTAGACCCTCCTCCCAGCTACAGCGAGATAATAGCTGCTGGCTACAGCTGGGAATTCTCGAATTCTTTCAAACTGGAGACTAGGAACGAAAGGTGAAGAAAAGTTCTTCTGAGGTCCAAAGAGGAAAATGGGGCCCAACGGTGTCATCTAAATGCTTCCAGTGGGGCCCCAAAGCACAGAACCATGAGTTGTAGAAAGCGAACACTCTCTCGGTCCGCACACCCTTTTGTGTTTCTCGACTGATTGTTTCTCTTTGTCTCTTCCAGCTGGAGTAAGAATGAGTCACTGGCCTGACTCCTAATGCGAGGAAGGGAGCCTTGAAGGGGGTAAGGTGGTTGTTTATGGAAAAGAGAAAAGAGAAAACCCAATCTTAATTCACAGTCACTCATCTGGGCAGTGGAGAGTATGGAATGGGACGGATTTGAGACTTTGTGAAAGAACTGGATGTTTGTCCATCCCGGGTCGATAGCTGTTCCTGCCCCAAAGTCTGATCTCCCTTGGTGTCTGTTCCAGTGCCTGAAATTCTACCACTGGAGTCATCGCTTGGGGGCCGGAAGGCCAGAAAGTCTTTTAGGGGCCCTTAAAAAAATGGAACCACTTCTTAAGCGCAGCACATTTTATTCAGTCCGCGCTTAGGTTGGGTCAGAGCCCGGAAGAAGCTGCTTGGAGGAGGGGCAGACGTTTTGCGGCCAAAGACATAGTCCTCCATACCTCGGGGCCGGTTTGTCTACGAGCTAGTCCAAATCCTGGTCATTCACATAGCACCCCACAAGTTTTGCCATATCGTCACGTTCGCAATACACTTTCATGTTTTTCTTCGAGCCAGCTCACGTTTTTATTGAAGGCAATTTGTGCCAGCTCTGTCTACTTCGCTGTGTCCTAACGCAGTCAGGGGTTAGGGGCACTGCTCATGTATATGTTTTTCTAACCCACATTAAAATAAATATCGATGAAAATAAAACCCCAAACCTTTGCTGGCCACCCCCATCACCAGGGATTCACACACTTTACTTTGGGAAGCCCTGCTCTGGCTCATACAAAGCATAGCACATAAAGAAGTTTATATTAAAAATAGGCCTGCGTCCCTCATTTCAAGGTACTCAATACCCAGTAGTTGAAAACAACTGTTGCCTTTGTAGTTAGTTGCATGAGCTCTGGAAGATCATGAATTTATGGGAGGTCATGTCTTCCTCTGCGAGGTCATGAAATTCAATCAATGCTTGCCTTCCAATCTGCCCTTTGGTCACAGGGCTCCACAGGTGGAACATATCAAACTCACCAGCCAAATTATGACTCTTAATTGGTGTTTCTTTTAAAGTGGATATGTCATTTGTCAAATGTTCAATGCAGGCGCAGGCCTAGCCCCAGGCAAAATTATGAAGTAGGAGAAGAATGCCAGATACATAGGCGGCACTCAAATGTTTGTTGAAAAAAGAGTGAATGAGCCCTCCGTCCTTGACTCCTCTCCCAGCCCCCACATCCACCAGGTCACTAAGACTTTTTCATTCTCCTCCCAAATACCGCTGTTAGGTTTTTTTTTTTTTTTTTCCCTTCCCCTTCCACATTGCCCTTAGTGCTTCTGGTCTGGACGATTTTCACAGCATTTTAACTGGCTTCCAGGCCTCGTTCTTCTCCAAGCCATTCTCCACAATCCACAAAGTTGCTGCAGAGATCTTTTCCTCAGGCAAATATGATCGTGTCATCCTTCTGCTTAACATTCCCTTAAGTGGTTCCCCTGGCTCCCTGGCCTGGCTTCCAGGCTTCACCACCTGGCCCTTGCTCGCTCTCCTTGGCTCCGTGAGCTCTTCTGACCCGTCCCCCATCTCCAGGTTACTTGTACTTCCCACCCTCCAGTGGGGCCCTACAGGCTCTCCCTGCTCCGTCTCTGTTCCTGCTGCTTCTTTTCCCTCAGCTCCTTTTGGCCTTGTAAGCCTGAGTTTAGGGCACAATTTCTTCTGGGAAGCTGTCTCTGACCTACCCTCTCACCCCTTAGAACCCTGGCCTTGCTTCTGTCTTATCACTGACCATGTGCTATGTTAACATTTTCTATTTGGTTGTTTTCCCCATTCGACTTGTAACTCTTTGAAGTTAAGTACCAAGGGTTAATCTTTGGATCCTCGGTGTCTGTTTACATCCCACGTGTCGGGTGCATAGTAGGAGTTCAAATATTTGTTCCTGAATGAAGGAGTGAATGAATGAGTGAGCTCCTCAGCAACCTAACCTGCCTTTACCTCTCCAAGTTCTGGCACATGGCCTTCTCTTCCCTGGCCTGGCACTCCAGGAAAATTCGTGACCCTTTGAGGGAAGCCCCTTGAAGAGAGCTCTCCCTTTTCTTTCCTTATCAAAACCTACTTTTACCTAGATCAGAAACAACATGATTAGATGATAAACGAATCCACACTGATAAACTAATCCACATGTTAAATGGTGTCATTGTATGCAAACTTTTTGAGTTCCTACCCTGTACAAGGCACCGTGCTGAGACGCATGTTGTTGTTGGGGGGGGGGCGGTTCACAGAGGAGAATAGGAGAGTTAAAGATCCCTACTACCTACGAGCACATGGGTAATGACTAAATGCATTCCTCCTTTGAGAGGTATTTCAAAGAACTGGATTTCTAATGGAGAAATTTAAGCAGGAGAGGTGGGGATTTAGGTCTAGGAGACAGTTCAAACAGCCTTTTCTACTCCATCTACGAAACAGGCAAGCTCTGGCTCGATGAATCTGCTGTGTCCAATGATTTTCTAATGAGTTAGGCTGGCGTTAAGCCCCAGGTTATTTTGTTGTTACCAGTTATGCTTTGCTTCCTGAAGGGTCACCCGGGGCTATCTTGCAGGAGACAGATTCTTGTAACATCCTGGGATTAGGTGCTTTCTCTGACTTTGTGTGGCTCTTTGGAATCAAACACAGCAAATCCCCCAGGTTCGTAGACTTTTTAGATACAGGAGTCAAAGATGAGGCAGACTGTGAACCCCTTGGTGGTCGCCAGCTGCCCCTGAATGTGACTATTCGTGGGCTGGGTTTGAGAACCCGGCCGGGGCTGCTGCGTTGGGAAGACCCTTTGAGGGAAGCCCCTGGAAGAGAGCAGGAAGAGGAGGTAGGAAGATTTTGTGCGGAGGAGGAAGACCTCGGGTGGCACCGGTGGCCAGGGGCGAGCTGGACAGGACTGGCAGGAGGCCTGTGGCAAAGCGGAGGCCCCCCCCCTCACCCCACCCCCCGAGGCCAGTGAGCCTCCGCGCACCCCGAGGAAGGATGGAGAGGTTGCAAAAATCCTGAAGGGAAAAGCCCTGCCGGCTGTAGGCCAATGAGCGGCGGGAAGGAGGAGTGAGGCTGGGGAACTTCTCCCAGAGCCAGTCAGAGGGGATGGCTGCTGGGAAGCCAATCAGCGCGCCGGAGCCCGCAGCCCCTCTGCAGTAGTTATGCCAGAGCGCCCTGGGTAGAGCGGCGGCGAGCGGGCAGCTGGGCTGGGCCGCCAGGAGCCACCGCACACGCTCGGCGCCCTCCTCCCCGCCGCCCGCGCCCGGTCCCCGCGCCGCCGAGCCCCAGCCCACCCCGCAGCCCGGCGCCCCGCACCCGCAGGCTCGCCGCCGCTCGGCAGCCACCGCCCCCTGGCCGCGCGCTTGGCCTCGCCCCGCCCCGCCCGGTCCCTCGTCGCCCCGCCCCGCCCGCCGGCCCCGCCCCGCCCGAGCCGCCGAGCCGTTCCCGCCCTCGCCCCGCGCCCAGGTAGCTGCGAGGAAACTTTTGCCGCGGCTGGGTAGCGGCACGTCTCCCGCTCCTCAGGGCCGCTGCCAGCCTTGCCGAGTCTCGGGACCGCTCTCGCCCCCGCTGCCACTCTCCCGCGCTCTCCTCGCTGCCCGCGAAGCAGGATGGCGGGGACCGTGCGCACCGCGTGCTTGGTGGTGGCGATGCTGCTCAGCTTGGACTGCCCGGGACAGGCGCAGCCCCCGCCGCCGCCGCCGGACGCCACCTGTCACCAGGTCCGCTCCTTCTTCCAGAGACTGCAGCCCGGACTCAAGTGGGTGCCCGAAACCCCCGTACCAGGTGAGGAGGCGTCCCCGCGCGCGTCCCCCCGCGCCCGGAGGGGAGCCGGGGGCGCGTGGCCACAGTACGCCGGGAGCGCTGGCCTCGTGGAGCCGCGTTCGTGCGCCCCGCCGCTGGGCACCTGGGAGTGGTCGCTGCGCCCGGGGCCCGGCCAGGTCTACCGGGGGAGGGCGGAGGGTTGAGCGTGGACCGTGTCCTCCTCTCCCGGGATCGCTCTGCTGTCAGGGAAGGCACGGGTGGGAGGCACGGCGGGGAGGGCCTCCTCGCAAGCGCCCATTTTTTGGGGAGGGCAGGAAGGTGGGAGCTGCTTCCCCGGGCCTCGGCGAACTGGCGCCCCGCCGCCGAGCCGGTATCTCGAGCATTTGCCACCCTCGCTTGCACGAACGTGCCACCGTTTCAGCCGGAGCTGGACCGTGGCTACGGCCGGCCATTCTCTCCCCAACCTGCCCCCTACGCTCTCCTTTCCGTAGCCTGGGTTTCGGGGTTTGCGGGCCCAAGTGCAGACAAAGTTGGGGACAGATCTCCGAATCCGCAGTGGCAGGTAGAGTGCACGCTGGGGGAAACTTTTGAGCAGGAGGGTCCCCAAGAGGAGGATGACCGGACCTTTCCCTTCAAAACAGCGTCCCTTATCTAGGTTGGCAAAATCGCTTCGAAAACGGTGCTGCAGGCTGGGGAGCAGGAGTCCAAAGATGATTTAACTCCTCCCCTTCTCAAATTCATCTGCCTTCTTGACAGGCTGGACCCTGGAGGGGAGATGATTTTAGGTGGAGGAAAGTTTCCGAACGCCTGCCTTTTGTTCTGCACAATCAGATCGTGTTGTAAGGGCATATTTTAACCTTAGCCGAGGGCTGCCGCTGTCAACAGATGAATATTAATGGCCCTGTGTGATTGACTGTCCCGCGGTTGGACTCCTAAAAGCCTGCCTTAGAATCCAATTAGTACAAGTTGCTACACTGACAATGCGGGCAAGAAGAGTTGGTATGAAACAGGTTAATTTATCGGAGGCGCGCTCTGCAGAAGCGGCCGGTGGTGTTCGCAAACCCTGAGCCGTCCGTGGCCTTCGGGGGTCTCTTCCCAGCCCGTGCCTCCAGCGTGGCGCGCGTCCCGCGCTTCGGAGGGATGGGGAGCAGCCTTCGTCAAAAACTTGGCTCGTGGCTCTCAACAAGTCAGAGAGGCGGGCCTGATGGTTGGACCAAGTTGGGAAGGCGATGCGCGCCCTGTGGGCGCTGCCAGCGAGCAGTTCACTAGCAGGAGGTTACCTAGGCAGCCAGCGGCGCCCTCAGCCCTCAGCCTTTTCTTTAGGTGGATGAAAAGAGCCCAGGGAGCCTGCTGTTCGGTTGCAAAGGTAATTGGTCACCCCTTTTGGCAACCGAAATGCGTTTGCGCATATGTTAAGTATTGCGTTGCAGGATTTCACTCTATGGGAGGGGAGAACTACCTCTTCCACTCTTAAGTGTTAATAACGTACCACGTGGGCGTGTGCAAGAGCTGTAAGGGGCAACCTATGAATCAGTTGCACAGAGCTGAAACAACAGGCGAAATCTCTGTGCCCTGGAAGTGCCGTGGTAATTAGATTGCGAAGGCCAGAGAACACGCTTTTGTTGATAATGTAAAAATTGGTCCCCACAGGGTGAGTCCCCGCCAGATGAATGGTTCCGGGGTTGGGGTTGGGGCCACATTCGGCTGATTCGAAGCCAGGGAGGAAAGGTTGTGCTTAAAAGAAGAAAAAGACCAGAAGGAACACACTGATACTCATTTAGCAACCCCCTCCCTCTACACTCACTCCTGCTGGCGCGGGCCCTTCCCTCCTCCCCAGCTCTCCGGCTGCCTGCCTCGTTGTGGCGGCGGCCTCTGTATACAAGTACTGGGAGGGCCCACACACTGTGTGTAAGAGATTTGGCCCGGGCTCTCTCCCTGCGAGCTCCCTCACTCCACGCCTAAGGATGGCCATACTATAGAGAACAGGAATTCCTAAGGGGGACTCCCCCCACCCCTTTCTTCCAGCATTTCCCAAACTCTGTAGGCAAAATCACTTTCCAATGGTCTTCATAAAAACCCAACTTCCCTACTTCACTTCTGTTTAACAGCTGGGCGCGGAGGCCAGCACCTTCTACATGGTGGGCAGGCACTGCTCTGACTCGTGCTGGAGTAAAGCCAAACTTCAAATGTGGTGACACCCAGGCAGCGACCATATATCCTGGATTTTCCAGGGTCTGTGCAGATTTCTGGGACTCTTGCCTTGCCATGAAAACCATGTGTCCCAAATTTCCCTTTGGCGACTCTGGGCACTGTAGGACGAGAAACATGGTGAAAATCCTAATGTCCAGGAGTGGAAAGAACTCATCAGTATTTCAGAGAAGAGACGATAATGGCCGACTAAATACAATGGCAAGCACATCATTTCAAAGCGAATAAATGTGTCATTTGCT
Source organism: Mustela nivalis (assembly GCF_964662115.1). Lineage (NCBI taxonomy): Eukaryota > Metazoa > Chordata > Mammalia > Carnivora > Mustelidae > Mustela > Mustela nivalis. Next base: position 16,747,554 of record NC_139040.1, read on the forward strand.
GCTGTCGTTCAGTGGTTGGAAATTGAAAGAGAGCTGCAAATTATTTGGTAGTTATGAACCATCAAGATGACCGCTTGACTTTCTCCCTTCTCTGTATTTTAAGCCATGTTCAGTTTGCCCGCATCACTGTATTAACTGCTAATTAAAGCTCTCTTTGTCCCAGATAAAATGAGATTTGGTCACAGTAAGGAGAAATCCTCAAGAATGTCCTGTTTCACTTAAGGGGAGCATTTGGGATTGACTGTAACTTCGGCCATTAGCAGAATTGGGTTAGAATAGATAAGGTACATTTCTTATGTAAAATTTAAAATCCGCCAGCCGGAAAAAATAAATGACTGGTGCTAAAGGGCTACACCAGCTTTCCACAAAGTTCATCTAAAGCCTTGCAATCTCGTGTTCCCATTTCTTTTAGAGTGTTCAAAGGCACGGGATAACAGTTCTAAATAACATGTCCCCCAAATCCATAGATCTTTTCATACCCCCCCCCTTTAAGGATTTGTAGCTTGGAAAGCACCACAGATGGAAACCAGGCACACAGAGTTAGTATTTGGCAGAAAAATCCATATAACTGACTTTCAGTGTAGCTCTTTTGCCCTTATTTAATTTAGAAAAATTCAGAAAAAAGCCAATGAGCTCATAAGTCTGGATGTTTATTTTGTTTTGCTTAACCTACCCACAGGCGCAATCAAGAATGGATACAATTTTAGGCAAGGAAAGTGAGCTAGTAATCAGACAATGATGTTTCCAATTGTCTCAAGGGAATGTTACAGAAGTCTGAAAAAAAAATTCCTCTAAACAAAAATCAAGTGTAATTCACTTTATGAATGCCATACACCGCTTTTGTGGGGGGGGGGGTGCTGGTGGTGAAGGGGACGGACGGGAAGGAGAAAATCAATCAAACTGTGGTAGTGTTGCAACTCCCCAAAGATTGAGGGATCTTGCCTTAGAGGGCCCTGGAAAGGGCAAGGACCAATCCCAGGAAGGCCAGGCTCCTGTGTGGGTCAAAGGCAACCCAGAAGAGGCAAGCCCGTCTTGAGAGTTTCTCAAAATAGACGAAACACCCTAAAAATAAAAATCAGCATTCTTGAAACAAAGACAGAGTTTGCTCTTGGTTGTAGTTGTTGTTTTAAAGTGTGAGAACTAGCCACCAGGTCTGGGTGGTCTGGGTGGCCAGCTGCAGTCCCCCAATTAGTTAGAAGCAGTTCCCGGTCCTAAGGTCGGGAGCGAGAACAAGGCCCCGGCTGTGGGTGTGGGAGGACTTTCTCTGTCCCGAGGCCGCCCTGGAGGGGGAGGTGAGCAGGTGATTGATTCACCCTTTGACCAAGTCGCATTATTGCCCCCCTAACTGGGAACAGTTGGGAGGACCCTTTAGAGTGGTGTCTAAGGTGGGACCCGGCTGGGCTTGGAGGGCAGGGTGGGGCCGGGTCAGGAGGTGGCTGGTGGTCGGTGGAGCGTCTGGACCTTCGAGAAGCCTGAGCCTGGCGCTCCTTGGCCGGGGCCCCCCGTGAGGTGTTGGAGGTGCCGAGAGGAGTAAGACACAGCCCCTTTTGTCAAGGCGCTCACAGTCTAGTGGGGGAGCCTACGAGTAAACAGACTTCTCAGGACACTTGTAGGATTAAATAGGGTGAAAAGGGCTAGAAAATACCTCCAGGAAATTGGCTGAAATGGTCACAATAGCCAGCCTGGCCAAGGGAAAAGAACTGAAGAGATGAAGTGGGAGATACGGCAGATGCTCTTAATAGGGCCGCCATCTTAAAGAGAGTTTTCTTAATTCTTGGAGCAAATTCCGCACAAGCATTAGGAGATGCATGCAAGAGATGATTCCGGTGGATGCTAGATGACACAGATGGTGTCAGTTTTGCAATTTCTTTTTTCTTATGGGCTGGGAGATTGCATCCAATCTTTTGATGCAATATTTTTGAGCGTTCTACTACTTTCATCTTGAGAGTTGCAATGTTTGCTGTTTGCCGTAGCCTAGAAAAAGGCTGCTTATTAGCAACCTGGGAAGAAAGAGGCCTGGGTTTGTCTGCTGTGAGACAAGACAGAAAATATGTTTTCTCCTTAAATGGCAGCTATCAATGACCACGCCAACTTTAGTGTTTGATGCATATACAAAAGCATGGGTCTTAAGAGGTATCTTATTACTCATTTCTAAGAAAATTGAAGATAATCACTTATAACTTGTGCACACGATACATCATTTGGAAAGAATTTCACTAGGGATCATATTGCTCAACTGAAAAGTTCTGGCATGCTGAATTTGTACATTTTTGTGAATGCTTCCTTTACTCTGATCTCTCGCTTTTTTCTGCATATGGTTATTTGTATGTTTTAGATTAGAAGCTTCTTAAAGGGAAAGCACTGCATTTGGTGCAGTGTTGAGCACAATACCAAGAGCTCCACAGCACATTTAGTATATCATCGACGATGATAGAATTTCGCGATCATGATGTATTCCCTATGAATGCTCAGATACTTTCCTAAGCTCTCTGTCATCTTACTTATTTTAAAAACCTAAATCCAGCTTGTTCGGGGACACTGTTGGGGTACGTGGACAAACTTTTCAGGCTACATATACCTGGCCTGGAGCCAGATTCAGTCTTTCCTCAGTTAGCTGGCAACTCATACCATGGGTTAAGGGCTCATTAATGTCGAGGACCCAAAGCACAGATTGAAATTAGCAACATTGTTATGACTGGCATAGTATCATTACAGAGCAACAATTATTATGGCCATCTCTTAAATCGAACTCTCTTTGATTTAATGTCAGCTGGACCTTTCTTGCTAGCATTGACATTACCGTACTTGGGGGTCAAGCTGTAACACATGCATGTGTTTCTGTAGCCTGGGATCGGAATTTGTGCAGAGGCTCAATCCAAGAGCCCATACCAGGAGCCAACATCTATTCGGCCCTTGCCAAGCTTGCAAAGGGGTTTGAAGTTTTGGGTAAGCTAGGGTCTAATGGAAAGTGTGGGCAGAACACCCCCCACACACACACACACTCATCTGCCCATATTTAGCAAATTGTCTGACTTGAAACAGGATCCCCAGCGCTCCATTAAGAAATGAGCATCAGAGAATAGAATCTAAACCATGGGCCCCAGACTGGCTTTAGAGACAGCATAAGGTAATGGGGATTTACCTTCTGAAATAGAATGACAGGGAGAACACGAGTCAAAAAGAGAAGTGAAGGTGGGCATACTGGCAGAGAAAATGTGCATTTTGAAATGCTGCGTGTGTGGAGAAAACCCTCATTGGAGCGCGGTAGTCTCACTTGAAGACCTCACTGAATGTACAAAGTAAAGAAGATTTAGTTCTTTACTTCAAATCAGGCCAATTAAACCTCAATTGTCCGAGTGCTAATTATTAGAAATACTTGTCCACCATTTTTCAACAAAAATGAATTCAGACTGATTACCGAGAAAGGCCTGTTCACTTTTCCCTCTCTTTGTGTGTAGCTGGACAAAGCCTTATTTGAGAGTTTGTATTTTTCCTCATGAGTAAAAGAGTCAGTGTTAGGACCGAAATGCATTGCTAGTGTTCCAAATAGTTAATTACTTCCAGTAGCCGAAATTGTATTTATACGCTAGATTAGTAAATGTACTAAGCTCTCTGAAGTATACTTAATAGGCTTCTATTGATAAATAATTGATAGGGAGGGAGATAAAATACAAGTAAAAGTGGCAATAAGAAGGGACAGGGAAGCTAAAGCCTTTATAAGAAAAAAAACCCTCCATTCACTGGATTCTATCCATCCACCTGAAAGCTGAATGATGTACATTTCTCAGAAGTGAGGATTTTGAGAATATCTTGTGTTTTTCAGAATTTTCAAAATGTGGCCTGCATTTATTTCTTGTATAAATCCAGAATAAGGCAGAATTCTAGACTATAATTTTAGCTGGCCTTTTCAAGTCTGCCTTTTGGAAATAAGTTTATGACTGGAAAATTAGGAGTCTTGAGTACGGCATCTTTAAGGTATGTATCTCCCGTCCCGTAGTACAGATCATAAGTGCTTGATAAATATTTGTCGCCTAAATGAATGATTGGAAGTAGAAATGTATTACAAACATAAAATTTCCACAAAGCTAATATTTAAGTAGTCGATTCACTTTTACTAATATATTAAGGTTTCTAAAAAAACAACTCCTTTTTCAGGTCAAAACTCCATCTGTTGTCTATAGGTAAGTGGCAAAGGACTGGTTGAATTCATGTGACTGTACTGAAATTCCCCAAAAGAAGTAGACTTAGGCAAATCTTTCCAAGAGGTAAGTATTCTATGCTTGGTTACAAGGCTAGTCTAAGAAGTTTATAGATAAATTAAATATATCCACATATAGATAAATTCATCTATTTACTTTACAGATCAGTGGCATTTAGGTTTCAAAAATAATGCAACTTGGTGTCCATTACAGAAACATACATGGAAAGGATGTAAGTTTTTCTTTGGTGTTTGGTGTTTCTTACCAATAACATGAAACTTCATAAATGTACATGTTAAAGGACATCGTCTGAGGTGGATATTCAACCATGGAAATTTTATTGGAGTAGGATAAAGGGCCTCCTGAGAGGTCTCTTAATTTCTGTATGCACTGGGGCAAGCTTTTAAAGTCAGCTGAGAAAACTCAGCGGGTTGGCTAGGGATGAGCTAGAGGCCCAGCTCGGAAAGAGGGTAAAAAAGAAAGGGATGATGCTCATTTGAAAATAATATTAGAATTGTGTCTGGATACTTTCCTCCGTCATTATGGTTTTGCTCCCTCTCTCCCGAACTCTGCATCCCGGTTCTCATGGTGTGTGTCAGCATCCTGGGGTACTCCATTGCTCTTTGTCCAATTTTGGCTCGGATGATTGGCACTGAGGGAAATGTGGGGAAGAGAGGAAGGGTCAGAGTGACAGATACAGGAAGGACATTCAAAGCCCTTACCCTGGTATGTATCAGAAAGTTCGCTGACACATAACAGCCTGAAAGGATTGGAAAATATTCGAGTTTGGAAGCTTGGGTGTACATAGAAAATATGGAGTTAAGCCCCAAGTGCATTTGGGTCCCAGAAATACTCTATTGTTCTTCTTGCTTAGTATCCATGTTTCTGTGAAGTACATAGCTTATTCATAGCCTCTGCCAGACCCTACAGCGGCTGACGGCAGAAGCCATATTTGATTCAGCATGATATCCTCTAGAGTGGTGAGTAGAGTGCCTTGTGTAAAGTTATTAATAAAGGTTGGAGCGAAGGTAAGAATTAACACCTAAAGAAACTGTCTACAGGACTTGACTGCTGTTGAATGAGATCCTAGGATGGCATACACCTAGCGAAGGACCAAGTCTCTGGGTGCGTCGTTGTCTACGTTGATCTGCAATTGGGACTGAGGGGGGGGTGGCGGACGTGAAGCCCATTTATTTGTTCTTTGTAGACCTGGGGGCCTTGTTGCCCCTGTTTCAAAACTGAAGTCTGGGGAGGAAGTGACTAGTAGAGAGAAATTTTTATGTACAGGTTTCCTCTAAGATTTATTTAATTATTTGGGGGCGGGTAGAGGGAGAGAGAATCTGAAGTAGATTCCATGCTGAGTGCGGAGCCCCATATGGGGCATGATGCAAGGCTCGAACCTACAACCCTGAGATCAGGACCTGAGCCAAAACCAAGAGTTGGGTGCTTTTTTGACTGCACACCCAGGCGCCGCCGCCCCCCCCATCCCCTGCCCCGGCTAGAAACTTCTCTAAATATGGTGCTTGAGGGGTGCCTGGCTGGCTCAGTTGGTAGAGCATGTGACTCTTGGTCTTGGGGTCATAAGTCCAAGCCCCAAGTTGGGCATAGAGCCTACTTAAAAACAATGTGGTGTTTAGATATGTTTTACATGTACTTATATCTATATACACACATGTTTTAGTTTATATATGTATAAATATTCTGCATTTCTGTTATTTTGATAGGAACAATTTATAATTATGTGTTGTTTAAACTGTTTGAAAGTTGTTAATTATTACTCCTAGTAGGGGAGTGGTCTTATGTACAGAGAATACAACCACTCATGGAATGTCTGCAGGTTGAGTTCTGCGTACACACACACACACACACACACACACACACACACACACACATCTGTACACTCTCATACACACATAATATCCCTACATCAGTACATCCTTAATAACATAGAGAAAAAGCCTAATTTACCCTGGGAAAACCTAGGGGGTAGTGCTTCTCAGAGCTCAAGTAAACCATTTTCAGTTGGATTGGCCCCAAATTGTTGCAGAGTGAATTGTCACTGATATCACAGAGCTCATTTATTAAGTTCCATCATTTTCCTAAGTACAGAGATGTGATCCTCATTTAAAGCAGTGGTGGTCAACCCATACCGTGAATTTGGCTCATTTTGGAGAATGACTTCTAGCACCGGCCGCATTGCACATTGAGCTCCACAGCAATGAGAATGTGACCCAAGAGGCAGTTTCCAAGTTAGCTTTCATGGAGTGATTGTATTGGGGACCACATTTAGTTGTTTTGGAAAACAGATGGAAATTCTCAGGAAAGGAACCTACTACTAATAATGAACTCTATGTGCCATCGCTGCATAAATACTGTAAAGTTTTTCATTCATTCTCTGCTTCAGCTAGCATTCACTGGGCCCTGATTCCATGCCAGGTACTGAGCTGGGAGCTGATGCATAAGATACAATCACTGCCTAGGAAGGGAGCCATATAGGGATCTGGGGGTTGTTAAGCTATGGAGGAGGGATGCCTAGCTGCCTTAAGTGGGCTGCCACGTAAGGTATATGCAAAGACACGTAGAGACAGAATGACTCATTTTTTGGACAGGACTGGTTTGGATTGGTTGGAGAACAGCTGTTGGGGGGTGCAGGGAGTATAGGAAAGATGAACTAGAAAAGTAGGCAGGAAATGCTGAGGAGTTTCATTGGGCTATATCCAAGGATGATAAAGAGCCATGAAAACATTTGAAGAAGAGAAAATGGTATTTAGTATGGAGAATGACTGGCAGGGAGTCTTACTAATGCAGGTTGGAAAAAGCAGGGCAGGAAATAGGGGAGTAAAATACCAAGTTGAGAGACTAGAGGAAATGGATCAGGTATGACTTGTTGACTGGTTATGAGGATAGGAGGGAGAGTCTAGAACTTCTAGTTTTTCTGGGTGGTGGACCTATGGCACATTTTAAGTGCTCAGTAAATATTTGTTGACTAAATGAGTGAAGTACAGGTGGCACATATATTTTTGGGGGCTCAAGCTCATGACCCCAAGGTCAAGAGTCATACACTCTATCCACTGAACCAGCCAGGCACCCCAAGAAGAACATATTTTTAAGGAGTGAAATAATGAGTTTGATTTTGAAGGGGTTGAGTTTGAGGGGTCCTTTGATCATTGAGGTGGAAATGTCCGCTAGGTGGTTGAGGTTGTGTTTTGGACAGTAGAAGAGAGAGATCAGGGCTACATACTCGGATACATACTCGGGTATAGAACAACATATAGATGGTAACAGAAACTCTGGGAATTGATGAGATCACCAGGAAATAGTGCATACACTCTTCTGGAGTTCAGAAAATGCATAGTTGGGACTCATCAGCATATAGGCTCAAGTTGAAAGTCATGGGTGTGGATGATATTTTCCAGGCTTTTGCATGTGACACATCTTAAAATGCATTTTGCCAACATCTGGTGATTAAGAAAAAAACTGCCAAAGACTTCAAGAATTCTCTTGATTAAGAGAAAGTATGAGTGGATGTTGTCATGGTCCAAGATTTTGCAAATAAGATAATGCACGATGAAACACACACACACACACACACACACACACACACACACACACACACACACACGGGTGGTGGGGAATGTAGAGAAGTACATTTGAAGCAAGGGATTGGATTTCTATTACTTTTGATAGCAGTAATTCATAATTTTTCATGTTATTTAAACTGTTTGAAAGTTGTTAATTGTTCGTTTTAGCAGTGGGTGGTCTTCCCCAATCCTACCTTACATCTATGTCGTGAAAGCCTTGCTTTCATATATCTTACGTACAGGCAATGCAACCACTCATGGAGTGTCCCTAGCTTCTGAGTTCAGCTGACCTGCCTGGTTCCAACATAGAGGCCCCTCTGGTGCCCCCAGCCCCGCCCCCCCGGGGAGCAGCCCCCCACTCTGGAGAATGAAAGCTGTAGGTTTTGGGAGCTCTGGTCTCTCTTCCACTAGTGGTCTCTGAAACATGTGGTTCCAAGCAAATATTAGGCATACTTGTGTCATTGGGCTGATCCTTTCTTAAGTGTCTATGGAGATGTAATGTGGTTTTGTTGTTGTTGTTGTTGTGGGGATGGGGGTAGAGGGTGGTAGAATTTTCCATTTCTCTGGCATGAAGAGTCTCTTTCATTTCCCTATTGTTCTAGAGGTTGCCTTCGTCCGGGCTTCTACTTCCATTCAATGTAAACTTGAAACCTCCCGTTCTCCAGAAGATTTTCTTTTTTTTTTTTTTTAAAGATTTTATTTATTTATTTGACAGAGAGAGATCACAAGTAGGCAGAGAGGCAGACAGAGAGAGAGGAAGGGAAGCAGGCTCCCTGCTGAGCAGAGAGCCCGATGCGGGACTCGATCCCAGGACCCTGAGATCATGACCTGAGCTGAAGGCAGCAGCCCAACCCACTGAGGCACCCAGGTGCCCTCCAGAAGATTTTCTTAAGGCCGCTTTCAGATGAATGGAATAGTCTGGAAGGGCCCTGAGGGAGGAGCACAGAAACTACCACTTACTGAGTGCCCGCTATGTGCCAGTTGCTTTGCAGTTAATCCCATTTAGTCCACACAGCAAAGCTGAAAGGGAGGTGGTGTGATGCCCATTTTACAGATGAAGAGACTGAGGCCCCAAGGCTAACATTCCCCGAGCTTGTGTGGTATGGGGAGCCAGAATTGGCATCCAGATGTGTCTCACTCGACAGCTCCTGCTCCTGCTGGTATGCCCTTTGGAAGATGGGCCGGATTCAAAGCATTAGACTTAAATTCCCACACCCCTTTGACTGGGTGACATTTCGCTCTGGGCTTCTCTCCTCCTCAGGCTGATTCTCTCTCTGCTTGTTTGCCTTCTCCCTCCCTCCCTCTCTTAGATGCAAGCGCTCCAGTCTTGCTTGTCCTTTGCCCCTTCTGTTGTCTCTTTGCTCATTCCCACACCCATTCCCATGACTTCATTATCTTCGCGGTCCGAATCACTCCCGTCTCCCTCTCCAGCCTGACCTCTTCCTTGCTGTCTGGTTCAGGATCTGCCAGTCGCTCTGCCAAACATCTCCGTCCAGAAGTCCTGCCAGGGCTTCCCTTGCCACAGAGCCAGAAATCAGTCCATCATTTTCTCCTCCTGTGCCTGCACAAACCTGGCCCCCTCCGACATTCTGCATCTGTGGCGCTAGCAGTTCCCGGACCGAGACCTGAAACCGCACGATTGTCTTGGACTTCTCTTTGTCCACGTCTTACCCCTAAATTAAATGGCTAAATCCTGCAAGCCTGACTCTGTCATGTCTTTTGGGCTTACCTCCTTGGCCCGTGGGCCCTCTGCTTAGACACAACAAGCCAACTCCTTAACTGAAAGGACCCTGTAGTTGTCTGCCCCCAAGCCTTTGCTTTCGGACCACCCGACTGTCTGCCTTCCAGGGGTGTCTGCTCTAGTCCTAGCCACCTTCAAGTTGGCCATGCCATACTGTCTCCTGCATGAGCTGTATCACGGGTCCTCATGCCCAGTTCCCTTTGAACCCTGGTATCCCTGCACTTCTCCTATGGCCTTGGTTCTCTCTTGCTCTTCTAGTTATTTATGTACTTGGCTTTTTCCTCTTCCTAGAGGCTTGCAAGAAATGAGGACTCTCAGGCCACATCCCAGACCCGCTGAATGAGACCCGTGTTTTTAAACAAGATCTCCATTTGATCTGTGCGCACATTAAAGCTTGTGAAGGCCTGCTTCCAAGCACAAGCTCCTTGAGGGACCTCAGGACTCAGGGGAGGGACTTGCACATAACAGATCTATGTTCTTTTGATTTCTTGCATTTGTGCTGTGCTTGGCTGTTCGGTCATTGCTGTGGCCCCAGCGATCTATACACAAGAACTGTATGGTGGGCAGAGGACGGAGGAGGAGAGAGAGACTCCGAGAGTGGGATGGGGGAGAAGGAAAAACGTGGCAGGGGTGTAGAATGAAGGGACTGGATTGAGCCCCTATGGTGGCTAATAACTTCATGACCAGTTTGGAAAACGATCTTTCCAGAAGTCAGAGTGGGACTTTTGAAGCAATTCCGAGGGCCACGGAGGAACTGTGCTCAGTGTTTCCAATAGTCCCTTCTGTTTTCAGAAACCGGTTTTCTGCTTTCTTCTGAAACTTCAAAGTTTATTTCTTAAATAAAGGTTTATTTTTCCCCATGGAATTCGAAGGTTTTATACAAGTGTTAATTTCTAAAATCCAAGTCATTTCTTGCCTTTGAAACTTCGGGGCTGTGGGTCAATTTAATAATGTTGCCTGAAGGTTCTTTTGGCCTTCCAAAGCTGTCAGATTGCCTTTTCTTTGTTCTTTGAGGGAGTAAGGTTGCCTCATTCACAAAGCTGGAAGGAGCTGGAACCAGCATTTAGTCAATCATTCAGCCTTTCTCCACCCCTCAGCAATATACAGTTTTATTTTCAATCTCCGTCCTAGTGGCAAAGAGATGTATTGCTGACTCACAGTTCTTGGTGGGATTCTCCAAAAGTTCATCGCCATTTATTTCATAGAGTAGAGGGACAAGAAGTAGGCCTGAGTTACTAGGACACCCGTAGCTAAGAGGAGCAGTGGGGCGTTCTGAGCACACCATTGCTGCCCTTCTGGGGCTCAGAAAAGCTCCAAAGCTACCAAGGACCCCCCGACCCTGGTTCATCGTCTGCAGGACTGCTCCCCACATCTTCCCTTTTCGCCTTCCTCCTTCCTATCCTCACGCTCTCTCTCAACTGGTTATAATTTAGAACAGAAGGTGTTTTATGGTTTGTTATATTTATTGAATGGTTTTGTGTTTCTTGTTCTCCAAAAAAACTGGAGGAGTGGCATGTTTTATATTTTCCTCCGTATTTGAGTTTTTAAGTTGTGTTTCCTTTTCCTATAGCTCCTGATTTCCTTTTCTCCTCTCTCTGCCCCCATCTTCCTCTGCCTCCTCCACATCCGCTTGCCCTCAGTGATTCTGGAGAGAAAACAGCCTTCCCATTTCTGCCCGCATATTTGGTTTGGGTACCTGGTTACTTCTCCCGGGGATATTTCGAAATTTGATTCCTTAGTTCGTTTGGAAATGCAGAGCTCTAAAATATGCACCGATGAATTTACATTCCACTTTCTAAGAACTCTGAGCATTTAAAAGGGTTTCTGTACAGATAGCACCAGGCTAAATATATCTGACTGGAGTATCTCAGATCATCGCTATGTAGTTTACATTCTCTCTCACTTTGTCATAATTCTCAATGAATGCAAATTGCATCTTTGTTCTTCGAAATCTCTTGTCTTCCACCGAACTGCCTTTCCTTTTTCTGAAGATCAGGGAGCCCCTTTAAAACCCTGCTCATGTGGGGCGAAATTGACACTTAGCTCGCAGGCTAACCAAATGCAGCTTGCTTTTCCCTGGCGAAGTGAACCGCATTTCAGGACATTGTGTCACTTGCAGGATTTTATTGTCCTAGTTTCAAATTTGACTTCAGGTTAAAGAGCGTCTTCCAGTTGGACTATTCCTTGGTATTTTTTTTTTTCTTCGTCTTTATACTTAGGGGGATCTTTTGTTTGTTCTGTGTCTATTATCTCTTCCAAGCTTGGCCAAGGCTGTTAGGTTATGCACCTACGTATAAATATTTAACAAGATAAGTCAGACAAAACGGGCTGGGAGATACTTCAGCCCTGCCTCCACCACCCTTGCCTCCGCCACCCCCCCCACAACCCCCCACCCCCGCTCCGTTTTTTGTGTTGAGTCACAGATGGTTGCTTTATCTCAGATGTTTAGATTTGGAGGACATTCCTTTGCACTTTGCTTGATGGACACAATGAAATGGAAGCATTTGAGTCAATCTCGACTACCAAAATGGTAGCACCAAGGAACAGATAACGTTAGGCTCCTCTTCCTATTTTTTTTTCCAACTGGTTATCCAAACTCCCCAAAGCCAGAGAGTTTTAGGTATGAGATTGTGTGTTTTTAAAGAAAATATTTTGGATGAAGACTAATGTTCTCAAGTCAGGAATAACAATTAGTACCATTCATTAATCAGGAGCATGTTTTGACTTTGAGTCCTGGCTAGGAAATATAAACTGTGAAAGTCACACATATATATGAACCTCAGGCAAATTTATGACTTGTCAGCCTTTTAAGGTTAAATTCTTAACCCCAAATCGAGGCTGGCTTTATATGTGGAGTCCAGCACATTCCTCTGGGCCACTGAACACCCCCCTCCCCAGCCCCAGTGCTTTGCTTAACAGCAGCTAATGGCCTAATGAGCAAGAAGGATTTCTGCCTCTTATCAGCTGCCTGAACAGCCACAGGAAGGCTGATGTACAGAGTACGGGTCAAAACCCGAGTTCTTGAACCAAAAAACTACAGGCGCAGCTTCAGACTCTGGCTGTGCAGTATCTGTGTCGTTATCAGTACCTAACCGTGAGGGAGTGGGACGCTCGAGTTCCAACAGATCGCAAGAGTCGCCAAAATTATGAACAGTCTGGTTAGTTTTGCTAATAGTCTGTTCCTTCTTTGTTTAGTTCCTCCATAAATAGCCTCCATACATGAGCTTGTAGTTTGCGCCTGGAGGTTGTTACGGTCACGTGTGGGGGGGGCTTGATTGTCAGATGGTGAGGATGGAGGCAAGTATATTTATGTTCGGGCCCAGACTTTGGAAGCTGCTGCCAAAAAAACACAAATAGATACCTACTACCACTTTTATTTCTTTTTAAACTGAGTTTTGGAATCCGTATGCACTCCAACTTGCCGCGGAGCCGGAGAAAGCCTTATGCCTCCTCAGACCATACTCGGACATTTCTGCAGAGAAAGAGTCCTTGCCTGTTTGTTGGAACCGCCTGGAATCCAGGCTCAGGCTGGCACAGAATAAATATTTTAGGGTACTCAGGGCCCATTAGAGTGAAAGCCCCTTGACTTTCATCTTCTGCATTTGCATTTTTTTCAGAGACAATAATGAAAACATTTTTTTTCCAGATTCTGTCCTGTTACTGAAAATCCTATTTACATAAACAGGCATTGTTGTGGCTTAGGGAAGAATGTGGGGTCCCATTCTTTAGCTCCTTGTATATCTTTGCTAAGGCTTGTCTAAATAGAAGTAATGACGCTTTAGTGTAAGCAGCTTTTCTCATTTAGGTAAGCAGGGTGGTTTGAAATTTCAGTTTACTAGATAATTGAGTCTCTTCTTAATTATTTCAGGCATGCCGGTTGCTCTCTTGATAGTAAAGACCCTAAAAATCTAGTAATCTCCTCAGGCATCCGTTTGGTAATAAAATCCTGTGCATTTTCAGGGGTTAATTTTCATGACAATTGTGCGTCCCCTCCACACCCCCAGCCTGAAAGAAATCCTGCTCACTTTTAGGGCCTTGGTCTCCTCACGTCGGCAAGAGCACACTTAGAAATATGTGTCACGGTGTGGCAGGATTCTGGATCTCGAGGAAATTTAAATGTATTCACATTCATGCTCATTACACAACTTCCATTTAGAGTTTTTAATAGCCTTGTCCTAGGTCTCAGAAAATCATCTGCCTGACTTTGCCAGGTTAGGTTTTCTGCCCTGAATGAAAAACTAAAGATCACCAAGACCGGAGCCTGATTATCCTCCTATTTGGTCCTTTAAAGTAAAGTAAAGTAAAGTAAAGTAAAGTAAAGTAAAGTAAAGTGAAAGAAAGAAAGAAAGAAAGAAAGAAAGAAAGAAAGAAAGAAAGAAAGAAAGAAAGAAAGAAAGAAAATCTCAGAGGTCATCTGGGGCAGAGTGAGGTGGGAAAAACCTTAAAAAAAAAAAAAAGTCCAGGCCGCCTTTCACATCTGCTAGTCATTCCCACTGGTGTGACTTCAATTCAGCGAGTTTTTATTGAGCACCTGTGGTGGGGGCGGTGCTAATAATCGTTAACATTTATTGAGCCAGGCGCTGTGCTAAGCCCTTTATGGGCGACATCCCATTTAATCCTCACCACAGCACTACCAGGTGGGCAGCATTACTTCCCCCATTTTGCAGATGAGGAAACTGAGGCTTAAAGAGGTTTAGTGGCTTGGCCAAGGACAGATATTTTTTCTGAAATGAATCACACTTCGTCTGGTTCCAGAGCCCTGTTCCTAATCGCTACCCTTGGGAAGGGCTCAGCGTTTTCCGGGAATTACTCCTGAAACCAGTTCTGAGAACCCAGCCTGCATGAGATGCTGGGGATTCAAAGTCCAACACTCCACTGTCTCTGCTCTCGGTGGGGGAGGTGGACAGGTAGACCGCTGAGGACCTGGCATGGGCAGTGGGGGGGGGGGCAGGGGCGGGGTGCGGGTGGTGGGGGTTGTTGGGAATGGGTGTTTCCAGATCTGTGGAGAGGCAGAAGGAGGACATGGCCAGGAGCCGTGGCTTGGATCTGTGGGAATTCTCTGTCCTGAGTGAGTTCGGCAGGCAGCGTGGGGGTCATGGGCATTTGATTTTCCTGTTCAGTGAAGGTCATCATCTAGGAGTTGAGCTGCCTCAGTGATTTCATCAACCTTTTTCCATCACGGCCCCAGCTGACTGTAGCATCGGGTGCCTTGAACCCAGCACTGCTTAGACACGTGTGGTCAGCACAGTTTGGGACCTAAGTGGCTCCATAGTTCCTGTGTCACAGTTTCTCTGATTGATTGCACTCGTCCCTTAAAAAAAAAAAAAAAGAGTACATTAAATGAGGCAAATATTCCTGAACAAAACTGCTGTGGTTTTGAGAGCGGGTGGTTTTCTGAAGGTCTGAAGGCAGGTGGTGTAGGACTGGCCACCCACAGGGAGCCCCCAGACCCAGGTCTGCTTTGTGTGGCTTGCGTCTTGGAGCCCACACTGGGCTCTGGGGAGCTCTGTATCTGCATCACCCACGGCTTGATGGAAGAATGGAGTGACTCTTCACAATTTTTGAGTTTTTCAGTGAAATCATGGGGATGGAAGAGCAATCCTCAGATCACTTGTTTGGGTAATCCATTGTTTTTTTGTATCTCCTGAAGAAGGCAAGGAGGAAAGCAGTCATCAGTGAGCCATCACTGAAAAGTCTTTTAGGTGTTGCTTGAGTAACTGAGATTTTCCTCGATTTGGGGAGACGTTTGGCTCAGGGTAGAGTGGACATACCAACGTGTGCATATGTGAAAGGGAGAGGGAGAAAGAGAGAGAGAGAGACAATATTCTTTAGCTTTCAATCTCAGCTTACCAAGAACTCCTCATGTCTCCAAGCTTCCTGTAGCTGCTCTGCAACGGTTTGCTTGCCAGCATCCCTCCCGTGCACTTTCTCCTTCATTAAATCTCTTCCACGGAAAGGGGTTGCCACCAAGTCTAGACTGCAGTGACATGCAGGAGGAGGGCCAATTAGTGGGGATTTTGATTCCTATTACATGAGGGGTGGGGTGGGGGGAGGAGGAGGAAAATCTGTGCTTCCAAGTCCTTCAGAGTCTCCAGTTCTAACACGAATGCTCCAAAGCATTTACACAGCTATTCCCCAAGATGGCATGAATGCCACAGCACTAGAGCACGTCAGTGTAGACGCTCGGATCTGCTGAAGGGTAGGAAAAGGGACAAGAGTGACAGCGAGGCTTCTCAAGGATCAAGAGTGTTTGGTTTCCTTGTGGTTTGCCTTTTTGCTCAGGTGCCGTGCGTGTGTCGCACTAACAAGGCAACCCCCTCCCTCTTCCACAGGTTCCTCGCGTCGGGAAAGAAGAAAGATAAAATAGGAGGCACAGGTTATTTAGAGGGGCTGAGAATGTAATTACAAGGTGCAGTGGCTTGAAACTGAAATGTAGGTTAACCATTAGAGCCGGGAGAGGCATCTTAACAGGAAGGGCAATTGGGCGTTGGAGAGGTTGGCTTGGGAGCTGGTTGAGCCGCATCTTCCCGAGGGCCCAAGACTGGGAGGGAGACACCAGCCACATTCCCAGTTGGGCTCCCAGCTGGGTCGGCATCTTCCCTTGTTGCCTGGCTCTGTTCGTGACTACTTGCTAGGAGCTTGAACACGATTCTTCGTGTATCTGAAATATGCCTGGTTGGGGAAGCAGAAGAAAACAGAGGCGGCCGAGCACTGAGAATAAGGCCTTTGGATTGGTCTGAGGAACCCCCCCCCAATTTTTTTTTTAAGGATTTTATTTATTTCAGAGAGATTGAGTCAGCACACAGGGTGGAGAGGGGCAGAAGGAGAGAGAGAATCCAAAGCAGGCTTCACACCCCAGCTCAGAGCCCAATGCAGGGCTCGATTTCATGACCCTGAGATCACGACCTGAGCCAAAATCAAGAGTCAGGCACTTCACCTACTGAGCCACAGTCTGAGCACCCCCCCTTACCAGACTTTCTGAAATATGGGCCAAGGACGGAGGCAATATTAGGAATTTTTGCTTCTATAACGCTTCTCCTTCTTCTAGCATGGGACTACTGTTGTTCAAGTTACATTTGGGCTCTGTCAGTGGGACTTTCTTAGGGCTGACCCTAGATAAAATTTGGCTTGAGTCTCTTTTATCTTTTTGAAAAAATCTTTCCTCTTTGACATTTCCCCCTCACCCCCATCCGGGTGTTTTGGGTTGCCTGCCCACTCTCTTCTTTCCCATGTTGGATGAAAATCCCAAGTAAACTCTTCAGCCTTGAGGGGTGTTGCACTTTCAGACAAAAACCTGAGGAAAGTGGCTAACCAGAGCACTAACTCTGCCGTGAGGAAACATTTCGATACTGCTAGGCAGACACTCATAGGCGGCATTGAGGGAGAGAGTAGGGCCATTAGCTTCCCAGGGCTGCCCTACCAAATTGCCTCAGATTTGGTGCCTTCAGATGTTTCAGTTCTGGAGGCCAGAAGTTCAAAATCTAAGTGTCAGCAGGGCCACGCTCCCTCCACACGAGCTCTAGGGGGAGGATATCCTTCCTTGCCTCTTCTGGCTTCTGGAGGTTTCGGGCCTGTCTTGTCCTGGGGGCTGTGTTCCTCCAGCGTCTGCCTCTGCCTTCACTTCTCTATGTCTCCTGTCTGTGTGTCTCTTGTAAGGACACTAGTCATCAAATTTAGGGCCCACCTGATTAATCCAGGATGAGTCCTCGTTCATTCCCCCAACAAGCCTTTGTGGAGTACGTACCATATACTCGGGACTGGGCCATGTCCGGGAACACAAGGATGGCCAAGATACAGTTCCTGTCCCCAGAAACGTGCACTTTAATAGTTGGAATACGAAGAGTATACTGATAGCTATAACATCTAGATTGCAAAATGTGGTGTTAGAGGTCCAAAGTGTGAGCCCTTGGGGATTATTTGGTGGGGAGGGTAGCTGGGGTAGGGTAGGCAAACATGATGAAAGAGACACTTTTATGGGTGAGAAGGCTTGAAGAGCTGAAACTTGGGAAAGGGCGCTCTAGGGACAGGAATAACATGAGCAAAACGGGGAGGCCAGAAATGGAGCCATGTGTTTGGGACACATGAAATAAATTTAATTTAATCCCCAGAACCATGTCAAGAGGTAAGTGATCTTGTCCCCATTTTACAGATATGGAAATGGAGTCTCAGAGAGGAAGTAACTTGCCTATGATCACACCGGTGTTAAATGGGGTTTCGCACCCCACTGGTCTGATTTCGCAGGTCCTCCCTTTGCCGCCACGTACCATCCCATAAGGAAGCTTCTGCCATTAGTTAGCCTCTGGAGACAAAGGGCCATGTAGAGAGGAATGCAGTTATTACATGGAGTCAAGCTTTGTAAGCCTGAGTCATTGGCCTTGACCCCATATCCATGTTCATGTAGAGCCAAGTGCTATTGACAAAGGCTTCCTAGAAAGGCAGAAGCAAACTTTTTTTTTTTTTTTTGGTGTGTCCTCCCAATGCCCAGTCTAGAATGGGCTCAGTGACTAGCGATCGATCTACAGTTGGGAAATGTAGACCCTCAGCTCTGAAGTGACCTTAGCTGGGCCTGGATTTGAGAAGGTCTTTGGGTAAATCACACAGCTGATTTGGTGGCAGAGCAGGTAAGAACACCTTAGTCTGGGTAGGGAAGGGGTCTTCCCCTGCCCCCGGTGTGATTTCATACACAGGGGGAAGGGCCTGGCGCTCAGATCGAGCCTAGGGTGTTGAAATTCTCAGCTATAATTCAGGTCTGCATATTTGAAGATTGTATCTGAAAAATAAAAATTATACATCTCCTGAAAGATGGGATCTCAGCTACTTATCTGAATAGAATAACAATTAGTGAAAGAGTGACTCAGGGAGATAGGGAAATTGCCTTAGTTGAGTCCCTCTGGCAAAATTCTAAACTAAAAGATTTTTATCCCAACTGGCATTGTTCTCCAACCCAATTTTGTTTTTATTAGGACTTTTCCTTGAGTCTAAAGAATGTGTGTGTGTGTGTGTGTGTGAGAGAGAGAGAAAGAGAGAGAGAGAGAGAGAGAGAAAGGAGGGGGGGCTCTGAGGACTCTTCCTTCATTTTCCCTGGAATACCATTCTTCTAGAATTTGCCGTAGCAGCATCAGTTAATCTGATCTAGTTCCTTTAAAACTGAACTCTCCCGAAGTTCTGGCATTGGTTCCAAGTCAAAGGGGAGGGCATCGAGCCCAAACCTCAGCGGGCCCCTTGAGATATGAAGATGAGTCAGTCAGGGGTCTTTGCGTCAAGGAACTTAAATCTGGTGGCGATAAGCCATGCAGATTTAACTGTGATGCAAGTTAGAGTGATAAGTGTCTTCATAAAGGGTGCAGGATACTGTGGGAATTCAGAGGACAGAAAGCTTGTGGAGTACAACTCTTTCTGCTCCCATAAACCCTCCATCCTGTGAGAATCCAGTCCAAAGATAAGCAGGAGTCCATTCTATCTCAGTAAAGCTGGGGGAAAAAATTGTAAAGATAAACAGAAAAAAACCGCAGATAGGTGGACATCCTCTTGTAGCAGGACTCTCAGAGCTCCTCTGGGCTCCGGCCACTCTGCACAGCTCACTTGTCCCTGTAGCCTTACCAGGTTTCTTGGCCGTTCCCGGCCGTGCCACGCATTTACACACCCCTGTGCCCCGGCTCTCTTCTCTTGCTCCTCTCCTCTCCTCCTTTCTGAGAGTACGTGAGTTGGGGCGCAGTGCGTGTGGAGGGGCAGAGGGAGAGAGAATCCTGAGCAGACTCCCTGGTAAGTGCGGAGCCTGATGCAGGGCTTGATCTTAAGACCCTGAGGTAGTGACCTGAGCTGAAATCAAGAGTCAGATGCTTAATGGACTGAGCCACGCAGATACCCCTTTGCTCCATTTTCTTGAAGGGCTTTTAAGAAGGAGAATGATGGGATCAGATATGTCCTTTAGCATATCTCTCTGGGGCTCAGGTGGAGGAGAGTCTGGCAGAGGCTGGAAGACCCATGTGGAGGCTCTTAGAGCTGTCCAAGGGAAACGAGGCAGGGTGATGAGGGACATTTGCAAAGTAGAGCCAGTGGGATTTAGTGGCATTTGGCTACAGGGAATGAGGGCGAGTAAGGTGTCTAGAATGACCCAGAGGTTTCTAGTTAGTTTGGAAGTCCCTCTCCTTGACGGGGACTGTGTCCTGTTCTTTATTGTACTCCTTGAGTTGGGGATAGGCCCTGGTCCAAAGTAGGCATTCAGTAAATGTTGGATGAATGAATCATTCGCCACTTTGGCAGGCTGAGTGTAATCAGTGAATTTGTATTCCCAGAGCACATGTTGACTGCTGGTTGGGACTGGGGTCCAGAAAGAACCCGTTTGTGGGGGAGTGTAGCGGTCTAGGAATTCAACCTTCACTGGGCATGGAATGATACGCACTTAATCGACAGTTGGCAGTGGAGATAAAGGTAATTCATTCTTTAATTCTCAGGCTTAGAGAATGGCTTATCTCCAGGGTTGTTTTAAACTCCCAGTACTCTAGTGTGGTAGCGACACTTTGGCCTGCCTTTTACAGAGACAGTCTGTGGTGGCCCCAGGCATGATCTCTGATTTAAAGTCAGAGCTCATGATACCCAGGTGTGCCCTCTGCAAGGTCATGTTCTTTCAGGCTAAATAACAGAAGGGTAACCTTCAGCTGGGTTCCCAAAGATGATTTCTTCCACCAGCAATCATCACTTTCCACACTGGTTTTGAATGCAGTCATTTCTTTAATCTGTATTCCTATCTTGATTAGTGAGAAATTAATGAGCGTGTAAGATTTGATTTAGATAATGATTAATTAGGGGAAAAGGCACCATTCTAATAGCTAGTCACTATTATATGCTAAGGAAATTAGTTAATATTTTTGGATGGCTAATTGACTTGTCCTCTGTTTAAAAAAAATCTTTTAAAAGTGCCTGGTATGTTTTTTTAGTTCATTAGTAGAGCAACCTGCACTTAATCCTTTGGATAATTTTAATAGGCATCTCTTACTTTCCCTACAAGTCACGAAGCAACCAGTTTGGGATATCACTCATTCTTTTGCTTAATATTACTTTAATGATGATATTACATCATTTTTTTAGCACAATGTACCTTTGTTAGCAAAAAAAGTAATCTGCCACAAAGCGGACCTTGGCAATGAAATGTGTCAAATCATCATATTCATATATATATATATATAGAAAAGATTTCAATTTTCATTGTTACTGAGCCCTGACGATTCCTCCTCTTCTGTTGCTATTTGAATATGTTTTATCTTGCTCTTAGGAAAGTATAAGGAATGAGGTCTACATTAATATTTCTTCTGTTCTTTATTGTGTTTTTAATGGGATTTTTGACAATTTATAGTCATTAGTAAAATTGCAGTTGAGTAAAATAACCAATGTATAGAACACAATAAAGGTAATTAGAGAACTGGCAGGCTTGAAGTGACCTTGAGGGGTTATTTAGTCCATTCCCAATTTCAGGCTTAAGACTCATCTGCCTACGCAGCTCTCCTCCACGCATTATGCTTTTGTTCTAGAAGCAGCAGTGGGCCTTTACTGCCTATGGGGCCAAGCCCACAGGTTTCTGTCCAAACTCACATTCTGCCCTGAGAAGCTAGCTGTGCCCCAGATTCCAGCTTCTCTCCAGGCAGGTTAGTCTTGCCCTAGTACGCTGCTGCCGCCAAACCATTGTATCCCTGGGCTTTTCCAAATCCTTCCCATCTGGCTCAATCCCCGCCTCCCCTAGAAGTCCCGTTTGGCTCCCACAGTCTCTGGTGAGCATTCATTTACCTAGCAAATGTTGTCCATAGGACATATTTTAAAAATCACCTTGACTGAGATAATTTACAAACAATAAAATATACCCGTGTTGAGTGAAGAATTTAATGAGTTTTTACAAATGTACACACCTGTGTAACTCCTAGCCCCAAAGAAAATAGAGACTCTTTCCATCACCTCAGAAAAGATATTGCGTATTTTGTCACCTTTTCTCTTCTCTAGCTATTCTTGTGTGAAAGTCTGGTCTCTTTGTGTGAGTTTTGTATTTGTTTATTTTAATGTTACTTAACCCGTGGTGTGCCAAGAAGGTGAGAGCTTTACCCACATCATCACATTCAACCCTTGCAATGACTCTATAAGGTAAGGGTTATTGATAATCCCCTTTTAGAGCTAAGGACAGAAAGACATGTGGAATTTCCATGACTACCCTTGCTTGCATAGTTAGCCAGTGGTGGGGTAGGACTACATTTATAAGCAATTCGACAAAGCGGGGAGGGGCACACCGTGATTGATCTTTTCCTGCCCATGGTGCCTGCCACGATGCTGACCTTCAGGCCATTTACTACTTGCTGATTTGGAATAAAATCCAATAAACAGATGTATTTAGACAGACCCATAGCACATTGTTCGCTCTCCTCTTCCAATTAGGGGCAAGGCTCAGGCTTGGAATGGGGTCTCTGGGTGAGTGTGTGAGCCTGTGGCTGCAAGTTCTTGAATGGAGTCAAAAAAGAACAAGAACTGGGCCCAAAGGATGGGTGGAGGTCAGGAAAGCAAGGCCACGGGTAGCCAAGGCTAAGCCATCCTTTGAAACAAGAGTACACATTAGGAAAGGGCCTGCTGTGGTCTCCCAGTGGCCTAGCCTCTGGGAGGGGGAGCAATGATAAGGGTGCCCAGTATGGGTCCATGTGGCAAGAATCCTCTAGAGGATTTATGGCCATAACCCAAATATCCCTTTTCAGCTGTCAGACCCAAACTCGGACCCAGTGTTCCAGGAAGACCTTGCCTCAAAATAATTCAAAATAAATTACTCTATAGTTCCTTCAAGTGAAACCTCTATTTATAATTGTGTATCTCCAAGATGTTTGGAAATTGATTTTTGTGGTATTTAAAGATATTTTTTCCAGGATCAAAGTTAAGCGCACAGATGTAAAATTTTCAGGGTCATCTGTCTCCTCTCCCTTGTTTTAGATCAGAGAGACACAAAGGTGGTTTTGTTTGTTTGTTTGTTTGTTTTTACCAGCGTTCTCAATCTGCGGCCCTCATTAATTCAACACTATATGCACAGGGCTGAATGGGATAGACGGGGCATCCCAAGGAGATGGGTGTCATTCTCTGTTCTTCAGGAATGGAAAATCTGGGAGAGGAGATTATAGTATGAAGGCACTTTTTAATCCTCCAAAATAAATGGGAACTAGCAGCCCTGTAATGACTTCAGTTAAAATTTTTTTTTTTTTAAGCATCTGGGAATCCAAAGTTATTAAGCTCCAAAGACTTGAACCTTTATGGCTCATTTGAATAGTCAATTGTTGAGCCTTCTCCTCATCTCCATCCCAGGCTATATTGCTTGTCTCTATTCCCATTTCCTAGCTGAATTCCATTTTTATATAAAAAAATGTGAGCACCTCTCTGATGAGTGTGGTCAATGATTACTTTTCCTTTCTGTCCAATAAAGGAGTTATTTCCCCTTAACCTTCTTTTGTTCCTGACATCCCTACAGAATGCTCTGCTATTTATTGTGTCTTTTGTAGGTTGCGTCTGAGTTCTTGAATTGGCCTTTCTGCTTTCATTCATACAAGTATGTACCAGTTCTTGGTGTACCTCCTTAGTCATTTGCACTTGGTTATTTTTTATTAATCCCACTTGAGATTTGGTTTCCAGAGTAATTCTCTGTTTCATTGATGAGGATTCCTCTCTAAATTCTTTCTTTACTTCTTTTGGTTCTGCTTTCTTTTATGCCTCTGTTCCTGCATTGAAATGGTTCATTTTTCATTATTGTCACTTCATTTAGGCATGTCTAGCTCTCCTGGTCCAGTTTGTTCCTTATGTTCTCTTGTGCTGGCCTGTGAGTTATATGAAATGTACTTAAAATGTTTTTCCCTTTGGCGTATATTTCCGTATTCCTGGCTTGGAAATTCGAAATTTGTTTCAGCTTATAGATGTGTTTATTTCCTCAAATACTCTAGCTACCTCTTAGCCCCCAGATCAGTTGTACTGGTTTATTGATTGCTCAGGTAGTGTTAACTGGGAGGGAAGGTAGATGTTACTCTATGTACATTTCTTATGCTACATCTTTCTTCATGATGTTTGAGATCTTTTCCCATAAATTCTCACTTGATATTTTGTTTCTCTCAAGATGTTTGACTCAATGAATTCTTGAGGGAGTGGGCATTTTTACAATGATAAGACCTGCCCAAGCCAGGGAAAGGGCCGCACTATGCAATCTCTAAGTTACTCTATGAGTTACCCATCAAAGGCAAACCAAACTGGTGTCATAGTGATTCAAAGAGGTGGTCCTGGGTTTCTGCAGGTACACTGAGTGGTGATTTGTTATTTCTGAGACCTAACAACTCATGGCACTTCACAGAGGAAAGATTTGAGCCCCATTATTTTGTGATTCCCGCTGGCTAGAGCTGGCTGCCGAATAAACCCTACCATTCCCGAAAACGGGAAGTCCTCACCAGCGGAAACTGAGAAACACAAAGGATTTTTTTTTTTTTAATAACATTGAATTTTATGAATGTATTCAAATACAGCTATTTTAAACACATATGACTTAGGCATCAGTTTATCAAGAAAGTAGATAAAACATTGTCAAATGGACAGGATCTTGGTACATGGCAAGTATCTTCTCTATAGGATTTTCCTATCTACACGTGTGTCCCAACCAACCTTGTTTCAATCTAGATTAGCCACTCTTCCCGAAGGGGACTCTTTGCCTTCGTGGTCCAGTAAACCGCATCACTTTCTATTCCTAGAATAGCATTATATTTTGCAACCTCCTGTAGAAAGAACACAGTGAGCTAGAACTAGCTCTGTTTTCTTTTTCAGAAGATAATCATAAAACCTTTAAGCTTAGACCGTATTTAATATCAGTTTAAGGCTTGTCTCTGAGATTGACATTTATAGGAGTTAAATCTGAACCCTGTGTCTCCAGACCCCAAATTGTATTTTGACACATTAAATATCACCTTTCCATCCAGAGCTATAAATTGCAGTGCTGGATTTGGTTTGGTGATATGTATTATCTGTGCTCTCCGTTGACTGCTTTTGTCAGCTCCCTTGAGGAAGGGGAAGGGGAGTGCTCGAAGTCCACATCCTGGACTCCCAACGGTGATGTCATGTGAGGCAACACTTGATGAATTTCATTCCTAAATTAAGAAAATAGAACTTGGACACATACATTAAGGTCGTGATTAACTGGAATTCCTAGGGAAATAAGCTGTAATAGAAAGAAATTTTCTGGTCACTTAGGACTAACTAGTCTCTTCCTGCACACACTCCCACCACCCCATTTTTTAAAATCTCAGTTGTTACAAAGCTGTCTAAAATGTCTGCGTATGCTTTCCTTCAGGAAGATTTGATGTTTATTACAGACCTCACAGGACTTTGGGAGAGTTTCCCCTCTACCTCATATACATGTTTTGTCATCTTGACTAACTATGCTGCTTTATTGCACTCATTTCCTATGTCTTCGGTATTTATCTCTGGCAACCCCTTTAGACAGTGAGCTCTTTGGGGTCAGGACCATGTCTCTCTTGTTCAACGTGGGACCTTCACCACGTAGCACAGTGCTTGGCACCCAGACCTTGAGTCCGACTGAGTCCTCTGAGAAGCTGATGCCAGTAGGGCCCTACACATATAAGGGGTTTCTGAGGGAAAACATTTGTGAAGGAAAAGGAGCAGGGAGCTGAAGGATGCTGGAAGGACCCTCACACTGTGGTGTAGGTCTGACCCTGTGGAGGAGGGTGCGAAAGAAGGAAGGTAGAGTAGGAAGAATCTTTGACCGCAGTAACGTTTTCAGAAAGTTTTGTCAAGGTCAATGGGGAGTCCTTGAGCCCAAATCCCCGTCAGCCGAGGCCCATGCTCACAGAACTTAGCATCTTTGTTATGCTCCGACATCGGCTGGGGCAGGCCCTGGGGATGGTGGCCCAGATGCAACATGGCGGTGAGTTCAGAGCGCAGCAGCTGGGACCATCAGTTAGTTACATGCAGCACAGTAGGAGGTCTGAGATGCGCATGCTCACCACAGAAGGATCTCGACAAATGCTGGTTGGAGGAAAAGTCTGAGTACAGTGGGAGTTACAGAAGAGGAGGGAGATTGGACTTAATATTTGCTAGTATTAGCAGAAGATACAAAATCAGGGAATGCCTCATCATTTCCTTCGTCTCTCTTTAGATGATACCTTATGAAAGAAGCCTTTCCTGACGATCCTATTAAATAGAATTGTTGCTGCCACTACCATCTACCCTACCTCCCTGACTTTGGTTTTTAAACATAGAAAAAAGAACAGTTTTATTGAGGTACGATTAACATACAATAAAGTACATATTTTAAGGGTATAATTTGATAATTTTGACACATGCATATAGCTAGGAGACAATCACTGCAGCCAAAATTATGAATCTATCCATCGCTCTGCCAAACTTCCTGACTCTGGCCCCGTCCCTGCCCTGTGTCCCCTCCCCAACAACCACTGAACTGCTTTCCGTCACTACTGGTTAATTCTCATTTGGGAGACTTTTGTATAAATGGAACCGTAGAGTATGTAGGGTTTTTGTGATGTGGCTTCTGTGGCTTTGCATAATGTTTTCGGGGCCCGTTGCCGTGGTAGCATGGATCGATAGTTTATTCCTTTGTATGGCCGAGTCATAATCCACTGTATGTATATACCACAACTTGTTTTGCTGTCCTTCCGTAGTTCTATTTTCTCTGGAGTACTCATCACTACTTGGCTGTGTGTGTCAATATATACACAAACTATACATATACACAACATATATACAAACTATATATGCATGTCTGTATATATCTGTTATATCCAGGGTGCTTGGCACATGGTAGATGCCCAATAAAATATTTGTTGAATGACTTTCATCTACGCCCCTGGCTTGAATTTTCATTTATATGCTGTGAAGACCTCCACCGGAGCAGAAATGCCTTGTGTCCCCAGGGGAGAGCTGAGAATGACAAAGGTTTCAGTCATTGGGATACTTGGCAGATGATCTTTATTAACTGAGATACAGAACACAAGAGATGGAACTGTATGTGTGTGTGTGTGTGTGTGTGTGTGTGTGTGTGTGTTAATTACATAGAGATCAGTTTGGAATAGGCTGAATTTGAGATGCTCATGGAGAGGTTGCAGATAGGAAGTTTTCGAGCTCAGAAGAGAGGTGAGGGCTGGGTTAGGGAGTTCAGCAGCCCCATAGATGAGATGAGATCATGTGTGGGGGGAGACGTAGAACGCAGGGAGGGTCAGTAATGTTAAAGTGACAGGCAGAAGAGGAGGAAAAGCAGATAAGAGTAGCCATAGCAGTAGGGGTATGTGTGTTGGCGGGGGGCAGGGGTAGGTTCACTATAACAAGGGAGGAGGGGAGCCTTTTAAGAAGAAACTGGTCAAGGGATGCCTGGGTGGTCAGTTGGTTAAGCAGCTGCCTTCGGCTCAGGTCACGATCCCGGCGTCCTGGGATGGAGTCCCACATCCGGCTCCTTGCTCAGCAGGGAGCCTGCTTCTCCCTCTGCCTCTGCCTGCCATTCTGTCTGCCTGTGCTCGCTCTCTCCCCCCCCCCTCTGATAAATAAATAAAATCTTAAAAAAAAAAAAAGAAGAAGAAGAAACTGGTCGACTGGGAGGGATGCCACCAAAGGTCACATTGGATGAGGACTGAGAAGAGGTTCTGATTCCCTAATTTTGGAATAAGCGAGGAGATTCTTAATTCGACAACTTTTTATGGAGTTGCAGAAATAAAAAGATACCATGCATCATAAGCGAGATGCAAGGAAGTGACTTAGGAGTTCAGAGGTCGATATTTGAATAGCGCTAGAATGTTGTCGTTGTAAGGGATTTTGGTGATTGTCAAAATGTTGATGTTGTCCTTTGGAT
Source organism: Mustela nivalis (assembly GCF_964662115.1). Classification (NCBI taxonomy): domain Eukaryota; kingdom Metazoa; phylum Chordata; class Mammalia; order Carnivora; family Mustelidae; genus Mustela; species Mustela nivalis. Next base: position 16,774,944 of record NC_139040.1, read on the forward strand.
ATTTCCTCTGTGAATCTTACCCCAGACCTTTAGTTAACAACAGCAAAGCTTTGATAAGATATTGATGTTTTAATCATTTATCCCAAAAAGCCACACCGGGGTGGCAGACATACATTTCATTAGGAAATCATAACTGGAATTTTGAAAATTGCCTCTTGGTTGTGCTCTCATTCATAAATTATAATCAAGAAAAATAAATTGTAGGAGTGAAGATTAATCTTTTAACGGACAAATTAAATATCGGTGTTCAATGACGTCTACTTGGTGCTATAAATTGGTTTGTGCAGAATTTATGAGTCAAACCTAGGCAATTAATTCTAATGGTTATTCAAAAAGAATCAGTCATAAAGATAATTGGGAGAAAGCAGGGATTCGTTAAGATAAACACTAATTTTGAATAATCAAGATTTTACTGTATTTTAAAAAATGCATTGTCTTGCCTTATTCACTTCGTGTATGTGTGTGTGTGTGTGTGTGTGTGTGTGTGTGTGTGACATTCTGTTTACTGAAACGTGAAACCCTTGTTTGTTTCAGGATCAGATCTGCAAGTATGTCTCCCCAAGGGTCCAACATGCTGCTCCAGAAAGATGGAAGAAAAGTACCAACTGACCGCGCGCTTGAACATGGAACAGCTGCTTCAATCTGCAAGTATGGAGCTCAAGTTCTTGATCATCCAGAATGCCGCAGTTTTCCAAGGTGAGTGCTGGGGATCATTTTAGACGTGTGCCCCTTGGCATCATTCTCTGGGCGCTGGGCTTTCAGATGCTAAGTCTAATTTATAAATGACCATGCCAGCGTTAACACTTGACAGAGAAACCTCCCAGTGAGAGATTCTGTTTCAGGAAAAGCACAGCTTTTAGAGACACTGTGTTTCACTCTTTGGAGAGGCAGGCATTGTCCAAAGTCATTGTCCAAGGACATTCTGTTTACCTGTGTGCGATGGCTACAAATCCCTACAGAAAGGGTAAATGATATCTTCTATCAACAAGCCCCGAAGACCAGTTTAAAAAAAAAAAAACAACAAAAGAGGTTACTTAAATACCAGTTTTCTCCAGGCGTGGAATGGTTGTGGAACACGCCTGAACTCCTTCTGACCACGGGGACCATTTCCAGAGAGATCTGGAGCTTGGCTCAAAGGCGCTATGTTTTCTCATTTGTGTGAGTGGACCACCTCTTCTTTCTTTGTGAGTCTCCATCTTTACTACACCTGTGTGTGACTATAAAGGGACCTGTGGTGGCATTGCCAGGATGGGTCAGAAATTCCATTTCTCCTCACTGACCAGTAGGACCAACCCAGCAGGATGGAGAATACCTCCTTCAGTTCAAAGACCCAGCTAGGAATGTTGACGACATGTTCTCTGTGTATTTGTTCCTTTAGTCTTTGCAATAACCCTAGGAAGTAGGTCTTACTTTCAGCATCCCCATGTAAGGGATGAAAAGCCAAGGCACAGAATGGTTAAGTAATTTGCCTGAGGCCACATAACTAATTAATGGGGGGAAATCAAGATTTGAACCCAGGCGGCCTTGCTCTTAGAGCCTATATTTTTAACTACCTCGGTATGCTGCCTCTTGGGAGGGGAAATTAATTACAGATATTGGGGCTTGCTTCTGTCTTCCCTGAAGCACAGGACACCAGCTCTCTTTTTCTTGCTCTACAGAGAATTGGAGTTTAGATAGAAAAATCTCTTCTGATGACCTGACGTTCCAAATTTGTAGGTTTCTGGCACCTTGTTAAGGATTAACCTCTTTGAATTGTAAGGTAGGTTGATTATAGCTTATTTTGTGTATTGCAAGGAAAATCTTAGAATTAGCTAAGAAAATTATTCCAATTAGCTAATAAAGCCTACATTCATGATAGTTCCCTGGGTCAAAGCCTCAGGGAATGTTGGGTTGATTATATGAAATACAGTATAGAAGCGTGAGGTATTTGTTCACTTACGTATGCCGTCAGACTCTTGTGAAGAGTTTGTGGAGACTAACAATTTGGCGATCAAATGAATAATTGAAGCTGGTTTTAAAAATACATGTGCCATTCATGTACTTCTTAGATTGGTTTTGGAGCTGAGCTGCTGACTGAAAGTGGGGTGGTAAAAAGTGATGGGACAAGAGAATTTTGTCGAAGGCAAGAGCTGAATCTGACTCTTTGGGGGTGTTCAGGGGCTTTTCAAAATGGAGTGTGAGTGGTTTCATTCGCAGAATAACCAGGCCCACTGGTGTTACCTGACAGCCGTGGGCCTGCTGGAGGCGGGCGGGAGAACGAGCACCCCTGGTAGTCCACTGTGTGGAGTAGCGGTAATGGCTGCCCTCTGAGGGCCTTGGGTGTCAGCCCTTCTGTCTCTGCCCAGTCCTCCATCTTTTTTTCCAGTCTTCCATTTTGCATATTGTGTTTTCTAGGCACGAGATGAGGAGAGAAAGGAAGTTCTGACCAGATTTTGATTGGCTTAGCGTGGAGGTTGGACACTAGTCATGTGGACAGAGGCTGGAAAGGGGGGAGGGTAGCACCTACTACTTGTATCTTTTCTCTCTTTTTCTCACACACACACATGTACACACACAAATATGTATTATTTCTCCAGTTGTGAACATAGGAGGACAAGTCTGGCAAAGGAACATGGAGACAACTCAGTGATGTCTGAACTCATGGCTGGGGCCTTCTACCTCATCACCATATGGACTCAATTCTTTCTCTTGTTTCATTCCCTTATTCTTTCCCTGCTTCCCATTTAGAGCAAATATACCCCATAAGAAAAAAGAAACCATGGTCCCAGACCTCAAGGCAATTATGCCATGTTTGTAGAAACATCGCCCCCAAATTCTTTCTGTAACGAACATTGGGAGGGACAAGACGAAAATCAGGGACCGAGGCAAGCTGATGTATTATTGATGGCTAAAAAAAAGAGAGGAGCCACTTTTGTCCCCCTTATGATTACTTATTATTCTGACGAGCTGGAATTGGGAGGGCCCAGTTGTTTCTTCCATAAAATACACTCCCTCCCCAAGATTCCGGTAGACCAAATCCTTGCTCCAATAATTCAGCTCTATGAAATTTGATGCAAGCTATTTTCCCCACCACATGAAGTTGAAGAAAGCTCATCTTGATATTGGCCTAGATCCACAATCTCTTTAGGATTCCCTCACTCGTCCACACTGGGGGTATTTAAGCAGCGAATGCTTTCTGCAAATATGTGCACAGTTCCACGAGCAATCCTTACTGCCTCAATTTGGATTTTATGTCTTCGTTTGCAAGAAGCCTTTGCCCTCATAAATGAGCCTGGGGCCCTTCGCTACAGCGGTTGGAGTGCTCTCTTGCTAATGTTGTTTTGATAATGATTGAAGCATTAAAAAAAAAGTTGTTCTTTATTTTCAATCTTTGCATTGCCTCGTTTCCTAAATTTAATTTACTCAGATGTGCTTAGTAAAATGGGGCAGCACAATCGTTTTTTGTTTCTGCTTAATTAATTCTTTTTGAAAAACTCCACTATAAGATTTTTGTCTCTTTTTCTTCTCCCCTACCTCATAATAATTACTATGATAATACTACTAATGGCAATTTATTAAATGCCTGCTATATGATGCTTACTTTTACATAATTCTCTCGCTGGATTTTCCCAGCAGCTCTCTGAGGTTCCTACTGTAATTATCTCCATTTTACAGATGAGGAAACTCACTGATGCCTTGGCTTCTTCCGGGCTGTCATCTGACATGGTCTTCCTAATTAATGTTTTATCCTCTCTCCGTCACCTTTGCACGTTCAATCCTGGAGCTCTGTTTTCCTTGCAGGATGGCATTCTAACTGTCAAACGTGTCCCATCAGGGAGTATTTGAGGGGATAGGCCTAGGAAATTTTTCTGTATTTTGGATGATTCCAGTCTTCCCCAAGGTACCCCTGACTTTGAGGGAGAACACGCTTCAGCTTTTCTGGAATTTGCCTAACCCGCAAGAAGCCAGTTCAGCTTCTTCAGAGGGGAGAACTAGAGTGGTTAAGCAGAAGACATCCCTGTGCTCCTGGAATGCTATAGAGCTCCTGCTGAGGTCACTGAGAAATTCTCAGGCCCTCGTTCGTTCAGTACCCACTACTGTCCCACATTTGTGTGTGGTCTTTTTACAGGCCGGATTTTCTAGTTTTCTAGCAGGCGGTAGGTTAAGGAGTTAGGTGGAAGGATTATGGAAGAATGCCAGAGGGAGGTATCTATGAACAGCAAGAAGTTATGAGTGCCAGGAAGGGTGGAAAAACATGAAAGTAGACTTGGGGGCTCACTGAGTGGGGCAGTCCAGAGGACATTCAGTAGAGGGGGATAACCTACGTGCCTCAGTAGCCCCTGTATTATAGGAGGGGCAATAGCCCATGTCTGTAGTGACGGCTGCGAATCAATAAAGAAAGATCAAGTTACTTGCACCATTTTTCTTTTCCTTCACATTTTCATTTGAAGGAGCTAAAATATATTTGGGGGAGTATGTGTCTGAAAGGCAATGGAAGAAACACTGGGCTTGGAGTCAGAGCATCTCAGTTCTAATTCTAGTTCTGTCTTGGTAAGCTTTATGAATACAGGGGCTTACTTTGATTCCATTAGCCTCAGTTTTGTGATCTGCAAAATGGGGGTGATAATTACAGTCCTGCTTACCTCCTAGGGGAGAGGTAGTGTATATGAAAGTGTCTTGAAAACTGTAAAGGTCCATGTCCCAGCATTATTATCTCTAAAGCTATTACCTCGAAAGCACCGGGGATGCCAGATAAATGGCACATGTCCATTACAGACATGAGCCCCAGTAAAGCTGGAGGCCATGATGCAATTCACCCACGTTTGCCTCCTACAGTGGATATCCCGTGCACAGGTGAAAGAGCACTTAGGTAAAGTAGCCTTTGGAAAAGGGGTCTGTTTTGTACCTTCGTAGATGTGAAACTGTGCTGTTCAAAATGTCAATACCGCCAGGAGCTAGCCTTTCTTCCCCAGCCTCCTGAAGCTTCTCTTCTGGCCCCTATCTGGAATATTTTACACACAAACAAGCAGCTAGAGTGGGAGGGGTTTGTCACATTCAGGCCATATTTTAATTGCATTGTCTGGCCTGTGGAATCATGGCGGGGCTGGATGGTTTTCTCCTACCTCTTTTCTATGGCAGAGACGACACATTTCCACATGCGGGGGGCTGTGGTGAGAGGGGGACAGGGTTTCTGTGCTGCTGTTTCTTCACTCCCTTGTTTCCCATTTCCATCTGCTCTTGGCAGTTCTTATACTTTTTTTTCCCCTGTCAGATTCCTGTCTCTCCCACTCCCCCTAAATAAAATTGACCTTGGGTAGAACACCCTTTTCCATCAGCTCAGAGCAATTTCTCTAGTCATTTCTGCTTGAAATAACTGTTCAGGCAAAGCTTTTTTTTCCTTCGCAGTGAATATGTGACTAAATAATTGCTTGGATGTTGATAAACATGTTTTTGAGATTCAATCATTTGTTCATTTAGTTTTTATAATGTTGCGGGGGGGTTTTAAGTTAGCACTGAGCAATTTTTCTCCATTTCACAATTTTTCCCCTTGACTAGTCTGACAGCTCTCCTGCGCATGCTCCAGCTGTGTGCGGGCTGAGCTCCAGCGAGTCCCTGACTCTGACCACTGGCCATCCTGTCACAACCCTTGCTTCCTTGAAAATAATGTAGGGGGAATAATTACACTGATGTCTAATCAGAACTTAATTCATTTGCCAGAGCAAAATGTAATAACATTAAACTGGATAGAAGAATTTTAGGAACGCAAGCCATGACCATGAGTCAGGTTATATAGCCTCAAAAATGTAAATTATTAATCAAACCACTCATCTGTACAGCAAAGCTCTAGTAATCCCATTATAAAAGGGTGAATTTCTCATCAGAGCTCAGAAGATGCTGGCTTTAATTAGTGTACTTTCATGGCGCTGACTCAAAGAGATAGTTAACTTTGGTTACAAAGTTTTAAAAAAATGCGATTCTTTAATTATTAGTGCTATGGGACAAACAATTGGAAACTGGGTGTTTAAAGTCATTTTCATTTCATACTTAGAACTTTCGGATTCAAGTGGGTTTCAAAATTCTGTGGCTCTTGCAGAGCCAGAAGCTGGGGGAGTTATAAACCTTTACTGTGCCCTCTTATTGATTTAGAAAAGTCAGTCATTAGGCTGAAAACTCTTTTTAATAAAAAGAGCTTAGAAAAATGACTCAGTGTGCGGATGGAGACTGTTCTGCGGCCAACATGAGGTGAGGAGATTATACAGATTAACTCTTTACCGCAGCCCATGCCCCTCCATTCAACAGGGCTCTGGACACACTCCCCACGGCTGCCATGCTCCTGCCCACTTTCTCACTAGTGGGCCCAATGAAGCAAATTAAAGGACATTGTCCCTGTCCTCGAGAAGCTTCCAGGAAAAATAACCACTTTTGCCTCCCGTGATTACTCCCTACCCTTCCCCGCCCCCACTGGGATTTGTTTACTTTCTGAAAACATATGTTCCTCCTCCTCTTTCTGTCTCACTGAGTTGCTGTACCTGATATCGGTATAATGAAGCATATGTTTGAGAGGTTTGAATTCTCCTGTCAGTAGAGTGGAGGTAGAAATGATTTTCCTTTAAGCTGGAAGCAGTAATGTAGAAATTAAAAACACCTTTGCCTCTGTTGACTGTGAGAGGCCTCCAGGGGCTGAGTTGTGGCCCCACACCCCTCCTTCTTCCTCATCCCGGTTTCCAGTCAGGCACCAGGTCTTGTTTCTCGCTTCACATTCCCTCGCATCTTCTTCCTCCACCCCATTCCCCTCTGCCCTCTCTGGGTCTCAGCGGTCTCACACTGATGCCCGCTGGCCTCGTCTCTGATTTGAGTTCCAGGCTCCATCAGCTCACACCTAGACTACCAGCAAAGGTGGAACAAAGTGCCAGGCCTTTGGACTCTTCCTTTGGTTCCCCGTCCAGCTCCAGAGTGTGATGATTAAGAAGGCAGGCTCTGGAGTCATTTGGGCTGGGTTTGAGTGAGTCTGGGTGGGGATAGGTAGGACAAGTGGGGTGACTGTGGAGAGAAGGAAGTTGAGGGCTTAGGCCAGGGAGGCCAGCAAGACTGGTATCTGGTAGGCAATTATTAATGTTCAAATTTTAATTTAATTTAGAAAAAGATATGCGCTGATTTACCTAGAATCAAGCAAGGCTCCTCTCCCAACATGTGCTGAGTTGTTGGGAATCAAATGGAAAGTCTCCTCTTCGAAAGTGTTCTACTGGCATCATCTCATTGAAACCTCACGGCAGCCGTCTGAGGTTGATACTATTATTAGCCTCACTTCACCTGGAGGAAGTGGGGCTTTCGAGAGACAAAGTGACTTGTCTAAGGTCAGCCAACAAATGGCAGAGGTGGCAACTGGGAACCTGGGAAGGCCAGCTCCGGAGACTGGGCCCTTAACCACCATATATTATATATTATATATTATATATTGCCTCTGTGTATTTTGTTTCATGGTCATGGGCAACCTTTCCAATTCTAGCTTGCTTTCGTGCAAGGGGATTCTGTTGTACTTAATTAGAAAACATTTGCTGAGCAAGGACCTAGCATGTCTGGAGGCAGGCGTTGTGGGGGATTCAAAGATAAAAAACACTTCCTGCTTACCTTCAACTTCTAGAAACCAAGATTTTTATACACGAATAACTCAGGTACAAGGCATCCTAAGAGAAATGCTGTGAGAAACATTTAGCACTCCCCAGTCTTCCATGGGGAGTAAGGGTAGATTTAGGTTTTGTGGGGCCCAAAGCTTATACAATCTCGGGGCCCTCTTTAAGAAAAAGAAGACAAAATAAAAGCTACAAAATGCCCCTGGCTCTTCCAGACGGAGGATCACAAGTGTGGGTCCCTAAAGCTTAGGTTTCAATAGCTTCCCACGAAACCCGCCTCTGTATGGGAGTGTGAGGTTGGAGAAGATTAATTCCAACTAGAGGGTAGAGGTTCTTGGAGGAGATTGCCTGTATGAATTCCCCAGCAGACATGGCTCTTGATCAAAGAGAAGGTCAGGTGAGGGAGTTAGGTAAATCAGCGCATATCTTTTTCTAAATTAAATTAAAATTTGAACATTAATAATTGCCTACCAGATACCAGTCTTGCTGGCCTCCCTGGCTAGCCTTGTAGCATCTCAGCCTTAACCTCTCGAAAGAGCAAGATGCCTATGAGGCATGCAGAGAGGAGTGTAGTGTGACAGACGTGTGCTTGGGCTTTGGGGGGACTGGAGTCAAAGTCCCAGATCTGCTAAGCTCTCTCTTTGTGACTGCAGAGCAAGTCAGTTCTCTCCGAGCCATTAATTCAGCAGGGTTAATTCAGAAGAGGGCTGTGAAGAGCTCAACTCTGTATGGGTCTGTAGGAATCAAATGCAGGGCAGCCATTATTTCTGTTATTCTCGGTTGTATGTTTGTCAGCATCATTGTAGATGAGGTGGAATATCTTTCTTTGCTCTGCGGCATTGACGGTGACATATCTGGTACATATACTTTATTAAAAAATGCTTTCTGTGCTTTTATGTAATTATGATTCATATAAAAAAGGTTCCAGCATATTGACTCCTAATCATATCATTCAGAAAAATATTGCTTATAACCTTTGTATGTGTTTTCTTCTTTTTCCTCTCTGTGTGTGTATGCATGTACGTGTGTGTGTGTGTTTGTGTGTGTGTACTTAAGACTAGATAGTATGCACTCTCTAAATAGTCCCCTAGTGGTCTGAATGAGTTAACATAACCTCAAGATCTAACTAGCAATGGCAGACTCTGATTCCATTGGGTTGCATTAGGAGAGGAAGGAAAACAAAAATGGTAAAATGAACCAGGATATTTATGATGCTTCCTCTATTTGTGGAAGTTCTTTAGCATTAGTACTGGACCTGATTAACTGAAATGTAATCATTGGACTAGACCAGGTCCCACAGTACTCCCTCTCTTGGGATCCTGTGTTTTTCCTTTCTAACACTTACCAAGTTTGTAGTGATCCATGTATGGATATTTTGTTAACACGAGTCTCCTTTACTGGAGAATGATCTCTCTGAGGGTAGGGCCAATGTGTAGTCTATCTCATTGCTATAGCCCCAGGTGAGATATTAGAAAATACTCACCCCAGGGGAGTGTGCACATGCACATGTGCATCTATGCATATACAGAATTAAAAGAAATAATATCAATAGAAACAGATTTCCAACTCTTCTGCATCCTTTGCAGCAAGTACCACTAGGACCAAATAGAAAAAATAAATACAACCTGTTGCCTGAGGCATTTATTTTCAGGTTTTATTTATTTATTTTTATTTTTTTAGAGAGACAGAGAGTAAGCCAGGCATGGTGGGGAGGGGCAGAGGGAGAAGGAGAAGAATCTCAATCAGGCTCCATGCCCAACACGAAGCCTGATGTGTGGTTTGATCTCATGATCTTGAGATTATGACCTAAGCCGAAATCAGAAGTCGGATGCTTAACCGACTGAACCACCCAGGCACCCCTGTTTTTAGGTTTTAAACTCCACTCAGCTAGAAGATCTTAAGAGTGTAGCTAATAGGTTGAAGCTTTCCCATTTTGAGATGAAATGTCCTATGCTATACCTGAGCTTCAGCCTCTGCTTATGGCCTCACCAATCCCTGGCTTGCTGGGTGTCTTTTCTTCCAGCCTGATCTAGGCTCTTCACAGAGCACTGTGAAGAAGGCTCAGTGCCACGGATTTACACTTTGTGACCAAGAATCATGAGACTCGCGACGCTTGTCAGCTTTTCCAAATATGCTCTTATGTGTCATTCCTGATTATAATGTCACTTAAAAGTAATAGAGCAAACTTTTTTTCAGGATATTCTTTTTAAAAAATAAGTTTTGGGGTGCCTGGGTAGTTCAGTGGGTTAAAGCCTCTGCCTTCGGCTCAGGTCATGATTCCAGAATCTTGGGATTGAGCCCCGCATCGGACTCTCTGCTCAGCAGGGAGCCTGCTTCCTCCTCTCTGCCTGCCTCTCTGCCTACTTGTGATCTCTGTCTGTCAAATGAATAAATAAAATCTTTAAAAAAAAATAAGTTTCGACTACACAAATAAGTACCACAGGAGTCTGCCCTCACCAGTTTGTGGTTTTACTTTCCATGGGGTCAGTTGCCTGAGGTAAACCCTAGTCTAGGATCAGATGATTCTCCTTCTGACAGATTGTCAGAAGGACAGTAGTAGCCTAACACTATAGAACCATGCCTATGTTACCCACCTCACTTGATCTCGTCACGTGGGCATCTTATCATCTCACATCGCCACAGGAAGAAGAAGGGTGAGTACAGGACCATCAAATGCTTTTAGAGAGAGCCCACATTCATATAAATTTTATTACAGTTTATAGTTGTTATTCTATTTTATTATTAGTTATTGTTGTTAATCTCTTACTGTGCCTAATTTATAAGTGAAACTCTATCATATATATGTACATATAGGGAAACGTAGAGGGAAAAACATAGTCTATCTAGAGTTCAGCCCTATTCATGTTTCAGGCACCCACAGAGCATCTTGGAATATATTCCCATGGATGAGGAGGGGAACTACTGTACATGTTTATTGGGAAAATGAAAAAACACAAAAAAGTGGAAAATAAAATGACTTACATTTTAGCCCCCAGAGGATAAGTACTATTACCATTTTGGTATATAATCTTGCGTACTTTGGTTCAGTGTTATACATATATGGGTGTATGTATATATTTAAAAAAAATGGATTATATAGCTTTCTCATGTGATATAGCCTTCTTTCCATGTCAATAATGTTTTTCTATAATACAATGTAGTATTGTATAAACATAGTATTTAGAGGTCACATAGTACTTAGCCCCATGGCTGTCTCACATGTTATTAGTCCAATGTTCTTTAACTGCTAGAAATTTAGGGTACTTTCACTAAACTGTAGTGAGATAAGTAATGTTCATATAACTGAATATTTATACACATCCTTAATTATTTACTCAGGATAATTTCCTGGAACTAGGATTGCTGGGTCAGAGGCAATAAAGTTTTTAAGGTTTCTCACATTTATTTCCTCTTTTTGCCTGACCATTTGCCATTTTACGGTAATCCTACTTTGGGTGAAAAATAGTACTCTTTTGTTACTAGGGAGATTTGATGTTCGTATGTACTTTTTATTTTGTGAGTTTTGTTGTTAATATTCTTTTATCATTAAAAAATTAGCTATTCATTTTTTCTTATTGAGATGCCCCTTTCTTATTGATTTGTAAGGGCTCTTTATATATTCAGGATGCTAACCCATTTTATGTGTTATTAATTGAATTTATTGCTTTGTTTATTAGATTTTTCATTTTTTATGGGGGTTTAAAAACATCTTCAGTCAATGTATCAATGTCTTCCTTTGGTTTCCAATATATTCTTTGATTATTTATCGATTGGTAACAGCTTTGGCATGAATCAAAGATGTGCTCTATTTCCTGTTCTGACACTAGCTATGTGAAAATTGGTAAGTAATTTAGTGTCTCAGTTTGTTTTTGTATGCGCAAGATAACACCTCACCGGCCAACCTGCCAGAGCTTTTATGGATCAGAAGAGGTAAGGTATATGAAAATGCCTTCAACATTTAAAGGATTATTTTTGTTGTTATTCAGCTATCCCCTGACACTGACTATTAATCTGAATTAGTTCATTTTTACTGTACTGAAAACAGCATTGCCTTTCCTTCCCCTGGATCTGAGATCTTTCTGGCCACTTAGTAGGAAGTAGTCTTGGTCTACAAGTACACTGGAGTCTGTGCTCTGGTAGTTGGAGAGGTGCTCAGACGGTGGTGAAATGTTGCCTGCCATCAGTCTCTGCCTGGAGCACGGATTCTGGGCATCCATCCCACCTTCCCAGCTGGGGAAATGGGCTCTGGAACTACTCTTTGATGTAGTATGTGTGTTTACTTCTACATGCCCCCGCCCTTGAAGGATAGCTAACGAAACCCATTCAGTGAGGCCAAAGTGTCTGTTCCTGTCCAATAGAGTAGTAGGTGGGGGAAAACCCAAAAGCCTTCTGTTCACACTCCTATTCCTTGGGGACTAGAAAAACAGTACTCTTTCTAGTAATTAATATTTGAAACAGATACACTGGCCTATCAGATAAATCAGTGGTTTAGCACAGTTTTGTGGTACACATTCTGTTTATTGGGACAACTTTTTTTTTTTTTAAACCACGAGATGACCATAATTCCCCCTCTCTAAATGCCAGATTAAAAAACTCAGAGAGACAAGAAAAATAATTAAAATATCTCATGTATCAAAGTAATCATTAGTAGAAAAATAAAGTATGTTCTTTCTGGCAAGCTCTGCCAGATGGTTGAGATGGCTTATAGTAGGAGAAGATGCTTAAATGATACATGTATTATTTCAAATATAACCTTGAGGAGTTTTGTTTTTGTTTTGATGGGAGGGGAAGATAGTGTATGCTTTCATAACTCAAGCCTTCCGGAAGGTCAGAGGCCTCTAGAAAGTTGGTGAAGTTAGATACTTGAACTCATCTGAGTCATTTCCATGCAGGAGAAGTGAGGTTAGCTTACTGAATGTCTACTGTGTGTTAGGTTTGATTAATCTTGATAACAGTAATGATACTGTTAGGTATGACTATTGCAATTTCACAAGAAATGGAAACTGGAGTTAAGAACTATTAAGCAATCTGCCTTAGGCCACATAATCAGTAAGTGGCAGCATTAAGTTTCTAACTTCAAAGTCATTGAACCACACTGTCTTCCTCGTCCTTAGAAGACAAAAATAAGCCTTAGCAATTCATAAAAGTGATCATGATCAGGGTGCCTGGGTGGCTCAGTCGGTTAAGCATCCGACTCTTGATTTTAGCTTGGGTTGTGATCTCAGGGTTGTGAGATGGAGCCACACGTTGAGCCCTGCGTCGAACTCCATGCTGGGCGTGGAGCCTGCTTGGGATTCTCTCTCTCCCTCTCCCAGTGCCGACCCCCCCTCCTTAAAAAATGATCATGATCATAGTTTGAAAAATAGAAAGTGCTGTTGAAATCGGTACAGTAATGGAGAAATAAACAAAATACCCCAAGAATGGCCCCCCAATTTTATTTGGCAGAAGGCTTCAAATTCCACTGCCGTGAAGCAGTTCTCTGTAGGGACATACTAGGGTGGGTTAACTGTACCCTGATGTTCTGTGGCATGTGGCAACCTTTCCTATTGCCTCATACGGAATCGCACACACACCCTTCAGAGTTCATTTTAGTATTCAGCCTGACATGGAAAGGGGCTGCTACTCTGACAAACACGATCTGGCCAGATGTTATTATTTTGCACTACATTTAATTTCTTCCTGCCAAAGATTTAGGCTTCTTTTCCCTGATAAAGATCAGGGGAAATTGTCTGGTATTTACAAAATCCCATCCAGGCGTATCTGTTACAATGTTCACTTAGCAAAGTTTATTAGATTATTAGGGCTTTAAACCCTTGGGCTCTTTCGTTATTGAAATTAAAAAAAGAAAAACCCAAACATCTTCAACAAATTTAAGTGGCATAATTAGGCCCTGGACTTGTGTTACAGGCATTTTGGAATTATGAAAATGATTTAAATAGTATTTGCTTCCTGAGAAACTTGCTGAGTTTGACAGGGATGAAAGGAAAGTGGTTATGCTCCTTTGGTCTCCCGAGTTCATGGGGAAAGTGATATCTGGAACTGAAATAAATTTGCTATAGTAGTATAGCAAAATTATTCCCATAAGTAGTTAGCCATACCACACAGGGCCTCTCTTTCTTGGCCTAGTTAAAATGCGGGCACCACAATATTAGAGGAACATCTGGGTCTGTCACTTCCTTGCTGATGAAATCCATTTAGGGTAACACTGAACCAGACCCCTTAAACGTTAATTCTTGGCATATACCCATGCTCTACTAGGCATATGAAGATAGTAATAGACATATTCAGTATTTACAAGACATAGTAGGTTCTGGTTTGTATACACTGCCATTTTCCTCAAGGGATTTCACTGTGCTTTGCCTGCAATGATTATATTTTCATGCGTTTTCCAAGTTGGAAGCTGGTGGCCCAATTCTTACTTTTTCTAGTGTAGGAATGGAGGCAGGGGAGGGTTTGGGCCAGGGACCTGAAGGACTCAAGATTCGGAGCCAGTAACTGGTCAGGAACTTGAGCTGTGTGGTGTACGTAGGAAATTGAGGCTGACTACATGGCTAATTTGTTTTGGGGAGTGCGGTGGAGTGGCACTAATTCAAGCACCAAAATTTTGGAATATCAAACTTTGCTTAAGAGAGAGAGACAACTGGGGAGCTTGGCTAGGTCAGCTAAGAGAGCACACGACTCTTCATCTCGGGTCATGAATTCAAGCCAAACATTGGGCATGGAGCTTACTTTAGAAAAAGAGAGAGCAATGACTGTTTAAGAACACTGAAAGGAAGTGTTCATTATATATGTCAACTTGAGCGTTTTCTTCTATCATATATTTACTTGGCATCAGACTTGGCTTTTAACAAATTATGAAAGCCCAGTTCCTTAGAGACTATGTTACAATTGTCTCACAACTAAGCCGGACCATAGCTGGCCTTTGTCTTCTTATTTTGAAGCCCTTTATGGGAAAACCATAATAGCACAAACATACATATAGGCCATAAATGCTGAAATGGCAGAAGTGAACTCAAGGCAGGAGGTAAATATTTTGTAAAAATTAATGATCTAGACTGAACTCTCATTAACTCTGGCTCTGTTAATTTGAATATTGTGATAATTTGACTTGGACTGAAGTTTACTTCCATCCCATTTATGAAGAAAGAATCTGATAAACAAATTAATAGTGTATATAAGATTTGCAGGAAGCCATGTTTAACTTGCTTGAAAGACTTGAACAAGCCCATTAATTAGCTAATTATAACAAGCTTTGCTTATTAAAGCAAGCCTAATGGAACCTCTACTTGGAAACACTTTATTAGTGAGTTTGAATTACTCCAGGTATGGAAAAATAATAAAAAGAGAATAGATTCCAGAATAAAAACAATAAAAAGAGAATAGATTCCAGAATAAAAATAATAAAAAGAGAATAGATTCCAGAATAAATTGACTTGAGCTTGAATCTTATAACCTAGAGGAGGTCCACTTAACCTATCTAAGCTTCAGTTTCCTCATCTCTAAAGCAGGGACAATAGGAGTGCCTGGGTTGTACAGTCCATTAAGACTCCGACTCTTAATTTTGGCTCTGCTCGTGATCTCAGGGTCATGGGGTTGAGCCCCAAGTTGGGCTCCACGCTCAGCACAGAATCTGCTTGAGTTTCTCTCTCCTCCCTCTGCAGTCCCCAACACGTTCTCACTCTCTCTCTCAGATAAGTAAATCTTAAAACAAAACAAAACAAAACAAAACAGGGACAATAAATAATAGGACCTACCTAACCATTCACAGTTACGAGAAAGAAATGATATGACCCATGTGCAACTTAATTTAGAATGCCTGGTACATAACAAGTGTTCAATAAATGTGAGCCAGTGTTTGTTATTTTTTTTTAAAGATTTTTTTTTTATTTATTTGTCAGAGAGAGAGAGGGAGAGAGAGCGAGCACAGGCAGACAGAATGGCAGGCAGAGGCAGAGGGAGAAGCAGGCTCCCTGCCGAGCAAGGAGTCCGATATGGGACTCGATCCCAGGATGCTGGGATCATGAACCGAGCCGAAGGCAGCTGCTTAACCAACTGAGCCACCCAGCCAGTGTTTGTTTTTTTTGAAAAGTAGTTGTAAATCACACTTCACTAACTCACAGTATCTTTTCCTTCATCAATTCAGATTAGTGAGGATGTTCCAGGAAAATAACCTATTTGTTGAGTTAGCTGTTCTGGAGTTGGAATGAGAGTTCATCTGGGGAAAGTAACTTAATAAATCGGTCTACGTAATCTATAGGCCACATATACACATGGAAAGGGAATAATTTTCAGGTTCAATGTCCTTTTAGTTTCCCAGGAGGGAAATTCTGTTTGAACGGGTTTTATGTTATAAGCTTAGTTTTCATGAGTTCGTGTTGTGAAGTTATTTTGGAGCTTGAAAAATGCAAGATTTTAATATGTCTGAATATTTTACTGTAACATTTCGAGTATTATTCCTTTTCTGTTATCCTGATGACACTTCACTACACAAATAATAGGTGTTAATTTTGGAAGAGAAATAAGTATATACTGGTAAATAAAACAGAATATAAACATCACCCTGAATCTTAACATTCAGAGATGACCATAGTCATGTTTCCTTTAGTTATTTTCAGGTGTGCCTTCGAATAAGGCATGGCTTTGTGATCACAAGATGGACTTGAACTTGAAAAATTGCATATAATTTTACATCTGAGAGTCCTCCTCAGATCTGTTTCTGTTGAGACCAATAGTAATATAGCACAGAGAATATGGCTTCAATTATCTTTCTAGGTCCATTCTAATTCAGAATTGACATTGTGTGTGTGTGTGCGCATGAGAGAGTGAGATGGAGGAGGAGACAGACAGAGACAGAGAGACAGATGCACACAGAGAGAAGACGCCTGCATCTGCTGGGTGGAGGTTTTCCCTGTTGTGTGGTCTAGTGACAAGAACATTGGACTAGGAGTAAGAAGATATGGCTTGTAGCTCTGACTCCAGCATGACTCATTGGACGACCTTATGCAGTTAATTTAGTTTTTCTGGGCTTTAGTTTTCTCATATATAAAATGGGAGGTTAGGCCAGATAATTTTTACAGCTGCTTGCAGCTCAAAGAGTCTGAGTTGGTTTTTTCTGTTTTTAAATCAGACTTGCCTGTCTGCCTGGAAGAACCCAAGCTCTGTGGATATCTTCTTAAAGAGAGGAGAGTGATGAATCTCAAACAGTTTCTTTGGCGCCAGATAGACCAAAGGCTGTAATTTTTAGCCTATCAGGAGTTTGACTTTTGGAAGTGCTAAATCCTCCATTAGGAATAAATGTGGAAGCTCTAGGTTATTTATCGTTATTTACACTTTCCATTCATAACTGTCAGTGTCAAAGTCTCTGTCGACATAACTGTGTCAACGAGGTTAGCTTTAATCAGTTTAGTGGCGGCTAAGTCACAAATATATCAAATAGCCAATCACGATGCAGGAGTCCTCTACAGCCTGACTGAATTATTTATTTTGTTATGATGAAAATGTCTGGGCTTTATTGGGTTTTCTTTGAAGAACTTGATTTGGCTTGAAGTCTGGAAGATAAAAGATCCGAGATTGTCTCTCAGATTTTTATTCTGCCTTCCTTCAAGGCTTTTCATTTTTCACAAGCCGTTGTTAGCACTTTTAAGTCAAGGTGAGAGAGCTGTGATATTTTTTATCCTAGGGGTTTAAGCATGTGTGAAAAACTTTTACCTTTGATTTCTTGTCCCGTTTCTGTCGTTTGGAAGCTAGGTGACCTTGAACTAACCACTTAACCTGTCTGAGCCTCACTTGCTTCATCTGTAGAATGGGGATAATCTTAATCTTGCCTGTATCTCAGATTGTTACGGAACCCAATCAGATGGTGATTTAGTCATCACACAGAGGTAAGGGATTTTATTATTATCATTGAGTGTAGTGCTATTACTTAGGCCCTTAGTAGGTAGGTCTGCCTTGATAGGACAGATAGGATCCTGAAAAATTACATGGAAGTCAATTTTAGGAATCAAAACTCTCCTCCACCTTACATTATACCCTGGTATATTACCCAGAAAATTTTGTCCTCCAGAGGTCATTCAAAAATTAAAGGATTCGGGGCACCTGGCTGGCTCAGTTGGTAGAGCATTCGACTTTCGGTTTCGGGGTCATGGATTCGAGCCCCACATTGGGTTTCAAGATTACTTAAAAATAAAATCTTTTTTTAAAAAAATTAAAGGATTTCACAAACTTAAGATCATTTTCAACTGAAAAAGAGATTATATTCAAGTAAAACATGAGCTCTGCAAATCATGTCAAATGCAATGCTAATAATGTAACTCCAGAGACTTTGAAAAGGGAAAGAATTCATCTCGCTTTAAAGATGCTCAGGACCTATCTGGGGAGGGGACAGCATCGGGGGGCGGGCTGCTGGCATTGGGGAGGTCAGCAAGAGGAGAGGACAGGAAGAAAAACACGTAAAATCTAGCTCTCCCGAGCAGTCCTCTCTGTGTCAGTCCACGTAGCTCTTACCAACCCCCACTGCACACTTCTTACTCTTTTTCCACACGTCTTTAGTACGGACGGCGAAACTGTAGACGTGCGCCTTTGTCCTTAAAATAAGTTGTATGCTCTCTCTGAGCATCACTTTTGTTTCCTTTTTCCTCTTTTTCCTAACATGCCATTCAGAGGCCCTGCTTACCAGCATAGCAGGAAAGAAAAGAGATAAATACCTAGGGCCAAAGCAGAACACAAAGGAAGCAAGATTAGAAAATTGGGCAGTGTGCAGAGAGAACATCCGAGTGGGGTAACGTGGCCACCAGTTGGAAAGGCTGCCCATTCATCCAGCGCATGATGTCATGTTTAAGTTGAGTCACGGCTAATTAACTTTCATGTGCTCAAGCAAATTTGCATGTATTGAGTATATGCTAACTGAGAGTGACATTTATGGAAAATTTGAAGAGCTAGGTGGCTTTATTCCTGACGAGATAGAAGCCGGGCTCCCAGGAGGGATTTTTCCAGCCTCTTCTAACTGCAAGGCCCTTGGGAAGCTGTAGTTGTGGAGAAGCGCTGGCCTTGGAATCAGAACACGTAGATCCCAGTTCCAGCGTGATTATTCTCTAGCCCTGGGACCTGCAACCAGCCCTCTGAGCCCCTCAGGATCTCTTCCCAAGCCTGCCAGTGAGGCTAGGTTTGCCTACCATGCTGTTCTGTGCCACTTGGCTCCAGCCCCGTGTTGCCTCCCTCTGCCCTAGGACCCACCACACTAGAAATAATGTGCTTTGGTTGAGGCAGGAGGGGCAAGGGGGATGTCTGTCCCCTTCACTGGACTGGAATCCCTCCAGGGTAGGGTTTGAGCTCCTCTCTGTCCCTAGCCAGTGTCAGCGTTGGAAGGTGGATACACACAGTTGACTCTCAGTGGATGCTCGTGAGACTTGATGCGATTCCTCTAACCCGTAGGTTTCTCATCTGTAAAATGGAGCTATTCCATGTCCAGTCTCTGTTAGTTGTGAGAATATGAACATGTGTACACAAAATTACATATTGGGGTGCCTGGCTGGCTCAGTTGGTAGAGCGTGCGACTCTTGATCTTGGGGTGGTGAGTTCGAGCCCCAAGTTGGGTGCAGAGATGACTTAAAAATAAAATCTTAAAAAAATTAAAAATGCATATTACACTAAACAGCACTATACATACACTTATGGAAGGGGTATTAGCAATTAGGGTCGTTATGTATAATTCACATCTTAAAATATAGGGTTAACTTCTTAATGGAGTTTGGGAAAATTGACCTTTTGGAAGCACAGTTTCTTCGTCGGAAGCGGTGAGTAGATTAGCACAACAGCTTCATCTGGGGACCATGGATGGGTTGCAGTGGGCCCTCGAAGCCCCTGTCATTGTTTGTAAAACTTTTGGTATCTGTGCCTTCTTTCCTAAAGAGAGCACATAGCTCAAATCAGATTCGTAAAGGGGTCTATGCCCCCAACTTCCCAAACACTTAAGAACCATGAAGGTAGCTAATCTCTTCAGCTTTAATCTGCTTCTATGAAGAATCCTAGTCTGAAAAAGTAGACTTTAGTTTATAATTATTTAATGGACTCAAAGAAGTAGCCTCAGTTATTTTAACCACGCTAACGTCAGGATTCCCAGAGGTAATAATATCCATCTGGGTACTGACCACGGGTATACCCTGCTACCAGCCAGATGCCTACTTGGCTTGAGGGAAGAACTACTGTTTTTTTTTTTTTTTTAAGAGTTTATTTATTTATTTATTTATCTGACACAGAGAGAGAGACACACAGCGAGAGAGGGAACAGAAGTAAGGGGAGTGGGAGAGGGAGAAGCATGCCTCCCACTGAGCAGGGAGCTGATGCGGGGCTCGATCCCAGGACCCTGGGATCACGACCTTAGCGAAGGCAGAGGCTTAGCTGACTGAGCCACCCAGGCACCCAAGAGCTACCATTTGGGGTATGGTCTTCCACCTCCTTTCCCAAACGTGGTGTTGCTTTTAAGCAGACCTGGGCCTTGGTCTGCAGAATTAGAAGTTTCACTTGTATGTTTGCCCACCAAGTGCGATAGATATGCTTTAAAGAATGGAATAGCAAGAGCGGAGCCATAGGCCCGCCACGCTGGGAGGGGCACAAACTGGCCCAGCTGTGTTTGTTCTGATGATACTGGATACTATTTCCTTCTCTCGGGAAGTGATACAGTTAAAATCCCAACATCTGCAGAAATGGCAAGGTTGATTCACTTGGTTATGTATACTGAGCTTTCCGTTTTAATAGAGGTGGATGTCAACTTATCAGATTAAGTGTGGAACGTAGAAGGGAGTGATCCACCAGACTGTTTTAGAATCCACTGCTGACCGTGGGAGATGACTGGGGCGGTGTGGGCGTCTCTCCTTCATCTCTGGGAGGGGAGCATCCTCCAGCCAATCACTAGGAGAGAACAATGGGAAAAAAACAGGCAGAAGATACAGTTTTTGTTCACGGCTCCCACACTAAGCAAATAGCATAGCATTGGGTAAGTCGCTTCCTAACTGAGGGCCTCCCGGGCTATCTCTTAGCTAAGGCTCCCTTTCAGGGTTGTTGTAATTATTGTTAATAAGAGTTATGGTAATAGTGACGCCTGGGTGGCTCAGTCATTAAGCGTCTGGCTTCCGCTCAGGTCATGATCTCAGGGTCCCGTGATCCAGCCCCACATCGGGCTCGCTGCTCGGCGGGAAGCCTGCTTGCCCTCTCCCACTCGCCCTGCTCGTGTTCCTGCTCTTGCAGTCTCTCACTGTCAAATAAATAAAATCTTAAAAAAAAAAGAAAGAATTACAGTAATAGAATTTCCATTTATTGTCTACTATGTGCCACTATGCCAGGGGTTTGAGAATAAAATTGATCTAATCCTTCTAGTAATCCTGTTAAGTAGAGGGTATTACTCCATTTTATGAATGGGGAAAACTGAAGCTCAGAGAGGGTAACCAGTTTGTTCAAGTACTACCGTCTGCCCACCCTTTCCTGATTTCTTTTCTCCCACACCAGTCACGGCCAACTCCTACTGGTTATACCTCTTTTCCCTCCTTAAAACCACTGCCCTGGTTTCAACCCTCAGCTCTTGCCTGACCTTCCTAACCTGCTTTCTACTGTCTCTCTACCTCCAGTTTTATGCCCTACCTGTAGGGCCCGTCAGTTTTTTGTTTTGTTTTTGCTTTTTTTTAGAGAGAGAGAGATAGAGAGAGAGCAAGTGAGCTAGCAGGGACAAGCGGAGGGAGACAGAGAGAGAATCTCAAGTAGACTCCGTCTGACATGGTGCTTGATCCCATGCCCCTGAGATCATGATCTGAGCCAAAATGAAGAGTTGATGCTTAACTAACTGAGCCACCCAGGTACCCTTGTCTTTCTAGTTTTTACGAAGTACCTCAGGTACCACTTTTTCAGGAAACTTGCCCTCATCACCCTTTCCACTGGACTAGGTTCCCCTCATCTGCGTACCTCGGGTCTGCTTCATTAAAAATAGAACACTAGCCAATATTTAGTAAGCATTTACCATCCACCAAGCACTGTTCTCAGCTCATTATATACATTAACTCTTTGAATCCTCACAGCAACCATATGAAGTGTAGGCACCATTACTAGCAAGTTCTACAGATGTTCGGTTCAGTTCGTGTTTACAGATACCACATTGAACACAAAGCTATGACATGCCCAAGCTGGGATTCGAACCCCAGATACACTTACTTGAGAGCCTGGTCTCACCCTCTGGTTCTGTGGTGTCTTTTGCCTCAGGGACCACCTTCACCAGGAAGTCCCCCACCCATAGCTCTTTCCTAAATTATTTTTACTTTCTTTTTATTAAAAAAGATTTTATTTATTTATTTCAGAGAGAGAGAGTGAGCACGAGCATGAGAGGGGAGAGGGTCAGAGGGAGAAGCAGACTCCTCACTGAGCAGGGAGCCCAATGCGGGGCTTGATCCTGGGACCCTGCGATCATGACCCAAGCCGAAGGCAGATGCCTAATGACTGAGCCACCCAGGCGCCCCCTAAATTACTTTAAAACATAATTTGGATTTATATAAATAAGTTGAAATTTAGTATATTTAGCTGAGTTTGAAGCTGAAAATGAGCAGTTCCCAGGCATGATAAGCTTGAGGTAATAAAATGACCCCAGGATCAGATAATCCTACATGTACACTTTAAAACTTTGACTTCCATGAGACACAGGGTGGCTATTTTCCAGGTCAGAAAACTGAGGATAGAATGATGTGAAGTGACTTGCCGAAAAGCAGAGTTTCTCAACCTCGACAAATACTGATGTTTGGGGCTGGATAGGTCTTAGCTCCCCCCATGGGGTGGTGGTGGGGGACTGTCTGTCCTGTGTATCATAGAATGTTCAGCGGTGCCCCTGGCCTTACCTCCCCCTGTTTCTCATTGTGATAACCAAAAATATCATCAGACATTGTCTCATGTCCCCTGGAAGGCAAATTCACCTCTGGCCTGGAGTCCTCTGCTGGTGAGTGGCAGTTGGAAAGCTGGCCTTTGAACTGGCAGTCCAGTTCTCTTCTTGTTCTGTGAGCTGGCTCCCATCCTCGTGCTGATGAAGAAGACTGTGGTCCGTGAGGTGCTTTTGCACATTTACCTTTCTTTCATAAAGTGTTCATACCACAGAAATGGTTTGGTGATGAACCAAAGAGTTGATCACAGTGATTTCCTGGGGTGCTTTGGTGCTTGAATCCTGTTATTCGAGGTCACCTGATTTTCTTCTCCTAAACAGTGTGTGTGCGTGCGTGCGTGCGTGTGTACATAGGTGTACATGTGTGCGCATGTTGTCTGGGAGGGTTTGATAGAAAAGGACGTGTGTATGAAGACTTTGTTTCCTGGAGGCTTATGTGAATCAGCCCCTTCATTTTACTGAGTTCCCATTTGCCTCAAGTGCTGGGTTTTCTCCATCGGAAATACTACCTTGACAGTGTCAAGCATTTCAGGGGCTGTGTTATGGGAATTCATGAGGGAGCCCTGTGCTGGTTCTCGTGAGAAGCCTTTGCGAGGGTGGTTGCTTCTCCCAGGGTTTTGACCTTCTGAGAAAATCACTTCTTTATAAACCATCCTTCCATGTGATTCTATGGATGACCCTGAGAACCAGTCTCCTCTCTAACCCCCCACCCCCACCCCGAGAGAGAGAGACTGGGAATGCCTTGCTTGGGTAGGGCAGGGAAGCTACGCAGGCCTGGTTGGACTCCTTCAGCCCGGCCCTCCCCGGGGAAGCTGGGGGGTCGGGGGAGAGAGTGGGGATTTCTTCCTTTTTCAGAAAATTTTTAATAGTTTTCCGAACTAGGTAATTTTGCTGATTTGGGAAAACACATACGGTAGTTAGACATGCTTAATGTAAAAAAAAAGAAAAAGAAAAAGAAATAATATATATATTTATATCCCACCCCCTCAGTCTGATGAACTTTGCCGACCGCGAGCACTGTACTTTGATGGGTGTCTCCTTGCAGACCTTCCCCGTGTACACAGTGAACACACGGTCACGGGGCACTCACACACGTGGTGTTCCCCTCTACATAAATGGACCCATACTGTTTGGCCAACATTCACTTCCTCTTCATATATTTTTGGTGTCTTTCAAAACATGTATTTGAAGGTGTTTTCCTTTTTAAAAACAGCTGCATAATAGTTCCCAACCATCCACTCCCCTTTCTGTACACCAGTTACGTGTGTGCTTTTTAATTTTTTTCCTTTTCTCTCAACATACGATGCCGAAGGGACTATCTTTACTCACACCTTTTCTTGTGCCTGGAGCAGAACCTCCTAGAAGTTGGAACGCTGGGTCCAGAGCAAGGCTTCCAGGGGCCGTAGGCCAGTATCATGCTCTCTGCTACTCTCCTTTCCAGCACCCCAGAAGCCAAGGAACACCGAGCTCTCGGCTCTACCGTGCTCTGCTGTCTTGGCAGAAGGCCTACACCTTGCCGTCAGACTGCAGGCTCAAATCTGGAGGGCATTTTGGGTCAGATGCCTCCAAAACTTGATTTTTCTGTTGCCGTTAGCCAGACAACAGCGATTTAATGGGAGACTGCTGTATGCCGGGCACTGCTGGGCCTTTTCAGACACGCACATAGTAGTCTTCAGATGTAGTCCTCAAAAATGTAGGTCAGTCTGTCTATGGACACGCTCTGTGTTATTTTTATGTCTTAATTAAAGGCACACAGAAGAAATGCTTGGCTGTAGATTGAGTTTCAATTATTATTTCACAAATCGTCCCTTTAAAGTGGGTTAGGTCGTTGTTTGTTTTTTCGGCCCTGTCCATATAAATCACTCTCTCTATAGGAAAACATGAAATTCTGTTTTCACAGAAGGCAGGGAAATAAGTTGTTTACACATCACCATTTGACTCCCTTCACTCCCGTCTTCATCACAAACATCTCAGCCACCCAAGTGAAGTTTATGTAAACTCCCAAGCCGCCCATGCAAACAAGACCCCTACAGCTTAGGAGTCTGGAGAAAGAAAGGAGTGGGATTGTCTCCTACTTCCCTTGTCACTGTGCCTGGTGCCGAATATTTCTTTTCATGTGGTCATTCACTGCCCAGAGGCTTAGCTTCAGTTCTGTGTCCTTTTTCAGTTCTCTGAATTAGGCAGGTGGTTCCCTAAAGCCGCAGTGTCTCAGAGCTTTCAGGGAGCTGTACTGATCCTTTAGGTCAGCTTCAGTACCAGTTCTTGCATTTGTTGGACTTGACTCAACCTCTGTGTCACTCTTTCTTCACGCGGCTAAGCTTCGACATGGTGATTGTCTCCCTAAATTTTGGCCCCCAGAGCTGCCCACCCCGGAGCAGCCTGAAGTCATACTTTCAGGGAGGCCGCCCACGCAGCGCCCTCTCTGTTGAGTCGGTGCGTGTTGAACTTAAAAAGTCGGGCAGAATTCTCCAAACTGTTGTCACCAGCCTTCATCCCATTTGGGGGTGTCGGTCTCCTATGAGTAGGACATCTTATTCAATTCAAGCCAAGACGCTGGCCTCTTGAGATCACCAGGGTTTCAAAATGGGTTACGTGTTCCTTGCAATTTGTAAACTCGATCGGTGTCCCACGTATGCCTTTACTCTAATCCTTGATAAAAATGCCGAGCAGGACAGATCGCATAGGTTCCCCATCAGAGACTTCCTTTCAGATTGCCGTTCATCTATTAGCTAGCACCTTTGGAGATAGCTGTCACCGCAGCGAAGGAACCAGCCGGCGGGATTTGTCACAGTTCAGGACAGCCTATCTGGGACATGACTGCTCACTCTGTCCTAGGCCCTCTCAGAACCCGGAAGTACTGTGTCCACTGTATTCCTCTGGTTTTCAGCCCAAGACTCCCATCATAAAAGGAAATGAGGGTGGTCTGGCATGACTCGTTCTTAGAAAACTGTGCCAGCTTCTTGTGATGGCCACTGCGTTTTTTTAAATGCTCACAGATCTTCGGCTTGATGATGCATCCCAAACTCTTGCTTGGAGATTGACAGGAGACTGGCGAGACTATAATTTGTGAGCGCCCCCTTTCTCTTCCCCTCTCAGAAATATGGGAATCAGAAGGGCTTCAGTTCTGCTCACCCTCCCTACCTCCCCACTACCTCTGTTTCCGCAGATAGCCCTCTCTTTGTCACCATTCCCCACACTGCCCTGACTTCTCCTTCTTCCCATTCCCACGGACCCCTGCCCTCAGTTTGCCTAGGTGAGAGCTACCGAGTGTGGTAATGGGTGCTAATGGGCTAACGTGTTTTTGACAATGAGTCATCTATTTGCTTTTTGAGCAGGGCCTAAATCCCAACATGTGATTAGAATGGTGGTAATTTGGGGCACCACGGCAGGTTATTAATGCAGCGTGGGACGCTAAAGCGTTTGTTTCCTCTCAAATAGGTGACTACCATTTACACCCCGCATATGGCTTTCTGCCAATTGTGTTGGGGGCGATTTCAAGCCAAATTGATTGGCTAATTGCTTGTGGTCATCCGGCTTTTCAGCTGCCCATGTAGCACCCCTGGAGGTAATTAGCACTTCCAGAATTGGGGGTGAATTGGAGTTATTCACGGTCATGGCTTTTGGAGTGGGAGCAGGGGCTGTTATGAGTGAATCATTTTTACTTTAAATGATTCCTGAGGATTGATGAGTTTCTTTAACAATTTTTAAAAATCCGTTACGGAGGACTTTGCTATACAATTGCCTTCGAGAGTCATTGAAAGTGGCCAGTTGGGTTCTATATATTGTGAGATAAACTCATTGGAAGGAAATAGCTTCAAAAATGTCGAGCATTTTCTAAAAGCGATTGGAATTTCAATTGCAACCCTGTACCAGCACACAGAGTGGAATATTTTTCAGCCAGTGTTATGCTAAAAAGTATAGAATACATTTTTCATTAAGAATGCCTTCATATGTAAATGCTGTGTAAAACCCACTGGTATCTGACGGTGATCCCCAAATTTAGAATCATCACAACTTCCAGGCAATTTCTCTCTTTTAAAAAGATAATGTTCCTGGGTGGTTCATAGGACACAGGGTGACCAAGCAGACCATCTCGGGACCCTGTCCCTCTGCCTAAACGTGTCATTTGTCAGTGTCCGTCAGCACTGAAATTCTACCTATGTAGTCAAGGAAGGCCTACGGTCATCTACTTACTTGGATTCTTCCTTTTTCATAATTCAGTAGGAGCTGATATTATCATCTTCGGGAGATTCAGCTTGAGGGTGATATGCTCTTGCAATGCAAATAAACAGCAGGCTTGGGCCACTGCCCAGCCCAGGCCTGGGAAGCCTTGGCCCAACCAGCTGTTGAGTTCCAGTTGTTCCCATGCTGTTCAGGGTGGTCCCCCAGGCCTTTGACCTGCTGACTGGTATACAGCCCCCCTCCTTGAGATTCTTCTAATTTTCCCCCTCCTGTGTTAGATTCCCAGCCTTGACTAATGCGGGAATTCAGGGAAGGCTAGAGGGGAAGAGGCGGTAATTCCTTTTCTCTGTCCTCCTGGTCATCAGATAAGCCCTAACCCCTATTTCAGGATGGGCTGGGGTTCTAGAGATGGCATGATTTAGATCATTCTTTCTTAAACTCTTGCTTTGAAATGTCTCACAAATGGAGGAGCAGTGCCTGAGATGGTCCTTGTCTTGTATCTCTGTGATCAGAGGTCCCAGCCTGCTCTCTCTACTTCCTGTTTTCTGCAAGTCTGATTTTTACTTTCACTTGCTTGTCTATTCTCAGCCTGTCTCCTCTCCCTGACTAAATGGGTCAGATTGTGTTTCCTAAAAGGAGATTAAATTGCTCTTTGCTGGAAAAGATAAACAATCACTGGCATGGGGTGTGTGTGTGTGTGTGTGTGTGTGTGTGTGTGTGTGTGTTGGCAAGGGATTCTTGGGCGGGGATTTTAAGGCTTCTTTTCTGGAGTCTGTTTTTAATCCTAATGGGTCTTTGAATTCAAATCCTGGCTCTGCCTCTCTGTGACCTTGGGCTAGAGATTTCTGCTCTTAGACCTCTACTTTCCCGGTCTTTCAGACAAATGAGAGAAGCAGCTCACGGTGTTGTAGTCAAGGACCAAGCACATAAATGAATACGTGAGCTTCTAGTCACAGTTTCTGGGGGGCGGAGGTGGACAGGGTGGTGGTAGTCACGCTTCTGGGGTCACCCCTCTTTCACCCGGAGGGACAGACAGCAGTGGGGAAAGTTGTTTTTTTTTTTTCTCCTGAGGGCCCAGTGTGTGACCCAGAGGAAATCTATCCCCAGTTTTTGTCCCCAGAGAACAAGCTAGATCTTCTGAGCAGGGATCAATCAAAGAGCTGTCTTCGGCAGTGGGAAGTGTCACAAGAATAAACAGCTGCTCCCTCCAGCCCGCACCCCCTCCACCCTGCACCCCCTCCTGCTGCTAAATGACTCTAGGGAAGAGGAAACCAGTCATCAAAGGCTTCTGCCACCTGTGCGCAGCTGGTAGTTCCTGAGGTCACTCCTGTAGTGACTAGAGGAGTTTAGAAAGTCTGCACTGGGCCAAGTCACCGACACAGTCATTCCCCTAAGGCTTGTCACTTCCTCCGTCCTTCACTCTGAGCTGGGAAGCTCCTTTGTAAGCTGGGAGACACTAGTCTAGGGTTCTCCCACGTCTTCCACGGTGCCATTTTGGGAACAGCCCCTCTTGAGAGATTCTCAGTATAGAGAAAGGGAGTAGGACGAGGCTGTCTTCCTTCTGTCCCTCTAGACTTTTTATTTTATTTTATTTTATTTTTAAGGAAGACGAGAAAGTTATTTCCCTTGAGTTACTTGCTGCCAAGTGTCTCTCCCAGGGGATTCAGGGCCCTTTGCCTGGCTCTAAGGTCACCAAGCCAACTAGTAGTGTACAGGGGGCCCCAAGGTAAGGCCCGTAGTCCTGTGTTTCTGATGGGGCAGGGGGGCCAGTGACTGCTAGAGGGCAGCAGAGGGCCAGGAGCAGGTCTAGAACCGCTTAACGGCCAGATGGTCACCAGACTGGCTGAGGGAGCAACGGACCCAGAGGCTCCCCATTGTCAGGGAAGAGGCAGTGTGGTCGCCAGGCAGGGGAGGCACACATATCCAAGAAGTTTTAACAGAATGTGACTATGACCCCTTACGGAGGGGTCAGCTGGGTTGCTATATATCCAGCACAACATGGTAGGTAAGGCCAAGTTTTAATAACAGGGGAGGGAAGGCTCACAGCCATAAGGATCAAGTTAGAGCCAGGGCTGGGTCAGATCTCAACTAGAGGTTGGAGTCATCACGGCTGAAGAACTAGAACTGGAATGACTTGGCTCAACCATTCACTAAAGATCTCTCAAGAAGGCCCGATGAGAGAACCATTAAGATCATGGACTTCAGGGGCACCTGGGTGGCTCAGTGGGTTAAAGCCTCTGCCTTCGGCTCGGGTCATGGTCCCAGGGTCCTGTGATCGAGCCCCGCATTGGGCTCTCTGCTCAGCAGGGAACCTGCTTCCCCCTCTCTCTCTGCCTGCCTTTCTGCCTACTTGTGATCTCTGTCTGTCAAATAAATAAATAAAATCTTAAAAAAAAAATCATGGACTTCAGAGTCACACAGGAACTGGGGTTTGAATCACTGCCTGCCACATATTAGCTAAGTGACTTTTTGTTGTTACTCAGCCTCTCTGCACCACAAGGAGATCACGCACATGAGGCTAAAGAGGTTTTTATGTGTCTATGCTAATTAAATGTTTGTTGAGTGAATCGTCTTTATCCAGGGGTCGTTCCAGCAAGACTGGAGTTACTGATAACAGATCCCCACCTCAATATTCTATTCCATTCTGTTTAGTACTAGTTCTTGTCCCTTGTCTGAGATGGTGCTGCCCAGCCAGTGAGGGCCTGATTGTTAGGAGAACATGAATCCCGCTGACCGGGACCCAGGAACCGTGGGAGAGGGAAATGTCCAGGTCTGTAAGAAGAACTCTGAGATAAGGAAATTCATGTGAAAATCAGGAAAAGAGATTATTTTGACTTATTCTTAAAGGACATCTTCTCTATATTTTCATGGCTCTTCTTACAGAAATAGCTGAAACTAAAAGAAAGCTTGGTGGAACAAAGAGACATTTTATGAGTCACAGGCAAGGCAAAAGTGTGCAATATCTTGTATTAAACCAATGTCAATATTTTAATTTTGACAAGTGGTCTATAGTTAGGTAAGATGTTAATATGATGGGAAGCTTGGTGAAAGGAGCCTTTTTTTTTTAAGATTTATTTTTAAGCAATCTCTGTACCAAAATGGGGCTTGAACTTAAGCTCCGAAGATCAAAAGTTGCATGTTCTACCAACTGAGCCAGCCAGGCGCCCTAAGCTTTGTAACTCTTCTGTAACTCTAAAATGATTTCAAAATGAGAAGGGTTTATTTTAAGTGGCTAACCTCTTACTTTCAACGGTGATGAGCTGTGATTTATTTTTTATTTCATGGCACTGTGTTTGAAGATGTTTCAAAAATACACAGGATTGGGAGGGGGGTAGATTACGATACTTTCTATCACATTTGCAGTTTTTTTTTTTTTTGAGAGAAAGAGAGAGAGAGAGAGAGAAAGAGCGAGCGTGAGTGCTGCCAAGGGAAGGAGCAGAAGGGAGAGAGAGGTAGACGCAGACTCTGCACTGAGCGTGGAGCCCAACATGGGTCTTGATCCCAAGACCTTGAGATCATGACCCAAGCCAAAACCAAACCAAGAGCAGGTTACTTAACCAGCTGAACCACCCAGGCACCCTTCACATACACAGTTTTGAATTCTGCCCTTTTTTCTTACCAATGTATACAGACCCTTTCACCTGCCATTAAAGTATGTGAGTATAAGTGCTAATATGCAGAGTGTATAGCACCAGCCTCTCACGGATGTGCATTTAGGTTTTTTCCAACTTCATGCTGGTGTAAATAATGTGGCAGGGAACACAAGTGTAGATATATCTTTGTGCTCATTTCTGCTGTTTCCTTGGGAGTGGGGACCTGAAAGTAAAATGACCACATCAGAGAATATAAACTTTTAAGAAGATGTTGATATACCTAGTGCCAAGGACCCTCCAGTAGGTTTTGCCACTTTATATGCCCAGGAGCAACAAGTGAGTGCCCATCTCCCTGCATCCTGATCAGCACTGAGTCCTTCCTTGGGTACTGGCTTTCACCTGGCCCCTGCTGAGATGCTCTGCTTCAACCTGTGGTTTATAATGGCTGGGCTTATCCCCTCTTCCCTCATTCTTTTACCATTATTGTGTATAATTCCTTAACCTGGCAGCTACCTGCGCCATGATGTTTTCAGGGAACATACTATATTCACAGGTAACTGGAGATTCTCTTTCATTTCCAGGAATATTGTGAATTTAATGTACAAAATTTTGATTCCTTTTGCTGTTTACACACACACAGACACAGACACACACATACACAGTATCATTGAAAGAATGGTGTTGGGAAAAGAAGTGAAAGCTACCATTTAGGGAGACTACCCACTGGGGTTTGGAGAGCATCAACCCAGCATGGGCCGGGTTGACTAGAATGTACCATTGCCTAGCATTATGTGTTCTCCTGAATAGTAAGTAGCTTCTCAATAAACAGGACTAATGGCTGAAATCTGAAAACTTGCAGTAGTGCAGTGGAAGCAAAAGGGCCTAGAATGTTCTTGGCGGTGGAAATGCCATTTTTGTTCCTAGCTCCCTCTCTTGGGTGGCAGGTGAACTCAGGGACCTCACTTGATGCTGGTGGGCTCTGGAGGAGAGCATCCTGGCCAGCGAGCCGGGGTCCCGTTCTGCACAGGGACTGCTCGATCAGAAAACAAGCTGTCACCGCTGGGTATGTGGTTCTTTCTGCTTCTGTCGCCTTTCACAGTCTCAGATCCTCTTGTATTTATAAGACTGCTTTAATAGTCTTGTCTTGTAATTACATCTGGAGACAGGAGACAGTATCTTTTGATAGTTCAAGTCCTAACGCATTTAAATTGCCCTCCTAATGCTATAAAAGAGGCAAATTATATATTCTGGTTTGCACTAGACGGCAATAAATGTCAAGGCGTCATCCACTCTGCTACTTAACTCCTTGATGCCGTCCGTTTTGGTGTTTTCCCATCTCTCAGCTCGAAAGAGTCAAGTTGAGAGATAAATTTCACTATTCAAAATATATTAAAAGGCAGGAGCGGTTTGTAAACATTGCTTTGGAAAGGTAGGCATCGCAGTAAAGTCAAGGACAGGAACCTGATTCCGTAAAGGAAACATTTCACAAGATTGTCATCTACTTTATTTTTAAAGCTGCAATAAGATGTAACGACAAAAAGACCAATGATGCATTTCAGCCAAGTGATATGAACTCTTGCTAAACCAATGAAACTGTCAGTATACTATGGTTTCACATTTTCTAGAACATACTAGGTCACCTTAGGACACTTAGTCACTTATGACTTTTTACCACTGATGCAAAATCAATTTGGCAATTTATAATCTTACATTTCATTATGAAAGTATATTATTCTGCATGAAAGCCGCTGGAGAAATAAGAGATTTCTGAAGCCCATTCATTCCTCTCCTGTTCAGGGAGAGTCATAAAGGAATAAAGCCAATCATGGTATCTGATGTTTTGAGACTTCAAGCAGTTTTTCTGATTTCTATGATTTAAAAAAAAAAAGACATACCAAATGTACAATTTCTAACCCCAGATGCGATTCTGAATGTTCGATAAAATTGCGGACGTTAGAAAGTGAGAATTTTGACTGACGAGCTCACTTTTTCACCTACCTTTTTAAAGTTTTGAGTGTGTAGGCTGAAAAAACCCTTGGCTTAAGTATGCTGGAGGGCGGGCATTTTTGGTGTGCTATATTTGGAGTTTGGAGCTCCAGCTCTCCTCAAAGAGCTGGAGCAGATGGTTATTCATATTTAATACCGTCACATTTTTCAGTTTATTTTCTGGAAATTGGGAGTTACAGAATGATAAACCAGCTGTATTTGAGAGAGGTTTGGGGGAAAGGAAGAGGAAAGGTTGGAGGCTTTATTATTATTATTATTATTATTATTATTATTATTAATTATTACTGTTGTTACACTTGCACTTGGAAATACCTTCCCTTTTCCTCTCCAGGATGAATACGACACTGCTTTTGGAAAAACCAATGGGAGGAATAAAATGCATATAACAGAACCTCAGTTCTAGGTGCCCATTAGCACAGTTGAGAACAGATCTGCTTTCGTAAGATCATATAGCACACAAGAACATAATTAACATTGACCGTATAGCCCTTTTCTTCTGTGGTGAACTCAGCAAGGATTTCCTGGAACCCTTCCTCAGGACTGTCCATCACACTTGTAAACCCATCTCCTGACCGCCACCCCCAAGCTTCAGTCACGCATGTGACTCTGGCCACTATGGCTGCAGTAAGGCTGGGCCCTTTATTATTATTCTTTTAAGATTTTATTTATTTATCTGAGAAAGAGAGAGAGAGAGAGAGAGCGCGCACAAGCATGGGGAGCAGCAGAGGGAGAGGGAGAAGCAGGCTCTCCGCTGAGCGGGGAGCCCAATGCAGGGCTCGATCCGAGGACCCGGGGATCATGACCCAAGCCAAAGGCAGACGCCCAACTGACTGAGCCACCCAGGCACCTCAACACGGGATCCTTTAAATGGGAGACTTAAATTTGAGCTTTTCTTCCTTTTTGGGTTTAAGTCGCAGGCAGGCAGGGCTGTTTCACAGTATTCATTTAGATTCAGCTCGTGATCCAGCATCTCTAGTTTGTACATGATGCGAAAACCGTGCTCCCGAGATTCTTGCCAGCCCCCACTGTCCCAGGTATTTCCACTCACTGGTGTTCCTCCTATTTGTGTCTTCTCTCTCAGACTACAGTTTGAACACATGAGCGCACACTGAATGAAAAGAGAGAAATACAGAGGAGGAATTGAATAATTAAAACAAGAGGCACTTTGCACTTTCTGTCTTGCTGAGAAAGGTATTAGAGTGAGGTGTAACTGGCTTTCTGTGCACCAGGCATGGGAACAGTCGCCTGCACCTGCACTACTGTCTCATTAAAACTCATGGCTGCCTTGTGGAGTAGGCAGTATTATTCCCTATTTTAGAGCTGAGGACTCTGGCTTAGGGTGATGAAGTCACTGGCTGGAGGCACAATGCTAGGACACGGTAGAGTTTAGTTTCCAATTCCAAACCTTGACTCGAATTCCGGCGTTCTGTGGCTCCAACAGGGTGTTACTGTGATACAATGAAGTCTCGAGAAGCCGGATTACATAGGGAATGGTAGCACACACCGTAAGAGGGGTTTTAGAAGGGGCTCCTGGGTGGCTCAGTCGGTTAAGTGTCTGCCTTTGGCTCAGGTCATGATCCCAGGGTTCTGGGATCGAGTCCCAAGTCAGGCTCCCTGCTCAGTAGGGAATCTGCTTCTCCCTCTGCCTGCCCCCCCCCTCCGCACTGCTTGTGCTTATGTGCTCTATCAAATAAATAAAATCTTTGGGACACTTGGGTGGCTCAGTTGGTTAAGCAGCTGCTTTCAACTTGGGTCATGATCCCAGGGTCCTGGGTTCGAGTCCTGTATTGGGCTCCTTGCTCAGCAGAGAGCCTGCTTCTCCCTCTGCCTCTGCCTGCCACTCTGCCGGCTTGTGCTCTCTCTCTCTGACAAACAAGTAAATAAAATCCTTTTTTTTTTTTTTAAAGAGGGGTTTTAGAAGGTAGGTGAATGAACAATTTTGGCTCTTTTTTAAAAATTAAGAATCATTCATTGGCATCATACCTATTAACTTTAGAGAGTTCAAAAATACAGTGAAGATAGAGAAGAAAATAATTCATTCACGATGCTAGGACCCAGAGATAACCACTCTTAATGGCTTGGTTAATAGACTATTTAATAGACTACAGATACACACACACAATTTTAAACAAGACTTATAATATACACACCATTTTATAACCTGCTTTTTAAACAACCTAGCAATATTTTGTAAATATTTTCCCATGTTATTACATAGAGGTCAACATGTTGAGTGGTTTTGCAATATTCTGTTGCCTGGGTGTAGCATAATGTATTTAACCAATCTGTCTTGGATATCTTAATGAGAACCAGTCCTCTGGTTCAGGAATGTGCCACTGATGTCATAAAATGCATGGTAATGAGGCTTGTCAAAATACGCAGCTATGCGTTTCATTATTAGGTAGCTATGGCTGAATGTACATATGTTACATACTTCTTTTTAAGCTGGTGGTTTCTTAGGACGTCGGCCCAAAAGTCTAACTTTCACAGTTTCTGCTTAGACATCGACAGGCAACACTAAAGCCAATAACCACCTCCCGCCTCACAGAGGCAGCTAGAAGGATGATGGCCAAACACAAGGTATAATTTAAGGGAAATAGAAAGAATATTATAAAGCCACAAAACAAGGATGAAACAAAGGATGTTTTCAAAGAATATTTCATGTTATGAAAAATGATCATATGCAAAAAATTTTATAAGTAATAGGGCATGAAACTATATATTTCCCCAGTTTGATTTTAAAAAATCACATATACATCTATGTTATAATATCTGGGGATTTTTTTGGGGGGGGGTGGTAGGATAACAGCTCATTTTTATTTCTCTTCACATCTTCCTGGATTTTTCTAAGATTTTATGGCAATATATACATTTACTATAAAAAATAATTTTACTCGAGGAAAAGAACTTGATCATCATTTACTTGATGTTGAGGGAAGCCTCAAATCATCACTCAGTGCTCACATTTTTAAAAAAGTAACACTTTTGATGATGTACTATGTGCTAGGCTCTGTGCTGGTATCTCAGTCTTTACAGCAACCCTGGAAGCTACCATTATTTGCCCTTTTGAGGAAGCCATTTTGCCTCAGACCCCCCAGCTGGGAAAGGCCAGAGCCAGCATTTGAACTTGTGTCTATTTATTTTCAAAGCCTGCGTGACACGAGATAGAGTGGGGACAAAATCTAGGGAAGTTTATTTATTTTTAACTGGTTGAAAACCAAGCAGTCAAAGCAGTTCTGGGACAAGAAAATACAAGTTGATGGTCTGGATATGGGTATAGGGCATTTATGCTAACAAAACCTGGGAGGTCCTTTGGCGCCAGGGGGTTAGCCCAGGGGCTTTGCCTCCCTGGGGCTAATAATATCTAACCTCCTGGGGCTTTTGTGAGGATTCAATGAGACAATGCACATAAAGGGCACATGGTACATGCTTGCTCAACAATGTAGCTAGTATTATTATTTCTCTCATTTAGGACCTTGCTTGTTATAGGGATTAGAGGTTCCAAGAAGCCTGAGGCAGGACATGTTTACCCTAGTGAATCCTGTCAGGTCTTAATAGTCCTCAAACATTCCTGACCAGTTGAAATGCCTTTTATTTGAAACTTTCAAATAAACAAGCGCTAATCAGCTTTGTGGACCCCACCAGCTTTTTCAGAAAGCTATTCTGTTTCTTGGGGGGTTATTTATTTACTCACTGAAGATAGGGACTTTGTGTAATACAAGGGAAGCAGGAGGTGATTGGTTTGAAGTTAATAGGCAAGCTTTCCTTTTTTTTTTTTTTTTCCTCTCCCTTTTAACCTGAGGAAGCTTGATTGGGTTACGCTCCTTTAAGACTTTTGGAGAGTCTGGGAATTTTGAGAACAAAAGCTCTGTAGGGAAGCCACCAAACAGAGAAGGCTCTTCACCAATCTTTGTACATTCTTAACTTTTTCTTTCTGCCCCCCCCCCCACCCCGCCTTCAGTCCCTTGAATTGAGTGGCATTATCTTGAAGCCATGGAGATTTAAGAAACAAGCAAGGTTGGCCTCTCTTTGTTGAGTTTATGAAAGCCATATTTAGTTTTAGGAGGAATGTGTTTTTCCCTTGGGAGGCCCCTCTGTACCTGCAGCCATCAGAAATTCCATATTAAAATCCCACATTTAAGTCTTTACGGCGAAAGTCTGTTCTTGCATGTCTGGACCGAGTCCAGCTGTCAGACTGAGAGATTACTGACTTTCTCTTCTCAAGCGAGTGGTTTACATCTGCTGCTTCCATTTCTTTACTACTCATTCCGAAACACCTTGTAATCTGGCTTCTGCCACTGCCTCTTTGCTCAAATTGTCCCCCTGCAGATTACCAGCAACAGACTTTTCGCTGATTTCATTGGGGCTTATTTTTCTTTCTCACCCTTAAACTTGGCTTGAACTTCGCTTGGCTTGTGACACTACATGTATCTGTTTCCCTCCTACCTGTCTGGGCATTCCTTTTCTCCTTTTTTAATGGCCGATCTTCATCTTCCAGCCAAAGGTCTGCAGTTCTGACTCCTTACCCATGCCCCAGTCCCGTGTTTCTTACGGACTGATGATAATTAAAACAATCTTGTGGAGTCCAGCATCATGTACTTAATACATATCCTCTCCAATTCTTACAACACTCTTCAAGGCAGAGAGTCTTAAACCCATTTTACCTGAGACGAAACCAGCTCGGGTAAGTTACATACACTTGTATTTTTCCATTCAGATCTCTAACTATCAACTGAAACTCAGCAGAGAACATCTTCTTCTCTGGCTCTAAACCACCAAACTCCTTCTCACTTTAAGGTGATGTCACTCTGCCACTTTCTGCTGTATCACCTACAGCCTGAGAGAGTTGAAAATCAGACAGGTAATTGCTTTGGAATAATGCCCTCCCTCCCCAATAAAACCAGCCCTTTCAAAATCCCCCAAGCCCAGCTCATGAACTCATGTCTTGAAAATTGAAGTTAGCTTGAACTTAGGACCAGCAATTCGCCACCATGATGAGAACTAAGTCTGACAACTTTCTCACACTGCCTGCTCAGGGTTGCCCAGAGTTAAGCTTGACTGGAAGCTCTGTTGGTGCCGTTGGCCAGTCCTCCGAAATGCTCTTCCCAAGCTCGTCCCTTCCCTAGGCAGGGCTGGCGGAGCTTCTGGACAGTTCCCAGTTCACCACCCCTTTCTTGTCTCTTGGACTAGAAAACCTATTGGAATGTGAGTGATTTGGCAATGGTATTTCTATAGTATCAGAACAACTCTCAATTCACTATTTTTTAAAGAAAATTACTTACAAATGTTGGTAGTTCGGTATTAGTAACAGCTGATGCAAAGCGCATACTCACAGCTGATCTGGACATGCCAATGTGTTGAGACCATGAGTCTGAAACCACTTGCACAGATTCTTAGGGAAGGCCCCAAATGCCCACACAGCTTTCTTCTCTGGGTGGCGTGTTTGCTTAATGCAAAAAAATGTAAACCTGATACTCAGAATCAGAGAATTGAGGAACTCTGCCTCTTTTTGAAGGCGGGTAACGGGACCACCAAACACTAACATCTCATTGAGGATTCTCCACATGCCAAACCAGATGCTTTCCTTGGGCTGTTTTTACTCTGCTGGCATCTTTGTGACCATTTCATTTTTTAAAGGCGGGGATCTGCCATGGCTGCTGTCATTTTCAATGGGAGCAGTACAAAAGGTCAGAAGTTCAGGTATACGCCGTTCTTGTTAAGTGAGGCTAAAACAAAGTATAGACCCACTGAGAAGTTTCAGTTATCTGTTCAGGACTTCACTTCACTTTCTTCTATTAGTAAGGCACAGGAGCCCAGAGCTGTGGTGACACCGCTCTTCAATCAGACTTAACTAGGATGGCAGCATGGTGTCGATGGATAAACATATTCAGATTAACCTTTGGTGAATTATCTTTTTTTTAAAAAAAAGGTTTTATTTATTTATTTGTCAGAGAGAAAGAGAGAGAGAGAGAGAGCGTGCACAAGCAAGGGAAGCAGAGGTAGCAGAGGGAGAAGCAGGAGAAAGGAGCCCTATGTAGGGTTTGATCCCAGAACCCTGGGATCGCAACCTGAGTTGAAGGCAGGCGCTTAACTGATTGAGTCACCCAGGCATCTGTGAATTATCTCCTTAATAAGGAAATGAGAGGGGTGCCTCTGCCTTCAACTCAGGGGTTAAGCCTCTGCCTTCAACTCAGGTCATGATCTCAGGGTCCTGGGATCGAGCCCCAAATTGGGCTCTCTGCTTGGCAGGGAGCCTGCTTCCCCCTCCCCCTCTGCCTGTCTTTCTGCCTACTTGTGATCTCTCTCTGTGTCAAATAAATTAGTAAAATCTTTAAAAAAAATTAAAATATTAAAAAATAAGGAAATTAGAACATACTTTTTTTTTTTTTTAATTGGAAGAGCTGGGTATTTAATCACTGGCATGAAAAGAAGATAGAAGGCTAAAAAAAAGAAGAAGATAGAAAGCTGATGCGTTTTCCAGGATTTTAACCTATATCCGGTTGAACAAATGTGTAACTATTGTCCTACATGCACTTTGTTCACAGCTAACACAGTGCCTATCATGGAGCTGGGGTTCCATTAAAATTTGTAGAATGAATTTGTTCCTTTGGCAAAATGAATGTTAAATAGTTCTGAGTTTTTAAGACATGGTGGTTAGCATAAAGAAATATTTGATGGGGGTAGAATCTAATTTGAAATTAAAAAATCACCGAAATGTTTGTTTTAAGAAAAAAATTGATTCCTAAAGGTAAAATATTAACAGTATCTCACCAGGCTGCTTTTTGTTTTCTTCTTGGACTATGCTATAAAGAGCATTTTTCACATTTAACTTATTAGCACACGCCAGTTAGGTCGTAGGCAGTAGGGAAGAGGTGAAGTTGAAAAGGTCACTGGGAAACATCACTCCCATCTGGTCACAGTGGGTCATGGAAGACCCGCATCAGATTCCCTGGGAGGCTCAGTATGTTCTTGGGCTATCCCTGCAATTCTTATGCCCTACAAGCAGCAGCCAAGGTGACCTGTGACGTCTTAATGCTTCTCTGAGTAAAGTCACTGAATAGAAGCCTAATTACAGCCAGTCTAGCACATGGGGAATCAATTCAGTCGAGAAATGGTCCTAAGTACCTTCTATGTGCTCGGATTGTGTGATGTCTTCTGTGGAAGTGTGAAACGTGGTCCTTAACCCAGAGATGCTGAATGGCAAGGCAGTTACCGATGAAATAGACAACAGTAGCACTCAGAGAGGCATAGTTGGAGAAGCAGTTGTGAAGATCAGGTTACAGTATATAAGCTTTCCAGTAGCAAGGAAGATGGGGTCAGATTAGAAATAGAATTTTCCAAGGTTTGCCAGATGATCGGTAGAAGTTGGAG
Organism: Mustela nivalis; assembly: GCF_964662115.1. Lineage (NCBI taxonomy): Eukaryota > Metazoa > Chordata > Mammalia > Carnivora > Mustelidae > Mustela > Mustela nivalis. The sequence goes on from NC_139040.1 coordinate 16,814,615, forward strand.
GTACTACTCAAGTCTTCTAACTCGTAGATACTGTTTTCATTCTGTCAGAGGTGGTTATGTGGCATTTTGACACACTTGCGTGGATCAGCTATTTTGATGCTGGGAACTTTGTGATAAGAGGCCATTTCGACATGGGGGGAGAGGACTTCAGTAACACCCCGCAAAACTGACTAATAAAACACGGAGCTACTTTTTTTGTTTTTTATTAACAAGTAATGAGGAAAATCGCTTAGATTCACTTCATTCCTCAGCCTTCAGGGTTGAGACTGGGGATGAGGTGGGGGGGGTCAAGGTCGGAAAGGGCGGTATGGGTGGGGTGAAGCTCGGAGAAGGGATACGGGATGGAATGGGGGGGTGGTCAGGTGCCATTGGGCAGGCAAAGCCCACATCGCCAGGGCCATGTGTTCTCCACACTTGTCCATCTCTGAAAGGCCATTAGTCATTCGGGGCACGTTATCTCTTCATTCTCTGAGAATTCTTTTATTTCTTGACGAGTTTGTTTCTTAACATCTCTGATTCCAAACTTTCAAGGGGCAGGAAGAGATATAGAGAGGGATATTTGGATTACAGCCCGGTCCCATCATCCCAGATGCAGGCTCCAGTGGGAATCCTTGAGTCCGTGACTCTGTCGTCTCCTTAATACTCCATGTAATATGCTATGGAAAAATAATAGGTTTGCTCTATTTTCAAAAGCTCACATTTTGAGGGAAGAGGACTGGTAGGTTCTTTCAAGGGTTGTCCTCTTTCAAAATCTAATGAATTGAAGACTCTTCCTTTTTTTTTTTTTTCCTGATTGTAAATGGATGAAATTTCCACTTTCTCCATGTAGTATTTAGTGTAAAATTATTTTTAAAAATTTACCTCTGAATGATGAAGATGATAATGCAGTAAAGGAACACACATTCAGATGGGCATAGCGAAGACAACGGCAAGTGGCCATCCGCGGTAATCTGGATAAGGGTTGAGGAAAAAGCATCAGGGACATAAGGGACCAAGGGACCAACGGCCTCCAGTAAATCTGCGTTTCTCATGGCCGCGATCATAGTGTCTGCATCAGAGCAACCGTGCCAGAATGTCAAATATAAATATAGGGTGTCTGGTTTTTAGCAAAACATTTGAGAGTCCTTCTGTAAGATCCTTGTACATAAGATTGTGAAATTTGACTGCATAACTAGTCATTAGGCAGATTCCCAGCTGGTTGAGCAACCGAATCGGTATCCTCCTGGAGGAAGATGTTTTTAGTTAAGGGCCAGGGAATAGCTTTTCGGCTCTACCTGGACATTCATTCATGGAACAAGTACCGAACACCTACGATGTAAAAGGCACCCTGCTTAGCAGCGTGAAGGAAACAGAGTCCAGATCACCGCCCCTGCCTGAAAACAGCAGATTCCTGATCCTAACTGATCACAAAGACAGGCTTTCCACTTTGCAGATAATACAGAGCTGGGTGGCGTAGCTTAATATACAGGATGACAGAATCCAGATTTAAAATGACCTCAACTTGTAGGAACTCTAGGTCAAAACCTACAAGCTGAAATTTAACAGTGATCGATGTAAAGTCTTGAATTTAGGTTTAAAAAATTGCATATGTACAGGATATGAGAGATGTGACTTGGCAGCAGTTTATGTAAAAAGTTCTTGGGGATTTAGTTGATCACAAGTTTAATATGAGCCAACAATGTGGTGTAGCTTATTTTTTTTAAGCAAAACAATTTTAGGCTGTATTAGAAGCATGTGTGCTGATCAGACCACATCTGGAGTATTATGTTCAAGTAGAGTCACCGCATTTTATGAACATTGACAAAGTTGAGTATATCCAGAAGATAGTGACCAGCAAGGATCTGAAATGATGTCACATGAGAAATGGTTAAAAGAAAGAACCAAGGACATTTAGGTTTTGCTTCAGACCTCCGTTTATTTTATTTAATTTTATTTTTTTTAAGTAGGCTCCTGCCCAATGTGGGGCTTGAACTTGTGACCCAGAGGTTAAGAGTCGCCCGCTCTACCAACTGAGCTTGAGACGGGTGAGTCCTCAGCAATGTTTAGAGAATGAACGAGTAGAATTTCCACATGTGAGGGCCTTGGGGAAAGCTGATGGAAAACTGCAGTGCCTGGCGTCTGTAGTCATTAAATAAAAGGACAGAAAAGGAACTTAAAAAGTTCTAAAAGCTTTAGAATGGGTCTTTTTTCTCATGTCCTTTTGGCCTTTGCCAGGACCTGATACTGGATTTATGTGTCTGCTTTAACATAAATCTTATTGGAAAGGGAGGTGAATCATGAGAGACTATGGACTCTGAAAAACAATCTGAGGGGTTTGAAGTGGCGGGGGGTGGGAGGTTGGGGTACCAGGTGGTGGGTATTATAGAGGGCACGGATTGCATGGAGCACTGGGTGTGGTGAAAAAAATAATAAATACTGTTTTTCTGAAAATAAATAAATTGAAAAAATTAAAAAAAAAAACAAAAACAAAAACAAAAATGAAAAAAAAAGCATTCTCTCCAGAAGGAGCATGTAAGAAAATGAATCCAAGTGCAGGCACTAGTTATCAAGGACATGCAAATGAAAACAATGAGATAACATTTTTTTTAAAACACGCAGATTAGGAAAAGAGTATCTAAAAAATATAAAATATTCATGGTTAAATCCAATAGTTCTACTTCTGGGACTTTGTTCTATGAAAGCTACCCTGAATACAGAAAAAAGAAAGCCTTATGAAGAGAGGTGTTTTCTGATAACAAAAAAAATTAGAAACAACAAAATATTCAATAATAGAGGAGCGAATGGTTATATTAACTGTGATAGATCCATTCGATAGAATGTTATAAAGCCATTAGAGTTTGTAGCTTTCACAGGATATGCAGCTGTGTATATACAGTATGCTATAACCAAGCAAAAATAAATAAATCTAAACCTGTGTGTAGAAAAATCCTGGCACGTCTCACACCCAAATGTCAACATTGGCTGTTCTTCAGTGTGAAAAGATCAATTATTTTCACATTTGGTCTCCTTTTTTTGCATTCTCTGAATTTTTCTTTAAAAGGCATTTTTTACATTGTATGTAGAGTCTAGGCCGTCAGCCCTGCCGTGTTTTGTGTGGAAAAGACAAATCCAAACGACTTCAGAGTAAAATTGATTTTCATTCTAAATTTAATTTACTTAATTTTAATCCACTTTAATTCAAAACACATGTAACTGTACATCATGAACAACTTTAGATCAAGGGTATGTTAATGAACTTCTCAAATGAAAGATGATGCAACTCTTCAAAAGAAAAAAGGTTAGCATCCCAGATTCTCGAGAGCCAGGAACCTTTTGCAAAGGGAGATGATAAAGTGCCTTGTAGGTAGCAGGCACTTAATAAAGTCTTGAGTGACTGGCTCCTAGAGGTGAGGAGGGACAAATGAGAGATGGATTGCTAATGGGTGAGCTTGAACGTCTTGATGGATACCAGAAGAACCTGGATATCAGGTATTATCTTGTTAAATCACAATCTGTTCGAAGGGGTATTTAGATATTGCTCAGATGTATCAAAGTTCAAGCTGTCACTCCTCTGTATATTGCAAAAATGCATCCATTACAAGTAATTTCCTCTAACCCATGACTCTAGATATTCAATCCAGTTCAGTTTTCTTCTTGTATCAAAATTACTAGTAGTTTCCCCAATATCCATTGTTTGATTTCACATGACAGCAGGGATTCTTAGTCCTTGAGTCCTTACTGTTTTCCTAATTCCACTTAAAAAAAAAAAAAAAAGGAAACTGCATACCTCAGAAAACTGAATGGTTCTGTTCTGTTTGTGGTATGGGGGAGATCAGCACTCTACCAGGGGTAAATAACAGATCTGGTTTCACTGAGACTGTTCAGAATGTTTGAAGACCATCTAGGTTTGAAGAAAGTGGAATTTTTACATATGTTAACATTTAGTGATCTTGCTTTTTGTAACTTCAGCTCTTCTTAATGTGCATATCTATTTCTGTGGAATTAGCTTCCTCCTGTTTTCATGTATATTTCATGTTAAGGACAATACTGTTAGCAAGGTGAATTTAGTAACAATGATTTATATTCTTATTTTTTTTTGTCCTTTTGGTCTCCCCTCTCCTATGTCTTCCTCTCTCCTATTTTAAATATTTCCTTCATCTTTTCTTCTGTCACCTTATTTCTGACCCAATGGGAAGAAAACTGTTCTTCAGAACTGGTCAAATCCCTTGTTGTTTTTTTGTTTGTTTGTTTGTTTTGTTTTCTTTTACTCCAAATCTCTGCTAAATGAAAAATTTCGTACAGCATTGGATTGGCATTTGCACAAAGCCAAAGAATGGAGAGTTTTTGAGAATGGATTCGATATGCCTTTTCTTTTAAGATGTCCTAGGCTGGTTGATGCTGACATGAGATTTTTCGTCTGATAACCCAAAGGTGTGATCTCCCTGGGACGAGTATTCTTACGTGAGGATCTGGATAACTTGAAAGCAAGCTGTGTACTTCAAAGCTCCTTTTGCCTCAATCACAGTTAACTTTATAGTCTCACTGGTCTGGCAAGTGGTAATAGCTCGATCATTTGTCTGCAGATAACGCCATTGGAACCTGTGGATTATTTCAGTGGGGGATAGCCAGTGGCTCTTTGATCTCCACTTAGACAGAGATAGAATAATTCAGAAAGAATTCTATTGGCGTGATTTATGGCAGAGATGGCACAATTTTATGAATGTTTCCACCCACCCCAGTATGTCCATCCCAGTATGTCCAAAACACGTTGGCAGATCTCAGTAGAAGATGTACTCTTTCCATTGTTCCTATTTTCTATGAAATGGGGTTCTTGGTGACATGATTTTTCAAACTCCCCCCCCCCTTTTTTTAAAATAAAATGGTTTTAAGAATAAGTGTCTACTGATCGTTAAACATGTAGAATATTGGTGCTTGGTGAGGATGGGGGAAAAGTTTATTTTGAAAGGCGCAGATGGTACCCCATAGGTTAAAGATGATGTGGGAAATTTGCTTTCTTTACCGTGTGTGTAAGGTCATGTACAAATGGCCAGAAAGCAAATGAGAGTTACCCCTAAGGCCATTTGCACTTAGATGCCAACTTTCTTTCAGGAAAGGCTGTTTTGCTTTTATTTTTCTTTTTATACAAATCTGGGCCCCAATGTCGTTTGTTAGTTTCTCTCTTTTATGGCTGCTTATTTAGGGCTGTTTCATCAAGGGCTTAGGTTTCTCTTTGAAGTATCTGAGTCCTACGTCTATAATGCAGTCCTCAAAGCCTCTAGTGATTAACTAGCCTGGAGCCAGTAACCTAGCCAGCATATTTTGCCTTAACTGCCTCTTGCCTTCTCAGCAACACTGGAGTCCGGGGGGTAGATACGCTAGAAAGATTATTGGTGGTGGCACATTTCCTTCTCGATGGCTTTGTCGGTCTTGGGAACATCTTCCCTGTCTTTCTCTGGGTAGCCAAAGACTCTGTTTTCACAGCTAAGTCTTGCCTCCTCCTCTCTTTCTCAAGCCGGCCTGACAGTGGCCTCACCACTTAGGTTTATCATTCTCTAGGCTTTCATGTATTTTCCTTTTTTATTTCCCAGTTAGTTTGCAGTGCTCTGGAGGGGGAGACCATGTTTTAGAGAATAATTTTTTTTTTTAGAATAATTCTTTTATTCACAAGATGTATGTGTTCCAGTGACACACTTTATTGTCACACAGTTGGAGACCAGAGGATGAAATGATATAAGAAACAGAGGGCTCTGGAATGTCAAAGAAAAAAACAACAACAACTTTGGAGACAGGAAGGATTGGTACTAAGCTCCCCTTAAATACCAGTTAAAATAAAGTCAGATATATGTATCAGAAGACATAAGCTGGATATAGATGAGAATGTTAATGTTTATTTTAAGGTTATAGCCCTGGGAGCAAAACATTTCAGCTGTACTTCTGCCCTTTATTTTTAATTTTTTTTATTAAATCTTTTTTTTTTTAAGATTTTATTTATTTATTTGACAGACAGAGATCACCAGTAGACAGAGAGGCAGGCAGAGAGAGAGAGAGGAGGAAACAGGCTCCCTGTGGAGCAGAGAGCCCGACACGGAGCTCCATCCCAGGACCCTGGGACCATGACCCGAGCCGAAAGCAGAGGCTTTAACCCACTGAGCCACCCAGGCGCCCCTACTTCTGCCCTTTAGACTATGTTGGGGATCTGTTCCTCAGTACCGATACAGCTGCTGCGAAAGTTCTCAGGGGCTATGGTGGTGGAGATCTTCCGGTCCCAGCCTGAGGGCCAGCCAGAGAGCAGGGAGCCCGTGGGCCAGGCCATCGGTGCCTTTTCTGCTGTTCCAGTTGCCGGCTTCTGTGTGTCTGCTTCTCCCAGAGCGAATCAGAAATCCGAGAGCCAGAATTAGGACAGTGAAGGAGAGAGCCCTGAGCGCCAGAAAGGCGAGGAGAGGAGTGGGAATGAGGAGTCAGCCCCCTGTTGGCTCCCCACAGTGTCGCCCTTTCCTTCTCCGCCCATGACTTGCTGGCAAAGAGATGCCAAGTTCAGGAACAGAGGTGAAAACAAAAGGGAAGTCCAGTGCAACGTTGTTTAGAATAGTGAACAATCGCAAATGGTTGCGTAGAGCACAAGAAGATGAAACCATAAAAATGGTGTTTTCAGAGATTTTTAATAATGGCGAAAATTGCTCACAAGCTAATATATATGTAAAAAAGCAACACACCTGATCCCAGTTGACTGTCTATAATACACATAGAGAAAATACTGAAAGGAAATGACTAGAATATTAATGGAGATTATTTTTTGGATGATGGAATCACGGGTACACGGGTAGTTCCTTTGTATTGTATATTCTAAAATTTCCACAATGCAGATTTGTAGGTCTTTTTTTTTTTTTTTAAATATGATCTCCATTTTATTTTTTTTCCAGAGAACAGTTTCTCTTCAGTGTTTAAGGACTTAGCTTCTTCCATGAGCTTCGGTGGGGGTGGGGGGGTAGCACCCATGGGTCTAAATCGGGGTGGGGGTAGGGGTGTTGGGTCCTTCCACGCTTTAGGGGAATGATTCTAGACTGACTAGAATAGAATATAGTCTCAGACAGCTTGGGACACACAGAGGCATCAAAGATACTCGCTTTGGGAATGTCCCTGGTGGCAGCGGCCTTTTGTGGAGCTCCTTTTTTTCCTGTGGTCACCTTCAATTAACCAGGAAGATGTAGGTTGGTAAAAAGTTTCAGAGAAGATGAAGCCTCGTACCTTAGTTTTGCTGTATCCCCCAGACCTCAGGCCTGGAGTGAGGTAGGCGCCACTGGAGTTCCCTCAGGGACCACAGCAAGTCTGTGTGGATGGCCTCCGACTCTCCAGAAAGCGTGTGTCCAGTTGCTCCTTCTTGCTACCACTGCTTGGTTGCACTTTTTATTGAAAACACATCCATTGTTTTTTCCTCACAGACTTTATGTACAGGGCCCTGTATGTGCCAGGCAATCGAGAAATATTTGATTGATTGTTATCTTCTCAATGCAAAGTCAACATTTAACATTCAAATATTGAGGTTTCCCTGTGCCATGAAACTAAGTCTCTGCTAGGAGAATGCTCGACTGCTTGGAACCAGCTACTATAGGTCAGTTGGCCTGTGGGCGTTCGGCTTCTGTGCGTTAGTGTGAGTAGAACATCATCACCACTAGACTACCAGTCAAATCACTTAACAGCCACCTAGAAAATTGGGACCCTCCAATGGCTGGTGGGAAACCTGGAGTCCTGGAATTCAGTTAAACTATTAACTGAGCATTCCTTGAAGTAGGCTTCTGGGTTGGGTGGTGGTGGTGGGGTGGGGGTGGAGGGGTAGCCTGTGTGTAGAGAATGGTTCAGACTCAGTCCCCGTTCTCTGGGATCTTACAGTCTAGTGGAATGGGGGGTCACTGAAGAAGACTGATGGTAAACATTCTGAGGAAGACACGCTTTCACAACCAAGAGCCGTGCACCTCATTTGGTCGGCAGTGGCTGTGAAGGTCAGCCCCCGAAGGTGCTGGGACAAGGAGGAGAAGGAGGAGATACATGAGAGACAGTGGAAGAAGGAACAAGGGAGGGTCAGGAGAAGGTAGATGTGGCCTCAGGGAAGGAGGGCTCCGTTCAGTACCATGCTGATGTCGGCTGGGGCTACCGTGGGGCCAAGGCACGCTCACCTCCATGTCCCACACTGTATGAGACTGATGTTCTTTATAATAACCAGAGCCATTGAATGGCTTATGTTTCACGTACAGAACTCCACTTACAAATACAGGAAAGATCCATACAGCAACACACAAGGATTTAGAAAGTTACTTTTTATCCAAGAAGACCTCAATCTGCAAATACTTAACAAGGTCAGACGTCATGGGGGATACCAGAAGGCCATGTGTGTGTCTCTGAGCAGTTTACTTAGCCGAGAAGACCAGACATATACAAGTGGAAAGTTTACTCTTGCTTTAAGGCAGTGCGGGCCAATTGCCGAGAGACAGTAACAGCCAGCGGAGGACAGGGGATGGTGAGCTCCCCTGGGGCTTTGGGCAGTTGGGAAAAGTTTCCAGGTTCTTGAGCTGGCCTTGGGGGCTGGGCAGGATTTAGGCTGGCCCAACATATGCCAGATCTGCAGAAATGTGGTCTTTTGCCCTCTGAGAAGTTACAGCATCTGACCTGCTCTCATAAACTCCTCCCCAAAACAGGCTTGTGCACTTAGCAGTAATAAATTGAACCATCAACTCCTTAAAGCACACCTGGTTGATAATTAGCTCAATCACATTGTGTTTCGGTCATTACCCTTGGATTTCCCAAGGATGAGCTTAATTCATCTCCCACATTAAAGTGAGTGCCGGCATGACCCAAACTCCACTGAATAGAATTTCTGTCTCTATTATGTCAATTTAATGCTGTGGTAGTTTTATTGCAAAATAGGTATTGGGTTACAATTTGCCACCCAAATATCTGCGCAGAAATCGTTAATGTGTGCTGTAAAAAGATCTCCAATGGCAGAAGCCTCTCTTTTATCCTAAACAGTGCTTGATCTGAAGGCAGACCAAGAGGAAATGAGTTGCAGCCCTGATTCGGGGAATTTAGAGTTGATAAGATGAGCTGTTGTTTATTCAGAGACAACTTATTCAGGTTTTATAGCTTATAAACGTATTGATGATGGATACAGCCCCTTGCTTCCAAGGGTTTACAGAGCTTATTTTGTGTTTTAACCACAGTCCCTTCACCTCTGACCTGCTGCTGGAAGTGAAGGGGAAAACTGGTGGCGTATGTGCTCTATTAGGAAAGGAGGAAGGCAAAGGGGCAGCTTTATTGTATCAGATTACTAGCCAGATGCCTGGAATGCTCACATCTACTCACTGGCTGCTATTTAAAAGGGAAAAATACAGATCTAACCACTTCTAGGAATGGTGCCAGGTGTCTATATGAAGGCAACCCAACTCCAGAAGGCTATAAAAATAGCCCCCAAGTAGTAGGTTCTGATTTCCCACTGAGCTGACCAATAAATCCAACAACCAGTTAATTAAAAATGCTGGGAGGGAATGTTCATCCTCCATTACCCACCTGTCCTTGTGAATACACACTGGTTACAAACGGGAGGCTACAACTTAGCGCATCAGTGTCCGGATTAGGAAACTCTCTTGTTCCATCGCACAGCCATCCGGAGATAGAAATGGCCAGTGTGGTTGCCTGATACCCCTACTTGGGTGTCAAGGTTTATTTGAGGGCAAAGCGATGGGAAGCTTCCAAACACAAATCCAGTCATTTGCCTTGCCTTGGGGTTTCCGGCACCATCCGGAAAGAGCATATTTAGACCAGCTACCTCGTCTCTGCCTTGTTCAGGTTACGGCTTTTCCTCTCATGTGTCAAAACCTGATGGCAAGCCTTCTTGCCCTGACTGATGCTATGAACAGGATAGCTCAAGAGACTGAGAGAAGAGAGTGCTAGAAGTTGAATCTTCTAGAATCTTAAGTTGATAAAAATTAAAAAAGAAAATCAGTCAGTAAAGCAAACAAAAACTTGGACAGAGTATACCATCAATATCAGGTCTTGATCTCTCGGGGTCCTGGGATCGAGCCCCGCATCTGGCTTCCCACTCAGTGGGATTCTGCCTGAGGATTCTCTCTCTCCCTCTCCTGCTGCTCATCTCCCTGCTTATTCTCTCTCTCTCTCTCTCTCTCATATAAATAAATCTTAAAAAAAAAAAAAAGCTGGAAAGAGGAAAGCTGTGGGGGTGATGGAGGGTGAGGGAGACACAAACTCACTGAACCTAACTGGTCACCAGGAACCTTTTCTGAGATAGTGCTATTAGTGAATTATGTTTCTTGCAGACTCTTTTTAACTTAGAGGCATTTTGATGGAAAAGAGAATGGTCCTGAAACTTGACTTCTAGCTAGGCCTCTGTCACTTACGAGTCTGTTTCCATTTCCTAGAGCTCTGTTTCCTCCATCTGTGAACATGCTGGCCTAGAGAAGCACTAGTGATTCTTTGTCCACACCCTAAATTCATAGGACAGTTGGCTTTTGAGTCTTTATGAATTAAAACTGGAAGTTTTCTTATAGAGTGAAAAGTTTTAGGAGAGACTGCTGAGTCCCAGGGTGCAGAAGCTTAGCAAGGACAGAAACTTCTCTTGCAAGTGAGGAATTCTTCAGTAATCAGGAAGCCTGATTGATTGGGGGTGGATATGCAGATTGCTTTTTTCATGCTTTCCGGTTGCAAGTGAGTGTGCGTTTGGTTTCAAGATGCTTCTAGAGCTGAAGCTCTTAAATGATTGGCTGTGCATTAACAGGATATGAATTATGAATTCTGCTTATACTATCATCTGAGGGTCTAACCCATGCATCCCTTTTTCTCTATCAAAATGGATTTGTAAATTGTCATCAGGCCTTAGATCCCAGCCCTCCCCATTAACACCTCTATCTGCTGCCACCTGAGATTTCTTTAATAAGGAATGTCGGGGAGACTCAGAATCACATTATGGGAGAGGAAGTTGAAAGAACTGAAACTTTTTAGCTTGGGAGATTGCTGCCTGTTACCAAAAGTTGAAGGTTTCTCAAGTCAAAGTAGAATTAAACTCAGGTGTGTGTGTGTGTGTGTGTGTGGTTTTGGTGTGGGAGGAGGCAAACTGGGATTAATGGAGGAGAGTCTAGACAGACATAGTTTTCTCAAGCCAAGCAATAACTTTCCAGCAATCTAAGCTGTTCAAAGTGGGGAGAAAGGGTTAACCTCAAGGAGGTAGCAAAATCCCTACTGCAAGGCCCCATCACAGAGTTGGGGTTAAAAGTTGATTTCTTTGAGTGGAACTTGGACTGTTTTCTGGAGTCGACTTGTAGGGATCCAATGGTCTGGGGAAATCTTCCAGGGCCCACACCCTGTCTCACTTGTATTCTCCGCACCCAATGTCAGGCCTGATCACAGAAGGAGCTCAGAAAATGTTTGTTGGTCAGCTGATGGAGTGATGATATAAGTAACCAATAGACGCTTTTGGTCCCTCGGTCAAGTGTATTAAATTGGTTCCCATGTCTATGTTGTCCCCCTTTTCTTCAGAAGTTCCTATGCCACTCACAGCAACTCCCCCACTAACAACACTTGTCATTGTCAGAGCACTAAAATACTTCTGTTGACCAAAGGCCCTTCCATAGCAAGATAGGTGAGAGAAAACCCACAACTTTAATGTGAAGTAATCATCAGCAGAATGACACGCATATAAGGCAGCACAAATGTGACCATGACATCTGGTGAGACCTTCATGCATTTTGATGGAAGAAATATTGATAGAGAAAAGTGAATGAGAGGGCAATTTATAACTCCTCTTATTTCCTTGCCAGACAAGAGGAGGCACCTTGTGAAAGGCACCTCAGCCCATTCTAGAGGTAAACATCCCCAGTTCTGAGTGTTGGGGGTCCCGGAACGTGTGTTGTAAAACAAAAGGTTGAGACTTTATTTTTTTTAATCAGACCTAGTATGTCCTCAAGGAGATACCTTGAGGGGGTGCCTGGGTGGCTCAGTGGGTTAAAGCCTCTGCCTTCAGCTCAGGTCATGATCCCAGGGTCCTGGGATCGAGCCCTGCATCGGGCTCTCTGCTCAGCAGGAAGCCCGCTCCCCCACGCTACTCTCTGCCTGCCTCTCTGCCTAATTGTGATCTCTCTCTCTCTCTCTGTCAAATAAATAAAGAAAATCTTTAAAAAAAAGGAGATACCTTGAGGAAAGGACAATGGGTATGTAGGGGCTTCCCTCCTCAACAAAAATTTCATCATGACATCACAGGGCATGGTGAGATAGTGGGTGTTTCTCATGGTCTTCTCAAGCTTCCTGAAGGTGAACTCATTTGTGGGATAAAATGTCTTTCCAACAAGATGCCACTGTGACGAGGAGCTGGAAACCTCCCTCTCATTACCTCTTTGGCTCAGTCTATGATTCCCATGTTTTTGCTTGTTTGTTTGTTTGTTTTAAATAAAGCTCTTTGGACAACCCTCTCTACAAATAGGGCGAAGGTCCTATTGAAGGGCTGAACAGCTAAACCTCATGGGCAAATGCAACCTCTTTCTCCAAGTTATGGCTTTAGAAACCATTGAGAGGTGAGAGACATCTCCGAACTATAATCTGATCGGAAGCTAAAGAAGATACTGATGGCTTTCTGAAACACCGAGACCTGAGAAATATTTGGGCTGGCACCTAATAACGTGATTAAAAGCACATGTAAGTCTTTGGTTGCTTTTGGCTGGCGTCTGACTGTGGCTTTTGCTTAACCTAACCCGCACCCTGCTGGCAAAGGTTTCACTGACTCGCCACTCGTGTGGACACTGCCTGTTTACTTTCATTTGTTCCTCTCTGAGGTCTGTAAAGTTCCCCCCACGGGTTCCTACAGGCAGCCTTTGAAGGTCGTTCGTCAGACCAAGTATGTGCCTCTTTCCAGCCTGACCTTCTCTCTCTCTTGGTGTGGGGTGGCTTGAGGGGGTCACTAGAGGAATACTGCTTTTGAGCTACCCGGATCACCATTTAGTGGAAAGAAAAAAATCCCAACATCCTGTTTGGACAGATTGTAAGCTGTGACATTAGACCTTCCTGCTATGCAGAACGGCTTTCATCACTCTCCCGTCCCATTCAGCAGGGTTAAAGGTCTCAGGAAAGTATTTGACTTGTGGCTCAGGCTTGCCCTCACTGCTGAGCAATGATGGGTCTTTTTGCTTGAACCACTTAGGAGGCGCCAATGGGAAGAGAAGTGATGGAGCAGAAGTGAGTTCATGACAGCATTTGAAATGAAGGAGGCATCGAGAGGAAAATAGGATAGACACTGAAGACTTTGCTTATGGGGTTTTTGTTTGTTTGTTTTTGAAATTCTGCTAAAGTGAAGTAAAATGGTATTTTGTGGTGTTTAGTTCAGGGGCAGTAGAGGGAAGCTGAAAAAGAATATAATTTGTCTTAGATGAGAGGACCCTCTGAGGCAACGGCTGATGTCCCTTTGCCATTTTTGTCATGACCCCAAGTCTGACATTTTGAATGATGACATTGTAGGTCCCTTATCAACTATTGAAAACTGTTGTGTTCTTTCACATTTAGAAAAGTGTGTGTGTGTGTGTGTGTGTGTGTGTGTGTGTGTGTGTTCGTGTTCTACAAAAAGGCATTCTTTTTTTCTGGATTTTGTAATATATAAACAATAAAGCCACAGGTATTCATGATATTGCCATCTTTATGCCAAGGTTAAGAAATCTCAGTCTAGGTGATTCCCAGCTAAACTATCTGGGTGCTTTCACTGGGTGTTGCATAACATTCCGAACATTCTCGAAGCAAAATGATTTTTAGTTCATTTTAGGAAATCATTTTACATCCAAGGCTGAAGATTTTTGCAGACCTTTTGGCCAAATGACAACATACCTCCGAATTTTTTTAACAGTAGCTTTATTGAAATTTAAAGTCATTCTTTGAAGTGTACAATTCAGTGCTTTTTAGTATATTCGCTTAGTTGTACAGTCATCACCATTGTCTAATTCCAGAATCTTTTCATTACCCTTGAAAGACATGCTATACCCATTCGCGGTCACTCCCCAAGTCCTAGCCTCCTCAGCTCCTGGAAGCCACCATTCTACTTTCCATCTTCATGGATTTGTTTATTCTGGACATTTTGTGTAAACAGAATCATACAGTATTTGTCCTTTCATGTCTGGCTTCTTTCACTTAGCATAATGTTTTCAAGATTCATCCATGTTGTAGCATGGGTCAGATCTCTGTTCCTGTTCATGGTTGAATTGTATTCCATTGGATGGATAGACTGCATTCATCCATGCTGTAGCATGGATTAGAACTCCGTTCCTTTTCATGGTTGAATCGTATTCCATTGGATAGATAGACTGCATTATATTTATCCACTCATCAGTTGATGCCCATTTGAGTTGTTTCCATTTTTTTGCACGTCCAGGAATATATCCTGAAGAAATAACCAACTAGGTGCATAAAGAATTAGGGTATTTGTTGTGACATTATAAAAGTGAAAAACTGGAAATACTCTGAATCTCTAACATTAAGGGATTGGTTCAGTGATGAGACAGCTATACGACAGAATACTGTACAGCTCTTAAAATGGTGTAGAAGAATTTATAATGATGATGTAGAAGGCTGACCATTTCTTGTTAAGTGATAAAATAGTACATAAAGTGTGACCCCAGTTTTATTAAAAAATGTGTTTGAGATGCATAGAAATAAGGATAGATCACAGTAACAGAAAACCATGGTTCTCTCTAGATGGTAAGATTAGGAAGGAGGTATTTTTTTTCCTTTTTTATCTCGATTTTCTGATTTTTCTAGAATTATCCCATACTTATTTACTGAGTACATAGTATGTGCTAGACATTGTGGAGTGTGCATGTATTTTGTAATGAGAAAATTTAAAATGTTATTATTAAAAACAATCCAAAAGGGAACGTGGGAGTGATATACTGTGTCCCCACACATGCATAGACGCCAGATGTGACAGGATCTTACAGAGAGCACTAAGATGTTTTGTTTTAACTCCAAGTAGATTACAATGCACTGATAATGACAAATTTATCAGATAAGAAAGGCACTGTTTTGAATTGGTCCTGCACATGTCTGCTTTCTCACTAAAACGTCTAGCTCTTCTTTCCCTACAGGAAGTGATCGGAAGTGGAATGTAGAGTTTATTTCCGCCTCCGTGGTCTGACATTTTGACATTTCCTGAATTGCAGGATGTTTGAGAGCAAGCAGCTTGGCTTTTACTGAAAAAATTAATGATGCTGCCACTTCTACTTAAGGATGGGCCTTTGTAAGAGGACAGAGCCCTTCAAGTAGGGAAGTGAGATGGTTAACAGGATGAGAGTAACATAAAGGTCTCAAGTCTGGAGCAGCTCATTAAACATTGATTATCAGCATGGTGTAAACTCTTTCCGAAAGTGTTACTACATTCCATGCCAGTGTGGGGTGGAGGAAACTTAAATCTGTGTTCCATTTATATCATAAATGAGATTTGTATCTTCTAATAATAGGCCAGTCTTGCCTCGGGCTGCATCAGTACACACACACGTGTTTGGTTGCTCTGCCTGGCTTGTCACATCAAGCCTGGAATGAAAATTCAGTCACAAAGAGTCACATTCACTTGTAGGTTGGCATACAACCATTTCTCTTTGGGGATGAAGTCCGTTTGGGCCAACTGGAATATGCGTAGTTTCTCTGGGACATACTTGACTTACTTTTCAGGGCAGGCTCTGTAGGGCGGAGGTTAAGATTTCCGAGTCTGAGGTCAGACCAACCTGAGTTCTAATCTCTGATGAGCTCAAGGTTCTGTGAGCCTCCATTTTCTCATCCATAAGAATGGGGATGGAAAGCGCTATCTCTTAGGGTTGATGCACAGAGTCAATGAGTAATCTAATCCTTGCAATATGTTCACCATATTTACATTGTAAGAGCCCAGTAAACTTTTAGAGTTTTAAGGAGTATGCAAAGGTATTTAAAGAGGAAAATGGAGAGAATTTCTGTTATTTTCCTTTTATTCCTCCCTATTCCTTACTTTTTTTTTTTTTTTTTTTTTTTTTTTTTTTTCTAAAATGGATTGTTAAAATGACCAAAACCTCAATTTTTAAATATAGGCTTTTTTTTTTTTAAGATTTTACTTATTTATTTGACAGACAGAGATCACAAGTAGGCAGGCAGAGGGAGATGAGGAAGCAGGCTCCCTGTGGAGCAGAGAACCCGATGCGGGGCTCGATCCCAGGACCCTGGGATCATGACCTGAGCTGAAGGCAGAGGCTTTAACCCACTGAGCCACCCAGGCGCCCCTAAATATAGGCTTTTATAAAAAAGATTTTATTTATTTGACAGAGATCACAAGTAGGCAGAGAGGCAGGCAGAGAGAGAGGGGAGGAAGCAGGCTCCCTGCTGAGCAGAGAGCCCGATGTGGGGCTCGATCCCAGGACCCTGGGATCATGACCTGAGCCGAAGGCAGAGGCTTTAACCCACTGAGCCACCCAGGCGCCCCAGGCTTTTTTTTATTTTAATAGATTTTATTTTTAAGTCTTCTCTACACCCAATGGGGGGCTTGAATTCATGACCCCAAGATCAGGAGTCACACCTTCCACTGACTGGGCCAGCTAGGCGCCCCTAAATATGGGCCTTAAGGGTATTTTCTAGCACAGTGATGGAATACTGGTGTTAGCATGTAACAAAACAAAGCGTGCAGAGACATATGGCATTCATACCCAACAAAGCCTGTGACCAGCAGTTGTGAGATCTTATCTGTGTAGAGCCCTCCAAGTTCTTACTTTTCCTTCTCAGCCTTTGGCCTTTCGTAACGACAAACACATATCTTGAACTTAACAGAGTTGCTTTTTCAAATAAGGTGATTGTGGGATTTTCTATAATTCTTGACAGACTATACCAGTCTCACAGAGCACACCACTCCCTCTCTGACTTGCTGCTTTAACCTCCTGGGGGCTCAAGAACTAGGTGACAGAACTTGTCAGGACTCTGGGTAAAGCACTGTGTTCAGCTCAGACTGAAGGTTTGGGTTGGAGGGAGAGGGATCTACATTTTTGCTGCTAGAGACAACTTTTCTTTGATCATAATCTGGATGTTGTCTACCTTCTGAACCCTTGGTTGTCTCTAAGGGAAACCCAAATAATGTTTCTCCATAGAATTTGTGAGCCTGTTAATATAAGAGAGGAATGTTCTTTCGCTCACAAAGAGGGACTATTCAGGAAACAACATGTAATGAGTCTTTGACAAATAACCCAGCGCACAGTGAATTGTTACATTGGGGTAGGTATTTCCAGAATCCCCAGAAACAAGCTTTCCAAAGTGATAGGTGATGTGGAGGCGAACGTCTCGGGGAAGGGGAAGCTTTGAAATGATGTCACATGACATGTTTACAAGGGTAAAATATTTAGTGCTGCAATAATGTCATCTTGGTAGACAAAGGAGAAATATTTCTAACTAAAATGTCTGTTTCCTTTTTGACGGTAGACTAATGTACAGTAGAGTGGCAGGCCGATGTCTTGAGAATAAAACTAAAAACCCAGAAAGCACCCTATTTAGGGGGGAAGGAAATTTTGACTTTGATCTGTGCCTTCCCTCATTCGACGTGCGCTATGAACAGGGCCTCCCTGCCGTACTTTCAAGGGAAATTTTCTTGGATCGTAGTTTATGTTGAATGTTGGCTGGGCTTCCAAGTGAGTAACAACCTTAAAGGGTGGCCAGGAGCATTAGGTAAGAGAATGTATGGGCAGCACTAGGACGACTCTTGTGCGTGCAGGGCACCAAGTTCCCATCACCCATCCCATCCGCCCATTCCCATCACCACCCAAAGCTGCCCTTGGCTTTGATGCCTGGCTAAGGAGACTTCTGACAAGTGAGCTAGCTGTGCCTTTTTCTTGCCATAGTTTTAATCTTTCCAAGGCCCTGGGGCTTGTTGCAGTCTAGAGGAATGTGACTCGGGGAAGTGAAGACAACTTGCTATAGAAAATTGCCAGGCAATCATAACAGGGTATTCTTAATGCACCAAAATGAAAACTTCTTGCGGCAATCGGTAAATGAAGTTAGAGGCTGTGTACTTTCTTCGCTAGTGAAACTGATAGTTCTGTTTCGCGTCTCTCTCTCTCTCTCTCTCTCTAGTCCTTTAGATGAGCACCGTGGAAACTTTTCTTGACTCCGGGATCTCAGCGAGCTCTGCTCTAGAGGCTAAATAAACTTCATCCATGATTGAGCCATCATTACCATAATAAAGGCTCACTAATCACTGGTGAAAGCCACAGGTTAATTATTACATAAGGGTTGTATAATGTAATCTCAGGAACTAAATAATTTAAAAATTTAAAAGACCATTTAATATATCTTTGACACAGTGCCAGAGAGTAGAAGACATCCTCCTGTTAA
Source organism: Mustela nivalis (assembly GCF_964662115.1). Taxonomy (NCBI): domain Eukaryota; kingdom Metazoa; phylum Chordata; class Mammalia; order Carnivora; family Mustelidae; genus Mustela; species Mustela nivalis. Next base: position 16,832,969 of record NC_139040.1, read on the forward strand.
TCATTTAACAGGGATTTAACAACTCGAGCAGCCTGTATCTGAAGTCGTTAGTGTATTATGGTTGCGGTGTTGGAACATTTCTTTGGGACAAATGGAATTCAGTAAGGAAAGCTAAAATTGAATACAAGTAAGAGAGGAGCGGAGTAGTGCCAGAAGAATATAGGTCATCAGTACCTTACAAGTGGACTTGATAGGGTTCAGAATTTGAGTGTCTAGATTCCAGAACATACCCAATCTGCTTTTAATTTCAATCCTACTATAGTTGCTTAAAGGTTTCTTCAGCTTAATTGCCCTCTCTTTCATACTCTTGGCCTTCAAGTTAAATTCCTTCTATCTTACAAAACCCGGCTTTACGTTTCTGTGCCCCATTCCATGTCCTTTCAGTACATATGTATCCTGTATGTAGCACATGTCCGAGTCTAGTTATTTATTTATTTTAAAAATTTTAGTTATTGAGGCGCCTGGGTGGCTCAGTGGGTTAAAGCCTCTGCCTTCGGCTCAGGTCATGATCTCAGGGTCCTGGGATCGAGCCCCACATCGGGCTCTCTGCTTGGCAGGGAGCCTGCTTCCTCCTCTCTCTCTGCCTGCCTCTCTGCCTACTTGTGGTCTCTGTCTGTCAAATAAATAAATAAAATCTTAGAAAAAAATTTTAGTTATTTGAGGGACAGTGGGAGCTAGAGAGAGAGAGCACACACAGAGGCAGAGGGAGAGGGAGAAGCAGACTCCCCGCTGGGCTGGTAGCCCAATGTGAGGCTGGATCCCAGGACTCTGGGATCATGACCTGAGCTGAAGGCAGACCCGTAACTGACTGTGCCACCTGGGTGCTCTGTACCATTCCATCTAATGGCATCATGGCAGTTATGACCACCTGGTATTAGAACCTCATTTATTTTTTTTTAAGATTTTATTTATTTATTTGACAGACAGAGATCACAAGTAGACAGAGAGGCAGGCTGAGAGAGAGAAGGAAGCAGGCTCCCTGCCGAGCAGAGAGCCCAATGTGGGGCTCCATCCCAGGACCCTGGGATCATGACCTGAGCCGAAGGCAGAGGCTTTAACCCACTGAGCCACTCAGGCACCCCCTAGAACCTCATTTCAATCAATGCTGACTACAGAACCTCGTGTTCTGATTTGACCATGCTAGTTGGGCTCCATACATCCTCACAGACCTGGAGGGTAGGGAAGGTTGTACAGCTACTTTGCTGATTCCAGAATGGTGGTATTTCTAAGTAAATACCTTCATAGTCTTCTGCTGTAATTGTATTGGAAGGCAATACAAGCAGGATCTGTAAGTATAGAAAGTCCGAGAGTAAAGGCACAGGCAGAATGATGGTATTCTTAACCTTTTGCAGGTTTTGAAATTTGTTTAAAAGGTGCATAGGGAAGGGCTATAATACACATATTCATAGATGTGTGTGTGTACATACAAACCACATACAGATACACATACATATATGTATGTTTGTAGACATACACATATATTTCTGAACTTATGTGAAACAGATTGTGAAGGCATTTGGGGTAAATTAAAGTTCAGAATCTCTCTTTTTTTGTTTAATATTTTATTTATTTATTTATTTATTTTGGTTGTGGGGGAGAGAATGAAGGGCAGAGGGGGAGGGAGGGGGCGGGGCAAAGACACTCAAGCATACCCCGCATTGAGTGCAGAGCCTGACTCGAGGCTCGATCTCATGACCCTGAGATCATGAACCGAGCTGAAATCAAGAGTCGGAGGCTTCATCAACTGAGCCACCTGGGCGCCCCAGGACCTATCTTTAAGTAAATGATGGTTCAGTTTGAGACACTTTGCCTGATGTAGGGATCTGTTTTAGCAGAAGGATATGATCTTAGGTCGTGGGGAGCAGGGCAAGTGGGAGTAGCTGTGGGTAAATCTATTTGGAGTTCTGTGAGCTACTAGGAGTCATATTAGAAATTAGGCTCTCAAGGGGTTGGAGAGGCCCTCCTCTGCCATGCTTTTCTGCCTCTGAGGAGGGCGTCTTCCCATGTCAGCCCTGTCCTCTACATAGTTCCCTTCCTGCCTACACTACTTGCCCAAGGTCACATGGTAAGTTAGTGGCAGAGCCAGAGTTTAGAATCTCCATAGGCAAAGACTTGGTCTGTACCTTTGCTTACCTTGGGAGCAGAGTTGGAGGGCACACATAGGTCGCTGGCTAAATACACCAGGGGCAACAGCTTCTTAATTCCAACAGCAGCCAAGCCATGAAGAGCTGTTTAAAATATCTGGTGGCCATTTTAAAGGGAAATCAAGCAAAATTACTTGTCTTTCATTTTGGGGGGGTGGTGGGGGGTGGGAGATGGTGCATCTGACCAGTCGTTTCTAAAGAGCACACCCAGGGTCCGGGGCCCTTCCGGAGCAAAAGTAGGCAAATCCAAGCAGGATGTAAGGGCTGTTTGGCGCAGTAGCACCTAGAAACAATTTCAGTCCGGGTCCCGATTTAAATGGTTGTTACCCAGGTCAAGCTAGGGATTAGGAAAGGTAGCAGATGAAATCAACTCGGAGTCTGGCACCAGTTACAAAAGGAAGCGGGTCATTGGGTTGTGTTTATAGAGGAAAGAGAATGGATTGTAAGATTGTTATCGCTGGACTCATGGTAGGGGAAGGGGCCCTCATTTGAAGCCTTGGCCCCCAGAGGAAAGGAGCCCAGAGTGCTTTAAGGACTCACACATAATTGGCCATACATTCCACAGGAAGAAGGTCTGCCTCTGGCTACATCCCTCTGCCTGGGAGAAAGGGATAAAGGAGGAGGGGTCTGGGCAGGAGTGGGGAGTGCGGAGAGGGCCTCTGGCCTCTTGTGAAGACGGTTCTAAAGCATCGCCAGACTTTCCAGCCTAGTTTCAGACTTTACGTTGAAAAGTGGCTGATCTCTAGAAGCCTCAGCTAAGGACTTGTGATGTTTCTTTTCCTACTGCCTCAATAAGCAGTGGCAAACAGTTTCTACAGTCTGGGTTTTTTGTTTGTTTAGTTTTTGGAGTGGGTTTTTTGTTTGTTTGGTTTGGTTTGGTTTGGCTTTTTGGGTTTTTTGTTTTGTTTTGCTTTTTGGGTTTTTTTTTTTGGTGGGTTTTTTTTTGTGGGGGGGGGTTGTTTTTGTTTTTTGTTTTTTCTTTTTGGTGCTGGGTGATCTCCTTGCCCTTTGATGTAAAGGTCTTGTGCTGCTTTGTGGTTTGCAGCAAACACTGTCCCTGCCCCTTGAGGGAGGAAAAAAAGAATTTAGTTCTTCACTTTACTCTCTGAGGATCCAAGCAGCCAAGTGACCCCCACAGGAAGTACAGTTTCACTGCCCTGAGGCTTTGGGTGGTGAATCCTACCTGCTGATCCACATGAAAACAAGCAGCTGAGGAGTTTTCCTTAGTATCTAATTAGTAGATGATTTGTTGCTTGTTAAATGCATCTGCTAATTCATTAACAATGAGGTAAATTAAATTTAACAGAAAGGATTTAGGTTTGAAAATAAATGCCACACATATTAATTTTAACTCTATAGATTAAAATCCTTTTCCCGCCTCCCCCCAGCCCCTTCCTCCCTCTCCCCCTTTCAGATCGTGCACAGCACACAGGCAATTAGAGCTCGCAGGGTAGGTTGTTTTTCTCATTTAAAGCATCTCTTGTCTCTGGAAATCGGTCCTCCAGTGGAGCATGTCTGTCTGTGTCTCTAGATGAGTGTCAGCGACAAATGGTGCTTGTGCTTCTAATATTGATGGGGATTGTTGGTGCACAGTGAGAACAGGAAAAGCTCTTTGCAATACAGTGAGGGATTCAGGAAGGTATTTTAGAATTTGAAGGGGCTTAAGGGTTGATTCCGCTGCTGATATTGAATTGCAGCATGACCAAATGATTAACAAACTTGTCTTTCTTGAAATATCTCAGGGCAGAAAGGTTCTCAAGTGATTGCAAATTGGTTAATGACTTTAAAAAACAAGTAACATTGCCGAGTTTTCCTAAACAGTCGGGGCTGTTTAGAAGCCCAGCGGTTTAGATCAAGTTGAGATACACAAAGCTGGAAAGCTGATATTCTTTCTTTGGGATAAATCTCAGAATCCGTGCTACAGTTCAGGGTGATGCCTTGATGGCCAGGACCTTGCATTGTTGGAAATAACTTCATTTCAGCATTGACCGTCTGTGATGATAGAAGTTGCAACACATTCCCGCGCCAACACTTTGGGTTGTTTTCATGGTCTCTCTGACTGTTTTTCTGATCTTTGGACAGATCTCATTCACAATTTCCTGGAAAAACAACTAATCTTTTCCCACAGGGGAATCGCATTATGTAATTTTTCCTTGTTATCAAATGGAAGATTGAATCAGAAAAGCTAAACAGGGTGGCAAGGCAAACATCCACCCGGATTGGTCTTTTTCAGTTTTTAAAAGGCAGTATTCAAACGGGGAAGGTTGTTATTGTTGTAATCTATTCAGTGTGTGGGGCTGAAAGCAAGAAGATGTTGCCCGTAGGCTTCGATCTTTCCTGTGGCCCCGTGTGGTTGGTCACTTGCCAGGGTAGTTTCACATTTCTCAGAATCTGGCTGTGGTTGCACAGTTAACATCAGTATTTTGCTTTCAACTCATATTAATAGGTTGTTGAAAGTTCAAGTGAACATTGTTGAGCTTGAGTGAGTGAAAAATTATTTAATAGCATCTGTTAACTAGAAGAGGCGATCATTCCCTGCTAGCTGCCATCAGGATATCTGATTTCTCCTCGAGGACCTGACCTGATTTTCTATCATACGAGGGTCAGATTACCACGTACCTCAAAGTCAGCTACTGTGCTCGTAAAAGTTGTGTTTATTTTCTCTCTCTCAGCTATGTGGCCATAAACACTGGCGGAGAAGCATCATGGGACTTTTGTTCTCCTTTTACACCACTTTCTCTTAGTGGAGTTGTCCTGTTTTCTCCCTACCTTTATATTCAGTGCTAGGGGATTGTATAGGAAAATCCTCCTAAAAGGCGGTGATGACGCCAATCTTTTTAAACAGTTTAAACTACGAAAAACTGAAGAGTCTTTAAATGAAGCAAGGTGGTGACAGATGATTTAGAAAATAATGACGGTTCTAATAAGGATTGCATTCTTCTTTTTTTTCACTCACCAACTTTCTCAGTTGATCATTGGACTGATTGACCTCTCAATATCACTGATTTTTGGAATTTCCATTTAGATGTTACAGAGCTGATCACGGAGTTGTTGGATTTTTGCATTTGGAGTGTGTTAGGCATGGTTAAGCACCCTAACTGTGCTCTGAAGAAACTTGGATTTTATGCATAAAATAAAAAAATAAAAAGAGCCATGGATGGAAATTTGGGTCAATTTTCTTATCACCCAGGATGGGGGAGGGAATGGAGAGGCCAAGCACGTAGCCATATACAAAAAATTTACTGATGTCTCAGATTTAGAATGTCTCCCTGGATGTATATTTTATTTCTTTTTAATAAGCTGTATGCCCAACGTAGGGCCCAAACTCATGACCCTGAGATCAAGAGTCCCATGACTGCCTGAGCCGGTCAGCCACCCCTCCAATGTTCTCTTCTTTAGCAGTTTATAAATTCCAGTTTTGTCTTACAGACTGGGAGACTTGTCAGTGATGAGAGACAGATAAATGCACTGTGTCCTCATTTGTCATACTTAGTTGTATGACAGAGAGTTGTCGAACTCTTTGACTGGACTCCTTCGAGTGTGTGGACATTCTAGCTGTGTAACTGGGCAATGCAGTGGTACAGCTTTTTTCACCTTGCAAGACCAGGATGTTATCCAGCTAAAATAACTTCAAGGACTATTCAACAGCTTTTGATGCATTTTAGCAGGTACTGTGTTTAAAAAGAGAAGAAAACATAAGAAGCACATTCTGAGTGTGGCAAAGTCAGTCAAGACCAACAGAACTGATCTGTCTCGGCTAAGTTCTTTCCAGAAATGTCTTTTTTGAGGGTCTCTCCTCCAAACCTGAATTATTTCATTTTTGTCTATAGCAGTGAGGACTTGGACCTCTCAAACAATGATCATATGATCTTACTCTTGTAATATTATTTTAGAGTTTGCAAATATACTTTCACAAGCATATCCTTTCCAAAATGGCGGTAGAGAGGAAATAGTACTTAAATTCTTTTTTCTGATTATGAATGCAATGCATTTTTTTAAAGAAAACTTCAAAATGCAGAGACTATATAAATATCATAAAAGTCATCTGTAATTTCATCCAACAATAACAAGGGTTCAGTGGTTAGTATCTTGGTGTGTTTCCCTCTAGTCTTTTTTCTTTGCATGTGTGTCTGTATTACAGTTTGCATTACATTATGTACTCCTTTGAAACCCACTTTTCCCACTATTCACTTATTATGAACATTCTAGTTCATTAAGTATTTTTCTAAAACCTCAATTTTATGGCTGCATAGTTTCCATTGTATGGATATAGAGTAATTTGTTTGGACTAGATCATCTGTTTAGATTGTTGCTGACTTTTCCAGTTAGAGCTCATGCTGTGATTAACATTCTGGTACATAAATATTTGGGTACGTTTCAGATTCTTTCATCAGGGTGAATTCTCAAAATTTCAGGATTACTCAGTCAAAAAACACAAATGAAGATGTAAAAATTCTTCAATATGGCCCCACAGTTACGCTTTGAGAAGTTTCTGTTTGTTTAGTTCCACCAGCAGTGTGGGAGTAGAGAATAGCAGCTACTATCCCTATTTTATAGATGCAAAAGCTCAGATCTAGAGAGATCCCATGCTTGTCCAAGGTCACATGACCAATATCACTTGTCCTTTGGTTTTCTGACAGTTCTATATTCTTTCCACTCTACCGCTGTTGTAGTAATCTCACTGACAGACCTGTAGTGATTTACCTGTGCTATTCGTCAAAGGAAACTTAATGTAGCCATGGCCTTAAAATAAATTTACTTCTATTATTATTTACAAACTCTAATGTGTTTGGAGTTTGATATATAGTGAGGACTACACATAAATGCATGGCTCACCTCCCAAAGGCATTCTTTTATATTTTCAATATGTTTTCTGACTTGCACCTAAAATATCCAACCGAGAAATAATAGCCTAAAGTGATTTTGTTGTTCTGTGTTGGTCACCAAAAGCTGGTTTATAGTATTATTTTTTGTTAAGTAATAGTCTTTCCAGCCCAGCATCAGGACCCTGAAAAGATTACTTCTGTCAGAATTAAATCTGCTCTCAAACCATAATAAGTAACCCTTAATATCTACAAAATGAATTGAAACTTTTGTTGACACTCATTTTTGGAAGAAGGGGAAAAAAACCCCACAATTTTTATGTCAAGACTCCAGAATGAGATGGGATATAGCAATTAAAGATGGTCTCCTTAATTGGAACATAACCAAACCAGATGTGGGAAGTAAAACAAAGATCTACCCGCCCTCCCCCAAAACAAAACAAAACAATAGTACCAAAGGACAAACCACATTCATTAGTCTTCATTTCTTTCCCATAGCATGGCCTCAATTCTTAGACTAGCTGGGCACCATGATCTTGGTGTGAGGATGGTGCATTCCCAGCTTCTAGGTCATCAGGGAACCATACCAGGTCTGTGCTGAAGACTTCTTGCTCTTTGCCTTAGAGAATCAGTGTGATAACCTTGTTTTGACTCTGGATTCTTGGATAGATAGCACATAAACTGGAAGTAAAACATTCAGATTCTAAAAGCTGGGATTAGGCTTTATTTTATTTGAGACTCTTTTTTCTTTCATATCACCTTACCCTGGGAGTTAGCCCTTCCCCCACACCCCAAGTGTTTAATAGGTACCATTGCTTTTCTGGATTTTACCATTTTCTTTCTTTCTTTCTTTCTTTCTTTCTTTTTTCTATTTTAATGTATTATTTGCCTCCTACTAATAAACCTTTATTTCACTCGTTATAACTGAGCAATGAATCTTCCACACTGAAATATCTTCCTTGCCCAATTAATCCAAAGGAAAAAAACTGAAATGATTAGTAAAGAAAAATGTAGGGACTAACACACCCTTTTAATATGTTTTTAAATATTTTTAAGGTTTAAAAAGTGTTTAAAGTTTGTAGTTCCTAGTAGGAAAACATTATCTGAATGAATACCCTAATGGCAAACCATTGTAGAATGTTTCAGTTGCATGGGGAGCAGAGGGGTAGGCATTCTCTTCACAGCACCCCAGCTTTCTTCATGAGAAGGTCGGAGGTACACTGGTTTGTATTATTGCGACATCCATTAGGTGATCGAAGTTGCTTTTCCTTCAGCAAGGGCTTTATTTGTCAGAAGGGCATTATGCTTGACCTCCAAATTTGGCTGACAATTTACTGAGGAGATTCATAACCTTTGGGTTGCTCTGATATTTTGACATATTCGCTGGGTTCTGGGCCACATCCTGGAAGGCCACCATAACTTCCGGATCCTGCATGGCTGCAAGAACTTCCGGATCACTAAGAATTTCATTGAGCCCAGGCATTCCTGCCATCCCAGGCATCCCCCCTGCCATTCCAGGCATTCCTCCACGAAAATTACCGGGCATTCCCCCAGGAAAGCCACCTGGGAAAGAGCCATACTGAGCTCCTGATTGTCGTCTGGCTTCTTCCTCCCTCTGGGCTCTCTCGTGTTCTTCCCGAGCCTTCTTAACTCTTTCTATTCTTTCTTTGATCTCTCGCTCTTCACGTTTTCACTCGTATTTTCTCCGATGTTCAGCAATTTTCTGGGCCCTCAGTTGAACTTCTTTCAGCATCGCACTAGCATCTTCATCATAATCCAGTTTGCAAGCAAGGGCAAGATCATGTGCTGCTTCTTCCCAATGGCCCAGAAGTCTATGTGCTTTCCCGCGCCACTTATAAGGCTGAGCTGAATCAGGATTTATTTCAATAGCTCTGTCACAGTCTCGAATGGCAGCATTTGGCTTCTGTAATTTGATGAAGACACTGGCTCTCTTGGCATACAGAATGGCCAAGCGAGGATTTAGTTTGATGGCATCTGTGAACAAGTCAATGGCTTTCTGTAGTTCACCATCATTTAGGGCATCAATGGCAGCCACTTTTTTTATCATTTGCCTGATCCATCATTTCCTCGGTTATCTCTGCATTTTCATCTCCCATTTCTTGAGGGGCATCGGTATCTGGTTCAATCACACCTTCATTGTCAATTTCTAGATCACTCTCCTCACTTGATGGTTCATCTGTCTTTATGTTTTCCTCCGCCTTCTTACTATCTGGTTTTTCTTCCTTGATACTGTCTTCTGATTTAGTTTTATGAGTGGCAGGTGGTATTTTACCCCCCATGCTCTCTACCCACTCCCGCAGGAAACGCATTTCCTCGGTGTGCAGAACGCTCGGATCCTGCTTACACATTTTCACGAAAGCCCGAAGCTCGCTCACTTTGCGGGGGTCCATGGTCCAGAGGCAGTGGCAGGCGGCAGGCGCGGCAGGGGTTGCAACCCGATTCCAGGCGCGGGTACTAGCTCAGCGTGATCGTGTAAAAGGGGGCTCTTTTTTTTTTTTTTTAATCTAAGATCATGTTGGTAGAAATCTTCTTGAGAATGTCTTTGGTTGAAAAAATGCTTTTCAGGTGTTAGCAGGGTCTGTATTCTGTTTTAGGCCCTTGTCATTATTATTTCCAATCACATTATGTCAATGAAACAGGAGTTTATATAATACGAATTTTGTTGTATTTGACAACAAACTAAAGAGGGCTGTGAATTGTGATCATGTTATCTTAATTGCTGAAAATATGGTTAATGTTTTTCATTTCTTTTGTGTTGACTGAATAACCTTTGGGGTAGATGGCACATCTCAATGGCTCTAGTAATAAAAATCTAAATAGCCTAATAGGGGCAGCTGGGTGGCTCATTCGATTAAACAGCTGCCTTTAGCTCAGGTCATGATCTCAGGGTCCTGGGATCGAGCCCCACATTGGGTTCCCAGCTCAGCAGGGCGTCTGCTTCTTCCTCTCCCTCTGCCCCTCCCCCTGCTCCTGCTCTCTTTCTTTCTCTCAAATAAATAAACAAAATCTTAAAAAATAGCCTTATTGTATATCTGAGTGTAGTAGTTCTTCTGTGTTTCAGGAAATAACTATTTTCCCCAGCTTTATTGAGATATAATTGAGATATAATTGACATATAACATTGTGTGAGTTTAAGGAGTATGATGTAATGATTTGATAAATGTACATATTGTAAAATGATTACCACAATAAGGTTAGGTAACACATCACATCTCACATAGGAGTGTGTGTGTGTGTGTGTGTACGGTGAGAAGTTTTTTTTTTTTTAAGACTTTATTTATTTATTTGACAAGGAGAGAGAGATCACAAGTAGACAGAGAGGCAGGCAGAGAAAGAGGGGGAGGCAGGCTCCCTGCCAAGCAGAGAGACCGATGTGGGGCTCGATCCCAGGACTCTGAGATCATGACCTGAGCTGAAGGCAGAGGCTTAACCCACTGAGCCACCCAGGTGCCCCACGGTGAGAAGTTTTAAGATCTATTCTCTTAGCAACTTTCAAATATGCAATACAGTATTCTTAACTGTCATTACCAGATTGTACATTACACCCACAGAACTCTTGTCATCTAATGATTGGAAGTTGGTACCCTCTGACCACCTTCACTCCAGGAAATGACAGTTTCTGATCCAGGTATTTATACTGAAATCAGATAGTGGTAACAGTGCAGGTCCCTGTTGTTTAGCCCTTTTCAGACAGTGAGAGCTGCATTTTGAATATATGCATCTGCTAAAGTTAGATTCTCAGGAATGTTCATGTCATGGTAAGCATCTTAAAGCCGATACTGATTAACGAGTTCATTCAGTCCACAAGTATTTCATGTACAAAGTGCCAAGCGCTGTGCTAGGTTTTATGGGGGTGATACGTAAGAGGCAATTTCTCCTCTCAAGGGGGTTTACGGTCTAGTTGACAAAGAAGCCACGCACATATCATCCCTTTTTGAGCTAAGTTCCATTGATGGAGAGGCTACTGATGAAAGGTTATAAGCAACCGGGATATCCACTGCAAGTAAATATAATGGCCTGAGCAAAATCTTTGAGGCAGGCAACATGAGCTTGGTGGGTGCCAAAGAAACTATTTGGGCTGGAATAAAAGCTTCTTTCTTTTTTAAAGATTTATTTATTTACTTGAAAGAGAGAAAGAGAGTGAGTGAGTGAGCAGGGGGAGGGGAAGAGGGAGAGAGAGAGAGAGAGAGAATCCTGAGCAGACTCCCTGCTGAACATGGAGGCCAACACAGGGCTCGAGATCATGACCCTGAAATCATGACCTGAGCTGAAACCAAGAGTCGGGTGCTCAAGCAACTGAGCCATCCAGGTGCCCCAGGAATAGTTCTTTAAAGGCAATAGCATAGCAGAAGAGAAAGTTGAAAAGGCAAGCGAGGCGTGGGACAGAATACCCTCATTTCCATTTCCCAGCTGTTTTCTAGGGCTGTATGCCTGGAACTCAATAAATATGAATAAATTTTTAAAAACACATGTCTAATTTAAAGTAACACCCAAAGAACAATATCTTGAGTTAATCTCTACAACATGTGGCATTGTAAAATAACCCTTCAGGGTGTCCTACTTTAAACAGCCCCCTTTTTAGTCTCTGCATATATCATGTGGGCCACCCAATGAGACCAGTTGGAAACAAGAGCTGTGGATTAGAAAATTTTGCCAGAGCGGTTAACATCTCATTGGATCAAGCTGGGCAGCTGTGTGATTTCAAGCTCACTACCTTCTCGTGAAATGATGTAGCATGGATTTCTGGATGTTTGGAAGGAACACTCACTGATCACATGATCTCATATATGAACCTTTCATATGAGATAGACCACTAGCCAGAATCTGTCCTCTACACATTATCTTTTTTTTTCTTGTTCTCTCTTGGCCACTGCCTTCATCCGTCATGTTCTTTTAAAAGCAAGGTCCTAGAACCTTGCTTTCAAATCAGTATTCTGAGGCGAATTTTGTGATGTTTTGAATTAATGGCAGGGAACCAGGGGTATGGGCTATTGCAAACGACAGATGATGAATAACTCATTTATATGTGACTCAGAAAGTCTGTTTATACTTAGACTTGACTATGGGTGAGTCTGTTTTTAAAATTCACTTGCAAACTAAATAATGAAGTCTTACTATAAAGGTCTGACTTGAGCTGCTGAGAGGCTGACCTAATTTCCTGCAACCTGCTCCATGCTGGGTAGAGAATAAGAACATTGCCTGTTGCCCAACATATTACTTACATAGCATTGTTCTAAGTCCCACCGACAAGGGTAACTGAAATATTTTATTCTGCAGCTCATGACTATTTCTTCTTAGTTTGTCCTCAAGAAATATGGAAGGGACCACAATCAGAGGACTTACAAAGGAAAAGTAGGATAGTTGTGTATAAGGAACTATAGGGAAAGAAATAGACACAGAAAATGGAAGGATTGGGGTTCCATGGTCTCAACAAATCTTTAAAAGATTGCATGAACTATAAAGGAGTTGAAGCAAAACCAAGATAACATGACATTTAATGCTCAAGAAGTTATTGGTCAAACCAAACCAAAAAGCTCACACATATCGGGGGGCAGGGAGGAAGGGGAAAGGTTTCTCCGAGATGTAGAAATTGGATGGTTTATGCACTCCCAAAATGCAATTGCAAAGTATTGGCAGGGTGGCTGTGGTGGTGGGGGTGGGGGAGGGCAGATGGCTATAGAACATGGAAAGGGAGGATTGTAAAATTATTTTTGAAAAAGCAATGAGAGCCTTGTTTTTCAACAAAAAAGATATGTCCATAAATATGTGATTGTGATTTAGTGGTTTTGTGGGGATACAAATTGGATACCAGGGAAACCTTGGGAGCTCTTCTTAAGTATCATAATTAGAACAGGATCATTTTTATGCTTTCCACGCGTCTGCTCCTGAAGACCAGGGTCTATTTTGAAATTATGCTCATTCAATAAGCCATTGTGGATTTAAATCTTATGGATGTATGTAAACTCCATTTTTGGGAAGCCATTAGCACCTCTTGGTTTGAATAATGTAATGAGTTCCATATATTTAAACCAGCCGCTTCCCACTCCACCGCCCATTTGACTCTGTTTTAAGCTTGTGTTTGTTTAGTTTCAAAAGTCTCCCTTATCTCTGCTGTATTAGGATTTGGTGAATGAGTTCACTTCACCTCGTCAATATCCATTATTATTTGACAGGCTGATTATATCCCTTCTCTACCTTCATCTATTCTGACTGGAGTGCCTGTGGTCTGTAATCTCTGTTCATATAGCACCTCCTCCACGCCCCCCACCCCGAAGATCTCTGCTAACTTTCTCAAGCTTTCTCCTGTCTTGTCACCCATGGAGCCCAGAAGAGTATGTTGCAACCCGGGTGGGCATTGTTTTGTTCATTGGAATGCACTGGAATGCATCATTTTGATGCATCATTTTGTTCACTGGAATGCTTCATGGATGATGATTTATATTTCAACAACATTCTTTGGATCTGGGGGGAGATAGCTACATCAGAACTGGTATAGGACCACCTGTCCTTTTTGTTGGCTGCCCCCACCCCGCCTGCTAGCCTACAGACTTGGCTGCGATCTTTGTTCATTGACAAAAGAATGCCAAAGGGTCGTGTTAATGCCTGGCATCATTTTTAAAGTCATTAGCCTTGCATTTTACTTTTGTAGTAAACTGGGATGGCAGCCTGCCAGGGCCCATTAACCAAAGTTTAGAAGACGATGTGGTTGAAGTTCCAGCCGTCTGTTACCTGCACAGTTCCTGCCGGTTAGATGACTTTCACTAGGGCTACTTTATGAGGGTATAAAAACTTCTTAGCAAATTCAGTTTTTTATTAGGCACCACACAGTCCCTATTTCAGGAAGACAGTCTATAACCAGGAAACATAAGGAAAAAGAAGGACTTTTCTGTTCCCTCAGTGGGTGCCTTTTAAACATGTTAGCCATCTTGGTAGTTGGCACTAAGTGAGAGAGGCACTTTTCATTCAGGAAGGATGTTTTTGGCATCTGTGATTTGGGGACACAATGGGAGCCAGAGTAGTCAATGCCCTGGCCCCAGGGCTTTTAGGTCAGGCAAGTTTCGTCCAGCATCGATGGCATTCCTACCAGGGACAGCAGGAATCAGTGGCACCAGGAGCCTCTTAAAGCAACGGGAGTTAAGCCCATACAGCAAAACTGGGGCTGAAAGGAAAAAGAGGCTGACTTTGAAGCCAGGAGACAAATGACTGGTTGAAGGAGCCAGGTTCCCTTAAGTTGTGAAAACTTAAAAAACAGCATCTGTATCTTCTTTTCTCCCTTCCTTCTTCTCATGTCTGTTTCCCTCCATCCTTATCCCTCTCAAGGTCCCATCAAAAGCTCCCAAGGCAATATCACAAATGAAGACAAGAGAATTGGACAGCAGGAGAAATCATTCTAGTATTTCCATCACTTTCTTTCCCACCTCCGCTCTGTTTGCTGCATGAATCGTTTGAGCTTCAAAGGACCACGAATGATGCTAACAAAAACAAGAATGTGCATTTAATAGCAAATGTTTTAGTGACATCCAGATGCCCAGAGAGGCATTTCAGTAGCCATATACAACTGGCTTTGTCCTACAAGAAGCTACATTTATATCCATTAACATCCCCTTGACATTTATATACAAAGGGAGAATTGTCTGAAACTCAGATGAAAAAAAAAATACATGGGATTTATGGGCAATTGAAACAAAAAAAATGGCACTTTTTCTTCTGTCACATTCCTTAAGTCTTTGAGGAAAACATTGCTTGGTGTGCTGAGAGACATTTAATGTAAGAGGTCACCTGGTATCTTTAAGTTCCTTGGGAATTAAACAGGATGGAAACCAGTTTAAGGACCATACTTCTGACCTGTGAGGCATTGTCTAGATCCCTTTGGAAGGGACTAAGCACCTTAGCACCATTTTTGTTATTGTAGGATTTTCATAGTGGCTGTGAGGTAATAAGGTATCGTACACCATACAGTCGTACCACTGGAGAATGGGGAACTGCTTCTTTGTATCACCTAATCGCTTCTTTCATCTGACTTTATATGTGGTTAAAAGTAGATGATCTCTTACCTTGTATTTTTTATTCAAGGCTTTTGTAGTTTTCAAGGGAAATTCTTTGGGGAGTGCCAATTTAGAGCATTTGTAGCCAATATTTAGCATCGCCTGTAGGAAAAGGATGGCATGCTGGACACAGATTTATTGTGTACTTGCTCTGTGAGATGTGTAAACCACTGACCACAGTGCCTCTCACATAGCAGGTGTGAGATGGTGATCTTAACTCGGGCAGTAGCTGTGGAGGTCGAGAGAAGCCGGAGGTGGGTGTGAGAAACGTTGAGGACATGAGACCTGATGATGGCTTGGCAACTGGTTGGAAGAGGGCAAACAAGAGGAGGGGTTGAAATATTTTTGACTGTCAGAGCTATTAATAACTGGGAACAAGCATGGTCCTGCCATGAGTAGAAGAGAAGTCAGTTGATGCGGTAAGGGCTGTGAGTCAGTCACTACAGGAGGGAAAACGATGACTTTGGTCATCTCGGGTTTGTGATAGGGGTTACCCACCTATGGGGAGATGTCCAAGAGGAGTCAGAAATACAGACCTAGAGCTTCGGAGACATGTGGAGACTTACAGAGAAATCCAGAAGTTACCTACATAAAGCATCACAATCGAAGTCACGAAGTCGGAAGATTTGTCGAAGAGTTCTGAGAAAAGGGTGCAGCAGAGGAACATTCAAAGAATCCGAGTATGCTTGAGTACCAGAGGATGTGAGGGTAGAAAGCAGAACTTGAAGAAGGAACAGTGTAAAATACTACAGAGAGGTAGGAAAGGATGGAGTGGCCATCATGTTCAGCAACTCTGAGGTCATTGGTGACATTCGAGGACCAAATTTCATGAGCATGATAGGTATGAAGGCTACACTAATAGGAGTTGAGGAAGTCAGTGGTGATTCCTCTTTTAATATATTTAGGAGGGGAGGGGTGGGCTGGGGAGGGAGGTCTGGTAATTTGAGACCGGAGGGAAGGAGCGGAGATTAGGTGACGCAACAAATCATGCGGATATCTTCAGTTTTATCGAGTAAGGAAAAATGCGATTTGCTAAGAGTGAAGAGGGCAGGAGTGGGTTTTGGAGGTGAAAAATTGGGTGCTAAGAGTGAAGAGAGCAGGAGTGGGTTTCGGAGGTGAAAAATTGGGGAAGCATGGAAAATGGGAAAGGTTGGAATTGGCCATCCTAAGGAATGGCAGGTACTCAGCAAGATATGAATAAACGTCCGAGTTGTAGTTAAACACCAACCAGGGCTCAGCGATATTGTGAGTTTATACCATCAAAGTGGCAAAATTTCAAGTGTTACTGGAGAAATTCCTGAAATTGGGGATAGGAGCAGAGAAACAGTAAATGATTTAGGGCTTGGCAAATTGAGGAGAGAGAGTCACATGGCGAGGACTCTTAGGGGTTACCAAGAGCACAGGATATCTGGAAGAAGAAAAGTGATGACCTAAATCATACATTTTTCTACCATTCATTTCCTTTGAAACAAATGAACTCAATTGTCCTTCCAAATGTGGCTGGGGAGGCAGGAAGAGGGATTCCCTCCACCACCCTTAACTTACTGCTGTTAGAGTGATGACTGGTACATCATCACTAAAAAATCAGAGTCGAATATCCATGTGTGTGAACTCATTGAAGCCATATGCAACATAAAGTAGTGATTTCTGTAGTTGCTCGGGACTCCTAGAACCCTTGCAAAAAGTCACTCTCCTCCCCTGCCCTTTGGAAAGTTCATGTTACTATTCTGTGCTCGTGATTAAAACAGGCTGTGCCATTCAAGCTTGAAATGTATTTGTGTTGCCATGGTTCGTGTCAATATTCTTTCCCATCATGCTTACAGTTGTCTGTGTTCACTGAACCCCAACAGGTGTGACTTTAATGTAGAACCTAAAGAAAGATGCGGGGAAACATCTGCTAGTCTTGGATTCTTTGTGCACTTTGAATGAAGTTATAATTGTGACATTTCCTGTTACGTACCAGGGTTGATTTTGTGAGGCATTCCTTCCAGAACTCATTAGTTCTTGCTAGGCACCATGCATCTGATCTCAGATGATTATTCTTGAGAGCGACACAAAAAGCTATTAAATCCAGCTTCTATTTTCTGAGATGGAGAGTACTGTCATGTTTGCCTCCAGAGAAACCCAGTTTCCTACCATTACATTTCTTCCTCGAGTTTTCAAAAAAGGATGGGGACAGGGACAAAGAAATGTGGGTGGTGCTGAATACGGGAAAGAGCTTGAGCTCAGTGAAAGTACCTAGGGAAATCAGGCCTAATCTCATCTCCGTTTCCCTCGGGATCTGTGATAGCT
This sequence comes from Mustela nivalis, assembly GCF_964662115.1. Taxonomy (NCBI): domain Eukaryota; kingdom Metazoa; phylum Chordata; class Mammalia; order Carnivora; family Mustelidae; genus Mustela; species Mustela nivalis. Next base: position 16,850,294 of record NC_139040.1, read on the forward strand.
GTTTCTGGAGGCTTTTTAGGTTTCTTAGAACTTCTCCGTGTGTGTTATTAAACCTTGTCTGTTCCCTTATAGTTATTAGCTGTAAAACCCTTTACAAAACCTCAAAAGAGTTTCTGGGCTTAAGTAGATACAGATGGGGAGTTGGTGGGGGGGGGCATATAGCTGTGTTCTGCTTGGCAGCAGGCCCGAGAGAAAACCCAAGTGAAAGAATCGGTGTTGGCAGCAGAGGAGAGAAGGGAGGAGGTCAGCACCTAGGCCCCACTGAAAAGAAAGCGAAGGTAGATTTGGGCCAGAAAGGGCCCAGGAGAGGGTGCCCTGTTTGAATGGCAGCTTCTTAGGAGGTCTTCCTTTCCTCTGGCTGGAAGTCATCTTCTCTTGCTTTAGACTTGACTTGTGTCTCTGTAAAGGGGCCTGTGTTTTAGCATCTTGTATACGTTGTTCCGTTGTTATCTTGTAATTTAGAAGCCACTTGTAAACTTGCCTTACCTTTCTGTTTAGAGCCCAAGCTCCTTGGGGTCAGGTACGGTGACTAGCTCTTCCTCTGTCCTACAGCCTCTGTTCCAGCGCCTTGCCCATAGGGACGACGTATGAAATTTTGACTGAATGAACAAGTATGTATGTAGGTTATGGTCTGCCCTTTCTCCCACTGCTTCCACAAGTGCTTTTTGAGCACTACGGTTATAGGAATAGAGGGGAGTTTTGAGAAGGTGGCCTGCCCTCCAGGAGCTGCCTATGACACCACGGGCCCCGTTTGATTCTACATTAATGGCAATTTGTTGGTGTGTCTTTCTCATTTCCCAGTTGCAATTGTAGCTAATATTCTCTTTGCTCTGAAAACCATGATCCATTCTCCCCTGGCCATTTATTTTCTGGGCCCAATAAGCCAATAATTTAATATCTGATTCAGCGAAGACTCATGGCTAGATCTGTCAGTGACAGTGACACACTCCTTCGTGGGAGCTACTCAGGCATTTCAAGCTATAAGAGGATCTTAGAGTCCGTGCTCTTATTCAGGCACTAAATGCCTAGCCTGAGAGCCTAAGAGAGAGAAAGAGAGAGAGCGAGAGCACGAGCGATTGGTTCTTTCCCGGAGGGCCACATCCATCTCTTATCTCCCCCTTTCCTTTTCCGGTTCCGGTGGGTAACTAGACTGGTTTGGGGGCCGTAGCTTGATCTCCAAAGAACAACAGAAGGTCTTTAAAAATGACCTTAGTTTTTTGTTGTTGTTGTTGTTTGTTTTAATCACAGGTTAGCTGGGATTTTTTTTTTCGACCAGGGAAATTCTATTTCCTATATTTGCTAAGAACATTATGAATGAGTTACCATGTTACTGTAGGTTAAGATAATCTAGAAATGTATTTGGAAAATCTATTTCAATTACCTTCTGGGTGCTTTTAGTGAAAATAATAAATTTCAAAGAATTAGGAGAGTCATAAAAATAAGTGTTATAAGGGGAGCGTGTCTCATTTTTCACCTTCAAAATTAAATATGCACCATGGAATTACACACTGCCGGGGTCACTGCATTTCTTGTGGGCATTAATAGCTGCCATAGGTAACTTCTGAAGGAGGTAAAGGGGACCATTTCCCATAACACAGAGATTAAAGCATGCAATTTACCGAAAATCCAAATAAATAGCGACCTCATGCTCAATTGTGCACTAAAAGGGATACTGCTTGGTATTTACAATTTGCATATGGGTACCCTGTTGAAACTTGCATTTGCATACATATCTAAGGTATCGATTGTGGTTAATGGAACATGAGGTCATTTCTCTGTAGTTTCCCTCAATTTAAGTATCATTTTCTTTCCGTATTGCTCACATAGAGGAAGGCAGGAAAATCGCCTCAGATGATTGTGTCTGGAAATGCTACATCCATAGGTCTATTTTTCCTTCCATTTTTCCTATTTAAATTGTCTATACACCTTAGTAATCTCAGCAGCTGGCTGCAGCTTAAACCTCGAAATCTGCAGCACCAGTAACAGTTACGTCAGGGAGCTCTGTAAGTGGCTCTGAATTACCCTCTGACATTCCCCGTAGCATTGTCTACAGAAAGAAATCCAGGGAGGCCCCGAGGCCCCGGCCCATGTGAAGTGGCTTGGTTGAGCTTGTTGGGATACAATCAGTGAATTGCTTGGCCCTCCTAATTATGCTGAAGATTTACTGCCAAAATGGCACCAGGGCTTAATTAGATGTGGGCTTCAGAATTTTTAACTATTATCCTGGTTACTTACCAATTACCACACAGAAGAAAAGACGAAAAAGGCACTCCATGTTGTTGAGACAACAGAATCAACTGATTTACACCTGCAAGCAAACTTTACATAGACTGCTGTCGCAGCAACTGAAATCCGAATGGATTTAACCTTCTATGAGTGCATTTTCCTGTGTGAAAGACTTCGCGCCTTTTTCTCCCCTCCTGTTTGGCTCAATAAGAGCATACACAGCTCATTACAGAGTAGGGACCCCATGGAGAGGATTGCTTGTGACTTTCCAATATGAAATGACAATATTTATACGCATCTTTTTTGGTGAAAAGTTGCAAAAGTAATTTATTTCGCAAAAGACCATCTGCAGCAGTGTAACCTTAATTACATTGTTTTGTCGGCTTATATGTTAAAAAAAAAGAATGACTCTTACTGCTTCTCAATACCCAGATCACGCAGTGTAATGTTATCCGTTTTATTTTTATTGTTATTTTTTATGTATTTATTTTTTCTTAGGGGGAGGAAGAGAGAGAGAGAGAAAGAGACGGGGTATGGGAGAGCGTGAGAGGGCCAGGGAAAGAGAGAATCTTAAGCAGGCTCCACACAGGGTTCATTCTCACGACCCTGAGATCATGACCTGAGCTGAAACCAAAAGTTGGATGGAGGTATCACCAACAGAGTCATCCAGGGGTCCCTGGTCCCCGTTTTAGAAGTTACACTTCCCATGATAGGTTTGAATTTTTAACTTACAGAGGGGGAGAAAAACATTAATTTTAGAATATCTTCTTTGGGGGGGTATAGGATGTAAATGAGAAGGTATCCCACAGATAACTGTAATTGAATTTTATTGAAGGAAGAGAACTTGTAAATACGGCAATAGCTGGGCATATTAAATTAAAAAAAGAAAACAACAGAAAGCAATATCCCATTTAATGTACCAGTGTTTAAGAGGAAGTTTATTGTGCACACATCACACCTGCAGTTCAAGAACAGGGACGTGCTTTTTCCCACCCGCAACCTAATCTGTATAAAGCACCAGGTATGTTTCCCTAAGCCATTGAAATGCAAGGGACTTGGAGAAGGAAAGAAGATCCAAAATTAACACTAGTTATTTCCGTTTCATTCACAGTTTGAGAGTTGTGTTTCACACTCTTCTTTGAATAAGATATTTCCTTGCTCCATGAATACAAATTTTCAACGACGACAAAAAGTCAGATCACATGTTGGTAAATTGTAACACATTTCCCCCAGAAATTTTCACCGAAACTTCAGAAGCGCACTCCCAAGAAAAAATATTTTCAAATTGGGCAAGGTAGCCAATCTGTCAGTTAGACTTGGGTTTAGGGTAGACAAGGCTGCCAGAGATGTGAGTAGTGCCTGTTCACAGAGATTAGGGACGGGGCTGAGGAGCGATCGGGACCAGGTGGCCCTGGGAGGCGGTGCGGTTGCAGCTGTCTGTACCTACCCCCTGGCATGAGATGCCAACAGCTGGAGAACAAATTTGGTATAAATTCCCAGGAGCTACTGTCAGTTAATGTGAGCCTTCCAGGAACACATACCAAATAATAGCCTACTTCCCTAATTCTATTATGGGAAATTTCTTCAGAGTCAATCCCTGTGAAACGGAATCAGGAACGGCATTGGCCCAAACCGTGAAGCGAGTGCAATTCGGGTTTCATGCCCTTTAACCTTTTCCTCATCTTTCTTCCGTTCTCCTTCCCCCTCCCAAGGTGCTGATGCTGTGAAAGTGCTACCCCAACTGTCCTTACGCCTCCCCGCCCCCAACACTACTACCCTGCCGCACCCTTTGGAGAGAATACCCTGTGATTGTGGGTTTGGATCTATTCCCCCCACCATCCCCCACCCCCCATCCCCGTCCTCTCCCTCTGGGTAAAGTTAGCTGGGTATTCCTGTTCTTCCAGATGCTGTCTGTGTGAAGGGAAATGTGTCAGTAATCAGAGAGGCTTAATCTGTTCTCCTTCTTAGGAATGTTTCCATGTTAACTAGGAGTGCGTGTGCACATGCGCACATGTGTGCAAGCACGCATGGGCATGGTGAGGCTGGTGGTGTTTGCGCAGTTCTCTTAATACAAAGGGATGAAACATACATGATGCACTCCTCAAACCCCATCACTTGGGTGACCCCCTTCACTGTCTGAATAGGAGATGTTTGCATCCATTTATTCCCTGCTTGCCAGAAATGCAATTTTAAGATTGTTCCAGTTGCCCAGTGGAGCCAAGAAGAATCTTTCAAGATTAGCAAAATATTCATTATGATCTAGAGAGAGATGGCATCCTTCTTCAAAATCCTTCTCTTACTATACTTGAAGAAAAAATGTATTTTTTTCCTTAAAGCATTGGTCAGAGTATTGAGACCCAGATTTATGACTATTCTATTGACAAGGGGTTATTGCACAGATGTTTTATGTGCTGTTTCTAGGGGCTTATCAAAAATAATTGACTAGCTGTCATTTTCTACATGAGACCAATTACTATTGACCCAGCTTTGCTTATTGTTTTCATTAGTGTCTAATAAAAAATGAAAATGTTACAGAATGTTCTTCAAATTGACATGAGAAAAGCAGAGCTAAGAAGTGAGTGGGTATCTCTTGTGCTTTCCTAGTGTTGCTAAGCAGAGCCCAAGTTTGGTGCCAAGAGCTGTGTGAACAAAAGCATCTCCAGTATGCAAAAAGCAGATCCACCAAAACTATGTTTTGGGGGGTTGGGGCGGGGTACGGGGAGAGGCAGTAGGCTGCGGTATGCACCTTCTAGAGTTGTGGAAAGCCCTGACCATATGTGAAAGCCAAGGAGGCGGTAGGATTGCTTCTGTCTCTTCTGTGATTAATATAATCAGGGGTTTTTTTAAAGTAAAGAAGGAAGTGAGACAGGTGTGATTTATGACATGGCACTTTATAAAGGCGAGGGTTGCCTGTTTTACCTTTGTCATATGGTCTGTTGGTTGGACATTACATGTTGATGTGTCTTTATGCTGTCATTTAGGAATGACTGTGTTTCTACCATGGGAGGAGCCCGGTAGATGACATTTGGCAATTGCTGATGAGACAGAAAGACACATGTGTGACTTATTAAATCAGTGACTTATTAAATCACCCCTTCAAGGGTAGGGTGAAAAGTAAAACCCCTTGGTTACAGAGTGGCCCCCCAAAATCCTCCTTTCCTAAAAGACCAAGATTATAGCCAATAAAGAGGAAACGCAAGATTCTATTTACATACAAATATAATTTATGGCTTTGGTTTAAGGAACTGAAAACTGTTTTTGTATGAATTGGGGCTCTTCCTCTTCAGTTTCTTTAAGCCTCTCCAAATGTATTTAGTATCATCTGTGACCCAGTGGCCCTTTAGACTGGTACAGAAGACATAACCAAACTTCAGCCAGTTGAAACTTGGGGTTGCTAATTTGGCAGAACTGAGAACTCAGACTTGAAACTACATGGTCACCAGTCCAGTTTGAGCTCTTACGGGCCAAATTTCAGATATGCCTAGCCAAGTAGGTTGGTTTCATTCTTGTCCTTTAAATTAAACAACCATGGTCACAGCTCCTTCGTTTTTGAGAGCTCAGCGGCCCTGTGTTACCCCAAGTAACGAGACTGGATGCAGATTAGTCATTTACTGGGATGAGATTATCTAGAACTAAAATTTGAAGCCTCTGCAGTTTTGGGCCTATACAAATAAAGCCTCCTCCCAACTGGGTTACAATGAATATTCCAATCAACTTTTTAAAAAGAAGACACGCCATGTGTGCTGGAATATGAAGCTGAAGATGCTGTCAATGTCAATTCCATAGGACTGTCTATAATTAACTTCGTAGTTAACAGCAAATCTAGTGTCAGACCGACTTGAGTTAGAATCCTGGTTCTAGCCTTTTCTAGCTCATGAACTCTAGTCCATCTTTCTCGGGCGTGGTTTCTTCATTTTGAGAATGGGGATAGTGACACAACCTTCCTTGTAGGAATGTTGTCTGGATGAAGGAAGATACTGTGTGCAAAGCCTGGCACGTAGTAAGCACTCATTCAGTGCTAGCTGTTAGCACGATTTTTAACTGTCATGGTAGTTTCTCACAGCTCTCTGAGTGCTGCTTATTTGCTGGCCTCCCTCATTAGGCTGTGAATACTTTCGAGAGAGGACCACGTCTGCCTGACTCTCCTTTGCATTCCCAGCACGTAGGCTAGTGACTGTTACAAAGTAAGCGCTCTGAGCCTCAGTTTCAAAATCTGGAAGAAAGGGAGCTAATAATGGCACTTACCCTCATAGGGTCCAATGATGTAATGCCAGTAGTGCTTTGCAAACTCAAGTCGTGACAGAGACGTCTATGGTGGGCGGGGAGCGTGTCTGTAAATCTCTCTTGAAATTTTCACTTTGTCAGGACCCTGAAACCTGCACAGACGTGCGCTGTCTCCTTCCGCAGTCCCAGACCTTGTTTGCCAACGTCATTCATGGCCACGCGAAGCAGCCGGAGACGCATTCCCCTTCGTCTCCTCCCTCACTGCCCCCGACCGGGCCCTGAGGTCCCTGGCAGAGCACAATCCCTCCACAATAGGTTTCTTTCACCTCGGTGCACACCTGGGCCTCCCCAGGGGCTTCCCAGGGAGACTCCGAGCCAGGGAATTTCGGTCTGGAATTGCCACTCCAGGAACGCCCCCCTCAGGCCCCACGAGCTCTGCCTTCAGAAATCCTCTCCGGGAAGGCTGGCCAGGGAGAGCAGAAGAAGGCCTGCATTGTCTCAGAGCGTCCCGGGAATGAAGCCTTGAACCGGAAGGAAGATGAGGGCTTCTGAGCATGGTTCCATGGTTAATACATTTGGGAAATGGTGGGTGAAACAGAGCTGTAATTCACTAAGGTATGATTCTAATCTCCAAGAGATATAGTACATTGGGTTTACTAAAATTACTAGCCCAAAAGACTTATTTTCCAGGGAGTAGTTAAATAGGACAAAATATTACATGGAATTTGCTTTTGGAAATATCCCCCTCCCCAATGAGACTCATTTTGGTTTCCATAGTCCAGAATGACTTCCCGTTCATTAAGATACCGACTGAAACCTTCAGTTTTCCATCCCTCAGAGATGAACCTGGTCCCAACCGAAAAGCAGGATGAAAAATGGCAGTAGCGCACAGTGGAACTGGAGTGGCTGAATGCAGGAGCGCGGCGATTCATCGGGAATGAGCCTGGACCTGGACTACTGCAGGGGCAGGGGGTGAGAGGGGCGTGCGCGAGGGCCAGAGAGCATGCGCCATCAGCCCCTCTGAGTATGGCAGATGCCAGGCTGACTGGGTGCACGCGGGGGCTGTAATGCAGGGTACTATTTGCCAACTGGTACTTTTTTTCTAATTGGTCCACTCAGAAAGGGTTCGTTTTGCAATCCCTCCGTCCTTTTTCTAGCTGGATGGCCCAGAGTGGCTGCTCTTTTTGTGTGCCAGAAGGGACCCTTTTCCTACTTTGCACAGAGGCACACTATATGCTACGCAGTCGTCCTAAGGGTAATTAAAAGAGGTGGTGTGAAGGCAAGGGTGTCTTATCTGGTGTTCGATGGGACGGCTGCCGGAAGCCATTAGTGATTGTTGGGAATTTTCTCTGGGTAACGGCAGCGCGCTCTGTCAGCAGTCTGCTTTCCTAAATTGTCCGTTGTTCCACTTATTAGCCTCTATATATACACCTGCTCTCTGTACCCAGATATCTATTTATCTCGATAATGATATGATCTTCCATCTACCAGACCATCTAAGAATAGCGTCTGGCAGACTAAAATATCTCCCCAGCTCTGCTAACCCATTCTTACAATAAGACTAGCTCCCCTTCCCCCTTTTTATCCCTTTATCTATAAGTACTTTTTAAAAACAAGGGCTGACAGCTTTATTGTTCAGGAATGATTGCCAAAAGGCTTAGTGGACTGTACTTGCCAGTAAAAGGTTATTTGCTGACTTGGGATATGGGTTCCTTTGCTGTAGTGTGTCATTCCAATTATGCTGTTGTGTTTTGAGTCTCTAGTGTGTGCCTGGTGCTGTTCTAGGTGGGGACTCAGGGAACATGGAGGTGGCTCATTCCTACAGTGGTGGTTTATTCCCCATTTGTCGTGATGCTTTCGTGGCTATCAGCTGGGCCTTCTAGGTAATCCAGGCTGCTCCTCTCATCTTAAAGATGAGGAAGCTGGCCCAGAAGGAAGACAGGAGTTAGCCGAGATCACACTGTGGGCTAGTGGTGAGGACAAAATAGAACCCAACTTCCCCTCACCCCATGGCCAGGACTCTTGAACTCATAGCTTTGGAGACTGAATTCCTAGGGTGAAAGGGGAGATTGCATTCATATTTGAGTGTTTTCTGACATGTAAAATTTATGTAGATAGGCCTGCCTAGCAGGAGCCAAAGAATGATAATTTAAAAATAGTTCTGTAAACTTCATATCCCAGTTAATTAAACAAACTTTTATTGATCTAAGAGAAACTGGTTAATCAAATTCATGATTCATTCATAATCAATTTAACTCGATATGAAAATATTTGTGGTACAAGCAAGAGATGGGAGGAAAAAGGAGCCAGAGAACCAGAAGAGTAGGACAGAAGAAGGGGATTTAGGGAAGGAAGTGTCACGAGCGTAGTGGAGAGGGGCAGATAAGGATGGCTGAGGGCAATCTAACCATAAACATGACACAGTAGATAATTAAATTACCCATTACTCCATGCTGTATATTGCTGTATATCTTTCTCTCCTGAGTTCAAAGCATTTCACCAATGTTATCACACTCACCATCACAGTATTCCTTTGAAGCACGTGGTAATTATGGATTCCCTAAAGCACACATGAGTTAGGTGACCTGGCCCAAAGCGATTGAGCCTAAAAGTATTGCCAAGCTGTGAGGCAGTAGACCTCACTCATTTAAATAATGTGTGCTTGTTCGTGTTAGTCTTCACTAACTCATCTGACAGTCCCATCGTTCTTGAGTTTTCGTTTTGTGCCCTATGAAGTTAGCACATTAATAGAAAAATTTTAACCGTATGGAAAACACGAAAAAAGAACTTAAAACTCATACCACCATCCTGTTATCCGAGGAAGATCGCTATTAACATTTTAGTGTGTGTTCTTCTGTTTTAATGCATTGTAATAGCTTTCCAGCACTAGAAAACAGCCGTATTGTTGCAGGAAGTGTGGAAAATTCACAGAATTGTTAAAAAGAGCAGTAAAATCACCTCTTAGCACAAGACCCGGTGATAATTACTGGTATATTTCTGGTATATTTCCTTTTACCCCATTTCCCCCCCATGCACTCACAAAGAAACATATACCATCTTACCCGAATGTGATTACGCCGCATATACAGTTTGATACTCGCTATTTTCACTTCCTATTCCATTATGAATAGTCTACCATGTTTTCAAGTGGTCTTGAAAACATTACTTCTAATGGTTGCCTAGAATTCACTTGTGTGGCTGTACCATAATTTATTATGGATGCACTAAAGTTTATTTACCATTTCCACTGACAACGTCTTGAGACTACCCAGCTCACCCTACTTCTTGTCACTGCATTTAATCTCTTTGCATCTTTGCCAGTTCTCTAGGAGAATGATGGAATCTCATTTGTTTTAACTTTTCATTTCTTTGATTACTAATGGGGTTGAACTTTTCGAAAAGCGGCTCGGTTTTTGACATGTGGCTTTCAACGCCTACTGAACGCACAACTTCTAGTCAAAACCACATATACATGTTGAGGGCTCATGGCTCCAGTTGTGACAGAACAAAGATTGCCTTGCTAATATGTTTTATATAGCGCTGGGCTCGGTGCCACAGCCGCTAAATAAATCATAAACTCCCTGACAACCGGGCCCATGTCTTAATCAGTTCTGCCTCTCCCATAGCCCCCAGCCGAATGCCTGACACAGAGGAAGCCTTAATAAATGTTTGTTAAATGGCTATGGAGGTGGAGCTTTTGTGAGGGTCAATATAAAGTTACTAAAATAGTTTCTGAATCTTGACATGGGAAAAAAGAATCCCCGGAGTTAAAATTTAGAAACCATTGTTTAGGACTCAACTGATCATCTCATTACGAGGAAGAATGGAGAAACTGATCCCTTCATACAAGGGAACTTGTTTTTATCCCCCCCCCCCCGCCGAAAAGACCCTTTTTGCAGTCATGATATCACATCGGTTTGCACAGCAGCACCAGGATAGAGGAGAGTCTGAAGGAAGGCAAGTAGAGAGATACCTGGCTGGTTCAGTCAGTACAGTGTGTGACTTTTGATCTCGGGGTTGTGAGTTCGAGCCCCGTGTTGGGCATAGAGATGACTTGGAAAAATATAAAATCTTTAAAAAAAAAAAAAGGCAAGGCAAGGAGAAAGGGCCAATTGGCTGCAAGAAAAAATGAATGGATAAGAAGAAAGAGGAAGGATGGGAAGAAGAAAGGTGGTGTCTGCAGTGATTTCCCTGCTCTTCCCTGCTTGGTGGAATGTTATGGGGCATCAAGGCCACAAAGCTGTGTGGTGATTGTTCATTTTTCTGTGAAGGAAAATGGGGCTCAAAGAGGGGAGCTGACTTGGCCAACGTGATGCATCTTACATCAGAGCAGAGCTAGGTCTGGAATGAGGGTCTTTTTCTATGAGACCCTCCTTGACTACCATCCTACTGCCAACCCCAGACCCCATATCAGTCCACTCGAGCAGCGTGGGCCTCCCCAACCTGCTTGCCTGACGAACAACTTTGTACTTTAGACGTTTCTCTTGTCTTGCACATCTTACACAATACTACTATCACGTTTTTCAGTCTCTCCAGCAGAGTGTGAGCTCTTCGAGGACAGGGACCGAGTCCTCCCCTCTGCAAGCCCAGTATCTAGCATGATGCTGGATGCATCTAGTTGCTCAGTGTTGGTTCATGAAGGCTATCGTGTTGATTACCGAAGCTGTGCTGTTAGGTTTTGGCATTCAGACCCTATGCATCTAGAAATCTTTCTGGTCCTGTGCATTTTTCAGGCACCGAATCACTCCTGGTAATTTCTGCTAGTTGCTAGGCTTTTGCTATAAGTAAGGCTGCATTTGGAAAGGGGAAGAATGAGTATTGCAGAGAAGTGACAACAGGCTAGGCAAGGGCACTATAAAGGAAACAGAGGAGATGAGGGGAAACCAAGGAGGTGATGAGAGAAACACGAGATGTTACCTGACTTGCCCAGAGTCACACAGCGCTGAGGCGGTAGAGCTGGGATCCAAATTTTGGTCTGATTTCAAAACCTCGCCTTTTCCGTGGGTTTTCCATGTGCTCTATGCTGCCTGTCACTGGCCAGCAGTCGGAGGTCACTGGCATTGAAAAGAATAAAACAGAAGAGTGCTTTTCTTTTTAGAATTTAAAAGATTACATGTCACTTCCCCCCAATGTTAATGATATGCCAAGTACCTTCTTCTTTTGAGCCTTTCCCCTAAATTTCCATGATCATTTTAGCCCTTTGGATTTGCTTATCTATGTAACATAAATTTTATTAATGAAAAACAGTAGCCGTATTGGAAAGCACCAAAACTATACATACATTATCTTCCCTGCTTGTCGAAGGGACAAAATACCAGTCTCTGTGCCATTACTGGAAATCTTACCTCCCACACTTGTTGCTCCTCCCTTGGCTTGCCTAACTTCCCACCAGCTCCATGATCCCCATCTCAGCATGCCGCTCATCTCTTGGCTGGCAAAATTCCCATTATTTTAGACTCTCACAACCAATCGGTGCTTAATATGAAGTGATCAGTTGCTTGCCAGGATTTTGTAAAGTTTAAGTTGTATTTATTGCCTCAACAACAAGGAAATCTTGCCTGGATCTTCAAAGAATTTCATTTTGGCTTTGTGTTCTCAAACGAAAAGTTAATATCCATAGCAGCTGATTGTACCTAGCTGGTTAAACAGTGCTCCAGACTCAATAAATTTTCTAATTATTTCCGCCCTCCTTTCTGGAGGCAGCCTGGCACCAGCTTTAAGGGAAGGCAGGAAGACGGGGCTGTCTCACCCCTCCACCCCTCAAAGGCCTTATTAAATTACAAATTCCATCTGTTCCCAAGAAGAACTCAAACTGAATAAAATATTGGGTCGTTTTGGTTTCATATCTTGACTTGGTTTTGCCTTAATGAATTTTTATCATCATTCTGCAAGAATCTAAAGCTTTCTTAGAAAAATTGGAGAAGTATCAGTAGATGACTGTATTGTGAGATCTTCAACCTTGAAGGGACGTAAATAAACCATTTAGCTCATCCCGCTGCTTGAGCATCTCAACACCGAAATCAAATGTGAGTGATGGTTTTTCATCCCATTTGAAAAGATTTCTAAAGATAGATTTTTTTGCATCTTTTTTTTCTTTCTCCAGCGGTCTATTCCAGTGTTTAAGTCTAAGCTCTCTCTCATGGTCAAGAAGTTATCCCTAACGTTTGAATTTTCTTCTAGCTATGCTTTTAGGGCCAATTGATATGAGCAATTTAGAAATCTTAGGGAGATACATGACACTGAAATTCGCTGAAATGTACTTGGGAGTTGGATTACAGTAGAAACAATGAAGAGTCACGCCAGTCCACAGGGATGTAAGCAGAAAAGGAAACAGTATAGTTGATCTCATCATGGATTTGCATGTAAATAAGGATGAAGCAAGGCATGGGAAGAGGAAAACAACAGGACGGGAAAGGGGAATTTGGATTAATGTCATTGGAAATGAATCAGCAGAGGAGAAAGATTTTAGGGTAATAGTGTGAAATAATTGGAAGAGATAAGGCTCACTTCAGAGAGAGTGGCAAGATTTAAGGACATAGATTTTCAATTGAGAGAGCAAGATTGATTGTACAAAACCCACACAATCACCCCTATAACTAGTGCTCTTGGAAGCCGGGAAGGGAAGTAGATAGACGAAGATATTAACTGGTGTACCAGGAGGGTGGGGGAGTGGTGCAGTGTCTCAAAAGCTCAGTAATCCTCTGATTTTGAGGCACAAATGAAGACATACTCCTTAATACTTTAATCAGAGTGCTGTGCATTATGGGATTTTATTTAGCAAGGACCTTTGTAAGGCACTGGCAAAATTAGAAGTCACATTTGAGAAGTATCTCTTTTGAACAGGTATTCACGTGGGCCAGAGTAAAGGTCTTTCTTGAGGACAGCTGATTGATTACACACGAGGGGTAGAATCTTCCAGAGTGGACTTCTGGAATAGCTCGTTTCGACAAATGACAAGTTCATGTATACTCCTGAATGTCATGCCTAATCCGAGATTCTGCCAAAGGAAAGAAGGTGGATTAGGAGAAGACTGTTCTCACCTAAGGTACATTTTTGGACCCTGAGCTGAGGAGTTGCCATGGGTGCAGAAGGGTGAACTCACCAAGCTCATACATGATCGTTGGGCTACTTATTAATTGGAACTTGCTTGATTCTGAGGTGACATTTCTTTGTACTAATGTTGGAAGCTTTTGACTGAGGCCAGAGGCTGTCGTGGTAAGGCTTGCTGAGTAAATACCATATCTCTGTTCTGCGGAGAATTATTAGCTATTGATCTCCAGCCCCCTCAGAAATTGGACAGTAGCCATCTCTTCTTGTTCTTCGGGAACCTTCCCAGGCTTTGGAGGTCCTGATAATTGTGTGAAGTTCCGAACCTTCACTCTTCAAACCATTTTGCAAGCCACTGTGGAGAAGCTAATGAGAATCCTGTGAATTTGCCGGGTTGGAACAGTAAAATTTGAACTTTTTTTGGTCTTAAGCTGTAAGGAAGAGCCCAGCTAGGCTTTATTTAAAACAACAACCACGACAAACCGCATGAGTCAAACCCTGAACATGAACATAGCATGAAGAAGACTTTTTAATATCTTAAATTTGTAATCTCAGGGCTTCAAGTGAAGGTCTTTTTATTTCATCCATTGTAATATTTTGCATAATAAGCCAGACTAGAAATGAGAGAAATAGAGAATTAGGGAAATTCTGATCCCTGAACTACTGATTAAGTAATAATATATTTAAACCCAAGAGATGGCTGATTAAATATGACCACCCAGGCAGTTTCTCCAGAGTCATTGAGTTCTACGGAGGGATCAGCCAGGCTCTCTGCCCTCAAGGGACTTCTACTCTGGTAGGAAAGAGGAGACCCAGCCCAGTGATAATCCAAGGTGGAATATGTCGAATGTGGTATAAGAGGTAAAGGCAAAGCCATCGACGTTTAGGAGTGGGGGAGACTAGAGTTGAGTGGGGGTAGGGAGATCAGGTGAAGACTGGACCAGAGGATCAGGTGACAGTTAAGTGGGTCCTGTCTCCAGCAAGGATCAGGCAGGCTGGGCACAGGAAATGAGATTTTTCTCTTACTTTTTTGCCAGATGGAAAAGATTTGAAAGTGGTTGAGGGGAGCTTACCCCCAACCCCAGAGAGAGAGAGAGAGAGAGAGAGGAGAGAGAGAAAGGAAAAACAAGAGACCAGTGAAATAGAAGTGGTTGCCTCTTGAGCTAAATGTTGGTATTAAACTTTATTAGAAAGTTATGGTGAATTATGGACATGTTATTATTATGTGTTGACAGATAAGGACGAATGTTAAGTACAGTGATTGGGCAAAACACGTGCCTCTGTGGTCTCCATAAAATCTCTTTGAATCTTAGAGTTCTTTCTAGAATTGCTCAGAAAGTTCTCAGAGCCATGCCAAACTGCAGTGAACTCATTAGTCTGTTGTCCAGCCTAGTTTATCTTGGTTAGGTGAGAATACATTTAAAAATATCTTCACGTTCCTTCAGCGATCTGTTCAAGTATTTAACAAGAAGTCTTCTTTATATTTCACTTAACTCACTTAAACTGTATTTCATCTTATTCTGTCTTCAGTGGTGATGGAGATCAGCCATGTGTATAATATCCTGGAAGACTTATTAAATGTTTTCCCCATTTTATCTAAGCTTAGCTACTTCCACTGTCATTACTTTTACTCGCAAACTTCACTCCCCAACCTTTTGATGATCTTTTTCTCGAAACCTCTATATTCTATATATCTTTCCTTCCTCTCTCCTACTCCCCTCCCTCCCAAAGACATTTAGAAAGCATATCAGTCGCTATGCTAAGCGCGGCTAACTACCAGTCCTCCCTGCCCTACAACACTGATATGTATTTTGCTGGTAATGGGACTCATAGCCCTCCTAGGGACTATAGGCCATAAAGGAAGGGTGTGTCTTTGAATCTTACAATTTTAATGACTTTCATGAACAAATTCATCAGTGTCACTGGAAATGCTGGATTTCTTGTCTGTTTCCAATTGATTTCAGCTTCCTCTGGGAATGTGATCAGCATGGATATTCTTGCCATCTATCAGTGTGCATGCTTCAATGCTGCTTTTTGTTTGGTATGGCCACTTCAGTTGGTTTATGTGAAGATTGTGTATCTCCTGGTTCATCTTCCAGTCCATTACCCTTCTCCATCTGTGAGCTCTATGGGAGGAATGCTGTAGAATCTTTTAGGAAACAGGGTTATGATAGATTTTCTTTTTAAGGTAACAAATCCTTCCTTCTGTTTGTTCCTTGACCAACCCCCCTTGCCTCCAACCCCTTCTCTTACGCCCCCACCCCCAAGCAAGAATAGAATCTGTGGCCATGAAATGTCAGTAGGCTCATATTTAGGCTCAATTCTGAATTATTTTTGAATTCTTAGCTGCCACAAATGTTGCTGTACTAATCATTGACTACATCTCTTTCCACCTTTGTTCTTATCCATACCGACCGACCTTGCGTGAGAAATACAGAAACTATCTCCCTTCCCTTTTCCCATCAGTTCATTTGAAATGACACCCCTTTCCTCCTTCATCGAAGTGGCAACATTGATTTTCTTTTGTTAATCTGTGCTTCTGTTTTCAGAAAAAAACAATCAGACCCACGTGCCTGCAAAAAGCTGTTCCTTGAAGCGCCTGGGTGGCTCAGTGGGTTAAGCCGCTGCCTTCGGCTCAGGTCATGATCTCAGGGTCCTGGGATCGAGTCCCGCATCGGGCTCTCTGCTCAGCAGGGAGCCTGCTTCCCTCTCTCTCTCTCTGCCTGCCTCTCCGACTACTTGTGATTTCTCTCTGTCAAATAAATAAATAAAATCTTTAAAAAAAAAAAAAGCTGTTCCTTTCATCTCTTCTGACTGCTAGTTTTAATACAAATTTCTTTTCGTATGGTCAACTTCTTTTGTACATTATTAGAAGCCAGCAGCAGAGAAATAAGCACAAAATATTCGTCCCAATTGTGACTTGTGGGCAACAAGTCAGGTACTTTGCGTTGCGTTTTTCTCTGTAAGTGCGCTAAACCCCGAGGATTAACTCATTGCAGTTTGGAAAGCAGTTCATTCTTATGTTTGAGCGTGACTGAAGAAAAATTTCCTGTTTGCAGATGCGTGCCTGTGCTAACTGTGGTTGTAAAAGATCGTTCTTTCAGATTTGAAAGCCTTGAGCTGGAGAACTGTCATGGAAAATAGGCAATGGAAAAGCCTCCGAAAATTGTTTCAATTTAAGCCAACTTGTTCCATTTATAAAACTGTTATGTAGACAGTCGGATTTCTACTTTCAGTGAGTGTGTGCGTGGTGGTAGCCGAAATCTGAGAGCATATGAAATCCACAATTCATATGATAAGATATCCTTCCTGAATAATGAAAATTATGGTAGAGAAATAAATCATCAAGCGGGAAACCTGCCTTTCAAGAGTTGTTTTTAAAGGTGTCTATGCCCACTCTGGCGTAAGAGAGGATAAAATATCCCCGTTGGTGAGAGAAATAAAAATATTCCTTGCTGCAGATGGCAAACTGTAGAGAACTGCTCTGTGTGTGGTATCATGTGTAATTACATCATTTCATCTTGAAACATTTTATGGGTTTTGCCTTGCTGGATGTCTGTTGTCTTTATCTTGTCTCATATGCATACACTCAGTGTATATGTATGTAAACATGTAATTTGATTCTATAAATCCACCTCAATTAGGTAATCTAGGCTTTTTCCTTACTCTATAATGGGAAGGGTCACATACCAGCAATTTCCAAATAAAGCGCATTTAAGGTATCAGTCTCAAAAAAAAATCTGTTACCTATTAGTTCTCATAAGGAGCAGCTCTGGTAACGGAAGTTTCAGAATGGGTTCTATGAGCAAAGCTAGTTTAGGTGATGAAGTTTTGTTTGACAAAATGTTATTGACTCTTATGATAGCAAATCTTAGAATTATTCATCGGTAACTCACAGGCACAGAAAACAATATAGTATGTATTTATTAGGGTTGGCTGAACTAGAAAAAGAAAACATTCGGGTGGCACTTAGAGAGGAGAACACTGTAAAGAAAATAAAAGGAGCCATTTTTCAGGATTTCTGAAAAAAGGCAGCTTTGCAGAACGGAGCGAATTCTGCCTTCTCATGTTGGATATCGTTCTGGTTCTCATCCAGACTGGGTCACAAGTTCAGTATAATAAATTTATGATGACTGCAAAACCAAGGCATCCCCTCAGGTCTTTGGAGAGAAATATGGAAAGAGTAGTGGAGGAAACAAATATGTGTTTTCGTTAGCCATGTCGTGTATAAAGGAGGCAAATACTGGAGTATTCGTCATTCACTTGAGAATGGTGCTATTAGAAAGTGACTCTCTGGCAAGAATTCTGCAGTAGCTTTCCAGGAGCTAAGTTATGTCTTTGAGGTCCACTGTATCACTGGGGCGAGAGGAGAATTATTTCCGTATGTGTGAGTGTTCGCCTGTATTTGAAGTTATTTAAAAAGAAAGCAGTTGGACCTCATTAATTCAGAACTCTGTTAATTTGTAAACAAGATCGCCTGAAGGAGCTTTTAAACTGCTTAGGACAGTAAACTTTTCAAATACTTTAGAAGTAGCGCCTGGGATACTAATTTCAAATACTTATTTGCATGAGAGGCAGAAATCCTCGCCAGGCAACCTTTTCCTCACTGCACTCTGGCTGTGGTCTATACAGCTATCCTGCCAGAAGTCTGAATTCCCTTAATCAAAATGAGAGCCTATGGCGGCTTGCACCCGGGCGCTTTCCCCGCTGTCTCAAGAATTTCGGATCAAGATCATAGAAATCTCCCCTAATTCCCAGTTGTAAATAAGGGAATGTTATATAGGGCCTCAAAGTCAGAACACTTGGATGGAGGTCTGGCTAAAGGAACAAAATGTCTCTTCATATTTTACATGCACCATAGAACAGTGAATTTACAAGGATCTCACTACAATCGATATCCTGGAAAGTTGCAGTCAGCAGACAATGGTAAATGAAAGTTAATTGTATAGCATCCTTTAGTGCTCGTTTACCAGATACCATCAATACTTGGTTTACTGAATGTTCTGTTTTTTATTGTTTTATTTTGATGAACAACAACAAATATTGATAAGAGTTCTGCAAGAGTCACTTCTAACCAGACTTCTGAACTCCAGGGAGTGTGGCATTCAACTAAAAAGAGAATGCCGTGGTAGCCCAAGGTCCTGGGACCTGCTCTGATCCGAGACTTGGACCTGGGTATCCAAGACATACCAAGAGATCTCTCTTGTTATCCAAGAGATAACAAGAAATCTAAGAAGCGGGCTTTCTCTTTTTAGTTCTGTTCCATCATTCTGGTTCAAGGCTGAACTTTTCCCAAGCTCCCTTCATCTTTGAAGAAAGACAGGCTTCTATCTGAACGCCCTCCTCTTCCTCTTCCCTTTCTTCCTCCTCCTCTTCTTCCTCTTCCTCTTCTTCTCCTCCTCCTTTTCTTCCTCTATGTCCAACATGGGGCTTGAACCCATGTGAAACCCTGGCTTTACTGATTGAGCCAGCTGGGTGCCCCTAAACCCCCACCTTCTGTCCTCAGCCAGGCCCACTGGCACCCCAGGCCTAATTCTCATGATTTTAAGTCAGCAGGACTCAACTAGTTTGTAGCTACACATTCCCCATTCTTCATGTTGGCCTCTTGTCCTTTTTTTTCTCCCAATTTTCAGCTTCTTCCAGGCCAGACTTCCCCTTTCACCTCCTGTGATCCATTATTAAGTCTCAGCTTGCATTTTTCCTGACGAGCCTTTCATCCATTCCAAATTAGCATCTACAAGCAGAGTCATTGGAAGGTTGTGGTCCACTCCCTCCCAGGAAGAATGTGAGACCAGAAGGAGGGAAGTGATTTTGTATTCTTGCCCCTTTCACTGTTACCTACACTCTCCCTACTTTCTGAGCCAGCCCCCTCAGGGTTGGGCCAGGGATTGGTCCTTTTTTTCTAAGCTTCTTCCCACAACAAACTCACTAGCTTACTTACCCTTTACCTACAGTGACCGTACCTTCTGAAGTGAACGTGGTGGGGGTTGGGGCATGTGGTCTAAAAGGGGACCAGATATTTAAAGTCAGAACTGTAACCCAGCCATATTTTTTTAAGATTTTTTTTAAGATTTTATTTATTTATTTGACAGAGAGAGATCACAAGTAGGCAGAGAGGCAGGCAGAGAGAGAGAGAGGAGGAAGCAGGCTCTCCACTGAGCAGAGAGCCTGATGTGGGACTCGATCTCAGGACCCTGGATCATGACCTGAGCCGAAGGCAGTGGCTTAACCCACTGAGCCACCCAGGGGCCCTAACCCAGCCATATTATCCCTCTTCCTTCCATAGGCATCAGGGCAAGGGAAGGCAGGGAGAAGGAGGGGGGCTTCGAGAAACAAGTCTTTGGATATGAAGGGTACGCTCTGGTTTTCTTTTCCTTTTTTCTTTAGAAGCGAAATGGATTTGCCTAGTAAAGCTTCATAAACGTGTATTCTCAGTCTCCCATTGATCTAGGGCCCCTCTACAAACATCCCGGTTCTGTGTGTCCAGTGTGGCCTCCTCATGCTCTTTCTTATGGAGAAAAGTACGGTCTACCTTAGCAGGGAGTGAGTGTCCATTCAGGGTTTTGAAGTTCTCCTGGCCTTGAGAGTCACAGTTAGCTTGCCTTTCTTCAGACATATATTTTGCCAGTCATAGTCCCTCTTTTGGAAAAACATCTGGAATACTCTTTTAGCTTTCTTATGATGATTGTCTTCTGTGAGATCTATCATCTAGGACTTTATCACTTGCTAAAAGGGTGTATAAACCAAAGAACGATTCCTGGCAATGGCCGTGTACTTGACGTCGTGTTAGAGTTTAACATCCGTGTTGATTTTTTGTTTTTTGGTTTTTTTTTTGTTTTCTGTGTGGGTTTTTTTTTTTTTTTTTTTTGACCTAGACTTGGAATTCACACATCATCACTTCTGCTACATTCTGTTGGTTACTCAGGCCAGGTCTGATTCACTGTGGAAAGGGAACTAGACCAGGCCCTGGCTAGCAAGGGGCGTGCATCATGGGGGGTGGGCGAGGCCACCGTGGGGCCTGGCCACCACGTCATCTGCGTGAATGAGGAAAACCCTTCTGATGACTAAAAATAGAACTAATCATAACAGGAACTACTTCTTCTCTGTCTTACTGATTTCTATATAGACACTCCTTATGTAGTTTCTGGACTGGCCTTCTCTCCTGAGTGTCTTCTTACCCCTTTGCCCCTACTTTGTTTCCTTCATGCATTTCTTTTTCCGGTCTGCCCTTTCAGCGTGTCTCCTCTGGGGCTTATCTTTGTTTTTTCTCTGTTCTCTCTGTGCACACTTTACCTCCCGCCAAGGACCCAACCACATATCTTCAGCCTAAATGCTGTCATTTCCGGCATCTGTCTATAAAAGCATCGCATACCGACTGTGTTCAAAACAGAACTGACCACCTCTTTCTTTGAGCTTGTCCTTCCTGCACCACATTTCTGGATGGATGTCCTGCCTCATCTCTGGACTGTGAACTCTTTGAGAGTAGGCTCCGCTTTTTACTACTTTTTTAACCCCTTCACCTAAGCTGCTGTCAGGCATGAAGAAGACATTGGGAGTGTTTGCTGAATGAACACATGCATTGTGAATTCTCTATTTGTAGGCATCTTTATACTTATAAGAGTAGTGGAATGCTAAGCTGGTAAAAATAAATTATAAGAAAACTTTGATAAAATAATGTTTTAAGGGATAGATAATGCATTTGAGAAAAATGAGCAAAAATAAATATATACATAGATGTAATATTTGTGGGCTGTTTTGAGTGCTTACTTATTAACCAGAAGAGATGTCTGAGAGTCATTGCTAACTATTCCTTGAGGTCTCAAAGTCCAATTCTGTCTAAAGGGGCCCACAATTGTAGGCTTTTACAGGATGAGGGCAGAGCTCTGCCTTTCAAAAAAATCTCTGTTGGATATTTTACAATGTGGCCCTTTGCAACCAGTCCTTGCTCCAACCCTAGCAGAACTCGAGCTTTCTCCTTTGACCTACCTACTGTCCATAGAATGCACTGGTTCTGAGAAGCTTGGACTGAAAACTCTGTCAAAGGAAAAGACAAGAGAGAATGGTGACCGTGGTGAGGAGGAGGAGGAGGACAATGATGACATAATGGTGACAATGATGACAGTCATAATGACAATGATGATGACCATGATGATGACGTTGATGATGACCATGATGATGACGATGATGACTGATGACCATGGCAGTTAACATCTGCCAGTTGTTTTCTAATGTTCTAGGTACTGGGCTCAGTGGTCTACCTGCATTGATCCCATTTAACCCTCAAAACAACTCCACAGGAAAGGTGCTACTCTTTTTCATCCCATTTTAGAGATGAGGAAACTGAGGCTCCCAAGATCACACAGTGAATGAGAGATGGGTTCAGGTGGAGATTGAAGTCTCTCTGATTCAAGATCTCTCTGTGGCTCCTTCCTCATCACTCAGCTTCACCTTGATGGCTGCCAGCTGCAAAGTGTTCTAATTTTGCCTGGAACTATCAAGTTAGGGAGAACACTTTAGGTCATATATGTTGCCTATAAATCTAGACAGGCTGTATATGCCACGTACAAGACCCAACAGCTTCTTCTAATAGTTTAGTTTTCTCTCCAATCTGGAACTCTCAACAGCTCAGTGAACTGGCCCTGAAAGCTCTTGTCACTATTTATGGGAGAATAGGGCCTGAAGCCGCTAAGTGATTGGCCAGAAGTCATCCAGTAAACTTGTGACAGAGCTGGAACTAGAATCTTGGTCTCTCAAACTTAGTTCATTCTTTTTTCTTTGATTTGAGTGTTTGGAGCCACCTTTCCAATCATCATTAGCCGGTAGATACACATGGCGGCTTTGTGTTGAGACCCCTCAAAAGATGGATACCTCTTAAATTGGGAGACAAAGGCCCCAATATCAGTTATGAACTTGAGAATCACCCCAAAAGTGTTCATTACTCCTTTGCCATGAGCCCTCTTGACTCCTTTCACTTAATTAAAACATGTCTGTTGTCCTAGGATTCCCAGACCCTGCTGGGGTCCTCCTGCAAGGGGTGCTTTAATACAGCTTTTCCCCACAAGGGGGAGCCAAAAATGCTCAGGGGGCTGAGAGATGAAACCGCTCAAATCCCAGGTCCCCAGGCTTCCTCTCTTGTTTGTTTTCACACAAAGGCCCTCCAAGCACACAGTTTCCAGAAAGGAGAAGCAGATGGTGCTGATTTGATGCTGATGGTGGTGTGTTTGTATTTGGCCGTGGGATGGCGGTGGGGACTTTTGTCTGTGGAAACTTGGCTCCGACAGATGAAACCATCTGAGCCAACACTCTGGTCTCTGTACCTGTTTCTCCCGCTGGAACTTTGTCTTGCAGAGATGCCCCTTCGCCACTCTCTGTGGGAATGAGATGACTGCTGGCTGAAGCTGGCTCCCTTACCACTCACACCATCGTTTTGCCCCATCGACCCGCCGGGCGGCTTTTGTACCCTCCCACTAAGGCAGTTAAACAGGATTAGGCAAGAAGGCTTCTGCGGCTCTCTTTGCAGAAGCTGGATGGATGGGGCCTCCATAGGAATATGCCTTTTAACACTGCTTTGACTTTAGTCTATCAAACCTGTGTTTCAGTGAGTCCAGGAGCACGAATGGTGGCTAATCCCCTGGACAGCTACAGCCAAGTTCAAATCTGCATCTGAAGAATAAATATGGCTGAGAATCAGAAGTACATATGGGGGGCAATGAAACCTTTGAATTAAAAATTAATTAAACTATTGTTTTTATTGACACCCCCACAGATCTCTTTTCAATCAGAAATATTTAAGAAACTTACATGTGATAATAACTTTCAAATACAATATTTCCAAATGTCAAGTTAATGTGTTCAGGGAGCAAAAAGACTCAAGTACTCAGTATGAGTTTCACATAACATCTGCTTCCACGAGTACTTTTGGGATCCTTTGAGGCAAAGACAGTAGGGAGCCTTGACTTATTTGCTAGACGTGGAGGTAAAAGATAAAATGGGAGGAACATCCCTCCCATTTCCCTTCATTTGTAAAAATGGAGATGAGGATTTCTAAGTATAACCAATTATTTCAGGGAAAAAACCAAAATTACAAATCATTTGCATTGCGTAGATAACAATATTTATAAATGAAAAGTGGGATTATTTTTGAGGATGTAGAGAAGCAGGCTATTCCAATGACATATTTTGAATAATGTAACTCCTAGCTAAGATGTAATTACTGAATTTTTAAAATAATAAGGCAATAATCTAGTAATTCTAAAAATCCATTCGGCTTTCTATAGGCATTTAAGAATTATTGTTTATTTTTTGGCATGGAAGTAACATCTTTCTCAGTCAGTTTTTGGAGTATGGCCACTGCTGAATGAAGAGTTCCAGTTGTGCATTATATTTCTTCTGTATAATTGCACCGAAAGAATACATTGGCATATTGTATGGCTTCTAATGAGCTGGAAATAAAAATGGAAAAAAGCCACAAATCCTCAAAAATGAATTAGTTATTCTGGATGTTTTATTTTTCAAGCCATGATACTATATAAATTGAACAAAATGTCAAAAAACAAACAAACAATCAACTTTTTGGTATTTAGTGCAAGCCTTCAGCTGAAGCTGTGATAGGTGACTAGACTTCTACAGAACTGATTGGTAACTAGACTTCTTGATTCTACCAAGGAGGCCCTTCGCAGGGCCATTGAGCTTCTGTCTAAACCTGCCCTCAAAGACCATTAAGGTTCTCTCTACACCTCCCTTGCAGACGTGTTGAGTTAGGCTTGAGCCCCTTCTTCTATCACTATGGCCCCAAGTCAGGCACTGATGAGGTTTTGGGATCCTGTGACCCCAGATGCCACTAAAGTAGTTAATAACAATTGTCAGAAATATGTGTTGTTGCGGGACAGTGGTTATCTCGAGCCATGAGCAATCCTTTAACCTTTAGGCTGTAAGTTCCTTGCTTTCCTCCTCATTCCTTCCATGGATCTTGTAGGAGTCCAGTCCAAGAATACAGATTGTTAAAAACTACGAAGGGCCTGGGATTTTCACCCAATTCTCAAGCCATTGTGAAACAGGTTCAGCAGTTTGGGGATCAGCATTTTTGCCCTGGTCCTCTGAGTCCCAGGACCCACACGATGAGGTACAGATGGCCAGTTGGTGTTAGCACACTCAGTGGGTTACACTGAAGCCGTGGGCCCCTCAGCTTAGGGAGCTTGAGTAATTCTATGATGGGCAGTTAGCACACTGGTCCTTTGCTCTAGAAAGAGAAGGACATTATCCTTTTTTTTTCTTTGAGTAAACTCTGCCACCAATGTGGGGCTCAAACTCATGACCCCAAGATCAAGAGTTGCATGTTCTACTTCTGAGCCAGGCAGGTGTCCCCAGAGAGACATTATCTTTATTACAACTGGATCATAGTCATCTCTGTCTTCTAAAGCTATAAGCAAACCTACTCTTTCTCTCAGAGCAAGACACTATCTCTGGATTTCAAGGCTGTTGGCTATACAAGCATTCTTGAAAAGATACCTCAGAACAAAGGCACTCTGTGCTTCTATTCATAGCATTTTTTGGAAACACAAGAGATGCATGGAGAATTGTCTCCCAACACAGACTAAGGCCAAGATGGCCTCTGAAGAACTGTTGCTTGGTGTGCCTTTGGGTGTTGCTGGTGACAGCACAAAGCACCCCAGTTGTCACCATCATTACTGTTTTTGCTGTCTGGAGGAGTATCATTCTGAAGCTACTTTATCACCCCAAACCAAAAAGTCTGTACTCCATGCCTGACTCCATGTTTAGCCTGGAGTTTGGAGCCAATGGTCTAAAAGTCACCATGTGACTTTGATTTAGTACCATCCTCTCACTTAAAACAAACAACAAAGGGAACTCACCGAGGCTTTATGTAGCCCCAGCTCAGAGGCTTGAAGTTTTTAAAGAGAAAAAACATTCTATTGGGAGGAAAGAGTTGGAATTTGGAGGCCCAGGCCAACTCCCAGTCCCTGAAGGAAAATCAATTTCCTGACATAGCCTTTACTAAGCCTCTGGACAAAGGGGTCAGGAGGCCAGCCAAAAGATCTCTGTTTATCTGCCATATTTTCTTCACTTAGGTAGAAGTGTTTTTAAGTGAGCAAGCTCTACAATCTGAAATTAACAAAAAATTATATTGAATTACAGAGCTGTATTGGTCACAGAGATCCAGAAATGATTCTGTGTCTTTAAAGATTATTTTGCCTTAAAAATACTTGTTTCTCCCTTGTCTGATTCTAGGACTTCTAACCTGAAAGAAATCTGTATTGCTAGATTATACATAGACTCTTAAAGTTGGAAGGCATCTTTGAGTCCTTGAGCCTAGCCTGGTCCCTAGGGCAGCCTAAGTCTTGCTGCAGCCCCTTGCCAGAGGGTCATGTGCCTTCTGCTCAGAGAAGTGACTGCGCCATCAGAGCCCCTGGGTGAAGCCCTGGATCTATTCTGGACTCTGCCATTGATTGTCTAGGACCCTTGGTGGATACTGCATGTCTTCTCAAAGCCCAGGTGTCCCAGGTGTACTCAATCTAAAGAGAGAGGCCAGATGATCTCTAGCATGCCTCTAGTGGGTCTTTAATTTCTGGAACATGTGAATCTTTAAAAATTTTAAAAGGATGATTCTCTTTTTCCGATGACAGAAGTAGCACATGCTTATTTTACAAAACTAGGAATATATATATATATATATATTAATGAAAGAATCATTTTTGACCCTGTTACCAATTTCATTGCACAGTTTTAGTCTAATTTATTTATGTGTGTATGTGTGTGTGTGTGAGAGAGAGAGAGAGAGAGAAAGTTGAGATCACAGAGTTCTGTAATTTGCCTTTTTCACTTCGGATAGCATGAATATCTTACAATAGTGGACTTTATCTTGAAGGCAATAGATAGCCACTGCTGAGTTGTAAGTAGATTTTCCTATATATCATCCCTGCCCAGATCAGAGCTAGAAAAGAGAGAAGAGCATTTTTATACAATTTTGAACTTGATTTCTTCCGTTCTTTATTGCTTTCTGCACAGAAAAAGAATAGATTGTGGTTGTCTTCATTAAAGATAGAAGTTATAGATTGTTCTAGTTCAGTTGTCTTGAGATGCTCTATTATTAGCACTTGTATGTGTACATTTATCTGTTATGAAAACAAACTAGAATGGCACATTTGAAGATATTAATCACAGAGACTATTTAATTACACCACTCTCAGAAGTATCAACTACAAATATCAAGTCTCACAGCTCCCAAACCAGATATCAGTAACCACTGAGCCAATGTTTCCTAACATGTGAGGCAACAGTTACCAAAAAGTTTCCAGTGGCCAAATTTATTTGAGATTCTTTCGTTCCATGTACCTTCAAAAGATCTGATCCTCTATAAGTGTAGGGCCTTTAAAATTTTAAAACCAAGGAGACCAAGGAACCAGAAGGGGTGGATACCATGCGCTATCTGGACAAGCCAACCCAACAGTCTGTTTCCTAGCAGCAAAAAGGAAACAGGAAAATACATTGGCTTGTATAGTTTTTATTGTTGCTGCAAAAAAATATTTATACTTCTTTCTCCTGACAAATTTTATCCTGAAACTTATTCTGTGGACCCTCGTGTGAGAGATAATAGGTTACAGCAGACACCTTCAACTACAGTTTTGTGAATGCGCAACAACCCTCTTGAAATGGATGGTTCCTGTATCGACCTTCTACCTGAGGGTGAGAGTGTCCTATTAAATCGTAATTCAGCATAGACATTGCTTTGGAAGCTGAGATAATACAGTCCAGGTGCTTGGCTTTCTGATGATTTAATTTCATACAGAAATAGAACTGAGGAAACACAGATGATCTTCTAGCTACCATAACTAGTCGATTCTTTCTCAAGAGTCAGATACCTCAAGTGAACTATCCACTGATGATACCTGGCATAGGAAGCCTCAGTCAGGCAACTCTAGGACTCAGGGTCTAGGTTGATTCATGTGTTTTGAGCAGGTGTTCAATAAAGTTTTGTTGAATGAATAACTTACCAGGGTTCACAACACAGTCTTTCTTCCCTCTCAGTATTCTCTCTCTACTAGGAACTACCCTACATGAATCTGTTTTTCCATGTACTACTTGACTTCTCTCCTTATTTCTCTCTTTTTAAAAAATACATTATTTTTTAAATAATCTCTACACCCAACATGGGACTCAAACTCATGACCCCAAGATCAAGGGTTGCACACTCTACCAACTGGGCCAGCCAGGAGACCCCTTATTTATTTCTCTTTTTTAAAAATTTTTTTATTATTTTTTAAGATTGTATTTATTTATTTGAGAGAGAGATCACGAGTAAGCAGAGAGGCAGACAGAGAGAGAGGAGGAAGCAGGCTCCCTACTGAGCAGAGAGCTCAATGCGGGGCTCGATCCCAGGACCCTGAGATCATGACCTGAGCCGAAGGCAGAGGCTTAACCCACTGAGCCACCCAGGTGCCCCGCCTTATTTATTTCTTGATGACGATCTTCTCTTCCTTTTCTTTTTACTGGTTCTAACTTTGGGCAGATCACAACTGCCATGTTTCTGGACAACAGCTGTCACGGAATGCGAACACAAATGTATTTCAGAACTAACTAACTCTTCCTGTAATTGCAAGAACAAAAGAGCCAGCAATAAAGGATTGGTTAAATTATGAAATAGCAATATGGTGAAATCCTATGCAGCTGTTAAAAAGATGTCATTGAAGAGGATTTAATGACATATATATTCATGATAGGTTAAGAGCGTGTGTATGTGCATATACATGTATTTCTCTCTCTTTTTTAGAAGATTTTATTTATTTGACAGAGAGAGATCACAAGTAGGCAGAGAGGCAGGCAGAGAGAATGGGGAAAGCAGGCTCTCTGCTCAGCAGGGAACCCGATGCGGGGCTTGATCCCAGGACTCTGGGATCATGACCTGAGCCAAAGGCAGAGGCTTTGCCCTCCTGAGCCACCCAGGTGCCCACATGTATTTCTCTTGATAGAGAGATCTACAAAGAGGGAAAGACACATAGAATGGGCAGGTTTGGGTGGTGGAATTACAGGTGACTTTGTTTTCTTTTTACATGTGCTTTTCTGTATTTGGAAAAATATTGCATAGCAAACATGGATTGTTTGTGCTTAAACAAAATACATAAAATGTAAAACTTCTTAGCAGAGAATACAGAATGCTTCAGTACGTGTTCACTGTGTGTTCCTTCAGCTTCTGTCTTGATGATCTCCCGTCCTCTGTATGTCTGGTAAACTCCAACCACATGACCCCTCTTGAATTTTTCAAAATGCTCTGGGATCTCCCCAACCAGACTGCTAGTTCATGGCTGCTGATGCTGGCCGAGTCTTAGCCCCACATCCCTATCTCCTGTTCTTAGTGTGGTGCTCAGTGCTTAACTGGGCCTCGGTGCCTGTTTGTTGAATGAATAGCCAAAGTATCCTGTCCTTTTCTCAATTTTCATCAAACTATCACTCCCCGTTCCTGGCCACTGATGCACTTCTGCCCTCCCACTTTCCAGTCGCTGGCAGAGTCGTGTATTTGAAATACAAATGGGTAGTCTGATTCTCAAGTGGTAAGACTTCACGGTATATAGTTGATTGTGATGTGTTAATGTGGATAGTCACTGAACGTGTCCAAGGTTATTTGACAACAGCCCTTACAGTTGGTCTCGCCATTACACATTATTTAGCCCCTAAACAAGTTCATTTTGTGAAATCATCCCTTCGTTGGAGGACTTGATTGAATATATACAGGAAGGGAATGCTCCAAAGGCATCCTAACTATTAAAACCTATAGGATCTATTTCCCTCCTGAAACAACATATCTGGCTCTGTTTTCCCCTAAAAGTAAAATCAGACCTTTGCCAAGACAGTATGATTTGAACAACACCACCCAATTACTTTTTTTCTGGCCAATTTTGTTTCAAAAACAGTAATTAAGCATGGCCCTCTGTAGTATCTATTCTTACTTTTCCCCATGGAGGGATTTTGTATTACTTCCCTTTTGTCTTTGCTCAGCACTTGGGCACGTGTGAGTTTTCATTAACCATTCTGAATGTAGGCAAAGGCAATGTGGTGGGAACAAACACAAATCAAAATCAAACAAATTAATAATCTTTTTAGTACCATTGTCCTTTGTCCCTTTAGAAATTAATTTTCATACCAGAAAACCCATTCAAAATCTCTACTTCTCCAGCTATTGGAAGAAACAAAAACTTCCTTTGGCAATTTTGTGAATGATACAGGATCGTTTCTCTCTATATTTAAGTATTCAAGTATCATATGGATTTATATAAGGAGAATGAAAATTCACAGCAGGAAACCAGCCACCTGTGTTAATCAATACAGTATGTGGGGAAGTGAAGTGTAAACTATGACAGGTAGATCTTCGGTTTTCTTGTTCTGTCCCTTTCTGACTAATTGGATGTATGAATTTATCTTGCTAAATTTTAAGGCCTTTCTTCAGAAAATATCAGTCAACGAGCACCTCAAATAGGTTTATTAACGAGGAGAGAGTGTCTTCTACAGAGCTTGGAGCAGAGAGCAAAGAGCACAGTAAAGCTTCATGGTTCACAACAGAGAGCCTGGACCTCAGCTGAAGCTTGGCTTTAATCTCAGCCTCCTCACTTCTCAGCTATGTCACTTTAGACACATTGTGGCACCTCTGTGTGTAAAATGGCGAAAATTCTAGTTCTTACCTCATAGGATTGTTGTGAAAGTTAAGTGAGTTAATGTTTGTAAAACACTTAGAACATGCCCACACTGGGGCATCTGGGTGACTCAGGTCAGTTAAGTGGCCGACTCTTGATTTCAGGTCAGGTCATGATTTCAGGGTCCTGGGATCAAGCCCAGTGTAATGCTCCATTCTCAGTGGGGAGTCTGCTGGAAATTCTCGCTCTCCTCTCTCTCTGCCCCTCCCCCTGCTTGATAGCTCTTAAAATATTTTCTTTTAAAAAAGAACATGCCCATAGTTTGTAAGTGCTAAGTACCTATGTGCTCTTATTTTTAAATCTCTTGATTGTGAAATGATGTTATTACTGGCATAATTAGGTTAATTTTATAAAATATCCTATAAATTAACTGAGAGTAAAATTGATTCTTCTGGTAGAGTTTTTTGATTATTAGCACATGCATAAATTCATGTGACTACCATCAAAATGATGATACAGAAGAGATCCATCATTCCAAAAAACTCCCTCATGCTACCCCTTTGTAACATCCTAGCACTAACTATTGGCAGTGCTGATCTGCTATCACTGTAGTTTTGCCTTTTCTAGAATGTCACTTAAATGAGTTCTTCCACTGTAGCAATCATCCGAGACCGACTTCCATCACTCAGCATAATGCCTTTGAGATTCACCCAGGTTGTTGTATGTGTGAATATTGTCTGTTCCTTTTTATTGCTGAGTAGTGTTCCATAGTTTAGATGTACTACAATTTGTTGTTTCATTCTCAAGTTGAAGGATATTTGGGTTGTTCCCAGTTTGGGGAAAATTTACAAAGAAGGATGCTATACACAACTGTATATAGGCTTTTGTGTTAATGTAAGTTCCATAAGTTTTCATTTCTCATGGATAAATGCCTGGAGGTAGGATTTCTGGGTCATATGATAAGTATAGGTTGAACTTTATCAGAACTGCCAAATGTTTTTCCAGTGTGGCTATTTAGTAGATGTGTAATGGTATCTCAGCAGTAGCTTTAATTTGCATTCTTCCA
Organism: Mustela nivalis; assembly: GCF_964662115.1. Lineage (NCBI taxonomy): Eukaryota > Metazoa > Chordata > Mammalia > Carnivora > Mustelidae > Mustela > Mustela nivalis. Next base: position 16,881,497 of record NC_139040.1, read on the forward strand.
GTGGCTAATGATGTTGAACATTTTTTTCCATGTATTTATGGGCCATTTGTGTGTCCTCTTTAGCAAAGTGTCTGTTCAAGTGTTTTGCCCAATTTTAAATTGGATTGCTTGTTTTCAAACTGTTAAGTTTCTTTAACGTAACATTTTATTTAGAAATACTTTAAGAATCACAAGACATTTTAAAAGTAGTACAGAGAATTCCCGAATACCCTTCACTTAGATTCCCCTGATGACAATATCATACATAACCATAGTACATTGTTAAAACCAGGAGATTGACATTGACATAATACTAGCAACTCAGGCATACACTAAATTAGGATTTCACTAATCCTTACATGCACTTTTTCCATGTGTTGTTCTACAAAATTTTATTGCATCCGTGGATTTGAATATACATCATGAAAATCAGGATGCAGAACTGTTTCATTGCCACAAATAAACCACCTTGTGCTACCCTTCAGCAGTCACACTCCTCCCTCAACTCTAACCTATAATTACTACCGATCTGTTTTCTATGGCTATAATTTCAAAACTTTGAGAATATCATACATGGAATCATACAATAACCTTTGGAGACTGGCTTTTTTCTCTTAGCATAGTGCTCTTGGAGATCTCTTACTTGAGAGCTGTTTATGTATTGTGGATACAAGTCCTTGTAGAATATGTGATTTGCATGTTTTCTTTGAGTCAGGAGCATGTCTTTTTGTTCTCTTTCAAGGTGTCTTCTTCAGAGCAAAAGCTTTAATTGTGATGGATTACTCAAAATTATCTTTTACTCTGGGATAGATTGTGCTTTGGGTGTCATGTAAAGGAACTCTTTCCCTAAGCCAGGTCAAAAAAATTTCTATTTCCTTCCAAAAATTTTATGGTTTAATAATTTATCTTTAAATCCATAATCAATTTTGAGTTAATTTCTGTATAAGACATGGTTTTGGGGAAAGTTCATTATTTTATTATTTATTTTTCTTTTGTAAAGGTTTTATTCATTTATTTGACAGTAAGAACAAGCAGGGGGAGCAGCACATGGAGGGAGAGGGAGAAGCAGGCCCCTGCTGAGCAAGGAGCCTGATGTGGGGCTCCATCCAAGGACCCTGGGATCATGACCCGGGCTGAAGGCAGATGCTTAACCACCTGAGCCACCCAGGGGCCCCGAGATGTTCATTATTTTTCTGTACATGTTTTTAATTATTCTAACACCATTGTTGAAAAGACTATTTTGGCTCCATTGAATTGCCTTTGAACATTTGTCAAAACTCAGTTGGTCTTATTTGTGTGAATCTATTTCTTTCTTTTTTTTTTTTTAAGAGAGAGAGCTAGCATGCAGGGGGCAAAGCAGAGAGAGCAAGAGGGAATCTCAAACAGGCTCCATGCACAGCATGGGTCACTCTGGTGTCCCTGTGAGGATCTATTTCTGGACTTTCATTTTATTCCATAGATCTATACCAATACTACACTGTCTTCTGTTGAGAAAACTGGAGGTTTTATAGTAAGACTTAATATTGGGTGCTGCGGGGCATCTACCTGGCTCATTCAGTAGAACATGTGATCCTTGATCTTGGGGTTGTGGGTCGAGCCCCATGTTGGGTGTAGAGATTACTTAAAAAATTAAAATCTTAAAAAAAATTGGGTGCTGTGATTCCTCCTATTTTATTCTTCTTTGAAATTTTTTTGTTTTTTCTGAGTCTTGGATTTTGGTAGGAATTTTAGGATTAGCTTGTCTGTGTGTATAAAGAAGACGTTGCATGGATTTTGGATGGAATCATGGTAAATCTTTAGATCAGTTTAGGGCAATTGACATTTTTACTATGTTAAATTTTCATGTATTTTGAAGGTCTGTTATTGGGTATATGCTCATCTAAGATTAGTTTTCTTTCTTGTTGTATTGACGCTTTTATCATTATGTTCTAATGTCGCTCTTTATCCCTGATCATTCTTTTTGCTTCATACCCTACTTTTTCTAATTTTATTATAGTCACTCCAGTTTTCTTAAAATCTTTTAAGTTTATTTATTTGAGGGAAAGGAGCAGAGGGGGAGAGGGAGAGAGAGAGAGAGAGAGAGAGAGAGAGAATGAAAGAGAATCTTAAGCAGACTCCATGCTGAGCATGGAGCCCTACATGGGGTTTGATCCCAAGACCCTGAGATCACAACCTAAGCCAAAATCAAGAGTCGGATGCTTAAGCAATGCCTCTACGCAGGTGCTCCACAGTTTTCTTTTTAAATTTTATTTTTTTTAGTAATTTCTACATCCAATATGGGGCCTGAACTCATGACCACCAGATTAAGAGTTACATGCTCTTCTGACTGAGCCTGCCAGGGAACCTTCCAGTTTTCTTTTGATTAGTGTTTGGATGGTATATTATTTTCTATCCTTTTACTTTTAATTTTTGCATATTTGTAGATTACCCCAACTTCCTTCTGTTACTGACTTCTAATTTCACCCCATTATGGTCAGAATATCCTTTATGTTACTTCAGTTCTTTTAAAATTTATTTATAACTGTTTTATGATATAATTTTTTATCCATCCTAGAGAATGTTCCATGAATATTTGAGGAGGGTGTATTGGTTCTGGAAGGAGCATTCTATAGGTGTTTGTTAGGTCTAGATGCTTTACAGTGCTGTCCATGTCTTCTTTTTCCTTGCTGAACTGCGATCTAGTTGTATTATATACTTATAAAAAGTGAGGTATTGAAGTCTCTAACTATTGTTGTTGAATTGTCTGTTTCTTTCTTTAATTCTGCCACTTTTTCCTCCATGTATTTTGGGGCTCTGTTTTTAGATTCAGATATGTTTATAATTGTATCTTCTTGATTGATTAACCCTTTACCATTATAAAATGTACTTTTTGGTTACTGTGTACATGTTATATCTACATCTTTTCCCATCCTTTTACTTACAACATATTTGTTGAAAATTGAATCTAAAGTGTATCTCGTGTAGACAACATATAGTTGGATCATGTTTTTATATCTAGTCCATCAGTGTCTGCCTTTTAATTAGAAGGCTTAATAAATTCTCATTGATATGATTACCTATAAGGTAGGATTTACACCAGTCATTTTACTGTTTTTATGACTTACGTTTTCTCTTGTTCCACTATTTTTCATTTCTGTCTTCATTTGTTTTAAATAGATATATTTTACTGTGCCATTTTAATTTCCTTGTCATTTCTTTTGCTATATATTTTTTAGTTATTGTCTTAGTGTTTGTCCTTGGGACTGCTGTTAACTTCTTAATTTATGACAATCTAGTTCCAATTAAAAATAATATATAAAAATTTTTATCTGTTTTTCTCTCTCCTTTATGTTGTTATTGTTACAAGTTATATATTTATCCGTTGTGTTTCCATAAACACAGATCTATAATTTTGCTTTATGTAACTGTCTTTTGTTAGGTAGGAGAAAAGAAGAATTATAAACAAAAAAATACATTGGGACTGTTCTACTTATATTTGCCTATGTAGTTACCTCTAATGGTGTTCTTTATTTCTTTATTAGACTGGAGTCACTGTGTAGTGTCCTTTCATTTTGCCCTGAGGGATTTCCTTTAGTATTTCTTGTAGCGCTCTTCTGCTAGTGATAAATTCCCTCTTTTTGTTTATCTGGGAATGTCTTTAATTTCTCCTTCATTTTTTAAATTGAGGCGGAATTCAAATACCATAAAATTAACCATTTTAAGTTGAATAATTCAGCGACAATTAGGACATTTACAGTGTTGTACACCCACCATGCTGCAGTCTACTTCTAAAATATTTTCATCACCTAGAAAGGAAACTCCAGCTGTTAAGCAATTACGTGTTATGTGTTTACTGGGTCAAGTGATGCCAATCCAAAGACGAAGCTTAACTCAGGCCAAGTAGTCTATTTTAACAGAATGATTTTGAGTGTGATTGACAATAATAGAATTATTATAGTATTTGTTTTTTAATATGAGCATCTTTTTGGCAAACACAAAATTCTAGGGTCAAAAACACCATGTGTTCTTGAAATACCCATCCCCAAGCAGTAAATATCTCTGTGCATGTGCTCATTATTGGTCTGGCACAATATTTAGGTCCACAGTGGGTATAATGATGAATAATACCTCTACAGGCAGGGGTAGATATTATTACTTTTGTTACATAGGTGATGGATCTGAGGCACAGAGAGTTTGCTCAGCCAGCAAGTGGTAAAATTAGGCCTTGGTCTTAGGTCTTCTGACTCTAAAGCATGTGTATCTCAGTAGGCCCACATTGCCTTTATCAAGTTCATAATCTGCAACAACAGGAAGGAGATGCTTCAACAGAGAGATAACTGTCCATTCTGCCACAGTTTGAACAGAACTATCCTCCATATGCTAATATCCCCAAGTGATAGATAAAATTGACTGCATAAAGATTGTAATGTTGTTGCTCTTCACTTATTTGGGCCTTTTAAGAATGTTCTGGGATTATATGGGCATTGAAAAAAAAAACAAATAATTGGCTATAGCCTTTACCAGAATTCTTTTGTCTTTCTTAGGAAGTCACAAAGCTTATTAGTCAACGGAGCACACCCGTTGCTAGCTGGTGATAATTAGTGTATGTTTATATTTCCAATATAAGCTGTTTGGAGGTTATCCTTGGTCATTAACTCATCCTCATTTTTCAGTTGTTATTTGTTTAAAAAAATGATTTTGTCAAAAATATTGCTATAGAGGCGGGTGGCCAGGGAGATCACTTTGTGGGCGTTTGAAAACTTTCATCCTTTGGTTGACAGGCACAATCTCTTTTGCAGGACTTAACAAAATGTGTTGAGGTCTTACTATGTGTTGGCTATTGGGCTTCCTGGCCTACATTTTCTCAGTCATAACTTTGAGCAGTCTGTTTGAGACTCCTCTGTCTTTTGTGGTCAGCTGTCTGCGGGCGGCCCGGTACCTTCAAAAGCCCTTGCCAGCCAGATATCATTATGCTGCTAGCTGAGGACAGCTGAGAGTATCAGGTTCAAGCTAGGTGCCCTAATTAATGAATTCTTGTATGGACTACTCCCCACTCACTCCACCCACACACATGACCTCACTCCCTGCTCTGACTTCCAATGTCTGTATATTTCTTTATCTCTGTCTTGCCTCTTAGGCTCCCTGACTTCCTAATAGTGCTACTGACTTGTATGGTCTTTGCAGACTTGCTGGTCCCACAACCCATCTGTGACCCCAGGTTTACTGTCACTCAAATGATGTTTTATGGAAAACAAGGCATCCTCTTTCTGGTTCCTTCATGCCAGGTTGAACTGTCTGCTTCTGCTACCCACGGCTCCACCGCATTGTCTGATGTCACGATCGGTAAATATTGCACTAATTTGCGAGAAAAAATGCATCAGCAGCACTACTGGAAAATCAAGTCAAAACCAACTGTAGAAAATCTATGTCTTATCCTGCCCTTAACCTTCTGGTTACCACGTCTCCTTTTATCCTTAAAACTGGAACACTTACTTTTCTTTAGTTACATACAGTATCGTGATGACACTGGTAGCAAACATGGCTCAAAGAAGTGAGGTTTCCACGTTTTATTTCTAAGCATTTCCTGAGCAGGCATCTAAGTTGTCATTGGCTGCTCCCATTATAGATGAGATTATAGTTCTGTTGTGGTTAGAATGGCCCAGCCTTGACTACTCAGCGACCAGAGACATGGTAGGGAAAACAGCTCAGGCTTAGGCTGGACTGGAGGGACTGCCATCTCATGGGAGTAGAGGCAAGAGTAGATTTTGGAACTACAGAGATCATGGTTTGAATCCAGACTGTACAGCTCTCTGCAGATGACCTTGAGCAAGTTTCCTTAAGCTCATTGAACCAGGTTTTTCATCTTTAAAATGGAGATAACAGGGGCCCTTGGGTAGAGCAGTTGGTTAGAATGGGACTCTTGTAACAACTCGGGTCATGATCTCAGGGTTGTGGGATTGAACCCCACAGCTGGCTTGAGACTGTCTCCCTCTGCCCCTCCCCCTGCTCTCTCTTAAACTAAATAAATAAATAAGTCTTTAACAAATGGAGGAGACATCCTGATGAGATTGCCATGGGGATGAAATGACATATTACAGCGAGCACACTTGCAACTGTGCCTGCCACCGATGTGCGTGGAGGCTACATAACTTGCCCACGATCTTGCTGCTGTTAAGTTGTAGAGTCCAGTCTGGAACTGAAACAGTTTGATTCCAAAGACTTCTGCTCTTTCTGCTATAATTTTTTTCTTTTAAACTAGCCGTAGAGGCATTTGAGTTGTTAGTACTTAGAAACACAGAGAAGCCTGGGACTGGAAGAACCCTCTCAAGATTTCATCATGCTTTTCTTAAGCACCTCTAGTTTGTAATTTACTTAACCTGTGCTGAGTTTATAGTCTGTTGAAAAAAACAAAAACAAGAAAAGCCCCCCCACACAGCTGGTATAATTCAAAGTGCCCAACCGTGATTGTGTTATGTTGCAGAGGGCACAGCAGAAGGGAAGGGGGAATGAGAGTGAGATGCAAGGACAGGGACGTAATTTCATGAGAAGTCCCTGCCTCCTTCAATATTGGTAGCAGATTAAAAAAAAAATGCATCAGTAGAGAAAATCACCTAGGCAGTCTCCAGCCCAGCATTCCTATGCACTGATTTTATTATAATGTGCCATGACATGGGCAGGGAGTTGTGGCATACCAGGCTTAGAAAGGACCATTTTGATCTAGACTCAGCTCCATTTTTGTTGGCATGTGGGATCTTGCCATATTCCCACAGGGATCGGGCAGTCTTTTATTGCCATAGTGGAGATAGCTACAACTTTGCAATTTGCCCAGAGTTTATGTGGCCTATCTACTCTATTGAGCTTGTTAAATTGTTTGGGTAATTTGCTTTTTAGCTTTCTGTAACACACGTTATATTCTGGCAGGGTGGGGGCAAGTAGTCTATTTCACTCTTCGTTACCCGTTGTTCAATAAACATCTAAGGAATTCAGGGTGTTTGGTGCTGGAGCCCTAGGTTAAGCCTTCGTCATTCGGTAACACAGCTCAATCAGCGCTCAGAGTTTTAGTAGTTAGATTAACTTCGGAGACGCCCAGCTACTTGTAGACCAAGGTGGCGGGAGGAGGGGGTGTGTGGGGGGAGATAGTCCTCCGGTCTCAGCTCATTTCAATTCCATATCTCGGGGAGGATGCTCCTCAGTCTTGTTTAATGTCATAATTTTAAACCACTTGGAATAATATTCTCCTTTGCTTTAATGTTATACATCCCTGTGCATGTTCTTTAGTAATTGAAAGGGATATTGGACAAATTTGATCTGTCTAGCTTTGACTTATGCTGTCCTTATCTTGGCCTTTGTGTCATTAAGAAAAAAATTGGTATTGATCTTGGACCATACCACTACATTGTGCCGCAATTTTTCTTCTTTGCTAGTGGAATATAAATCGATAAAAAGGCAGCTGCTTTAGACGAGGGCCAGATATGGTGCTGTCATTTATATATTGTAAATCCAATGATAGCTGATCAAATCAGTGCCTCTCCTGTTCCAAACTTGACATGATTGAATTGTCAATAAAAAAGATTTTACAGTAAGGGAAGGAGAGCTGACAGTGTAAATGTCTGAAAACCCAATGAAGCTCAATATAAAATGAAACAATGAGCTAGGATATCATTTTGTAATTTCCAATGGGAAAAAAAATATTTAGTGAATCACGGCTGAAATTGGGGATGATCACAGGAGGGGGGAAGCAGGAATGAAAAGCCAGCTAACTTGCATTATAATTTTTGAGAAATCTGAAATGCAAATTTGCAGATGCAAATTTTAGGAATTATGCATCTGTACTCACTGAGTTGTTTATTTACAAAAATGGTTCAGAAATTCTCCACCTCCTCCCTTCTCCATGCACATATTTTTTAGGGAGAATACCCAGTCGCTGGGGAAAAGAAACAAGCATCTCCATCCGCAGGCATCCTGCTAACTTCTCGTAAGTGCTTCAGAAGTGGATCTGGTAGAACTTGATCCTGCATTCTCGGAAGTCAACCAATAGAGCTCTGGTTTCACTTCATTGATCCCTAGAAGGAGTCAGATTTGTTTTTTAAAAGCAAAAGCTATAAAGAAGTAGCCATGGAATTTTCTTAGAGAGATATACCTCTCTTGGTGCATGGCCCATCAAACTTAGCTTTGGAAATGAGTATCTTACCTCCTGAAACTGGAAGAAGTCCTGCCATTTGTTTTTTTGAGAGACCTGACTAATCTCTTTGCAGATGTAAAAGCCTAGAACTTATTTGTGTGTTGAAAGGCATAGGCAGTCCCATTGGGAGAGACCAGGCTGGAACTGATGAGTGGGTGCTGTTTCATTGCATGACATGCTTGTCTCAGTGGTTGTTCTGAATGCACTGGCTTCAGAGAGACGTCTAGCTTCTGCATTATCAGCTTGGAAATGATTTTGTGAGCTCTTGGGAAGGTCTTTTGGAGGGCTTACTTTCCATATTTTCTAATGACGACAGGGTTAACATGATCTTAAAAACCACGGCAAATGGCAGTACCAGCGCCCTAGACCGGCATTCTCGTGTCCATGCGGGGCACATAATTGGAAAGGAGATGAATCCCCACCATGCATCTAGGATAAGACTAGTCTTGTTTTCTGATTTTAACTTAGGACAATCCAAGTAACATTGAACGTTATTCTCTCGTCTTCGTTGAGGCACGTGAGGTATCCTCTCCCTCTTTCTGTCATATGCTCTTCTCTAGTATTGCTCTTTTTTTTTTTATTTTTGAAGTTTCTCAAAACCACTTAGGTATCTTCTTCTTTGTTTCATTCAGCCAACTTCTTTTCTCTCTTGTCCTGGCAGTGGAGTTCTTATAAAGTTCAATCCGCTGCTCTCAGGTCATGATCATGGCTACCATATGCTAAGAATTTTTTCAAGCCAGGGACTGACTGTGCTGTTCAAATTACTTGTATTATTTCATTTAATACTCACAAAATCTCTATAAAGGTCAATCATCTGTGCCTGTAGAGAGGAAATAGGAGGCATGAGAATCTTTTAGATTCTTGGTTAACACCCAGTTTTCCCTGCCAGGGCAGAGTAGTAGCCAAAGAAATGGAGAATTAGTGATCAGAAAAGAAGGTGGGGCATCAGGAAGGGCAGGATCCTGGAAGCAAGAGAAGTTCATGCGATACCCACTATGAATATGACTCCCCAACCTGTACATCCCCAACCTCACTTTATTGCTCATGCTTTGTACCAAAGTTCCCATGGGTGGTTTTGGGGGGGACTCAGTGACCCTCTGAAAGGTGATACAAAATTTCACACGTGCACATGTATACTTTCTGGGAATGGGTTTGCAGATTTCATTTGGGACCCATAAACAAAACAGAGGTATGTCTTTAGGTCCATAATCATGAACTTTCCATTGGTTATTTGCCATTGTCCCCTCAAAGTCAACATATCTAGAACTTCATTTAACCTTTGCCACCTCCCTGCAAACTAGTTATTCTTCTCGCCCTTTGGTAGTACCATTATTCTTCTAGAGTTGTCTTTTGCTTTCCTCCATACATCTAGTACATCACCATGCTTCTAGGATTTCCTCTTTCTCTGTTCTTCACCGCCTTCTCTTGGGACCTTTGCTCATACTGTCTGGATTACTGAGGTTATTCTTAATGAGGATCCTTGCTTCCTAACCCTCTCTGTTTTACAATGATGCCAAACTTATTTTTTTGAAAATTACCCTCATTATGTACAACAAAATATTTAAGAACACAGTGTCTATGAGCAGCGGAATCAAACCAACCTGGGGTACAATCCCAGTTTCTCCTTTCATTTGCTACATAACCTTAGTCAAGTTGCTATATAGAGAGAGTAAGCTCTACACCCACTGTGGGACTTGAACTCACCACCTGGAGATCAAGCATTACATGATCTGCTGACTGAGTCAGCCAGGCGCCCTGGTATTTCTGATCCTAATTTTGCCCATCTGAAAATAAGGTGATGCTAGCTAGCGCTACCTGCTAGGCTTGTTGCAAAGACTCAAGAAGATAATGCACGGAAGGAACTTGGCCGAGGACTAGCATATTGTAAACTTTCAGAAGAGAGTTACTCTTTCTCACTGAAGAGCATAAAATGTCTCTCTAATGCTTACCTCACAGCATATAACATCTTCGATCTGATTTTTCAGACCCATCAGAAACTGGTTCCATATGTCACTTCTCCAACCTTACCCCCCTCAAGGCTACTTCCTAAATGTGCTCTTACAATGCATACCTCACTCCTGTCTTCTCCTAGAGCATCTGACCCTATTCCTTCAGTTTTCTTTCCAGCCCCAGCTCCCGTACTTTCCCTGACCATGGTGACGGTCCTCACGGTTCTCACCATTTTCTCATTTCTCTCATACCTTTGAAGTGTCCACACTGTCCAATTAGTACCTTCTATAATACAGGGATCTGCATGGTTTGTGCCTTACTCATGGTGCAAAATAAGAAGCAGTTCACTTGCTTATTGCTTATTCACTGCTCATTTCATGTTTTTGTGTTTGTTTCTTTTTGAATCCAATCCAGGTACCTTGTGGCCTGGGATCAGCTCTGGCCATTACTCTCTGTTCCGTGACTTATAACAGGTTCTTGTTACCATGTACTTACTTGGGATGTTTGTTGGTTCATTTGGTTGTGTTATCAAGCTCTTCAAATCTGCAGGCAGAAGTTATTAAGTATTTGCTGCCCGGACTTATTTTTTGTGAACTCAGGTATTGGAGACTTGGACTCCAATGCCAAGCTGGGTGGCTTGGGGAGAGCCACCTCCCTCCTTGGGTGCCTCATTCCCAGAACTATGTGGTGGGATAAGTGCGCTAGGCTAGGTGCGCTCTGTAAGTCCCCCAATCTCCCAGGACTCTGGGACTCTGGGAAAACCAAGAATCTGCCCCAGAAATCTTCCCCAGCTTCCCCCTCTGCCTTTGCCGCCAGCTTGCTTGGGCTTTGACAGAATGCAGCATCTCGAACAAGGCTTACGTGCTGTCCTTAATTGAAACTGTTAGTCTCTCCCAGTGAGCAGACAAGCCTCAGTTTACGAAACCACACCAGTGGATTTCATTCCAGGGTGGGGAGCTGTTTCTGACAAGGAGCCCCACAAAGTATGTGTGCTTCAGAGAAAAGGGAAAACTGAGTAAACAAATACTCCCTCTGCTGAAGGAGGTATCCCGGAGTGTCCTGGGTAACCAGCCAAAAATTGGATCTGGTTTCTCTTAGCATGGGGTAACTCACCGCGCCAACTGACATATTTCTCCAGTGACCTCTGCATCTGAACACGTCCCCTAGAAGCACAGCTGTCTGTTTTCCATGCTCCAAGCCTCACTGTGTGCCCTAACAGCCCGCAAGTTGCCATTCTGCAGATGTTTCTTCAGTATCCCTCGACACAAGGGCACATTAGGCTCCATGAAGTTTCTGACATTTGGGGGATTGCATCCCCCCCCCTCCCAGAGCTTGGGAGTCCCTTTTTTCTGGCATGGGCCATCCGTGCTCCAGAAGCCTGGGCATCATGGAGTGACATCCTAATGCTGCCTATCTCTGTTTCTACCAAGTGCCTAGATCTGGATTGACATGGGTTTGCAACTTTCCATCCCTGGCTATTCTAGTGAGCAGAGTGGGAAGAAAAAAAAAAAACATTGGCATGTCCTCCAGAATTTTAACTAACCAGTGGACTGTCTGCTGATGGGGACTCTGTGCACCGCTAGCTCCGAACCTTCCCTAATTATGCAGACTCATCAGGAACATCACCTGGTGTTCTTCCATTTAATGGGTGGTTGTGCGCCACACTTCTTTCATTCCACATCAGAGTTATTGATGTGCTATTGACATTCACAGGCAGGCTGGTTTCCTAATGCCAGCCAGAGAATCAAAGTTTTTCTTTCTTTTTCTTTTCTTCTTTTTTTTTAAATTTCCTGACTTTACCTATCCTTTCAGAAAACCTGAGAGTGTCATTAATACTTAATGCCGCATATAGTGTTTCCACCAATAATACTTTCCCCAGAGATTAGTCCTCAGAGTAGACAGGACAGGGTAATTAGGTCTATTGATCTTTGCTACAGCCAGTGTTATCGGAATGGTGATCAACTTTATAAGTAAGATGTGGATATTCATTTTGGCTAAGGAGCTACGACAGCTCTTGTTTCTTGAACATTCCTTGCTCTCACAGAGGCATTGCTAAGCAGCTACCGGGAGATCCTGCGGAGCTAAAATCTCTCTTTTACAGGACTGGTATTAGGCGCCAGAAGGTGTAGGTCCTAGCTGTGCCAAGAATGAGGAAATCTTGAACTTAAACAGATTTAGCCCATGGGGCAAGTTTCATAAAGTCAAAAACTCTGTCAAGGAGCTCCTACCCTGCCATTTAAGTTGACAAGTGAATTCTCTGAAGGAGAGTTTCTCAGGTAAAATATTCAGCTTAGAACCCTTCTCAGGAGGCTCTTCCTTCCCTTCACAGAGCCTCAGAGTGGGGGCTGGTAATATCTTAGCTTGTAGCTGGAGATAAGTCTTAAGCAAGTGGCTTTGACAATGGTATCGGAACTTATAGAGGTAGATAAGCATCTACCCAGAGACCCAGAGAGTCTGGGCACTGGGCAGGATAGTTCCCTGGCTTGTCTGGCACGTAATTCCTAGAGTCAAATAACATGAGCCTGATGTGCTAGAGAGAGGCTCATAAGGAGCCATAACACCCTGTGTTTATTGCATATATTAGCCACCCTGAGCTATTTTCTCTTTGGTGTCCCATAGATGGATTGTTTTAAGAAAGCAGAGGCTCAAATATTCAGAGACAATAGGTTCAGTTCCTTGGCTGGCAGGGCCTGGGTGAGGATGATGAGGACTAAACTGTCAGGCAGGCACATACCAAGTAGCCACAAGTCCAGTTAGAAGGGAAATGGTCTACCAAAACCAGAGCTGGGCCCCAAGCAGCAAGACCAATTCAGAGTCAAGCTAGGAAAGGTCTGGTCTGAGGTCCTCTTTTATCTCCTTGACCTGCATGCCCATCACCCTTCCCCAATTTCGTGTAGGGCTTATGTAAATCATGGCCACAGCTTTCCAGACACATCGGTATATCTGTATACATAGCCTGAGTCAACCAGATCGAGATCCAAATTCATTTCTGTTTATATATTAACAGCATGTTGTTTCTCAGATGGCTTTAGAATTTAAAAAAAAAAAAAGTATATTCATCCAGCTAGAATGGTAAATAGTTTTGAGACAAGACCTGTCTGCAAAGTACCTCTTCACCAAAAGTATCTAAATATTTTTATGTGGCAGAGTCCATCAGATCCACTTAGTATCTATTTCCAGCTTGAAAAAAACCCAATTGAAATATTTAGATTCCAATGAAAGTTCAATGGGATTTTATCCAAACGACACGAATGTTTATTGAAATTTGGGATTATTTCCTCAGTTCAGATATGGCTTTGGGTCTTTACAATCACTTGCTCTCAACTTTTTTTAATCCCAGAAAAAAAGGTACTTTCATTGCTAATTCCGACAAAATCTCTTTTCCTTATTTGGTTTTTAACTAAAACTTATATGAAAGACACATTTTAACCAAGTCTAGGTACTTGTTGAAGGATTTCTTTTGAGTAGCCTCAATATTAACGAAGTTATTTAAGCCTGAAATTCTCAGGACAAGTTTAAGCTAGCACCTCAAAGTCTGTGATTAGTCAGATGGGAATTGTTTGTGGACACCTGAGGGCAGATTTCGGCCTATGTGAGCAGATCTGTTGATTTTTGTGACTTCAACATGGCCAGTTTTAGGAATAGACCTTTTTCTCTCAATTTAACTTTTGTGCCTTGACCTACACTGTATGTAAATGATGTCTGATGATAAAAGGGAGTGAGTCACACTTCAGCAGCATCATCAGTGCCCGTTAAGCAGAATATAAATAACTGTCTCTAGATACGCAACAGAGATCTAAAATGGCCCCATGGGAGCTAAATTATATAGGAGAATTTCCTGTGTAATTATTCCAAAAAAAAAAAAAAAACCCTCACTGATTTCAGCTAGGGGAGTTCTCATACTCTTTAGCCAAATCAGTGAAACTCAACTTTATGCTTCCCTTACTCAGACTTGTTGCTTTTTATCTCACTGGTTTTATTCCCCTCCCCTCCCCCCCCTTCCACTCTCTATCTTTCTCTTCCTTCCTTCCTTTAGGAACAAAGCTCTGTAATTTAAAGTACGGTAGCTAGAGATATGTAATTAGCTAGAGCTGTGTACCAAAGTACAAAGCTTATATTTTTAAATGACTCACAGATAGCACAATGATATAAATTATTGTCCAAAAAGGGATACTTTTGAGACTGGAAGGAAGTACTAAAAATAATCAGTGGTTTTGTTGATGTACAAGGTATCAGCTGAGACTGTTAGCAGGTGAGTCATGCTGTATGGGCACAGAGATGAGTATTCACAGAGATGACTAGGCTGGTGAGGTGCCAGAGGCTTCAGTAGGCATCTGGTCTACCCCCTTTAGAAAAGGAAACAGCCTCTACCCACAATGACTGGCTCTAATCCAGGTCTTCTAACTCCTAGTCCAGGCTTCTTTCAACTACCCCTCCTCTCTTACCACTGCAGCAGGCTAGAAGGACATACAGCTCAGAGCCACCTTGTTCTTAGAGATTTTTTTTTTTTTCTGTCCACCAAATAGCTTTTCAATGTGAAACTTTGGAGAGATGAGAATCTCCAGCTTTCCTTCTCTCCAGATCAGTGCGTCACAACTAAACTAGTGCACTGATTCTGTTTGAATCTCCACTGTAGACTAATTGTGGTCTTTGCCATACCTTTTTGTAGTTGGCTTAGGATAGGAAGTTTACAAAACCTAAGCCAATGAGATACTATAGAAACATTCAGATAGTTTGAATTCAAAAATACCGTTCTTTGGGGGCCACTGGGTGGCTCAGTGGGTTAAGCCGCTGCCTTCAGCTCAGGTCATGATCTCAGGGTCCTGGGATCGAGCCTCACATCGGGCTCTCTGCTCAGCAGGGAGCCTGCTTCCCCTTCTCTCTCTGCCTGCCGCTCTGCCTACTTGTGATCTCTGTCTGTCAAATAAATAAAATCTTTAAAAAAAAAATACCGTTCTTTGAAAAAAATGTAATCAAATGAATCTTTAACTGATTTTGAGGCACACCTTCCAGCCAAGCCACATTTGAGTGATCATTTGCTAATCAACAAGGTAGGACTGCAGGGTGAGTTTTTCTCCAAATAATGAACTTGAGCTTGTGCATCTGGGGGGAGAGGTGACAATGAGTAATACTTTCAGCTGCTGTTGGAAAAGGAACAGAACACAGCTGAAGGAAACTGGGACAGAAACTGGGATTAAGGTATATATGTAATGCTCACTATCTCCTCTTGCCATTATTCTGTGTATATTCTCTCATCTCTGTTCACACAGTAGATTCATTTGCCCTGGGGATAGGCAGCATGGCGATAACCTCATTGATGGAGAGGATGGGCTCCCACAATACACTTGGTTGTCAGCAACTTCATTACCACTGGTAGAAATGACAGAGCAAACACACAGCTGGGCCTAAGAATACACGAAGACAAAGACTTACCGAATAAAAGTATTGTCAGATCCTAATGGAAATATGGATGTGACTGATACAAGGCCCTCAGCATTGACATCAATGTCTCACTCCCCTTTTATGTATAGCTCAATAATCGTTTGTTGACTGGCAGTGCTGGATACCATCATTGATTCACCACGCCAATGAGTTTTTCCTTTCATTTGTCTAATGACTCTGCACAGGAGGAGGTTTTGCGGCCAGCAGTAACAACACTGGCATTTGTTTTCCCAGGGACTGTTCATCTCAACCACAGGGGATCAACTAAGGCTAAGAATTTGGGCAGCTGCACCCCAGCACACCTAGACTGGCCGGGGATGGAATATGAGGATCCTCTAGTGCCTTCTCCCTCTTCTGCCTCCTTCCTTCCTGGTTGGTACTTCCTGGGTAGCGAATTGATTATCCTGGAACTTGATCCTCTCCCATGAAGAAAAGTCTCTAGATACCCAGGAAAGCTAGCCATTTGGCTTTCCAAATTGCAAAGTTTAACAAATGACCAAAAATAGCTCCAACAAAACTAATAACTTCATTAGAAGTTAGAAAGTTTGTTGATGGAGGTATATAAAATTGTGTAAGTGTTGCTATCGGTCAGCCAATTATTTCCTCAAATCATTGGCTTGTGTACTGGTTGGCCCTTCCCGTCGCCTTGTCTTGCTTTATATTCTTCTTGCACTCTGTATAGTTGATGTCTCTCTTCCTCGCCCTCCTTTGGGGTTCACTTTCTAGCCTTTCCCTTACATGCCTGTGGTTTTTCTCCATCTTCTGTCTCTTCTCCACATCAATGAGCTTGTTTCAATTAAGGGAAAAAAGATGTGAACCGGAAAAAGAGAATAACCTGAAAGATAGAATTAACACCCAACTTTTCTAGTACATTCAGAACATACCTTCATGTAAATACATGTGTTTATATTTGGGAATACCTGAAGCCAAGACCCATCTTTTTTACTGTGTATGAAGTATCATTTTGTATGTTTGTTATGCCTCTTGGTGTGTGGCAGGATGTGTAGATATACAGACAAAACTGGAGGTGGTGGTGTTATACATTCGCAAAGCTAGAACAGATATTTGGTTGTTTTCTGGTTTTAGAATACTTATTCTGTGCTGGGCACTTTAAATACTTTCCCGTTGAATTCTCGCGACAATCCTGGGAAGGTGTGGAGTCTTGCCCGTGGTCTCACAGCCAGTAAGTGGTGGGACTGGAATTGGAATGTAGATTCGTCTGGCTCCAAAGCCCCAGTCTCTTTCCATTATACTATTTCTTCCAAACATAAATGATTCTGGGTTTTACTACTTTCTGATATTATAGCATATGAGGACTAGGCATATTTCCCCACTGGCCTCAGTGTTCTTGTGTTCAATTTCTTTATATCCCGGAGTCTGGAGAGTAATTTTTCTATTTTCAAAGCATTCTCGGCTTTGATTTCTATTTTGGGATTGGATGACCCTTTCCCCATTTTCTTTCCCCAACACATATGGATTACTTTGAAAAATCAAACTGTCATTTGAGACTAAGAAGGAAAGGCAGAGTGTGTTAAATTTCTCCTTTTCTTGTGGGCATGGTTTTCATTAAGCTCTCTCCCTTTTTTGTAGGGAACAACCCTGTGGCCCAGGATTATGCTTAATTTTGCTTTTGGCGGACATGGTCTTATCCCTGTTCTCAGGGTTCTTTCATGATTGCTTTGTAGTAGTATAGCCAAGTCATGCCAATGGCATTGTAGTGCCTTGGCCTTCAGCATTTGGCCAATATTGTTAATGAGTTTCTTTCTATCTGTTCCGTACTAAGCACCAGATGTTCATCCTTCAGCTGTATAATTATTGATTTTCCTTTTAATTCCAAAGGAGCAGGTTGTGCCTTTGTCATATATATCCAGGTATTAAACATAGTGTACCCTTTTCTTAGGATATAACTTTTTTAAATTTTAGGTTGTACTGTATGAAATTGCTACTATTTTGCTTTTCTTTAAATATAAAAAAATGGCCACTTGGTGTGGTTTGACCTAATATTTATAAATAGGAATATAAGGTGATTCCTTATGATGATTCCTTACTATGATGCTGATGATAAAAATACAAACTAGCATTTATACAGGCCCTGCTACGTGCCATGTACTTTATATGGGATTTCTCATTGACTCCTCTCAAAAACCTTAGTATTGATAGTATTCTTTCCTTATAAAGGAAGAAACTGAGTCTCAGAGAGGGTGAGTAACTTGCTCAGGGTCATACACATTAATTAGCAAAGCCAGGATTCCAACCTACGTCTGACTGATTCCAAACCTTGGGTTTCTTCCAACTGTGCCATCATTCTCTCTCTCTTTTTTTAAAGATTTTATTTATTTATTTGACAGAGAGAGATCACAAGTAGGCAGAGAGGCAGGCAGAGGGGGGGGGAGCAGGCTCCCCGCTGAGCAGAGAGTCCAATGCGGGGCTCGATCCCTGAACCCTGGCTGGAATCATGACCTGAACCAAAGGCAGAGGCTTTAACCCACTGAGCCACCCAGGTGCCCCTATGCCATCATTCTCATGTTGTCTTTGCATATAGGGAATTGTGCCTGATCAGGCAGAGGAAGCAGAGTTCACTGTGACCACGTTCAAAGTTAAGCTGTCTTCCATCTGGCTCCAACTTTAACCAAGAACTCGACCTTATATTTTACTGCCCCCAGGTCCTCGACTGCATCTGCTCCCTTTTCACTAGCTCATATTATTCTAATTGTTAGCTTTTAAAAATTATTTTTAAAGGAAGATTAAGGTATAAGGTTGGGAACAAGTTGGAATTCCAGTTCATAGAAAAGCAAGGGATCTTGGCCCAAGTCTGTTTTTCACGTAAAGAAAAACCACCTTTTGGGGGGGGGGGCATCCAAGATGGTGACAGAGGAAGACCCTCAACTGACCTCCTTCCATGGACACACCAGATATACAGCAACATACGGAATAATTCTCACTGAAAAAGGACTGAAACCTAGCTGAACAGCTCCCTCCACAACATGGGATAAAAGGACTACATTAAGATAGATAGGAGAAGCAGAGACCCCTTCCTAGTATGGCGACACACAATAGGGAGCTTCTTCACAGGTCCAGAGCTTCTCCCTAAAGAGTGAGAGGTTCATGTCCCACGTTGTGTGCCCTAGGCTTGAAATGTGCACTGCAGAGGTGGAGACTCAAAAATGTCTCGCTTTGGAAACCAACAAAGCTTGTATCTAGGGGACCTGAGGGGCTGTGGAAATCTGACAGACTTCTTATGAGGGGCTCATGCATACATTCACCCATCCAGGGACCCAGTGCAAAGGCAGCAGTTTGAGAGGTGACAGGATTATAGGTGAAGAAGATTCATTTTGCTAAACTTCAATTGTCTTCCAGGGGCTCAGAGACCACTTGTAATTTCCTTTGTGGATGAAGGCACTGGGTGTATCATTTTTGCCTTCTCCTTCTACCTTGCTAAGGCAGGTGTGTGCATGTGGACACAGCCTCAGTAAAGTCACGGGCATGGCCTGCCTCCACTGCTCTTCTCCTAAATCACTCACACCATAGGTATGCACCATGCCCAGTGATCATCCCAGGCCCCCCTAAAGCCCAGGGCTTGCTGCACCCCGGCACTCTTTCCCTGCCTCATTTAAACCACATCTGTGCCCCATCAGTACTCTACCACAGCCTCGCTGAAGCTGGCAGGTGAGCACAGTCTACCCAGGGGATGCCTCTTGATTGCTGGTAGCCAGAGGGTCTTGTGTTCCTGGGCCCCACAGGACCGTGACAGAAGAAAGACAGTTCAGAGCAGGCTACCATACCCAGGGCACTGTACAGACAGCTGACTGAAGCACACCCAAGTCTGCCTATGAGAAAGACCCAATTACTTGTCCTGGAGCTTCAACCTGAGAGATAGGTTTTACCTTTATTACACATCTGAAGGCTACAGAGGCATTCTCAGAGATTGTAGGCAGGGAGACACTGTCTTTGTACCTTTCCTTGGCCTCACCATAAGCTCACAGGCCCAGAAAGGGGATTATACATTTGTCTGAAGCCCCAGTTCTTGCAGCTGTCAGCCCAGGGGACACCTCCAGATCTGGTCTGGTGGTTGGCAGGATCTACAGTTATGGTCCCACAGGGCGGTATATATTTATGTATGTTAAATCAGCTGCCTGAGGATCTGGCTTTCAATCAGCCTGAACAGGTGCTGACTGAGATCACTCCCTTTGGAACACTGACTGGTCTTGGCACATCCTCAACAACTGGGACCAATCAAGAATAAATCAGGCTTACACATTCAATGCAGTCCCTATCAAAACATCAATAGCATTTTTCACAGAGCTAAGATAAACAATCCTAAAATTTGTATGGCACCACAAAAGACCCCAAGTAGCCAGAGCAATCTTGAAAAAGAAAAGCAAAGCTGGAGGCATCACAAATCCAGACTTTAAGTTATATTACAAAACTGCAGTGATCTAAGCAGTATGGTAGTGACAGAGAAAGAGACACATAGATCAATGGAATAGAATAGAAAACCCAGAAATGAATTCGTAATTATATGGCCAATTAATCTTTGACAAAGCAGGAAAGAATATCCAATAGGAAAAAGATAGTCTTTTCAACAAGTGGTGCTGGGAAAACTGGAGAGCAACATGCAAAAGAATGAGACCAGACCATTTTCTTAAACGATACACACACAAAAAATAGAAAATGGATGCAAGACCTAAATGTGAGGCCTGAAACCACAAAAATTCTAGAAGAGAACACAGGCAGTAATCTCTTTGACATTGGCCATAGCAACTTCTTTCTAGATACGTCTCCTGAGGCAAGGGAAACAAAAACAAAAATAAACTATTGGGACTACACCAAAATAAGATTCTACACAGTGAAGGACATAATCAACAAAGCTAAAAGGCAACCTATGGAATGGCAGAAGATATGTGCAAATGAAATCTCTGTTAAAGGGTTAGTATCCGAAATCTAAGGAACTTACAAAGCTCAACACCCAAAACCCATATAATCCAATTAAAAAATGGGCAGAAGACACAAATAGACATTTTTCCAAAAAAGACATACAGATGGCCAACAGACACATGAAAAGATGCTCAACATCATTGATCATCAGAGAATTGCAAATCAAAACTACAATGAGATATCACCTCACACCTGTCAGAATGGCTGAAATACAGAACACAAGAAACAGCAGGGATTGGCGAGGATGTGGAGAAAGGGAAACCCTCTTACACTGTTGGTGGGAATACAAACTGGTAGAGCCACTCCAGAAAACAGTATGGCGGGTCCTCGAAAAGTTTAAAATAGAATTACCCTATGATCCAGCAATTGCACTTCTAGGTATTTGCCCAAAGAATACAAAAGTACTAATTCAAAGGGACACATGCACCCCAGTATTTACAGCAGCATTAGCTATAGTAGCCAAATTATGGAAACAGCCCAAGTGTCCATGGATTAATGAATGGATAAAGAAGACATATTATGTATATTTGATGGAGTATTACTCAGCCATAGAAAAGAATGAAGTCATACAATTTGCAGTGACATGGGTGGAGATAGAGTGTATAAAGCTAAGCAAAATAAGTCAGTTAGAGAAAGATAAATATCATTGGATTTCACTCAAATGTGGGAATCAAGAAACAAAACAAATGAGCAAAGAGGGAATAAAAGAGCGACAAACCAAGAAACAGACTGTTTACTGTAGAGGCCAAACTGATGGTTATCAGAAGTGAGGTGGGTGGAGGAGATGGGCTAAATACATGGTGGGGATTAAGGGGTGCACTTTTGTGATGAGTACTGGGTGTTGTATGGAAGTGTTCAATCACTATATTGTACACCAGACCTAGTATTATACTGTATGTTAACTAACTGGAATTTAAATAATAACTCTAAAAAAATGAATAAATTGGGCTACTTAGACAATCACAAAGATTCAAGAGACATCTGAGAGCCAGGACAGTGTTGAGTGATACGGTTCATCTCCTACTCAAGGCTACTCCTTCAAGACTGGGAGAAGTGGCTGTTTCACATAATACATAGAGACGAACACAGAGAGTCAAGCTAAATGAAGAAATAGAAGAATGAGTTCTAAAAGAAAGAATAAGACAAAAGCTCAGAAAAAAAGATCTTAATGGAGATAGGTAATCTACCTGATAGCTCAAAGCAACAGTCCTAAAATGCTCACTGAACTCAGGAGAAGAATAGATGAATACAGGGAAAACATCAGCAAAGAGAAAATATAAGAAAGTATTAAACCAAAGTCATGGAGCTGAAGAATACAATAATTGAACTGAAAAATACACCAGAGGGGTTCAACAGACCAAATGAGGGGTTTGAACAGACCAAATGAAGCAGGAGAAAAGATCAGTGACCTGGAAAAGAGAGGAGTGGAAGTTACCCAAACAGAGCAGCAAAAAGAAAAAAGGAATTTTTAAAAGTGAAGAGAACTTAAGATACCTATGGGATAGCATCAAGCAGAATAACATGTACATTAAAAAGTTCCCAGAAGGAAAAGAGAGAGGGAGAAAAGGAGGACCAAACATTTATTTGAAGAAATAATGGCTGAAAACTTCCCTAACCTGGGGAAGAAAACAAACATCCTAGTCCAGGAAGTGGAAAGAGCTCCAAATAAAAGAACCCAAAGTGATTCACACCAAGACACATTATCATTAAAATATCAAAAGTTTAAAAATCTTACAAGGAGCAAGAGAAAAAACAACTTGTTATGTATAAGAAAACTACCACAAGACTATCTGCTTATTTTTTAGCAGAAACTTTGCAGACCGGAAGAGAATGGCATAGTATATTCAGAATGCTGAAAAGAAAAAACTTCCAACTAAGAATACTCTGCTCAGCAAGGCTACCATTTCAGAATTGAAGGAGAGAGAGTTTTCCAGACAAGCAAAAACTAAAGAAATTCATCACTACTAAATTGGCCTTATAAGAAATGTTCAAGGGACGCATTTAAGCTGAAAAGTAATAGCATTAATTCATAACAAGAAAACGTTTTTTTTCCTCTAGGTTACTGTAAGAACACAGTATGTAGTACATGTAACATACAAATTATGTGTTAATTGACAGTTTATGTTATCAATAAGGTTTCTGGTCAACAGAAGGGTATCAGTAGTTAAATTTGGGGGGAGTCAAAAGTTATATGTGAACTTTCAACTATGTAGAGGGTTGGTACCCCTAAATCCTGCATTTTTCAAGGGTCAAATGTAGAAACACAAAAGACAATGAGAAAGGAATCTAAGCATAGTGCTAAAGAAAGTCATCAAACCAGAAGGGAAGAGAGCACAAGAAGAAAGGAACAAAAAGAAATTACAAAAAGAGCCGGGAAAACAGTGAACAAATTAGCAATAAATACCTACCTATCAATAATTATTTGAAATGTAAATGGACTAAATTCTCCTGTCAAAAGACATGGAGTGGCTGAATGGATTAAAAAACGAGACTCATGTATACATTACCTATAAGAGTATCACTTCAGATCTAAGGACACAAACAGACTGAAAGTGAAGGGATGGAGAAAGAAGTTTCATACAACTGGAAATGAAAAGAAAGCTCATGTAGCTATACTTGTATCAGACAAAATGGACTTTAAAACAGAAACTGTAACAAGAGACAAAGGGCATCACATGATGTTAAAGGTATCAATCCAACAAGAGGATATAACATTTATAAATATTTACACACCTAACATAAGAATGCCTAAATATATAAAGCAAATAGTAACAGAGCTAAAGGAAGAAATTGACAACAATACAATAATATTAGAGATTTTAACACCCCACTTACATCAATGGGTGGATCATCCAGACAGGAAATGAATAAAGATTGGCTTTTATTAGATTAGACCAGGTCTAATTAAAGATTAGACCAGGTGGACTTAATAGATATATGCAGAACATTCCAACCAAGAGCAGAAGAATACACATTCCTCTCAAGTGTACACAGTATATTCTCTAGGGTCGATCACATGTAGGCCATAAAATAAGACTACTATTAACAATTACATACCAAAAAATTGGACAACCTGGAAGACATGGATGAATTTCTAGAAACATGCAATCTTACAAGACTGAAA
Source organism: Mustela nivalis (assembly GCF_964662115.1). Classification (NCBI taxonomy): domain Eukaryota; kingdom Metazoa; phylum Chordata; class Mammalia; order Carnivora; family Mustelidae; genus Mustela; species Mustela nivalis. The sequence goes on from NC_139040.1 coordinate 16,905,088, forward strand.
TATGAAGAAATAGAAAACGTGAATAGACTGGTTACTAACAAGGAGATTGAATTAGTAATCAAAAAACTCCCAACAAACAAAAACCTAGGGTCAGACATCTATAGTTGTGAATTCTACCAAACATTCAAATAAGATTTACTACCTATCCTTCTCAAACTCCTCCAAAAAACTGAAGAGGAAAGAATGCTTTCAACCTCAATTTATGAGGCCAGCATTACCCTGATTTCAAAACTAGGCAAGGACATCACAAAAAAAGAAAATTATAGGCCAGTATCCCTAATGAATACCAGTGCAAACATCCTAAACAAAATATTAGCAAACCAAACTCAACAGTACACTAAAAAGATCATACACCATGATTGACTGGTATTTATTCCGGGGAGATGCAAAGATGGTTCAATCAGTGTGATACCCCACATTAACAAAATTAAAGCAAAAGATAAAAATCATCTCAATAGATGCAGAAAGAGCATTTGGCAAAATTCAACATCCTTTTATCATAAAAATACTCAATGAAGTGTGTGTAGAGGGAACGTACCTCATTGTAATAAAGGCCATATATAACACACTCCATAGCTAACATCATACTCAATTGTGAAAAAGTGAAAGCTTTTCCTCTAAATTCAGCAGTAAGATAAGGATGTCCATCCATTGTGGCCACTTTTAGTCAACACAGTATTGGAAATCCTGGCCATGGCAATTAGGCAATAATAAGAAATAAAAGGCCTCCAAATTGGAAAGGAAGAAATAAAATTGTCACTATTTGCAGATGACATGATACCATATGTAAAAAACTCTAAAGACTCCACCAAAGAAACCTGTTAGAACTATAAAAAATGAATTCATTAAGGTTGCAGGACTCAAAATCAATATATAGAAATCTGTTGAATTTTTATACCCTAATAACAAAGTATCAGAAAAAAGAAATTAAGAAAACAGTCCTATTTACAATTGTATCAAAAAGAGATGGGGTGCCCGAGTGGCTCAGTCAGTTAAGTGTCTGACTCTTGATTTCAGTTCAGGTCTTGACTCAGAGTCATGAGTTCAAGTCCTGCATTGGGTTCCAAAAGAGGGGGGGAGGCAGAATATCTAGTGATAAACTTAACCAAGGAGGTAAAAGACATACGCTGAAAACTGTAAGACATTATTAATGAAAGAATCTGAAGAAGACACAAATAAATGGAAAGATATTCCATGCTTGTGGGTTGGAAGAATTAATATTGTTAAATGTCCACAACACCAAAAGCAATCTACAGATTCAATTCAATCCCTATCAGAATTCCAAAATTCTATTTTTCACGGCACTAGGACAAACTTTTCTAAAATGTGTACAGAACCCTCAAAGACTCCAAATAGTAAAAGCAATCTTGAGAAAGAAGAACAAAGCTGGAGGTATCACACTCCCTGACTGAAAACTATATAACTATAGTATAACTACAAAGCTATAGTATTCAAACAGTATAGTATTGCCATAAAAACAGACATGTAGATCAATGGAACAAAGAGTCCTCGCCTAAAAAATTTTATGCATATATGGTCAGTTAATTTGCAACAAAGCTGCCAAGAATATACAATGGGGAAAGGACAATCTCATCAATAAATTGTTTTGGGAAAGCTGGGTAACCACATGCAAAAGCATGAAACTAGGATACTATCTTGCATTACACAAAAATTAACTTATTATTTTTATTTTTTAAAGATTTTATTTGTTTATTTGACAGACAGAGATCACAAGTAGGGAGAGAAGCAAACAGAGAGAGAGGAGAAAGCAGGCTCCCCGCTGAGCAGAGAGCCCGATGCAGGGCTCGATCCCAGGACCCTGGGATCATGACCTGAGCTGAAGGCAGAGGCTTTAACCCACTGAGCCACCCAGGGGCCCCACAAAAATTAACTTAAAATGGACTAGAATGAAATCATAAAACTCCTAGAATATAGACAATAAGCCCCTTTGGTATCAGTTATGCTGTTGAATTTTTGGATCTGACACCAAAAGCAAATTTGTTAGTTGGTTACATCAAACTAAAAAGCTTCTGCACAGGGGCGCCTGGGTGGCTCAGTGGGTTAAAGCCTCTGCTTTCGGCTCAGGTCATGATCCTAGGGTCCTGGGATCGAGCCCCACATCGGGCTCTCTGCTCAGCAGGGTGCCTGCTTCCTCCTCTCTCTCTGTCTGCCTCTCTGCCTACTTGTGATCTCTGTCTGTCATATAAATAAATACATCTTTAAAAAATAAATAAATAAAAATAAAAAGCTTCTGCACAGCAAAGGAACCATCAACAAAATGAAAAAGCAACCTACTAAATGGAAGAAAATACATAGAAATCATATGTTTCATAAAGGGTTAATATTCAAAATATGTAAAGAACACAATAGCAAAAAGCAAAACAATCTGATTTTAAAAATGGGCAGAGGATCTAAATAGACATTTTTTTCAAAGAAGACATCCAGATGGCCAACAGACACATGAAAAGATGTTCAACATCACTCATCACCAGGGAAATGTAATCAAAACCGTCATGAGAGATCACCTCACACCTGCTAGAACAGCCAAAATCAAAAGACAAGAAACAGCAAGTATTGGTGAGGCTATGGAGAAAAGGGAGCCTTCGTGCACTGCTGGAGGAATGGAAATTGGTGCAGCCCCTCCAGAAAACAGTATGGAGGTGCCTCAAAAAATTAAAAGTAGACTTATCATAGGATATACAGCCATTCCACTAGTGGGTATTTATCCAAAGAAAATGAAAATACTAATTCAAAACGATATGTGCACCCTTATGTTCATTGCAGCATTTTTTACAATGGCCAGGGTAGGGAGCAACCTGTGTTCATCTGTGGATGAATGGATACATTATATGTGGTACACACACACACACACACACACACACACACACATACATACAATAGAATACTACTCAACTGTAAAATAGGAGGAAATCTTGCCATTTGTGACAACGTGGATGGACCTAGAGGGTATTATGCTAAGTGAAATAAGTCAGAGAAAGGCAAATACTGAATGATTTCACTCATATGTAGAATCTAAAACACAAATGAACAAACAAAACAAAATACGTAGACACAGAGAACAAATTGGTGGTTATCAGAGGGGAAGGGGGGCTGAGAGGTGGGTGAAGAGGGTTAAGGGGGTGACAGATGGTAACTAGGTTTACTGGCAATCACTTTATAGTGTTCACAAATGTCAGATTGTTAGGTTGCACGCCTGAAACTAATATAATATTATATACCAATTTTACCTCAATCAAAAAAAATTTTTGAAGAAAAACAACATGAAGTCAGACTTGAAGAAGGAACAAGTTAGAGCAGAAAAGAAATAGATTCAGTGTTTTGGCCTCAATGCGTTTGGGGTTTCCCTGAGACACCCAGAGGGCTTGTCTGGAGCTCACGAGAAAGGTCAAGGCTGGAGAGAAGAAAGAGAGCAGGGTTAACTGAGGACGGAGTGGTCTGCTACAGGTGCTTTGGAACTGGTTAAAAATGCAGATTTCTTGGTGCTGCCCTGGAAGGTTCTCGGATGGGGCCTGTTCTGTGTTGTTGTTGTTTTGGTTTGGTTTTTTGTTTTTCCCTTTTATTTAATAAGCTCCCCAGGCCATTCTGATTTGTAGCCAGGTTAGTTCATTGGCTCATCCATCAACTCAGGACTTGGCTGTGTCTTTGTTGGCTCCAAAGGGGATCATAAAATGTGAAAGATTCTTCTCCTGTCCTTTCAAAAGAGGGTAGTTTCCAAAGCAAAGCAAGTTTTAGAAATATATTTTAAGGAAATATTTATGAAAACTCCAGAGACAGTGGGGCCATTTCCTTTGCAATCCTGGGTTTGATTTGTTTTTCTTTTTAAAGGAAAGGAAATCATTTTTTTTAACTTAACCCAGAATTTGAATGGGTAATTTTTGCATATTTTCCAAAGTCTCATAAAGAGTAATAATTTAGAACAAAACTAGAGTCGTGGGCTAATTTTATTATGTTAAATAAATAGAGTATACTTAGCAATTATTCATGGCTTCCACACTAAAAATACCGTTTTATTTTTTTAAAAAATAGAGCCCTCTAGATATGAAAGTCATATCTGGACTTCAAGAAAAAATTGTCTTTGTGGACAGGCACAGATGGTGGGCCATATTTGAGGTTGACTTTTGGATATTTTCCTCTAAGGGTTATCTCCAGCTCAAAGTGTAATCCCAGAGCACTTCAGGCTTTCTAAATCAGATGTTTCTCATTTGAGACAAATCAGGGATTTTCCCATTTGACTGTATCATAGGAGAAGAGAGTACCATTCCTTTTGGGTACACTTATGGCCAGTCTAATCAAGTTGAAGGCTGCAGGAAGTAGTGGTTATTATAAGCCCCAAAGGGTTGGAAAGAATTCACAGGCTAGACTTGTCTTCTCAACCTAGAAGTCTAGAAGGAGACCATTTTGAACCATGGTACCTGGAAATGTCGGTTGTTCTAAATTCTTGGTCGTGGAATTAAAACAAATCATATCTACTTTGGTTATTAACTTAGTCCAGCATTTTGTCGTAGCCAAGCCCTGCTGGAGTCCTCTTTTGTGAATTTCTTCTGTGTCTCTCCAACTCTGCTCATTCTCTCCCTCTGCTGGTCTAGGCAGATGTTTCCCCATGGAGCTAGACACACTACACGTTCCCTGGCAGGAATTCTCATAAGATGGGAAACTTGGAAAGATTTCTGAATGATTGATCAGTCACTAGTGTGAAAGGTGTGCACTGTTCATTTCAATAAGGTGTTATTCTTGCTTATATGGCAGTGAGTTTTCAGAAGTCTTCTATATGTTCAGCACTGCCGCTAGTAACTGGAAACAAAGGCTTTGGAATGTTCTCAGCCAAGGGTCCTTGCTATCCAGCCTTGCCATAGAGTCAAGACGAGTGGTGGATAAGAGAATATATGTGCATGTGCTTTGAAACCAGTTTTGCAAAGTGCAGGCATGGGATCACCATCATTCTTGTTTGTCCATGGGGGGAAATTAGGAAGCACAGTGTTAGGAACCACACGACTCATACAAGACTGTTGAGGCTGGACCACGTCTTAACACAGTATGTTGTTTTGAGTATAATGCCTCCTTGCAAAATGCCATTAACTTTTCATGAACTGATGAAGGGGTATGTGTCTGTGTACAAACTAGAGTTTCTTGACTTTCCTATCAAAGAGAACATTTGCTCTTAGCAGTGTGCTCATATTTCTTAAATATTTATAATATTTAAGAAATAGAATGCGTGATCCTATGAAATGCTGTTTGTGTCTATAACTTCAGCAAGTTATTCATCTCTGTGTTCTATTGGTATTGACTCTCACATCAGGGAAGGGGTTATAGGGCTTGGGATTTATGAGTAACTGTTAGAATTCATAAGTAAGTGTGTTGGGAATGACCAACAGAGATGGAGATGTCAGTAGGTGCTGTTTTTTTTTTTTTCCTCTAGGGCCCATTTTCTGTTTCTTTGTTGCATTCTCTGTCTTGAAGCATGTGTGTGCACGCGCGCATGCGTACACAAACACACACACACACACACACACACACCCCTAGATGGCTAATTCATTCATGTGCAATTAAACTTAGAATGCAGACTTCATGGAGACAACACATAAAAAACAAAAGCTTAAGAGACCTATTAGTGAAGTTCATCAGACTGCCTGAGGTATAAAGAATCTTTACAGCCTTGACAAAATGTATTTCTAAGTGTTCTTTGTTTAACCGAGATGTGCTAATACATGCTATATTGTATTTTAGTGTTCTTGACCTTTTAATTAAAATCCCTTGAAATGAAAGCTTCAGGAGATGACTTAGATGTAGTTGAAGTTTGCGAAGATGACTGTTTGTTAAGATAATGCCAGTTTTGCTGTTTTTGACCACCACACTTGCTATTTCTTTCCCTAGAGGGAGGGAAAGAAATGTTTCGTTTTGTTTTCCCTGTAAGATTTTATACAGTTGCACTAGACTTTGTATGGATTTGCTGGATTCACAAGCAGAAAGATGCGTGTAAAAACACACATTAACAAGCATATCCTGATGCAACTTTAGGTCAACAAACCTCCATTGACCGAAGTGGGAAAGGATACAGCAGTGGCATCGCTCCATTGCTTAGAAACCTCTTGGTGGAACCTGACAAAAAGCAAAGACTGCATTTCAAAGGGCATCTCTGCATGGGCCAAAGACTGGGACCACCTATCTATCTCATCTCTATGTTTGCTTAAGATGAAAAGCTCTTGGTGGTAGACATTTCTCTTTGAATAAAAAAGAAGCCCCCTTGGTGAACTCTGTTGCCCCCGTGTTTTCTTGTGAGGTGTTCCTTACAAGAAAGTTTCAGGATTCATTGATCCATTCTGCCTCTCCTACTAACCTTGATCAGTAATGCTCAGATCTCCTAGTTCATTTACCGGGGAGACACTAGTTTATTCAGCTCATTGATGGTAAGGGAAGATGTCCTGCATGGACATCTACATACTTTCAGATGAAAGCAGTGGTGCTTCCTGGAAATGGACACATAGATGTGCTTAAACAAAAGGCTTACCTCTCCCATGAAATGGCCATAGAGTACTTCCCTAGGAAAAGATGTGGCCTTCAGCCTTACTCTGGAACTCTCCTCTCAGACATGGGGCTTCTTCTTTGATGGTGCTTTTTAATTCCATTAAATTCCAAGCAGACTGCTGTCTCTGTTTGGTTATCACACCAGACTTTCCCACTGTGTGCGGCTCTCATTAGAGAGCTTTCTCTACAGTCTATGTGGAATGCACTTAGGACATTTTCTGCTTTTGCTTTCTGAATCTGCAGCCCACTCTATTATTTGCAAAGCCATTAGCATGAGATTTTTCTTTCATTTCTTTTTTAAAAAATAAATGACCACCCAACAGTTTTCAGAACAAAATGAACTCCCAAAGGCTAGATTGATAATACTCATCAACTTACTGCCTGTCCTCAGATACCATCATAACCATATTTCAAGAGGTGTGCTTGCTTGGTTGTTACGATACAGGGCATGAAGTCAGACCAAGAGTGGGACTTGGAATTCTTTGCTCAAGTTCACAGTATTCTGAGTGGCCTGATTTGTCATTCCTAATATCTGGGTTGGTGTGATGTTTTAACAGTGTTGCCTGTTCTCTGCATCAAGAGAATGTACATTTCTGCACTCCATTCAGTAAAGTCCTTTGGCTCTGAAGAGCGCTCAGATGGTGGAGGAAGTCAGATGAAGCCCAAGAACCTTCTAGTCCTATGGCAGCATTGGTATTTTTTGTCCATTCCAAATACTGAATTTGGGTGGTTTTTTGTTGTTGTTGTTGCTGTTACCACTTCACTTTCTCTAAGACAGTCAATCTTTGGGAGTCCAAAGAATGAAGGGATTGGAGGTGGCACAGGTCAAAGAAAAAAGGGGGCTGCTGCCATCTAGATGTCTCCCACCACTCTGGTCAGAAAGCAGAGGCTTCTCTCCAAAGTCATTCATATGCCTTTGTGTTGACACAGGGACCCACTGGGACACCTCGAAAGCACTGGAGCTCATCCTTCCAGACAGGGGTCTAGATAAAGTGCTACCAGAGGACTCTGCCTTTCCTTCCCAGTCTCCGACTTTTGCCTTTTCAGGCTCCACAGAGGTTGTGGCTGTCTGAAGCCCCTTGTGGATATAACATGCATTTCCACACAAGAAGGATAGCAGTCACAGTTGTCTCATAGAGGACCATGCTAGGATGAGGAAAGAGTCATCCAGCAGAGCTTTGGGGAGAGGGAATGCTTCAGCTGAAGCTTTAAGGGTCAATAAGGATTTAGGGTGTAAAGAACAGATGGGGAATTCAAAGAAAGGCATTTCAGGGGTGCAGATAAGCAGCACGTGCGACAACCCCAATGGCGCGATAGAACCGGCTGACCACGATGCCCATGATCCAAGCCCAGACCTCGCCAAGCTCACAGTCAGCAGAACCCGTCTTCTGAATTGCTTTCCCCCTAATGAAGGTGACTTTGTCGTGATGTACTCACCTTCAAGTCTTGGGCCCCGGGCCAGCTTCAGGAACACGCAATGAGGAGGGCCAGCCCTTGTTTTAATGCTGGCTTGAGAATCTTAGTAATTTTTAAACAAGGGATCCCGTGTTTTCCTTTTGTGCTGGGCCCCAGAGGTTATGAGGACAGTCCTGCTTGTATCCCATATGACTTTAACAAGTCTCAGCCCAAAGCGAAGCAAAAATATCCAGTGCCCCTTTTGGTGTACTTCTGTCTTCACCATGCTTCCCTACCCCCAGTTCTGCCCCAGTATGGGAAGCTTTGGCTAAACTCATTCCTCCCCAAGTTTAGGGGTTCAGAAGATGCAAGAACTATGTGGCTTTTAAAAGATAGCAGGCAGGGGCACCTGGATGGCTCAGTGGGTTAAAGCCTCTGCCTTCGGCTCAGGTCATGATCCCAGGATCCAGCCTACATCGGGCTCTCTGCTCATTGAGGAGCCTGCTTCCCTTCCTCTCTCTCTGCCTGCCTCTCTGCCTACTTGTGATCTCTGTCTGTCAAATAAATAAATAAATAAATAAATAAAATCTTTTTTTAAAAAAACAAAAGATAGCAGGCAAAGGGCAGTATTCAAAGGAATGTCTTTTTGAGGTGGATTTTTTGGTTTTATTTTTCCGGGGTTCTTTCTCTAAAGCAAGGTGATTATCATAGCAACAGTAACAACAAAAGCAACGTTTGAACCGTGCTGTTTGCAGAACTCGTTCTTGCATATTATTCCCTGCATGAGGCACAAGCAGTCTGATGATTTCTGTGTTCTGTTCATCAAACATAAATAAACAAGCAAGATGGATCTGCTAAGCTCCCTAAAACAAGCCTGCCCATCCTTTGTCCCATGGGGGGGTCGCATACCTGGGCTCAGCATCCAGCAGTTTAGGTGGGGCCGTGGGAGGCCTCAGCCCTGCTCCTTCCTCTCTTGCCAGCATCGAATTAAGGTGGAAATCTTTTCCTTAATTGAGGTAAAATTGGTTTACAACAGTATATGAAGGTGGAAAATTTGAGTACCGAGGCATACAAAAGGAGGAGGTTGCGTTAGACTGAAGGGCCGCACTCATCTCGTGGGCTTCTAAGCCAACTCGCCCAAAGATGTATGGACCGGACTCTCCCCCTCGTGAACACCATGGTTGTACCAGCTGTCTGACTGGCACCTCTTTTAGAGAGGAAAGTTGGTTTGCTCTATTATTTTAGCCAGATGCACCTAAAATGAAAAATCTTAATGTGTTACTGAGCTCCAGCTGAATTTAAAATTGACCTTTCTTCACTTGTGCTAAATAAGCATTATAAAAAAAGGGGGACGGGTATTTCTTGACGTTTTACCCAGCTTACCATACAAAGAAAAGTTTTGTCTCCTTGAGGCCTCAGGAAACTTCTTCAGGAAAAGGGAATTGCTTCTTAATAGCTTTGGGAGGCTTGAGACGAAGGGGAGAAATTGGATTTAATAATCATTTATGCCCTTTAAGCACAAAAACAGAACAAAAACTATGGCACTTGTCCCCTCACCTTCAGGGAAATGTGGGGAAGTGGGGCTGGTGATCAGAGAAAATTCCAGCAGCTGGTAATAAGAATCTGTTTTTGTGGGCGCAACACCAGGTTCAAGTAAACCCGGCAGCAAGTGTTAAGTATCACAGAGATCTACTCATTCCGTCCCCTCTAGGCTTTCTAGGGGCTGGGCATGGTGTGCTGGTCTATAGAATACAGGTGAATATAATAAGGTCTAGATCGTGGCCCTTGAGTGCAAAGTCTGGGCAGGGAGATCAACATGTGCCCAGCTGGGACATCTGATTGCAGCTGAGCCCATCTGACTCTAGTTCAGAGCTTGGATTTCTAATCCAAGGCACAGGGGCAGGACCCTGAGCAGCAGCAGCAAGGCCATCCAGAAGAACTATAATTCTGACCGGGAAGCCAAGCCAGGAACACAGGCAAGACAAAGTGTCAAGATGGGCCAGGATTGCTGGAAGTGACCCAGGTATATGAATTACAAGAAGTTACCAAAAGCCCCATTATTGCAACCAGGGTAAAAATTCAGAGCAGGACCGGAGGCCCAGGGAGACTTGACTCTGAGCCCCGGGCCTCCTAGGAGCCTCCCTAGCTTCGAAGATTATCCTGAAGCCAGGCAGGACTGGCCTAGCAGGACGAGTTCTAAGGAGGGGTTGTCTGCCATCACTCAGAAAACAGCAGTGATGAAATCGAGTGAGTTTAACTGTGGAGGCAAAGCTAAAAAGTGTTCATGATTCCTAGAAGACGAAAAAGAGGACCTGATCGCTGACAGTTTATAAATTGTGCCACTTAAGCTGTTGCTTAGTTTGGAGAAATGTGTTCACAGAAATCCTGATTTGAGTGGTGATGACTCCCCCGAAGTCACTGAGACTGGGGGGGATGTTCGAGAACCCTCATCTAAATAAGCACTGGATTGATCTGTGGGAAGAGAGAATGTTCTAGACTTTGAGGAGGATGCCTTTTTAAGTAGTTTGTATTCAGACTTTGAGGAGGCTGCCTTTTTAAGTAGTTTGTTTTCAGTCTCAGATAAGGTATACCCAATTCCTAATTACCTTGCTTTAACTTAAAACCATTTGTCTGGTCCCAGCTCACGCGTTCCTCCATAGGACTATGGCTGAGGTCTAAATTGTCAGTACGTTTGTCTTCGGAAACATTGAAGGATTTATTATAATGTGACAGAGAGTCATATTTTTAAACTGGGTCCTTTAAAACCTGTATCAGCTTAGGGTTGATTTTGTACTTACACTTCAGCATGCAGAAATGAAATTTTGTTGGTGTGTGTTGGAAATGGCTCTTATTGCCTTCTGAGCTTAAAAGAGAAAAATCTAAATTACTGAAATATTAAACTGTGAAAAATGGCTCTCGTCGCTGCCCATAAGAACTCTTCCTCTATGGAATGTACTATATAGATGATGATTACTTTTAAAAACAGATTTTCAGTCCATAAGTATTTAGATACATAAGATAGTAAACTTGTTTCACTGGGGTTTTTTCTTCTTCTTTTTGAAGATTTGAGTGAAAAATTACACTTCCCTGGGTAGTTTTCAGTCTATCTTATCGGACCAAAGCCAGGTTGTTCAGAATAGAAGCTGGAAATTTTCTCTTGCCTCACCCCACCTTGACCAGGCATTGCAACATGAATTTGGAATTGGGACCATGTGTGACCCTTATCCATTTATTTAATATCTAATCCTAGCAAAGCATAGGCAGACTCTTTGCCTTTGTAGTTTTTCATGGCTATGACCGCTTTATGTGAATTACTGCAAGGGAAGGACATGGTCCCTGACAGGCAGATAAAGGATAATCTTTCCAAAGGACATTGTTCCTGAGGAATGTAACAGCTTTTTAAATGTTCCTTGTTTCTTTTGATTACATCAGTTGCTTTCTAGTTGGAGTAGCCAAATGTGTCTTAACCACTAAGGTTTGGGAATGTTCTGTGATCCACGCATGAGATCCTTCTCAGTTGGCATATTTTAGGCTGAAGCCACCATTTTGTTGACTGAGGATACAGGGCTTGGCTTGGTTAAACAAACCAATTGTCTAATGGCCCCTTTCTGTGTCAGACTCTGAGGTAAATACTGAGACATAAAGACGAGGGATACAATTCCTAGCCTCTAGGTGTTCACAGTCCAGTGAGGAAGACAAATGGATGAACAGGTATTTTCAATATAACGTGACAGATTCCTGTGGAGGGATGCAACGGGTGCCATTGGAGCCAATATGGCGTCCTCATTTCTACCTCTTGGAATCTGTTCTTCTACTTACTCGTCACCAGATAGATTTTTAAATCTTCCCTAAACTAGACTGGGAAGCCATGAGCATCTCCAGCCACTCAGTAGGCAACGTTTTGTCATTGGGAAGAATATTCACAGTGGAGACGCTGTGGAGATGGGTACATTTAGGCTCCGGGATGCCTGAGGCCTCTGTGGAGGCAGGTTTATGGCGCTGGTTCAGGTTTGTGGTCTTTCTCTTCCACGGGGTGGAGAGGGAACAGATAATGAGTGAAAGCAGGAGGAGGAAGGGAATGGGAGAAAGCCAGAGAGGCACTGGGAGGAAGGTGTGGAGAAAATGAAGAGGTGCATATGGTCCACTCTTTCCCCACCCACTCACCTACGAGCCTTCGAGGCTAAAAAGGTGACTGACCCCGGGGGAGGCTTCATGTATTTTCAATAAGCTATATTTAGCCATCTAAGCCTTCCATTCCTTCTTAGCAAATTTCGCCCAAACGATGAGGCCTCCTTTGTGCTTAGGGACATTCTCAAGCACTTACGTTTTTATCCTGGAATTCTCGGGCCCTGCTGTGTTCTGTGTTTTATGGCTTTCAGCTTACTTCCTGTTCTCTTGATTTAAAAACTAAAGCCTCTGTAGAAATGATAAGAAGTTAACACTGGGGCGGACACCAGACCCTGCTTCCTGGGGTCCACACCCCGTCTAGGTGAAGTGAATGCAGGGCCCTTGGGAATCAAAGCCCCAAGTGGAAGGAGCTTTCTGCACAAGTCGCTTTCAAGGCTTTGCCTTTCTGCCTTTTCGGTGGGGTTATTGAAATCAGTCTGGTGCTGTTTATTTATTTATATTTTGTCCTTTCCTTCTGCTGTCTTGTGTGCAGATAGCGGAGAAGACTCCCAAACTGGCTTGGTTTAAATGATGCTAAAAGGGATACTTTGCTGGCACTTATTGGGGGGCTGACTGAAAATGATGGCCTCCGACAGCACAAGATGGGCCCACTCTTTCTTTTTTCACCTCCTGAGGGCTGAAACACTCTAGTTCCAAATGAACACTTTAATTCATCGAAAGCTTACAGGGAGGCGACGCAGGTTTATAGTAGAACTACCATACAAAAGCTTCTCAGAGGTCCAAGGCAATGATTGAGCTCTGAAGCTAGAGATTGTTGGTTTTCCACAGAAATATATGGGCCGATAGTATTGTGGGCCCGCGGGCAGCTGCCGCCTGAGGGGTTGTGTGCAAACCTGGAGTCCATAAAAGGATGTACCCAGGGTGCGGAGAAGATATTCCAAGCTTGGCGACTCAGGAAAAAAATCAGAGGAAAGTCTGCTCGGATATAAGGCTTGAAGTATATTTATTAAGGGCATCAAACTTTTTATTTCACAAGAAGGTATGGTTGAAATTAAATGCATATATATCATAGCAGCTAAGAATTCAAAAGCAATGCAATATGCGATCACAATAGAAATTCACATTTTGAAGGGTTTGGGGTTCTCATTAAGCCCTTACAGTTCTTAATAGAAATTATGTGCATATGCCCATACTTGTTAAGTGTAATAAGTTTTTTCTTTATATCTATTTTCATGCACACATTTAATATTGTAGCAGGGTGTTCAATTTTTGGATTTAATTATACCCCTTTTGAAAACTTCCCAACTTATTATAATGGATACCGTGCTTTAATTAAAATGCGTTTTCACCAAGTTACAATGATAAATGTCTCAGAGAGGCAAATAATCAGCTTGGAAGGTCAGCTTCCTTTGATGCCAGAAGTTGGCTTTTTTTCGGGGAGGGGGGTCATAACTCAGGATAATCATAAACCAAAAGACTATCCTTATCATTTTATTATATTACTCTAGTTAAACAGAACCCATCAAAAGGAAGATCGTATTTGGCAGCCCTCTGCATAAGGGCCTTTTGTTACAGTGAGACGTGGCTCCCTCCCCTAGTGTGTAGAGAACAACCCAGGACCTTTCTGGCAGTTGGCCATGGAGTCTGTCCTGGCTTTGGCAAGAACAGATGGTTTTGGGGTCTGTTGTTCGCATTTGATTTCCATGTTACAAATTTTGAATGAAGTCCTTACTGAACCCTTTGTCTTGCAGTCTGCCGCTCCTCACGGCAGGGGGCAGCTAGGCGCCGTCCCGACATGCCAATTTGACTCCCGAGTCCTGCCATTTATCTGGATCTTGGAGTCCCCCTACCTCGGGCCCTCTGCTGGATGGAAGCAGTAAGTGTGGGTATACTGCCCTCCGGTGTCCGGCTCAGAGAGGTGCGGAGGCGCCGCAGAGCCCAACTTTAGGAACCAGGGGGAGACAGTCACTAGCTGTCACTTAGCCCTTGGGGGCAGCTGGGGAGGCGCCTGCTGGAATGCCAGATCCTTATCAGAACAGGCCAGTGCTGAGTGCCCTTGAGGGCCGCCACAGTCCGTAGGCTTTCAGCTCTGGGAAGGGCTTGGAGCTCCTCTGTCTCACCACCTTCATCGTCTCATTTGACACATTTATTGAGCATCTACTATGCCTTTCGTTTTTAATTTGACAGGTTTTTATTAGCACCTACTAAGGGCCAGGCCTTGTGCTCTGTGGCTAGGGAGCAAGAGCCTGGGTGGGTCAGTCAGTTAAACATCTGCCTTCGGCTCTAGCCGTAATCCCAAGGTCCCAGGATTGAGACCCACGTCGGGCTCCCTGCTCAGCGGGGTGTCTGCTTCTCCCTTTGCCTGCCATTCCCCTTGCTCATGTGCTCTCTCTCTTGCTCACTCTCTCTCTTAAAGAAGTAAGATCTTTTAAAAAAAAAAAAAAAAGATGCAGTAACAAGGGGAAAAAAATCCCTGCCTTAAGAGAATTGAAATTCTATTGGCGGGGCCGGGGACTGAAGGCAAGGAAACAGCCAGCAAAGAAATAACAAATGGACAAACAGACAGATGTGGGGGGAGGGATGAAGGAAAGAATGAATAAGGCAATTTCGGTTTTATGGTAGATGCTATGGAGAAAAAGTAAAGCAGGGCAGAGCCAAAGAGGGGCGTGGGTGGTGGTGAGCGAGAGGGTGGTGAGGAAAGCCTGGCTAAGAAGGGAGTGTCTGGAAGGAGAGCTGTATGGAACAAGGGAACGGGTCCTTTGCAATGCACTGAGAGACCTGAGGTGTGAGAGGGGGAGAGACTGTCCTAAATTCTCCCACCTCTTCAGCATGGAGGTACCACTTAGAGCACAAGCTCCCTGACTCCAAAGCCAGTGTTCTTCTCTTTGCGCCCCAGCTATGTAAAATAACAGAAAAAAAAAATGGTTATTGAGCTTCTTCTACCAGGTAGATGGCTAGACCCTGGGTCAGGAAAAGACACAGAAAGCTGAATTAAGGCGACTGTCCTGCTTAGGTGACTGCCTGAAGAGGCCCAGTGTGTATGGAAGAGTTGGCGGCCCCCCCACATGACTGTCGTGCAATTGCTCCAATATGGCGCTGCCATCCTGCGGTGGCTGGGACTAGCCCGCTGAGTGTTGGGTGGCCTTTGTACCTCAGAGGATGGGTTTCCAGGGTAGCCGCAGCGTCAGGTCACTTGCTGTTTGTCCCCCCTACCTCCCCAGCCCTGTCCGACACAATGACTGCTCCTTGTAGTCTCCTGGATTCCATGTTGGTAGGGAGGGCTGCGTTGGCTGGCTTTGAAAGGAGCCAAGTCCGGGGGACTCTGTGGAGGGAAGGTCTCTATTATTCACAGACTGGTGGGGTGATGTTCAGAGGTCATCAGATTCAGAGACAGGGTCAAAGCACTAATGAACTGGAACCCTCATCCACATGGCAGTGCAGTCCCTGAGGAGAGACAGAGGAGGTGGTTGCCTTTGTGGCAAGCCCGCCCCCCACGCACTTTCCAGCATGCCCTCTGCCCTTCCTGCCCTTACCCCCCAACTCCTGTTTCTTTCATGGAGCTGTCTGTACCACGTGGTTTGGCCTAGGATCTGTCTTCAGAAGAATTAGTCTGTCTTTCTCATTTCTTTTCGCATAATGGTTCCGAGATTGGGTGGGAGGATTTTTCTAGTTGACCTTTAAGGCCCGATGTTCATCTCTCTCAAATCTAGCCTCACATGTAGATATGGTGTCAGATCTGACAGCATAGTAACGCAGAAGTGCGAACACCATCAGTGTGTAAGCGTGTAGTAGGGGACTGCTTTGGCTTTTATTTACCTCAGGTTTTTCTACTACCCGAAGAAATGAAGGGATTTTTGTTGTTGTTGTTGTTATTTTTGGTTTTGGTTTTTTTGTTTTGTTTTGTTTTTCTTAATGAGCATTTTTGGAGTACAGAAATTTCTAGCAGAAAACCTGTCCTTTGAAAGATAAGTATATTTCATCTTCGAAAGTAACGTACCCTTTTCTCTCCCCACCGCTGACTCCGAGAATGACACATGTGACAATCAAAAAATGAGAGTTTGAAGTGAAATATGATGAGTATAATCTGAGGTCAACTTTTAGTATGGCCTGTGTGAGTGTAATCAATCTCCTGAGGAAATGATCGCCTCCTCTTCCCAGAGAGAAAAATGTTCCACGTGGCTGGTGGGAAGGAAGAAATTCTTTGCCTCTGGGGCTTGCTGCTATCCAGGACCTCTGCTACATGTATTTCTTTCTTGGGGCTTTCAGATTCATTACCATCCTCCCTCCCCCTCTTCCTCTTCCTCTGTCCCCCTCATAAATCAGCTGGTACGTCATTTTTTTAATTTTTTTGGTGGTGGTTCTTGACTTCTTTCACGTCTTTCAGCCACTGGAGTCCTCATTTATCAGTTAGCAACTAATTGAGCACTGATAACTCTAGCCTGCTCTCGGCCCTGGCTGGGGCGAGGGGGAACCCCGCACTCCTCGACCTCACTTCATTGTATATCTTGCATCAGCTCTGTTGGGGAAAGAAGTGATAGCCTGCGGGTATGTGCTTAAAAACCGTAGTTGACCAGGAGTTCCCCCCAAGTTTTCAGCTGACCGAGAGATTTCCCCTCCTGGAGAGTCTTCACTAAGCGCCCTCTGCTCTCATTTACCACTGTTTTTGGTAAAGTTAAAGGATGGCAGAAGGACCCACGTGTGCCGATTTGAAAATGATAATAGCATCCATCGGTACTTTTTGAGTTTGTCTCATTCTTCTACCGTGAAGGTTATCGGGTCACCCCCCTGTTTGATGATAAGGCAGCAAGATAGTGGACACCACTGGAGACTCAGAATCAGAAAACCTGGTCTCGGCTGGTAGTCCATGGAGGTAAGAGAGGTCCCCTGAAGACTCTGGAAGTAGGTTGTTCTCTGATCATTAAACTTTAAGCAAGATGCAATAGATCAAACTGGAGAGATGTCACTGGGAGGAATTAACATCGTTAAAGAAGTCATATGTCAGTGAGAACAGAAGCTGGAGAAAGTAGCTACAGCAAAGCCTATCTAGCCCTGTCGAAGGCCGTGGGTGTCGAAGGGCCACTTCCTAAGGCAGCTTTATCTTCATTGTGGACACCTGATGCCACTGAAATTTTGCATGATTTCACTAACTCACCTGGTGATGATTCCAGGCCCACCCATCAGCCTTCTAATTATAATTCATCCTTTTCGTGTAGTTTGTCTGTGGAGAGCATGGCCAGAGAATGTGATAACCTGGTCCCCCTAGTAGTAATAATTCACATTGCAAGTAGTACACAGGCATTCTAATGATTTATGCCACTGCCTTTGGGAGCTTTAAAAAAATTTTTTTGTGGGGGGGAGTTAAGTTCTACACCCAATGCAGGGCTCGAACTCATAACTGTCAAGAGTTGGCCAGGTGCACATCTTGGGAACCCCCCCCCCTTTTTTTTTTTTAAATCATGAGTTGGATGAGGACCTAGGACTAGGACGCTGGCAAAATCAAGATTTCTGGATGGGCAAAGTAGATGACCAAATTTCAGACCGTCGTACATTTGTCAAAGTGAAGGCTCTAGTGGGAGTCCTCATGGTAGCTACCTGGTCCCTTGGTCCCTGGTGACATCCTTCCTTACTGTCATGCACATATTCTTTGGAATATCGAAGGACTTCTGTACGTGCCTTGGACAAGTCATTTCTCCTCGTAGCCTCCGTGTCTGCCTCTTTAGAGTGCTCTGAAATCTGTGCAAATATCAGGTGGTTGTGTTAGGACGGGGAGGAAGGAAAAAAAATACAGGTTGAGGTTTGGCATCAAAACTAATTTGTCTAAATCATATTCCTAGCTGATGGCGGCCCAAGTAGCATTTGACACTTACCGTGTTCTTCTCTATCAGCGGATGTGTGCAGGGCAAGAAAGGGCTGTAGCGTGAGTTGGGGGCAGGAAGATGAAAATGCAGAAAGCTCTTGAGCAGACTGAGTCCTATCTGAGAAGAGAAATTTGCCACGGCGCAGTGGAGAATTGGTAATAGTGAGAAATGCCTAACCATGCAACCAACTCCCTTGGGGCCTTCTCCAAGGATCTGAGCAGATCCCTAAATTCAAGTTTTACTTCGGCCCACCTTCTAGGTCTTGACCCAGAGCCCAGGAGCAGAGTTTTAGCCCTAAATTTTTGTCATGCCCTCCCTTTAGCTGCTAGATCTCTTTCCCACAGAAGCTAGCAGCCTTCCCCCTGGGCTGTTGCAGATACTTCTGGATCTTTGGTATGTATCTCATCAAAAATCTTTATGTATCTCATCAAAAATCTTTATGAAGGCAGAGACAGAGTCCTCTTTAACTCCCAGGGGCAAACACAATACCTGGAAAAATAGTAATGATTAAAGCCACTTCCGGAGATCATATACTTAGTTAGTGACAGAGGTGGGACCAGAAGCCAGATCAGCTGACTAGGATAGGATAAGATAGGATGGGGTAGGGTAGGGTAGGATAGGTTAGGACAGGTTAGGATAAGATAGGGTAGGGTAGGGTAGGGTAGGAGCTGTTGAGCAGAGGACCAACCTCACCCCTCCTTGGCAACAGTGTGGGGGCATTTTGGCAGCTACCACTATTCTCTGTTCACTCCACCCCACTCAAATTTCCTTTGTGCTGGAATGGAAATGGTTAATTGGATTCCTAGAGATTCTTTAAACACTCCAATGTTTGTCCTGTCTAGAGCCAAAGCCTGACTGCAGGAAGGAGTAAAGAGCATCCACAACATGGTGGAAAGAAATCCAAAAATGAATCGTTGTTTCTTACACTCATGGACTTTGCCATGGCATCTTTGGGAAGTCCAGGAGTGTTGCCTTTCCATGGCCGTTGCTAATGAAGGAGAGAGAAAACTGTATGCATTCTCGGTATCAGGCTAATGACACAGGATTGTACCAGATTCCTGATCCCTCTGGTCAGTGTTAGAGGCTCCTATCTGTTCTCCTGGATGAATTTTATGAGGCTCAGATAGTGTCATGGACCAGGGATTTATATGGCCCTATTCTTTAAGACTACAGGAAATCCTCTAGAAATGGAATTCTGCCGGGATCCCACTGCTTTGTGATTATTTTCTATTGTTATAAACAGTATTAAACACCAAGTTATTATCCATCCAGCCTGAGAAAGGAGTTAAATAACCACTCCAGGTAGAATCCTCTGGAAGTCCCTTTGTTTTTGTCCACCTGCCAGACAGCCTGTGTGTGCAGTTATGAAATATTTGACTTGGAACTTTTTATTAGTGAAGATACATGCCGGATCTTATTTAAAAATCTGGTTGGGTTTTCATATATACTGTATAAGCTATGTATTCTTTATTTTGACAGGATTATGTTTAAGGTAGACTTTTGATGAGAAACATTTATCTTTTCTAGATCTTTTCTCCCTGACAACTTGCTGTAACTTTTTATAAATCAAAAGGCTTATTGATCTATAGATTTCATATTATACTGTGCATTAATAGCTGTTGCTATATTACTGGAGAAACTGACTGCCATATATAGTCAGGGTAAAACATTGATTTTCATGGACTATAGTATTTGCAGAAAGAACATGTTGAATTTTAATTTCCTGAGAATGTCAGCTCGCCTTGCCTGTCAAGAAATTAATCTGAGGCGAGTGTTTACGGATGTGATATCAGTCGCACATACTTGATCAGGCATCATGTCATCTTATTACATCAATATCTTTCTGAGGCATTGCCAGTTCTTACATTCAGAATCTCACCTCTCCTTTCAGTGGTGTGCGTTTAGCAATGAGGAGGCAACCAGCAAATGCAGAAACCAGGACCTGTCCCACAATAGGCATTTTCATTTTAGATATCATTTATTGAAATCTTACTAATGCCTGATATATCTATCTATCTATCTATCTATCTACATCTCATTTAGTCCTCAAAATAAATCAATCCCATGAGGTTTGTACTACCATTTCCCTTCCGAAGGTGAGAAACCGAGGCTCAGAGAGGTCATGTAACTTGCCCATTGTCACACAGCCTGTAACCCATAAAAAGTGGTAGAGCTGTGGTTTGGGTTAATTTACCCGACTCTGAAGTCTACCTAGCTGTCCTGTGTCTGGCCAACAGCCTGGAACTGGCTTTGAGGTATTCGAATCTACCCCGTCTCTGACAAACAACAAAGACCATGCCCCTGCTCCACTTTCCCAGCCAAGGGATGGAGACTCACCCCTATGGGAAGATCTGTGCTTAGGCAGGGCTGGGAGCAACTGTCTGCATCTACGAGTAAAGATCCCTAAGGGAAGTTGGATTTCAGCTGGCACTATCTCAATATTTCCTACAGATTTACTATTTCCAAAAGGGAAAAACCCGGTAGCTACTTTAAAAGCAGAATAAAGACCAAAGTCTTTATGCAACGAGGAGTGATTGCCCAGAATAGGTAAATCCATAGGGACAGAAAGTAGAGGAGCAGCTGCCCGGGGTGGGAGAGGGGAGTGGAGAATGGGGAGTGACTGCTCATGTGGATAGCTTTTCTTTTATGGGGTGATCAGAATGTTCTGGAACCAGACAGTGCTGATGGTTGGGCATCTTCATGCATACACCAGAAACCACTAATTTGTACACCTTTTAAAGGGGTGAATTTTATGATATGTGAATTATATCTCATTTTTTAAAAACAGAAATGTAATATCTGCCTAAAGGGTCCATGTCTTTGGGGTTCGCAGGGCTCTGGGATGCCATCTGTGGCCTATGACTTTTGGCCAAACAACAATGGGTGTTTTTGAGATCAGCTTTGCCCGGGAGCTGGTCAGCATGGGCTCCTAGTTACCAATGGAGATTTTTAACTCCCTGATTACAAATTTCCTATGAAAAGTCACAGAACCAGCTTGGGTCCATACCTCTCTGCAGGTATGGTCCATACCTCAGGTAAGGGCTGTTTTTTTTTTTTTCCCCCTAGAAGGAATGTGAATAAAGCATAACCTCCCCCCCCAAATAACTTGATTTATCTTGAAGTGCAGCAATTTGCTACACGTGCGTTTTTCAGAAAACACTAATCAATTCCAGGTCAGAATCCGTTAAAGCGCCCCACAAATTGATAGTGAAGTCTTAAAAAGGCTCAGCAGCTTTGGAACGTTAAATTTACTTGCTGTAAATTTGGAATAAGAACATAAAGAATCACTTTCCAGCAAGATGATGAAAATTCATCATGTTCATTATGTGTTTCCTCAGAAGCACACTACATTAATTTTCCAGCGCAACTAAGTGGAGGAAGTAAGGTTTCTTGTTACTAAAAGGTTGCTCTGATGTTTAGAGAAGCAGTCCAATTTCATTAATGAATCCAATCTGCTCTGACCTGCAATACTGTTTAATGTGTCCTGAAAACCCTTAAAACAAGGCCCAGGTGTTTCTAAAACTTAGTTTTGTTCTCCAAGGGTCCAAACGCTTACAGTCAGCTCTCGGTTGGCCACGTTAATGGAAGCACACAGGGGTATGGCTCTTCTGAAAATAACCTCTCTTTGCCTTTGTGGTATGTCTTGGTACTCACTTGACTCTGGACGATGTGTCAGAATGAAGGAAGGAGCAAAATGGTCAGCATCTCCTTAAAGCCCTCTCCAGATACCCATCCCTCTCTAGACTGTGCTGGAGAACAGTAGCATCATCTCTGAGCCCAAAGAGGCCTTCTGGCAGCTAGGTGAAATAATGAAGTGTTTCCGTGTTGAAAAGGCCCCCTTGCTCAGTCGCAGACAGCAGGAAGAAGTGAAAAGAAAGCTCCACTTTGTTAACAAGAACTTGAACACAAGGTAACCCACCCCAGGATGCTTGTGCCTCGCCGGCCCATTGCCCCAGACATGGTAAAGCCCAGCTTTCCATCTCCTCTTGAGGGACCCCAGAAAGCTTTGCAAATCTATGCTCCAGGCTAGAAATTGCTTCACACCACCTAAAATGCAGCCTGTGTTCCCGGGAACGGTGGCAGCTATCACACCGCTCCTAAAAACGCAATCTGGAAGTTCAGGTCAGGGAGGAGAGGTTGCAGTTGGCCTCCTGTGGTCTCAGCGCCTCCGGGCCAGTGACTCCTGGTTAGGGCCTCTATCTGCTAGGGCTCTGCTGACCACACTGGGTTCTCGGACACCTGTCCCATGAGCACTTTTTTTTTAGCCGGATGTCCACTGTGGTGGCCCAGGATTCCCTGTCCGCCTTCTGTGCACCTGACCCTTGGGTGTCTGGCAGCCTCCACTGGCCTCCCTAGCTCTCAGGGCTAGCCTCTGCTAACCTGCTTCCTTTCTATCGTGTTGAAAGCTTCAGCAGCCTGTTTGCGGAGAAGGGGCACCCCTTCTTGTGACAGACCTCCGTTACCATGGCAGCGAGGCACAGACAGACTATATGCTCGGCATCCAGTGTAAATCTTTCTGGTCATTTCTTGGTTGTCAGTGCTAATGGGAGGTGGCCGAAGCATAGGTAACCCAAGGGAGTCGAGGGTCCAAAATTCGGTTGTGTTCGATGTCGGAATGGGCACACGCTGTCCCTCCGGATGCCACTGACCCACAGAGATGGCCGTGAAGTCTGGTCAGGACTTCTGTTGTACCATGAGGGCAAGGGGAGGACCAAGAAGAGGAAACGGGGAGAAGGAAAAGAATAGTAGGGAGAGAGGGGCTAATGGGGGCGGATGGACTGGGACATGTAAAGGGACGTGCTGAGAGGTGCGGTGTTTCTGTGAATTAAAAAAAGGCGAGCACTGAGTGCTTCCGCAGGTAGCTGGCCTGCTCTGCTGGGCTCTCCTTTACCTTCTCTTCATGAGATGGAAAGTCAGATTTGCATTTCTATCACCATTTCAAGCTTGATTACTCTAACAAGTGCTCCTCAGATAGATAGCCACCTTTTTATTATACTTTCCATAGAGATGAAATTTAGCAAGCGGTAGTAATTACGGTGAAGGTCCCAGCCTCTCGCAGAGAATGTGAGCTCGTGCGGCACCTGATTAGCCGTGATGCTGCACTGGTGCCGGGCCATGGGGCTTGGGGCTCATACTCTGTCTCCCACAGAGAAGATGGAAGGGAATATCTGGGGTCGTCCATAAGTAGGGTTCCCTCTGGTAGCATTTAGGGCTGTCTCTTCTCAGAGCAATTGCTATTTTGGGAATGGGCTCACCGATGAATCACTGGTTTGCATAATTCACGGAGGTCTTTGCAAATGACAGGGCTTCTGACCCAAAAGGAATTATAACTTTCTGTTCTCAGAAGTACCGGGAAGATGAAAGCCCCCAGGACCCCTAAATAAGCTGTTAAGGGCATAGGAGAAGTTGGATTTCACACCAGGCAGGAAATGTCTTTAGGGTGAGAATCATCCCTGATATTCTTTTGGGCTCTTGGAACCCCTAGTCCAGGTGCCTGGCACAGAGCATGTGTTCCCCACGCTCAGGGATGGAGGCTAAACAGGTAAGGGAAGCTTTTCGCTCTTGCATGTTCTTAACCTTGGCCGGTTCCCTTACTTCCTCCTTGCCTCCTCTGCACCCACCCGGGGCATGTTTACACTCAGTTGCTACTTCATCCGCCTTGTCCAAGGGTTTCAGAAGACGAGTCTACTTCCATGTATCACCACAGCCCAAGATCTGGAGCTCTCCTTTGCAAACAGAAGAAGTCAGCTAGTAAAGATGGTGGTACAGGTCATTTTCTCAGTTTGTCAGAAAAGTGCTTTATTGGTCTCCTGTCAGCCTGGCCTTCAAGTCATTTCATGGGGTCCCCCGTTGCCTCATCCTGAGCCGTGACACCTGGCCCAGCTCTGGCCTCTGTGATCCTGGCAGGGCAGCCAGCCAGCTGTGACCGTCACCATCTGGCCTGGCCTTTTGCTCTTCCTGCATCAGGACTGACTAGTGTGGCAGGGAAACATTGCCATTACATTTTCGTGGACAAGGCAGGCCACTGGGTTTACTTTGGAAGCGACGGAAATGAGACCGAGAGAGATTTCCTTTTAGCCCATATTGCCAGAGAACTTTCCATCAGTGAGGCAGTTGGAAAAGAATAGGGAGCTACCTTTATTCATGCCAAGGATTGATTCAGAGAGAAAAATAATAAAAAGATACCGAATTAAAAAGGAACAAAATGTAAGGCGGTAATCGGGGGAGGAAATACAGTATCTTTCATACCAAGAATATCATTTCTGCAATAATTTTCAGTAAGTCAGGGGGAACATTGTAATTTCACAGGGCTTGAGATATGAGAAAAATAAATATTTGGAATAAGCCATTGTGGAGAAAGGTCCCTGATAAGTTACTATTCAGTATGGCTGTTCTATAATGCTACTAAAACAGCAATCCTTTGGAGCCTTTGGAGGAAGTTTCCCTTTCCTCTGAAGTGCCAATGGCCCAAGTAGACTGTGAGGGGTTTGATCGAGGTGGTGATGCCACCCATTGATCTCCTTCTAGACCATTAGCAGTAGAACCGTTTCATTTCGAGGCTGAGGACCACATTTCTAGAGGGAGGCTGTCACTGAGACTGCAGTTCCAGTGTTGTCAAAGCAAGTTGGTAGGTAATTATACGTTCCCATAGAGATTGCTTTCAGACCTGGGTAATTATTGTGAAACTGACTAGCTGAAACTCACAATTAGCTCAGGTCCAGGCTTCCCAGGCCACCAGCAACTACCTGTCTTTCAGGCAGGGTAATCTTGGACACAAATTGTTTCTCTTAAATGTTAGAAGACAAAAAGACATTTAAATTGAGGGATGGCTGAACTCTCTCCTAGAAAAGCAGAATCTGTTATTAAAACAAATAACAAATGCAAATATTAGACCATTTAAAAAAAAAAAGGCCTCCTTGGGGAGAGACAAGCAAGCAGAGGGTTGTTCTGAAATAGTTGGACAGTTTCAAAGTTTAATATAATTAAAGCTATTTCTTAAGGCTAAAGAGAAATGAACCTTACTACTGAATATTTAGGAAGCTATAAACTGCTTTCCCAGCCTCCAAGTAGCGTTCTCTGTTCTTCTTTTCCACTTTCCTAACTCAACAATGTCGTGCTTCTCCATAGCTTAGAAGATCAAACCTCAACTCCGTGGCATGGCATCTAGGTCCCTTGCCAACCTGGCCCCAGTCTGCTTCCAGCCCTCCTCTTTCATATGGTTCCGGTAACCATCGTGTTTCCTCTATCCACATGGCATTTATGGAAATGTGCCATGCACAAGATGTTGCTAGGTGCGTTGTGATCTAACGCCACATTACTTCACTTTGGCAGGGAGGGGGCTTTATTAGTTCACCATGCATCCTGCGTGGGCCCCATTAAACAAAATTATGAGGTGCTGAGTGCTTGGGCTGGGGTTGTAGCAATGGCCTGGGGATAAAGAGGGGGGCTAGGATGAAGTGGGAGAGGGAGGAAGATGAACGAGTGAAGGAATTTGAAGAAACCCCAGTGCATAACAAAAATGATGGATGTGATCCACCTCCTGTTTTTGATTTTCAAAGATTTTCCAAATTCCTATGAACTCCCCTAAAATCATGCAAGTTGAAATTGGCTAAGCAAGCCATGATGTCGTAACACCATGGAACATTGCTTGGCTAGACGGAAATGTGTCTGTGAAGTAGTGTTAGTAATAGCTAATGTTGATTACTTATTATATGCCAGGCACTGTTCTAAGCATTAAATATATATATATATATATATATATATATATATATGTATGTATATGTATACATATATATAATTATATATTTATAATGTAAAATTATAAAATAAAAAATTAAATTAAAAATAAATTAATTTTATTAATTAATTTATTTGTTGTTTAACCCTCAGAACAACCTTCTGAGGTGAGGTACTATCATTATCATGATTTTATAGGTAGAGAAGCCAAACTACAGAAAGATTAATCAAGATCACACATCTAGTGTGTGGCAGAGCCAGGATTTGAAAGGATGGATTCTGGCTCCAGAGTTCGTGTCTTCAACTACTATACTGCATTTGTCTCAGCACATGAGAAAGAACATCAGAAAGTCTGTAAACCTAGCTATGTACTTATAGGTACATTGATAAAGACAATTTGGAGTGATACAAATGAATGGATTCAACGTTAAGCTCATTCTTCTGTAAAGAAGCTTAAATGCCTAAGAGAAAGGAAAGACTGAAGCTTAATGTCATGGAGGTCAAGGGAAAGCAATTTAGGAAGGAGGATATCAACAGTGTCAAATGTCAACTGAGTGAGTAATTAACTTAATAACTTGAAGCAAGTCATTCAGCCTCCTTTGTAATTGTTTCCTCGTCAGTAAAATTTGCCATTGCCTTACAGCTCTCTTTTGAAGATTAATGAGATAAGGTTAATAAAGTCCTTGCAGTTTCCTTCCCTAATAGAGACTTTTTTAAAAATACCATGCGCAGTTGCAGACTATTTCCTAACAGATAAAACTAAAGGCAGAATATATGTGAATTTTCCGAGTCTTGGGCAGCTGGCTAAGATGGTTTATGTCTTTCAATTCTGGTTGAGTGGCAGCATAAGCTGAAATGTCTGGGTATTTGGAGGAAGAAAAAAGCAAGCAGGTTGCTCGTTTGGTGCCATGTAGACAAACCAACTGATGGATTGACCAATGTTTCCATTTTTCAGCATCCACGATGGCCAGTTGGCGCCCTTTGATTTCTCTTTCATTCGTTCACCCACACCTGTTCATTTAACAAATGTACATGGAGAGTCTCCTGTATACCCAGAGCCTATCTAGATGTTAGAGTCAAGATGAATGAGATATGTGGGCTTGCCTCGGAGCATCCCTGCCCAGGAGGTGAACTTGTAAGCCTAGACTGTCGTTACACCACAGCGCATACAATTCCGTGTGGGCCATGTGCACAGTGTACCATGGGAATGCCCAGGAGAGAGACCAAGCTAGGAAGGCTGTTGATTCTTTGTCATCGACCTGGAAGTTTGTGTCCTTGTTCTCTCTTTCCAGATGAACAAAACACAAATGGGTTGAAAAGCAGAGATGACAACTGAAATTTCTTAACCCTAGCAACTACCTACACAGCTCACACAGTCTTCTAGGTGTCAAGACCCTGTGGTTTCGCAGACAACACTTGCCACACCAGTGTTTCCCAGCCCACATTACACTGAGAGCTAGTGAAACTCCTATCTAAATAGTCTTCATGTTCCCTTGGGTCATGTATATATAAGTCCAGTGCCTTTGAAAACATTGTTATGATAACTCTTCAGAGCCCCACCTGCTATTTCTCGAATCATCCCCAGGCCCTATTTGGTCATTGTATTCACACCAAGCTCTCAGACGTGGCCCAGCCGCCCCACATCGAAAAGACAACCTAGTATTTCCAGGCGACCTTGTTGTTCACGTCTTTGGCTGCTATATTGAACCACGTTTGAAGTGACCTTTCACACTTTCACCAAGCGAGAGATCATGAGGAACGCTGCCATAGGTTTTATGTTCATTTTGCTCTGGCCGAAAAGGACTCGATGGTAATCTTAAATTCTCCGTCATGTATATTATCTAAAAATCACGCTACTGTTGCATTTACTATCAATCGCTAAGGGTCCGTTTCTCATTTGGTTTCCAGGATATGTATCCCTAATGGAAAGCAGTATTTGTGTGAATTTGTGCCGGTAGTTGCGTATCATTGATAGCTTGACAATAAGCAACTAAAGAGGGGGGTTGTCTGAGGGGCTGGGACCTATTAATTCTTTCTTTGGAAAGCCAGCGTCTCTTCCATTTTGCTTTTGGCTCTGCCCTGCCTTCATAAAGAAAGGGCACCAGGTAGTTCAGATAGCTCAAGTGATCGTCCCAGTAAAATTATCTCATTCTCCAGCTGACCAAGTGGGTCAAGTGGGTTAAACCTCTGCCTTCGGCTCAGGTCATGATCTCAGGGTCCTGGAATTGAGCTGCTGAAGTTCAGCAGGCCCTCCTGCCTTGGACCCATGTGAGTCTAGGGTGGGGGGGAGAATCATAAATCTGCAACCGTTAATTCGTGCCAGCCCAAGATGGCGGCCTTTGGGAGTGTGCAGACCTTTTCAAAGGAGGGTTGTTGAGAGAGTTTAATAGATAGTTCACTGTGTTCTTCATAAAACAAGCTTTCTACAGCAAATGAACTTTATAACTAGCTCTTACACAAGGTAGTTACAAAGTCCTTCTCCCAGCAGGAGAGAAAGTACTGGAAAGTGCTATGATGAACGAACAAAAACCTGGGACCCATGGGACCTGCTTGTAGCTCTTGTTCTCCCAGTTTCCTCATCTCTAAAATGACACGCTTTGATAATCAACGTGTCTAGGTCTGACTCTGAATCCAACGTGCCTGGGGAGCTTGTTAAAATGTAGATTCTTGGGACCGGTGCCCAGAAACTCTGAATTTATAGGTGTGTGGTAGGACCTAGGTATCTCTATGTTTAACAGGCATCCCAGGAGATCTGGCTATCAGAGGTCTGCAGACGGGCAATGCCTAGAAGTCACCAAGAGTCGAGATTTCTAAGCTCTCTTTCAGGTTTAAACATGTGTAATTCTAATATTAAAGACCTCTAATCTAGGCAATAGATGAAAATAAGCAGAATCAATAAAAGGAAGCTTACATTCATATTTTCATGCGAGGCTTTTGTGTTCGGAACTCAGACTTCTGGCTGTGGCTGTGAGTCCAGCAAATGTTCTAGCAAGGTTGTGGGTCCAGCAAATGTGCTGGAGTCAGGGTTCAGAATCCTACCCTGGGAAGGGAAGGTGAGCACTGTGAGGTCACCATTTGGGGGGCCAGAATTAGGGTCCAAAAGTCTGGGGCAGGCAGGCAGTCACAGACAGGAGCAGAAGGCTACCTTAGAGGAATTGACTAAGATTTGCACTTCAAGTAAGAAGAGGCTAAGGAGGCGTAGAGACCCACAGAGAAGTGGAGAAGTGTGAGTTGAGAATAAAAATAAGATCTTGGAATGAACTGATGGTCTGTGCACTAGTAAAGAAAGACTGTGACTGGCAAGTTTCTACACCGATTTTTGAAGACATTCCTTGGTATAAAAGGAAGACAGCAGGTGAACGGGCTGCGATTGGATCAGAAACGATTCTCAGGGGGTGCCTGGGTGGCTCAGTGGGTTGAAGCCTCTGCCTTCGGCTCAGGTCATGATCCCAGGGTCCTGGGATCGAGCCCCACATTGGGCTCTCTGCTCAGCGGGGAGCCTGCTTCTCCCTCTCTGCTTGCCTCTCTGCCTACTTGTGATCTCTTTATCAAATAAATAAAATTAAAAAAAAAAAGGAAATGATTCTCGGGTCAGAAGGTCTTGGAGATGCACCTGGCCTGGTATTCTCCTGACCTTTGGGCCATCAGTGCAAGGGCTGAGGGGAATGATTCTAGCTGGAAAGGGACTGTAGCCAGACGGTGTGAGCAGAAAGATGGGATTGGATGTGAAGGAGCCCAGGACACCCGGCTCAAACGACCCAGAGAGATCGGATAACGTGCAATAATGAACAGCAGGAAAGGGCTTTTGGTATCAGTGGCTAAACACAAAGGAGCCGCTCTTTGCCTGATAGTTTTCCACACAGATAATGACCTTTAGAAGTACGTTTTGCTCCTTCAGTGGAAAACTTAGAAGAATATAGGCATCATGGTTGACTGTCTTCAAGGCTAGGAGTAGGACACTGTGGCCTAGATGGGCCGAACGGTGCCTGAGAACTGGTGGTGAAGGGCTGAGGCTTGCGGACTGTTTTCTGCCATGCCTGGGATGACCAGGAGGGGGAGCCAGTCATTTGGTTGATGTCCTATACTCCGTCATGAGATGGCTTGAGACAGACAGCGTTTTGATCAGAAATGGCAATGGATTTCGTTGATAATACCTCTTCAGTTTTCTGCCATATATATTATTAGAAAGCTATATTTAGAGTAGATAAATGATAAAAATAACTCCATAATTACAACCCTGGAAGTTGAATGTATCACGGACTGAAAGGGCTTCTTTGATTTGACAGAAAAGATGCCTTTGACCATTGTTCACTGGGCTCATTTGTTGATATTTCCCATGCACACCACATTTTTTCCCTTCTGGGAGGCTTTTTATTTTCCATTAATTCTGGGTTTTTCTCCTTTCCACAGATAACCTTTAAAAAATAGTTCTGGACATGGGTCTTTCTTGAAGCCCATAAGCCAACACCCTTCTTAATTTTTTTGTTGTTTTGAAATAAATATATACTAAATGTCATAGTTATCAGCTCCCATGAATTAGTGTCTACAATTTTTAGGAATTTTCAGAGTAGCTACCTAATAGCTTACTTTTTCTGTTGTCAAGGTATCTCTTTTTCAAAGCGGTACTCCCAATTTTGCCAAAGTTGCCCATGTAGTTAATTGTTTATGTATGCTCCCGTAATTTTCTTGTCAATGTACAAATTCTTTTGCTTTGTTGGGGAAAGATTGTATAGTCATTGAGCCCTGCACAATAACAATTTTTACAGTCTTTTGTGCAGAAATGGATTCCTTTTGACAATTAAGAGCTAAGCAGGCTAGATGAAGTGCATTCTCTTGAATTCCAGTGCTAGCAAGATGGTCAGTCTTGTCGGCCTGTTTGTTTATGCCAATCTCACCATGTCCGAAAATGTGTAGTTGGGGCATGGAAGTTACTGAGCAGGGCCTCCCCAAGAACTTGAAATATTAGAAATCGCTCCCTAAGAGTTAGGCTAAAAAAATCAACAAGTCATGACTGAATACAGAGCTACACAAATTCCCATTACAAAAGAACAACGTGGTTACATATTTCTTTGGAAAATTTTAGAAAGCATGCATGTAGGAAAAAAGACAGGAAGCAAATTGCTGAAGGCTGGCTATTATTGGTAGTAATTGGCAGTAGCATGGGCAATTATTATTGTACTTCTTCGAATGTTATGTTTTAAGTTTCACAAAGAGAAAGAGCAGGACTGAGACAGATACAGACAGATTGAAGGGCTCCTAGGGAAAAAAGACCAGACAGTAGCCTGACTGACAGCATTAACACACTTGAAGAAAGAATGTGTCAGTCACGGAGTGGGGGTGGGGGTCCGCGGTTGGTAGTGAAAGGGGATGAGAAGGAGACAGTCACAAAGATTGTAGCACTGATCAGCCCCCTCCTGCCCAGGGAAAGAGACTGTCTTGTACAGCTCTGGACTGGGCACAGAGGCAATGTAGCAAAGCAGTGAATGAGTGGGTTCCCAAGCCTGGACTGAGTAGATCACTCCCCAGTTTTATGACCTTGGACAAGCAGCCACACCTTTCAAAACTTCAGTCTCTGTAACACGGGGATGTTCATAATGGTGCTTACTCCATAGGTCTTTTGTGAGAATACAAGGAGATAATTTACGTATTTAGTACAGTGCCTGGCACATAGTAATGCCTCCTTGAGGGTTAGCTATTATCTTAATATGGTATTGTAGCATCCTATTTATAGAGATAGAGTTCAACATGATTCAATGTTCAAATCTTATAACTTGAGTCGATATCAAGCCCATGTTTATTAAGCAAGTTTTGGATTATAATGTGTTTGTCCAGGTTGTCTACCAGTAGGGAGATTATGTGAGGATCTGTGCTTTCGTAAATTATGTTTGTCATTATAAAGTGGTCCACTGGCATTCAGCTTCGATTCTGCAATCTTTGGAGGGCTTGAAAGTATGGACTCAATCAATCTGGATATTGTCAAAATTGAGTTTGGATTTCCCCAAACCCTGGGCATTTTGTTTTGTTTTGTTATTTATTTTGGAGACTGCCCTCTGCCATCTCGGTGGATGTAAATCCACCCCTGAATGAAATACACACTTGACTCCAAACCTCATGAGGTTTCCTTGAAGCTAGTCTTCCAGCATCCTCTAGCCAACTAGCTCCCTCTGTTTTGATCAGAAATTTCACAGAATAAAAATAAAAATTTCACACTCTCTTTTGATGTTGTTTGAAATATCGGTAATGGTGAATATGCCATTTCAAACTATCGTGCCTTCCCCTCCAAGGAGACACACTAGGCTCCCACACTGGGCATTGGAGAGAGGTGCTGAAGAGCTCAGACTTTGAATTCTAGCTGTGTGGCTGAGGGCAAGTTATTTCTGCTTTCTGGGCCTCAGTTTCCTCATCTATGAAATGGGAAGAAGAATACCCTATCTCATGAGATGGTGGTGGGGATTAAATGAAGTAATAAATATAAGGGGGGCAGGGTAGTGCCTGGTCCAAATGAGTGTGCAGTGTGTCGGGATGTTAGTTGTAACCAAGTCATTATAGAACTGGGCTGCTGAACATCACGTTAGTGATGGTAATCCACCTGGGTTGTCAATATCAGCACTCGCTCCCAGGATGCTGTGGCATTCTTAAACTTTATTGAAAAAAAGGGGGGGGCACATAGCATTTATGTGATCATAAATCTAATGACTATAGATCATCAGATCAGCCAAACTGGGCCGATGACAGAGCTACGGTTCCAGCTAGGTTGGGACCAATCACAGTGTGTGTTCACCAGGTCACTTGTCAGCAGCAGACCTTTCTTGGTATAGGTATGCGCTGGAAGGACACGCCAGCACCTATCTTTACTGACATGGGTCTGCTGAGTTAAATTAACATTCTCATCCAGCCCACCTCATTCTGTGGAAACAAGTTGGCAAGCTGGGGTGTGAGCTGACCCCTGGAGTCCCTTTGGCTAAAAACAACGGGCCGAATTGGTAAACGTTTCCTTCATTTTTTTTCTTTTGACGGCGACGTTCACTGAGCTCGCTTGGTGTTCTCTGAGAGGCACATGGAAAGGAGACTGAAACTTGAACAGAGGAAGAGGAGGGGGACACGGGGAAAAGAGGCTACAATTGGTCAGCATATGTGTATTCATAGCTTGTTCTGTAGTAAAGATTTTGATCCCGACGGTTCTGAAAAGCTTAAAGACCTAGCACAGATATGGGGCAGGCTAATTATGAGCTGATCACAGGGACGATTTGAGCATCGTTTATATCAATATTCCAATGAATCATTGACATCACGGTGTGCCTGGACCAGAAGATATCCATAGTTCCTTCCCCACTCCCTGCCCAAAGAATTTAGAACCAAAGGAAGAATAGCAAAGGGTCCACTTCTCTAATTTGGGATCTGTCACTCTGGGCCAGCAGTATTGCCTTTAGTGACTACATCCACGGGCAGATTTTGGAAAATGATAAAGTTGGACTTTGATTCCTTTTTTTTTTTTTTTTTTTGGTGATACATGTCTCAAACTAGAACAACAACATTCTGAGGGGCTTCCTCTTGTCTCTCTTTCTTTAAATGGACAGAATTTTCAGTGATGCCAACTCCACCGTTCTAGACCCCATGAGCTGGAATTTCTAGCTTGACTGAGGCCAGTTAGGTCAGTGGAGGAGGACACAGTGCAGAAATCAGGGCTGCCCCCCAGGCCCACATGCAGGGCCCCCAGGCATGTTTAAAGAAAGTGCTAGCCAGCAGGGTAAGAAGACCTCATTAGGGAAAGTGACTGTAACTTATATTTTAGAGATTTTCTTTAAAATGCCCAATCTCAAAATCAGCTTTTTCCAGGCAATTTGCCAAATTATAGCAATGGCCTGTTTTAAAAATGCCCATTTAAAATAAGCTCTCTTGAATGGAACACTGTGGCAGAGGTCTACCTGGCAGAAAGCCACTCTAGACATCACATTACTCCCAAAATTATTTTAATATAATGCCCAGGCCTTTTAGTTATTTAGGTGCTATTTTCTTTGAACACAGAAAATGTCAGTGTACCCAAAGCAGACAGAAATGGGGCCGACCTGGTCAACAGCTGGTTTTCCTTTCCCACAGAGGCTCCCTTTACACGGATTGAACCTGGAGAGTTTACAAGGTCCCTTGTTCACTAAACTG
The DNA here is from genome assembly GCF_964662115.1 of Mustela nivalis. Lineage (NCBI taxonomy): Eukaryota > Metazoa > Chordata > Mammalia > Carnivora > Mustelidae > Mustela > Mustela nivalis. The sequence continues at coordinate 16,938,906 of NC_139040.1, forward strand.
GGTCCCGTGTCCTGTCTTCTGTTGATTCACCCCCAGGTCCCCGCTCTGCATTCCCTCCCAGATTTAAATATTAAGTTTGTGGGATCGAGGATTGGGGCAGTGTAAAAGAAGGAAATCCACCCTGACCTACGGAAGGGAAAACTGCTGGAAGCTGTGAGGAAGAAGATGAGGAAGGCGAGAAGGATCCTTGCTCCGTTTCCTCCGCTTGTCCGGAGTAGCAGTGCAGCGGAGCAGCAAGGGCAGTCGGTTGGAGGTTCGCCAAAGAGAGCTCTGCTTGGGACTGCTGCAAAAAAGGCTTGCAGTTCCTCAGAAGCCTGGGGACAAGTGGCGGCAGAATGAGTCCATGTCTCTGCTGCTGCTGCGAGTAACTGTGCTAGCACAGAGGGACGGGCCTCCCGTTTTTAGCTCAGGACACGGGGCTCTCTCCTACACCGCAATAGGATGGCTGCCAGGGGTACTCAGCCAACACAGAATGGGAAGCTGAATCAGGCACTGGTATCTGTGGGAATGCTGGCTTCTCTTTCAGCCCACACCCTCTTTTCCTCCGGGTTGTAATTTTAGGATTATGTCAATCACCGGCTTTCCATTTCGATCACTTTCTGTGAAGCCCAGGTCCACATTTTGTTAAAATAATCATCCGTTCGTGACTGTTCCGAAGGTCAAATTCCATCAGGCCACCTCGCCCTTAGTCATTAGGATCACACGTGATTGCTTTATGATACAGTACAGACCACCCTGGTGCCCGCCGTGTCCCTCCCTGGTCACTCCTGAATGGGTGGCATTAGGCATTTGCTACAAGGAGCTGTTGCATGTGCTTTATGTACTGACTTCTTAAGAAATGTCCATGTAAAAAGCCAATCAATGAGTTTTCAGTCAAACAAATGTTTCTCTAATCCACTTGGAGTTCGCACTGGGGTTTTAGGCTCCTCAGATAGCCACTGAAGCCCCGTCATTGCTGCAGACCTGAATTCAGGCAGCGGCCGAGCCTCAAAATGTAGCTGGTTTAGTGCAAATGGGTACCGATTAATAATCCATCCAGGCCTCGAGAGATGCAATGGCTTACCGAGTAGATTATACTGGTACCGTGGTATCTTTTCTACTGTATCTCACCATTCTGGATGTCAGTGGAATTGGCTCATCAAAAACCAAGGTGAGGGCGCCTGGGTGGCTCAGTGGGTTAAAGCCGCTGCCTTTGGCTCAGGTCATGATCTCAGGGTCCTGGGATCGAGTCCCACATCGGGCTCTCTGCTCAGCAGGGAGCCTGCTTCCTCCTCTCTCTCTGCCTGCCTCTCTGCCTACTTGTGATCTCTCTCTGTCAAATAAATAAATAAAATCTTTAAAAACAAAACAAAACAAAACAAAAAAAAAAACAAGGTGAAAGTGGGGCACCTGGGTGGCTCAGTCAGTTGAGTGTCTGACTCTTGGTTTCCACTTGGGTTCTGATCTAACCCTTCCCTCGCTCGGACTTCCGCCCATGTGCTCTCTTCCTAAAATAAATAAGATCTTAAAAACCAGGGTGGAGAAGGAGGTGATGTGGGCTATGAAGGAGGAGAGAGATCACAGACAGTACTCAAGTATATCCACGCTGTAGTTTTGGATACATGCTAATAATTTTCTTCTTAAACAAAAGAAAGGCAATGTCAGAAAGAGATCGCCAAACCCCTGCTGAAAGGAGGAAGAAAAGCTTGATTCCTGAGACACTCCATGGAGTCACCTTTACTGAAGAAAGAATCCTTTATTTTAGGTGTTCAGGAAGTCGTGAAACACTTCCTGTCCTGCATGTAACCATTTTTGACTTGTCGAGAAGCAGCCAGCCTTTTTCAAACGTTCCAGCTGTTGAGTCAAAATTTCAGATCCTAGTGGCTGCTTCACGGCCTTGATGGCCCTGTGATGACAGTGAGGGGCACGGAGGCCACCATGCTCAGCCTCACTGGGGACATCTTCCCAGTAACACGGTTATCTTCTGACCAGCTGACTTGTTTCCTGAATCTCAGAACATGAGATTTGCCCCTGCTTCTGCCCCGTTCTCTCCCCGAGTCTCATACCAGACACAAACACATATGACTCCATCCTAAGGAGGAGGCAAAAGTCATTTTATAAAGTTTTTAGAATATAAGAGCAACATGCCAAAAATAAGACATTCCTTCCTTTGGCAAGCTCATGGGAAAGCCACATGGTTGACCTGTGCTGGTGTTCTGCCCCTTCCCACACGCCCCTGACCTTGGCCGCTGTCACTGCTGCCACACCCGGTGTGTTTCCCCCTATGTTCATCAGACCAGCCTTCACAAACCCCCTAGCCTTTGCCTTCCCTGGGTTTCATGGGCTGATGTCCCCTGCAGGAGACTGAGTCCCGACAAACGGCCAAGATCCTGGCCCCTGAGTCTGGTCTGCCAGTAGCACTTTGAAGGAACTGCGGCTCAAGGGAGGGCCTGGCCTTTTCGCAAAGGCTAGCTTTTCAATTAAATACCATAGTTTTATGATTAGAGCTGAGAGCTCTGAGATCTGATACCCATATCAATAATCCCTAGGAAATGCACAGTATTGACCTTTTTCACTTCTTTTCTTATAATTTCCTTTTCACCATGGCTATGCGGCACGGCAGGCAGTGTGTTTCTAGGGAATCACCATTCTCTGTAAGTAGTTGGAATCATTTAGACGTTTGCCGTCTTCCTCGCATCTTCACCAGGTTATGGAGTTATTTTCCTAAAATGTCCAGTGAACCCAGTGCAGCCCAACATCTGAAATATTAAGGGTTTTTTTCTTCCCATTTTTGTTTTGGTTTTTTTTTTTTTTTAAGAGTTGAGCCAAAAAGAAAAGTGAAGAGGTGGGGGGTGGCAGGGAAGAGGAGCTACCCATACCTTGAGTCATTAGTGCATAGTGTTTTAATGGGTTAGCTCTGGGGTCAGACTGTTTGCATGCAAATCTTGGCTTTTCTACCTACCCATGGTATAACCTTTGGCAAGTTGCTTGACCTCTCTGTGCCTCAGTTTTCATATCTGTAAAATGGGGACAGTACTATGCCCCCTCCTCGCCATAGGATGGTTCTGATTGTATGTGAATTAATTCACACAGAACACTCAAAATCCTGCCTGGCACAGGTAAATGCTCCATGGATATTAGATCTTATTATGCCTAAAGCCAATCTTTAAGTGCCAGGCAATGTTTTCCCTGGAAGGAAATGGATATAATGGGGGAAAACATTCACAGATAGGAGCCCGGTGTTGCTGTCACCAACTACCATGTACCTGTATGCCTTAGAGCTGATCTTAGCTTCAGCCACTTTATCTGTGAAGTTGGTGTAATAATAATTCCCCGAGCTACCGTTTGCACGTGTGCTCGCGTGTGTACCGCTCTTCCCTCCCCCCACAACATACACTCACACTGACTTCTGGTGAGCGATAAGGAAGAGAATTAAATGAGAATACAACAGTTTAAACTTCTGAATGACACTTCAGCTATGATACTGGGTGTACTTAGGCTGTAACAGATTTTCAGAACAAGGTGTTTTATGCTTTTCAAAGGAAATAGGCCACCCCATACTTTATCATAGCTGGTTATTGTAAGCCTCTAGGGCCTAAGAACCATTTTGTTTGCATGTTTTATTCACAGTCTGGCAGATAGTGTGGCTTCGGTACCATTAAATGGAAAAAAATTCACTTTATACAAGTGAAATCAATCTAATGAAACAGCTCAGATGCCTCAGAAATGGTCCTTAAATAGGTTTCTAGCAAGTGGTTAATATTATTGACTTCCCATAACGTCAGGGGCCTGTAATAATTTAGGTCCCAAACAAATTGAAATTTGGTTTGGACACACTTCTTAAGTGACTGTGTTATGGTTCAGTGGGAGAGGCGATAGCTCAGCTCTCTGGGGCTTGCGATCCCTTAGCCAAAATTCACAATATTTTTCACAAGAGAGCAGACCGTCGCGGCATGGCTCTCTGGGTATAAAAAGTGAAAAGAAAATTGTTATAAGGAGTGCTCAGCGAGTACTTGTTGAGTATGTAAACAAATAAGGCCTTAGCAGGGGCGAAGGGAGTGTGTAGAAATTCTTTCATTTCATATCTCAGTGGTTAAAGGAGGGAAGAAGAGCAGATAAAAGCAAGACTGGGTGAAAGCAACGCATTTGTTGCCCTGAAACACAAAAGACCCCCTAGTTGTTGCACTCTTTCTTTTTCATATCTAAAGTTGTATCGAAAGGAAATACAGGCCTTTATTAGATAAAAGCACTAACAGAATGTTTGTATTGGAACCTTTATATGAAGCCCTTCCCTCTTTCTGGAGCAGAATCTTGCATTCAACATGTCTTCAAAAGCCGGCTTTTATTTTCCCAAGGTATGGCTAGAAACAGTAGGTGGTTCAGAGAAGAAACCTCTTAGCCTTGATATACAGAATTATGGTCACACATGATAAAAAGGAAATTTCACAGGTTGAAAAGACAGTAAGCAAACCTAACATGTTGCTGTGATTTTTTGGTTTAGCTAGGACATAAGCCATTCTTCTCATGATTGTCTGGAGTTACCCATGTCCAGTCCCCATAAACTCATCGGAAAAGGACCTTTAAAAAAAAAAAAAGGAAAAGAGAAGATTTCAGTTAGTGGAGTGATTTGGTGAACCCTGGGGGCTTTTTCACTGTTCATTGTGACATCTCAGAGTGACCGTAGAACTTCACTTCCTTGGATACTATTGGGCTTTCTTTTGTAAAGAGTGAACTGCAAAACCTTGCGAATGTGACCCCAGTGCCTCCTTTGGTAGGTGTTATTTCTTCACCATGGGAATCTTGGAGAGGTGAGAATATTTCCTAATCAACCAAAAGTTGGCTCATTCAAGTGGAAGCCTGGGAGACAGTGAAGAATGAAAAGACTAAGGATCGTGCCATATAACAGAACTACCTCATCAAGGTGATAGGGCAAGGTATGGTCCAGCATGAAAAAAGCTGGCCCACAATATTCTCTTAAGAGGACCAGAGTTCTTCATGGCATGTTACCAGTAAAATGAATTCCTGATCCCCAGTAACTCCTAGAAGACTCACTGTCTGGAGCTCCAGTACAGTCTTCTGTTTCACCACCTTCCTGATTTCCCAAGAGTGGCTTGTTCCTAAATCCAGTGAGAAGACAGACCTACATCTTCTGAGCTGTGATGAAGCCAGCATTGTTAGTGCCTACCTATTAAAGTTGTTACATACATTTGAGCAAAATTTTTAAGATATGGCTGAAGGGTTAAAAGAGAAAAGATTTTGGAAGGACCCTGCATGCATGTCCAACCTCAGGCCCTGACAATTGTGAGGAAGACAGTGTTGGGCTACTAATGAATCCCTGACAAGGGTCTGGCCACACATGAGTACAAACACTTCTATAGTTGCTACTCAAACTCGGGAGAATACGTTGTTGAAGCCATCTATTTGTGCAGGTCTATGACCAAACTGTAAGTGGATGTAACCTTTCTTTTTAACTTTCACATGTGAGGCTTCTAAATACTGAGGTCCATCAATTAGAAGTAAAGAAATGAGTGGGAAAACAATGAAAGGAATGTATTTTTCAAGGGCTATTACAGATATCACTTCACAGCTTAAAACATACATACATACATACATACATATGTATGTACATATAGACTTTCCCCCAAGGGCTATCACAGACCTGAGAAGAATATTAAAATGATTCACTGGAAGAATTAATAAAAATCCCAACAGAAGTTGGAACAACACTTTGAGTATCTTCTCTGTGAACTATTCTAGAAAACATGGGGGCTTTTCTTACAGCCTAAACTTGCCTTTTTTATGTGGCCGATTTTTAAAGAAATTGTTCAGTACTCGAAAATAACACTAAAATGTGTTGCCTATGTGGATGTTTTGGTCCATTGACCTTTTCTGGTGGTTTTCACAATTAAAATTACATCGATGCCATATGGCATCTACTGTATGCTAGAACTTCCTAACTCGTGAAGGAAGTGTCAAAGCAGATTGAGGAAGAAGGCAAAGTGAGGTAACACTTTTCAGGGGTTCTAGTCACTGGCTACATCAAGGACTAATTTCCAAGGTCCAGTTTTTCTCATTACAAGATAATATTTAAATTTATAGCAGTTTTAGATTTAAACAAAAATCAGCCAATAGTACAAAGTTTCTCTTTGCTCCCTCTCCCTGGCACACAGTTTCTTTTGTTATTACCATTATTAGCATTAGTGGAGTACACTTGTTATAATGAAGGAACCAATATCAGCACATTATTATTAGCTATTAATTTACAGCAAGATTCACTCTTTGCATTGCACAGTTCTGTGGGTTTTAACAAATGTGTTATGTCTTGTATCCTCCGCTAGAATATCATACAGAACTATTTCACCCCCTTAAAAATTCCCATGCTTTGTGGCGCCTGGGTGGCTCAGTGGGTTAAAGCCTCTGCCTTCAGCTCAGGTCATGATCTCAGGGTCCTGGGATTGAGCCCCGAGTAGGGCTCTCTGCTCAGCAGGGGGCCTGCTTCCCCCTCTCTCTCCCTGCCTGCTTGTGATCTCTCTCTATCAAATAAATGAGTAAAATCTTTAAAAAAAATAAAATCAGGTTGTTTGTTTAAAAAGAAAAATTCCCATGCTTCACCTATTCACCCTTCTCCTTCTCTACCCCCAAAGCCCTGGCAACCACTGATTTTTGGGGGAGGGTCTCCACAGATTCACCTTTTCCAGAATGGCAAATAGTTGGAATGTATATACCCTTTTTAGACTGGCTTCTTTCCCTTAGAAACAGACATCTGAGGCTCCTTCCTATCTCTTCATGGCTTGATTGCTCATTTCTTTTTATCAGTAGCTAGTATTCCATTGGATGGATGGACCGCTTTCCGTCTACCCTGTTGAAGGACATCTTGCTTGCTTCCAGTTTGGGGCAATTATAAATAAAGTGGATATAAACTTTCATGTGCAGGTTTTTGTGTGAATGTGAGTTTTCAACCACTCAACTGGGTAAATACCTAGGAGCACATATGCTGGATCATGTGGTAACAGTATGCTTAGTTGTCTAAGAAGCTGCCAAACTATCTTCCAAAGTGGCTGATCTATTTGGCAACGGCAGTGTTGTTCTGCGTGTTTGTCGGCATTTGCTATTGTCAGTGTGATGAATTTTAGCCATTCTAATGGCTGTCTAGTGGTATCTCATTGCTGTCTTCATTTGTAATTCCCTAATGACGCATGACATTGAGCATATTTTCTCAGGCTTATTTGCCACCTGCAGGTTTTCTTTGGTGAGATATCGATCTACCCCGATCTTTGGTCCATTTTTAATTGGGTTTTTTGTTTCCTTGTTGAATTTTAAAGGTTCTTTGTATATTTTGGCTACAAGTCCTTTATCAGCTATATTTTGCTATATTTTTTCTCAGTCCGAGGCTTGTTTTCTCTTTCTCCTAACAGATGTTTTTCTCTTCATTCTCTTAACATCACAGAACACATGTTTTGACTTTTAAAAAAGTCTAACTTACCAATTTTTTATTTCACGGATTGAACTTTTGATGTTGTATCTAAAACCTTATTGCTAAACCCAAAGCAATCAAAATCCTCTCGCATGTTATTTTCTAGACGTCTTCTACTTTTCCGTTTTACATTTAGGTCTACAATCCATTTTGAATTAATTTTTATGAAAGATATAATGTCTTTATCTCAACTTATTTCTTTGCATTTGGGTATCCAATTGTTTCAGAACCATTTGCTGAAGAGACTGTCCTTTCTCCATTGAATTGCCTGTGTCCTTTCTGTGAGTCTTTTTCCAGGCTCTGTATTCTGTTCCATTGATCTGTTTCTTTATTCTTTTGCCAATACCATGCTGTCTTTATTACTGTAACTTTATAGTAGAGTTCTTGAAGTTGAATAGTGCCAGTCCTTCGATTTTGTTATTCTTTAGTGTCATGATGGCTATTCTGGGTCTTTTGCCCTTTCCATATAAACTTTAGTATTGATATCCACAATATAACTTGCAGAGATTTTGATTGGGATTCCATTGAATCTATAGATTATGTTGGGAAGGATTGACTCCATAATATTGAGCTTTTCTGTCTATATACATGGAGGATCTCTCTGTTTGTTCTTATACATACTGTGTTAGAATTATACCTAAGCAGAGTTAGGTATAAGCAGAGTTATATAAGCAGAGTTTTTGGGGTGCTTATATAAATGGTATAGTGTTTTCAATTTAAAATACCAGTCAATTATTGTTGGTATATAGAAAAAATGGACTTTTGTGTATTAACTTTGTATCTTGCAACCTTACTTTAATCACTTATTAGTTCACAGAGAATTCTTTGTCAGTTCTTTGGGATTTTTCTACATAGACAGTCCTGTCATTTGTGAACAGTTTATTTCTTCCTTCCCAATCTGTATGCCTTGTATTTCCTTGTCTTGTTGCATTAGCTAGAACTTTAAGTATGATGTTGAATAAGAGTGCTGAGAGGGGGGCGCCTGGGTGGCTCAAATGGTTAGGCATCTGCCTTCGGCTCAGGTCATGATCCCATGGTCCTGGGATCGAGCTCCGCATCTGGCTCCCTGCTCGGGCGGGGAGTCTGCTTCTCCCTCTCTCTCCCCGTTGTCCCCCCTGCTAGTGCTCTCTCGATCTCTCTGGCAGATAAATAAAATCTTAAAAAAAAAAAAGAGTGCTGAGAGGGACATCCTTGCCTTGTTCCTGATCTTACGGGCAAAACCTCTAGTTTCTCACCATTAAGTACAATGTGAGCTGTAATTTTTTGTGGGTATATTTTATCAGGTGGAGAAAGTCCCCCTCTCTTTCTCATTTGCTGATGGCTTTTATCATAAATTGTGTTGGCTTTTGGCAATTTTTTTTCTGCACCTATTGCTATGATCATGTGATTTTTCATTTTTAACCTGTTAATATGATGGATTCCATTAATTGGTTTTTTTGGATGTTAAGCCAGACTTGCATATCTGAAATATATCCCACTTGGTCATGGTGTATGACTGTTTTTATACATTGCTGGATTTGATTTGCTAATATTTTGTTGTAGATTTTTGCTTTTATGTTCATGAATGATATTGGTCTATAGCTTTTCTTTCCTGAAATGTCTTTATCTGGTTTTGGTATTAGGGTAATGATGGCCTCATAGAAATGAGTTAGGAAGTGTTCTCTCTGCTTCTGTTTTCTGGAAGGCATTATAGAGAATTGGTATTCTTTTCTCTTTATATGTTTTGTAGAATTCACCTGTGAAACCACCTGGACCTGGTGCTTTCCTTTTAGAAGGTTGTTACTTAATTACTCAATTTCTTTAATAGATACAGGCCAATTTAGATTATCGATTTCTTTTTGTTTAAGTTTTGGTAGTTTTGTCTTTCAAGGAATTGGGGCAATTCATCAGTTTTATCAAGATGATGGCCATAGCGTTGTTCATAATATTCATGTATTATGCTTTTAATACCCATGAAATCAATAGTACTGACTCCTCTTTCATTTCTCATATTAGTAAATTGTGTTTTTTTTTTATATCTCTTTTTAGATTAGCCTGACAAGATATTTTTAAATTTCATTGATCTTTTCAAAGAACTAGATTTTGGTTTCATTGGATTTCTCTATTGATTTTCTTTTCTAAAAAGATATATTTATATGAGAAGAGAGAGCGCGCACGCATGCCGCGTGTACACGCATGTGCACAAGCTGGGGGAGGGGCAGAGGGAGAGGGAAAGAATCTCAAATATACTTCCTGCTGAGCATGGAGCCTGACTCAGGGCTCGATCTTATGAGATCATGACCTGAACTCAAATGAAGAGTTGGATGCTTGGGGCACCTGGGTGGCTCAGTTATTAAGCATCTGCCTTTGGCTCAGGTCATGGTCTCAGGATCCTGGGATGGAGCCCCAGACTGGGTTCCCTGCTCAGTGGGGAACCTGCTTCTCCCTCTGCTTCTGACCCTCCCCCAGCTTGTGCTCTCTCTCCCTGTGTCAAATAAATAAAATCTTAAAAAAAAGAGTTGGACTTAACTGACGAAACCACCCAGGTGCCCTATTTCTCTATTGATTTTCTGTTTTCAATTTCATTGATTTCTGCTCTAATTTTTATTATTTCTTTTCTTCTGCTTGCTTTAGGTTTATATTACTCTTCTTTCTCTGGTTTCCTTTGCTGAAATCTTACTGAGTTGAGATCACTTTTCTTTTCTAATATATGCATTCAATGCTATACATTTCTAAGTGCTTCTTTTTCTGCATCCCACCAATATCATTCTTTCTTTTTTTACTAAGTTCTTTCTTTTAATTCCAGTACAATTAACATACAGTGTTATATTAGTTTCATGTGTGCAATACAGTAATTCAACAATTCTATACATTACTCTGCTCATCATAAGTGCACTCTTAATCCGCTTCCCTATTTCAAACATCTCCCCACCCTATCTCCCCTCTGGTAACCATCAGTTTTTGTTTTTTGTTTTTTTTTCTATAGTTAAAAGTCTGTTTGGGGGTTTTCTCTCTCTCTCTCTCTCTCTGTCTTTCTCTTTTCCCTTCACTCATTTGTTTTGTGTCTTTAATTCCACATATGAATGGAATTATATGATATTTGTTTTTCTCTGACTTATTTCGCTTAACATTAGCCTCTCTAACTCCATCCATGTTCTTACAAATGGTGAGATTTCATTCTTTTTTATTGTATCCCAATTTCAGTAAGTTGTATTGACATTTTAATTTAATTAAAAATATTTTTTAAATTTCTTAAGGCTTCTTTGTCCCATGTATTATATAGAATTGTGTTGTTTACTTTGCAAATGATTGGATATTGTCTTGTTATCTTTTTGGTATTGATTTGTAATTTAAATCCATGTGGTCTAAAAATATGCTTGGCATGATTTCTATGCTTTTAAATGGGTTTAGATGTACTTTATGGCCCAGAATGCGGTCTATCTTGGTGAATGTTCCATGTGAGCTTGAGAAGAATGTATATCCTGCTGTAGTTGGATAAAGTATCCTATAAGTGCCAATGAGATCTATTTGATTGATGGTGCTGTTCAGTTCAACTCTATCCTTACTAATTATCTGCCTGATGTATTTGTTAGTTACTGACAGAGGGATGTTGATGTCTCCAACTATAATTGTGGATTAATATATTTCTCTTTATAATTCTATCAGTTTTTGCTTCATATATTTTGATGTTCTGTTGATAGTTGCATACACATTAAGGATTACATCTTCTTGGAGAATTGACCCCTTTATCCCTAATAGTTTCCCTTCTTCCAAAGTGTGCTTAGTCTGAAATTAATTTAGCTCTTCTAGTTTTTTCTTAGCGTTAGCATGGTATGTCTTTCTCTCTTTATCTATATCTTTATATTTAAGTTGTGTTTTCTGTAGACAATCTATGTTTGGGTCTTGTTTTTATATTTACTTTGCTAGTCTCTATTTGTCACCTTGTGTATTTAAAGATTGTATGTTTAAGTAATCACTACGCCCAACGTGGGGCTCGAACTTACAACCCTGAGATAGAGAGTTGCATGCTCTATGAACTGAGCCAGCCAGGTGCCCCTGCTTGGTGTATTTAAACCATGGACATTTAAAGTGATTAGTGATATAATTGGATTAGTAGCCACCATGTTTGTAACTATGCATTGCCCTTATTCATTGTTATGGATGCTTTTAACCTTCTTTCTTTACCTTCTCAGGTTTTAAGTGAACATTCTTTTTTTTTTTAAAGATTTTATTGATTTATTTGACAGACAGAGATCACAAGTAGGCAGAGAGGCAGGCAGAGAGAGAGAGAGAGAGAGAGAGAGAGAGAGAGGAGGAAGCGGGCTCCCCACTGAGCAGAGAGCCCAATGCGGGGCTCGATCCCACAAAACCAGGATCATGACCTGAGCCGAAGGCAGAGGCTACAACCCACTGAGCCACCCAGGCACCCCAAGTGATTTATGTGATTATGTGATTAAGTGATTATGATTCCATTTTTTTTCTTCTCTTAGCATATTAATTTTACATCTTTTTGAAAAATTTTAGTGGTTTCCAGAAAGTTTGCAACATACAATCTAAAACTATTTTAAATCTACTTTCAAATAACACTGTATTGCTTCACTGGTAGTGCAGCTGCCTTATAACAGGTTATTCCAAATTTCTCTCTCCTGTTCCATTCACATCCTATAATCATCAAATACATTGTTGCTATTCTTGTTTTGAACAGTTATTTATTAGATCAGTTTTTTAAAAAAGAAATATAGAATATTTTATTTTACCTTTATTTATTCCTTCTCTGATGCTCTTCCTTTCTTCATGTAGACACAATTTTATGACCTATACAATTTCCCTGAAAAATTGCTTTTAACATTTTATGCAAGGCAGGTCTACTATGTCAAATTGTTTCTATTTTTGTTTGAGAATGTCTTTATTTTTCCTTCCCTTTTCAATAAAAATTTTGCTGGAAACAGAATTCTACATTGTGAGGTTTTTTTCTTTCGACACTAAATATTTCACTTCCCTCTCTTTTTTGAAAGAGTGAGAGAGAGAGCAGGGTGGGGAAGGGGCAGAGGGAGAGAGAGAGAGTATCTTAAGCAGGTTTCAGGCCCAGTGCCTGACATGGGGCTCGATCTCATGACCCTGAGATCATGATCTGAGCCGAAATCAAGAGTCAGATGCTTGACCAACTGAGCCACCCAGGCATCCCACTTCCCTCTCTTTTTGCTTGCATGGTTTCTGGTGAGATGTTCAATCCAACTCTTCTATTTTTTCCTCAATAAGAGGACTTTTTCTTCCTCTGGCTTCTTAGAAGATTTTTCTCTTTCTCTTTGGTTTTCTACAGTTTAACTATGATATACCTAGGAGTAGATATTTTGATATTCAACCTGCTTGTTATTCACTGAGCCTCCTGGGCCTTTGGATGGTGTCTATCATGAATTTTGTGAAAATTTTGGCCATTATTACCTCAAATATTTCTTCTGCACTGTTCTCTCTACCTTCTCTTTCTGCAATTGCAGTAACACATATTCTACACCTTTTGAATTTGTCTCATGGTTCTTAGGTGTTCTTTCCTGTTGTGGTGGTTTTTTTTCCTTGCCGCATTTTTGGTTTAGGAACTTTCCATGGATATTTCTTTAAGCTCACTGATTCATTTGTTTGTGTTTTTGATTTCTAACATTTCCTTTTGATATTTCTGACATTTTCCATCTTTGTATTTACATTACCCAATCTGTTCTTGTATGTTGTTCACTTATTTCCTTATAGCCCTTAACATGTTGATAATAGTCATTTTACATTCCCTGCCTGATATTTCTAAAATCTGTGCCATATCTGATTATGATTCTGATTATTGCTTTGTCTCTTTAAACTGTTTTTCTTACCTTTTAGCATGGCTTATGACTGTTGAACGTAAGGCATGATACAGGGTGATAGGAACTAAGGTATTTACACTTTTAGTGTGAATTTTTTAAAAGATTTTATTTATTTATTTGACAAAGATCACAAGTAGGCAGAGAGGCAGGCAGAAAGAGAAGAGGAAGCAGGTTCCCCGCTGAGCAGAGAGCCCGATGCAGAGCCCGATGCAGAGCCCGATGCAGGGCTCGATGTGGGGCTTGATCCCAGTACCCTGGGATCATGACCTGAGCCGAAGGCAGAGGCTTTAACCCACTGAGCCACCCAGGCGCCCTTATTGGGATGTATATTAACTCAGTTCATTAGCTCTATTTATCTGTATCATTTAGCTTTTTATATATTGTAAAACATATTTTTTTAGGGTTCAGTGCCAAATTTTTCTTTATAGCTCTGATTTTTATATTCTGATTTTTCCTGGACATAACTCTCGACTCCTTTCCAGGAAAGAGACAGAGGAAATCCTCCTCTAGCTTAAGTGTACATTATTACCTGACTCCCCGCCCCCCACATACACACCAGAAAAATCAATGGGTTGAGCTTCCTTGCAGTAATTCTAGCCCTTGGCTTCATTTCATGAAATCTCCAGTTGCCAACCTCTAGCTGAGCAACACTTTTCACCTCGCATGGGCTCCTCGAAGTCCCCAAGGAGCTTTTGCTTGAGCAGTTATGGTTTGGTCTGTTGTCCTGTGATGTAGAAGTAAGGGGGTTGGGCAAAACCCAGGGATGTGCTAAGTGGATTCCGAGCTGCTAGAGTTAGAGCAGGGAGCACATGTGAGCTTGAGGTTAGATGTGAACCTGAAGCCCTTTCCCCCGCAATATGCATTGTTGTTATTCTTTCTGTAGAAGAGTTCATGATCTTTTGTAATTTTCTTTTTCTATTGATCCAGCAGTGCTGGTAGCAGAAACTTAAAAAAATGGGGGGGGGGTTATGACAGTACAGTCTACGGAATTTCACTGTCATATATCTTGCACGTTAGAGAACACATGCACTGTGGGCTAGAGATGAAATTTGCCTTGTAGAGAATTCATTTTAAGGTAGCAGTCCTCCTTCCTTTACCTCATGCTGCCCCAAGGCAAAGGTGAAAGTGGGCTTCTGTTTTGTCTGTCTTTGGGCTGCAATTTCTTCTAATACATTTCCACCTGGAGAGGCGAAGCCAATGAGAAAATAATGAGCTTTTAAAAGAACTTAACTTTCTACAAAGATTTTTGAAGATATGTGTGCTGGCTCTAGGGCCGAGGGCAGCTAGAGTGTAACCATGGCTGGGAGACACTAGTCTAAGCTTGCTACTTCTACTTTGCAGTTATGTGACCCCAGGAATGTGCTTAAACTCTGCTGAGCATCAGTCCTATCAACCATAAAATGGGGATCACAATATCAAATTCAGAAGATTGTTGTAAAATGCAGATATCGTAATATTCTTGGAAACGCTTTGTAGACACCAAAGCATATAGCTTGTGAGTACTTTTAAGACGGGGTGATCTACCATTTATCTCCATTGACTCATGACTTCTATACCCCCAGCACCTACGACACAGCCTAATATATAATACATGATGGGTAGCGGAAATTAGAATGAATGAATAGTTTTAAATCTCCAAATTTCTGATGACATAAAAGAATTCACTGACCGGTCCTTTGTATTGGACTGGATGATCTCTTGGCTTCATGGCCTCATTCAGCCTCGAGATACAAGGATTGAGACTAGAGTAGCATGTGGGATTAGGAAGAAATTGCCATAAAATAGATGACTTTTCCAGGAATTGCCTTATGTTCTAAGCAGAATAGAACAAAACAAACAAATGAGCACATAGCAGTTGATGGAAATGAAGATTAACTTTCTCCAGTGGGCTTGGAAGCCCAGTAGAATTACACTGTCATCTGCTCGCCATTGCTAGGCATGTCATAAGCTCCAGGGAAGAATCTAGCAAACGTGTTCTACCTTGTGAGGGATCTGGAGCAGATGGTGGTGGCACAACCTAGACTCACTTCTGCCGCAGATGACTGTGATGTTGGACTAAGTGATCCCAAGGAGCTGGTGGAGTGCAGTCTCTATAGAAGTCTGAAAGTAGTAATAATTTGATTTTTCAAGGCTCATGAACCGGCATCATTTAGACTTACATCTGTCATGGACCTTTGCACTTTGGAAGGAAATGAAAGAAAGTACTAAGTTCATTTTAAATGTCCCAGGGAACTTGGTTATTTTTGTTTGTTTTTAAGCTGTCTTATTTCTTGAAAACCCTATCATTATGGTTGTTTTCCCTTCCCTCATATAAATGTGGAACTCTGATTATTTGGGATAATTTGCATCTGGAGTGTTTCAGCTTGGAGAAAATGAGATGATGACATTACTACTTTCTTTCTCAAACCAATGACACTAATTGGGCCTTGTGCCAGGGGGTAGGGGCAGCAGATGTAATCTTGAACTTATAGTCTCTGTAGAGTAGATAAGCATGTGGAAGCCCAACTTCACCAAGGAAGCTTAGCAGTCATCCTTCCAGATGTTCAGCTTGCAAATACCAGAGGTGTTATTTGCAGTATCAAATGTATAGATAAGTGCGTGGATTATTTTTTTTTTTCCATCCAGATACCCATTTGGGGGATACATTCCATTTCCAGGCCTGGCAATCTGTCAGATTGCTTCCTTTAAAGTTATCTTGAGAAAATCTACCAAAAATGATTAAATCGTGATAGGTTTTATTCCCGGCTAAGAACTCGCCTCTCCTCCAGGGCTGCACGGGCTTAAATTGTTATGTGAGTTTATATGGTGGTATACGGTTTGTTGTCAAATATTTATCTCTGTCTGAAAATGAAACGTCTCCAAATACTTTTTCTTTTTAACTGAATAAATCAAGGAGAGAAAGAGAAATAACTTCTCATTTGGCCAATTTTTAATCAATATTTTCATGAGAGGCCGAAATGTTAACCGAATCCTGGCTTTTGTCATTTGAAATACAATTTGTGTGTTTAAGAATTTATGCGCACATCAGGGTTTGGACTTCATGTTCAGAAAGGAAAATTGATTTATAGGAGCAAACAGCTGCAGGAGTAGAGGCAGAAATGAATATGAGTCAATTATTTAAGGCAAATGGGACTTTAATCACCACAGCAATAGAGAAATCTCAAATTCAATTGCACCCTGGGTTTTCAAGCTTTAATCTCCGGACATTTCTGTATCTCTTATTTTGCAGAGGCCTTTGAAATTGTCGTCCGCCACGCCAAGAACTACACCAACGCCATGTTCAAGAACAACTACCCGAGCCTGACCCCACAAGCTTTCGAGTTTGTGGGTGAATTTTTCACCGACGTGTCTCTGTACATCCTGGGTTCTGATATCAACGTGGATGACATGGTCAATGAATTGTTCGACAGCCTGTTCCCGGTCATCTACACCCAGCTTATGAACCCCGGCCTGCCTGAGTCAGCCTTAGACATCAATGAGTGCCTCCGAGGGGCAAGGCGTGACCTGAAAGTGTTTGGGAATTTCCCCAAGCTTATCATGACCCAGGTTTCCAAGTCACTGCAAGTTACCCGGATCTTCCTCCAGGCCCTGAATCTCGGAATTGAGGTGATCAACACCACCGACCACCTGAAGTTCAGTAAAGACTGTGGCCGAATGCTCACTAGAATGTGGTACTGCTCGTACTGCCAGGGACTGATGATGGTCAAGCCTTGTGGTGGCTACTGCAATGTGGTCATGCAAGGCTGTATGGCCGGGGTGGTGGAGATCGACAAGTACTGGCGAGAATACATCCTGTCTCTGGAGGATCTGGTGAACGGCATGTACAGGATCTACGACATGGAGAACGTCCTGCTTGGTCTCTTTTCGACGATCCACGATTCCATCCAATATGTCCAGAAGAATGGAGGAAAACTGACCACCACCGTGAGTACCAGTCTGCCATCTTCTGAGGAATTGGGTCCTATTGGGGTGGGGCAGCCTGGCCAGCATCCAGTGCCAAGGGAGAGGAGTGAGGGGAAGATCAGGGGGTAGGCAGAGATGGTAGAGGGACTGAGTGATCTCACAGAGCTACGCGGCACATTAAGACGACAGACTATGCAGGGGGCGCCTGGGTGGCTCAGTCAGTTAGGTGTCTGACTCCTGATTTCGGCTCAGGTCGTGGTTTCATGGGTCATGGGATCGAGTCCTGCATCAGGCTCTGAGCTCAGCAGGGAGTCTGCTTGAGATTCTCTCCCTCTGCCCCTTGCTCTTGTGCGAGCTCTCTCTCTATATATCTCTCTCCTGCCCCCCCTTCAAGATAAATAAATAAATCTTCAGAGAAAAAAAAGAAAAAGACCACGGGCTATGGAGTCATAATGCCTGGCTTGAATTTTAGTTCCACCTACTTACCTGCTGTGAGACCTTGGGTGAATCATCTTCTCTTGATCTGTCATACAGCTGATTCATAAAAATAAGGCTAAAACTAATATTTCTTTATAGAGAATAGCATGTGTTAAAGCGTTTAGCATACATGTGGTCCATGGTAAGTCCTTCCCATTGCTGTTAGTCATTGTAATCCTCATGACAATCACGTGAGGTGGGTGTAATTACCTCCATTTCATAAGTGAGACAACAGAAGCTCTGTGAAACTGTAACTCACCCCAGGGCACCCAGCTCTAGTTCGCAGAAGAGCCATGATCCAGAAATGGATCAGGTTTCCCCTTAGTTACATTATCACCAATTTTTCTGATTCTGATTTCCCTCTCGTGGTCTTAATTGCGTGTATCCTGTCACCCTTTTGGGTGGTGACTTTAAACAGGAGGCTCAGCCAGAAGCCACTAACTCGGCTTACACAAGAACTCAAGTGAGGCGAAGCTTCCGTGCGGTCCAGTGGTTGTTTCCTCAGCCTTGCTTTTACCAGTCTCCCCGTGATGGGCTCTGTGACAAGGGCAGCAGTTGTCTTGGTTTCAGTCACATTGCCCCTGCCAAGCTAGAGTGCACATATTCAGATCCGCAGGGGGGCACCCAGTTTCCAGTGTAGAGCAGAACACACAGCCAAGAGCTACCAGCAGATCCCATGAAGGTCATTGTGACTGACCCCTGAATGCTGCCAACTGGGTAGACGGACGGAGGCAGCAAAACCATATATTACACTACTGTTGTTGAACTCCAGCCACATTCCAGGGTCTCTGCTGGCCAGTTCACCTAATATTATTTCGCAGCAGTCCACGAGATAGGTCCAAAGGGGGAAATGCAGCTTAAAGAGGTTCAATCTCTTGTGAGGGATCTCAAAGCTGTTAAACAAAGGTAGGGGAGCTGGGACTCAGACCCAGGCTGGGCTGGCTTGGTTGACACAGGCTCTCAGCTTCTACACAGTACAACTGCTGTGTACTCAGAGTCATTGCTTACCCAAAATGTGGAGGGCAGATCGGGCCATTTAGTCTGGCTTTAAACTCAGGAAATACAAAGCGATAGGGGTAATTGGTTTCTTTGGAGAATTAAACTAGGAAGGAGGACAGAGATGGTGCAAGCCGTGGCATGGCTACCCACGGAGCTGCTCTAATTGCCCCATTCACAATGTTAGCCATTTAAAACACATTTGCTGAGAAAATATTTTATAGTAAAATGAACAGAAATGTCCTATCTAACGATAGTGTTCTTCAGTGCCTAATTATTCCCTTGACTGCTTTATAATTTGAGGCCAGATTCTGGGGCCTTCTACAAAAGTAAACCTCACAGAAGCAGAAAAATGAAAAGTTGATGTGTTCGTCAGTTCCCCCATCTGATAGTGATTGAGGGCCCACTATGTGTCAGACACAACACAGGGGTGCCAGGCGTGTGGAGATGTCTTTAATAAGAGGAAAAATGAGGAGACAACATTAAAGACAGGGTATGGAAATGTTTAAAGGTTCCCTCTGATATTGGTCACTTGACGGCAGCATAATGAATCTTGAAAACGTGTTCTCCTGTACTCCTTCTAAATACAAAAAATAATGTGGGGAACAGGTAATGGGTTAAAGGCACCATTTTGATGGGACTCTAGGCATAAAGGTTAGTTAGTAAACATTTTATTAAGCAGCTGCTTTGTTCATGACACTCTGCCAGATGCTAGGTATTCATAGTTACCCTAGACATAGTCCTTAAGTCTTAAAAAGGTCGGTCTAGTTGACAGATGTGTAGCTGAATAAATGTCACCGTAGTGGACATTTCTCCCTGATTTGAGTGTTGGAAGGGCCATGAGAGATTAGCTAGTCCAATCCCATTGAGCTACAAATGAAGAAACACAGTTCAGAGAGGCTTGCCCAAAGTTATATATTTCATGGAAGAGGCCAAAGGACTAGAATGCAGGGTCTTCTGCGGCTTCAATCTAACGCTCCTCTTTCTACCATGCCGGTCTGTCTCCCATTAGACCGTCCAGACTTTTCATTCTAAAAGCTCCATTAGGATTTTGTAAAGATATCACGAACTTAAATTGGATCGTTATTTCAGGGTTCTGGACCTGCTGGATTTTAGGTGCCTACGTGCGCCTGCCTGTGCGCGTGCGCGTCTGCATGAACACACGGACACACGTGCAGGGGGAGTACATTTTATGTCATTATCATTCAGGAAGAAAGGCCTTGGCTGTCAAGAGGTGCTCAGTGATGCAGTCCCTTTCTGTTTTGGCCATTAAGGGCCTGATTGCTCCCAGCTCCAAGCTGGTTATGAGAGCGTGAAGTCTGCCTTCCCCAGGGAATGCCTGAACTAGAACAGAAAGCATATGTAAACTCTTCCTTGTTACTGGTTTATGACCACCAGCTCTAAGTAATATATCCCAAATGGTGGGGGTGGGGGGATCATTGGCCAGGTGTGATCCAGCCCACACTCCATACAGGCCAGAAAAGGGCTGGGCCATTTATGGGGCCGTGAGGGGAAGTGAGGGTTGGGTAGACTGCAGAAGTCTATTCATGTTAACAACCCTGCAGAATGCCCCAGAGCAAAAGCTGATTTAAAACTAAAGCATTAATGAGGTTCTGCTGTAGCACACTCACCTGCCTGTTGTGATAAAATGCAAAATCCTGCCAGTCCGTCCTGTTTGAGGTTAAGTTGTGGTGAGAGACCTCTTTGAAAATATGCTCTTTCTGAGTTCTGATGAGACAGCCTTTTTAGCCAGCTATGGGCCGTGCCGTGAGGCCTGCCATACTAGGACTTTGCTCCTTGTATTGGTGGCTCCCATCTACCCCAGATTATGAAGGACGTTTTGGTCTTCTAAATGAAGAGGGCACTATTAAATTTTTGTAAGTATGGCCTGTTAGTGCTTTCATTTCCCCAAGATAGTTCCCCAGCCGCTTCCCAAACTTAGTTCATCGTCGCTATCCCCTGTGGAACATGCTGAACAGACCCCTGGGGTCTGTACCTGGGGATTCTGATTCCACAGGTCTGTGAAGAAGCTGGAGAATTAGTCATAGAACTTACCATTTTAAAAGTACCCCCAATTGATTCTGATACTCCTTTGAGAGCAAATCCAGCCACCTTGTTCAGAAGGTAAAGTAAGGCCCAGAGATTGGGAGTGAAGGACAGTTATTGGCAACGCTAGGATCTCTGATTTCCCATCTGTGAAATGGGGTTGCTATATGGAGATGAATTGAAATGACAGGTGCAAAGTACCTGGCAGAGTTCAAGGCACGTGGCAGGTGCTTGCTTAAGCCCAGTCCAGTACACATTCTACTACATTTTTCTGAATGCCAAACGGACAATGAGTTCTTCTTAAACTTATTTTGAAGGACCAGGACATTTCATGTCATTTTTGTCTAAAGAGGTGACTAAAATATTGTGTGAGAGTGTGCGTGTATGTGAGAGAGAGAGAGAGAGGCAGAGGAACAGAGAGATCAAGAGAGACCGAGAAAGAAAAGGGAGGAAAGAAAAGGAAGGAGACAGAAAATTTGTACTGAAATGTCCAAGAAGGCTTAAATGATGGGACTGTAAATAGATCCGTCTTGACCCTTCATCTGCATTTGTGAACTAGGTTAAATATCATGGCCCCAAGTGAATACTGAGCAGGTTTTTTTTAATAGTATTTGGGTGCGAGCATCACTGTTAAATGTATCAGCACATTATTGAATTTCACATCTTAGAACTTGAAGCAAACACAAATATGTACAGTCATCAGTATGTACATTTTCAACATTGTTGTCGCACCACAACCACATTTTCAAATGTGACAGCCTTCTCTTAAAAAGGCAATTGTTTTTATCCAGAAACCATTTTGATTGTCGTTACCACATACCAGTATACAGATTAGAGGCATGACCATTGTGTATTTCCTATCCATTGATTAAATGATTAATAATCAGCTTTTTTGGTGTTTACTGCTCTCCCAGAAAGTTTCCCAAAAGTCTCTGTGGTTTCATTTACTTTCTGTACCCTACATACCCTCCTGTGGCTGTTTGCACTGTCAGTTTTCCATTTGTACTCATGTTCTTTCTTTAATGATTCATCTCAGAATTTCTCGGCCTCCTCTCCCACGAGTTCATTACCGTGGCTTGTTATATGCTTCACTGAACGCTGGGCAAAACTGCAACCTTTCCTACCACCACTCCTTCTCCCAGTCTTTCCTCACTGTGATAATTATTTTAGCATGATCTGAAATAGGACTCATTTCAGGAAACATTAATGAGCACCCAATGGCCGAGGCACCGCGATAGGCACTGGGACCCACAAGGAGTGGCAGAAAGATGACTTTGACTCTGTTACCTCACTCAGGGGTCACTTGGCGAGCAGGTAGCACAGGTAACACCTAAAGCCAGAACTTTCACACTTCAAAGTTCATGCTTTTAACTGTCACTCTGTGGCTGTCTCAAATACCTCCCCTCTGTCTTCACCAGAATCTCCATTCCCTGAACACAGGCTAACTCGGTTTTTACCATCTTATTTAATATCCTGTCTTATTCTCCACTGTTTTTCCAGTGGCACAATCAGGTTTTAGAATTCATTCTCCCTCCTTGGAGACTCTTGCTGTACTTTTTCCCAGTGAAGGACCAAAAGGCATGAGACTTTTAGTCTTCATAACACTTAAAGGTGCAGAGTAGTTTCTAGAAGAAGAAGGACTGTCTGTGCAGGTGAGGAAAGGGCCAGCAACACAGCTGAATGACTTTGCCTAGAATCTCTGTGAGCGGTGCCAGTGACGAGGAATTGCTTATCTTCCCGTGGTGATGTTTGGAATCTGCCTGTTAGACCAACGGATAGATTTTAATGCATTTGCCTTTGATTCTGCCCCTTCATGGTACATCCAGGTCTCCATGATGGCGTTTCCTCAGCCAGGGACATTGTGTACCGAGAACCTAACCTACTCCAGTATCCAAGTACATCCATTTCTTTTGCCAGAATTTCTGAAGATACCTGCAGCGAAGTCAGTATTTATGTGTGCTAGATTCTCTGTTGATCCTTGGCAATAATTCACTCTATCAAATTCTTACATTCTGCTGTCTGTGTGAGTGACTGTAACTCATCAGAATTTCTGAGTTTGAAGGCTGGGGTTATTTCTCAGGTGTCAGAATGTCAGTGTTTCTCTCCTCATGCTATCACTTTGGACTTTCATTTTTTAGTCCCCGATAGAGATACCTTGTCTGAATTCATACAAGCTGTTTTCAGCACAAAGTGGTTTCAAAGTGATTAAAAAAAAAAAAAAAAAACAAGTAAAGGCCTCACGACCTAATTAGTGTCTGCAGGTCAGTCTCTAGAACTGTGGTTAAGCGACTTTATTTGCATGAGGTCCATTTCGGGAAAGACAAAAATGTTTACAGGCTGCCATTCTTTCTTCACGCACAATAAAAATAGCTTTAGTGGTTCCCGTGGGGAGAAATATATAGTTTTTAAACATAGATTACCTACTTATTGAAGGGAAGCACACAATGGGAAAAAATTGGTACCACTTTTAGGCATTAAATGTTAATTTTGGGTGCGTTTCAAACCGCGGTCACACGGGGGAAGCTTTTGTGTGTGCTTCATCTTGAAATTGTATATTACAGCTCATAGTAAGAAATAAGGCAGGCCCATCACGAATCTCGAATTACTCACCTTTACCTTGGCAAGAAGTGGCCGCGTGATTACCAGTTGTTCTCTAAGTTCTGAGCCTGTAGAAAGAAGTTTTTTCTTTCTGTGGTCTGTGTACTGATGTCGCTAGACCGTGTCCTTGGGAACTGTGGAGGGTCACAGAGATTTGTACCCTAATTGCAAGCTAACAGGTCCGTTGGCCACACAGCTTCATGGGTGCTGGTTAAAGACAGGAGACTCCTTGGCTCAGAGATGGGAGACAGTTTATTTCAGAGCCTGGGGAGAAAGTGCCTATGTGTATATGACAAGCAAAAACCCAGGAGACCCAAGGAAAGTTGGCTAGCAACACAGGATTCCCCCCAAACTCGGGTGGCTCCAAGAACCTCTCGAGCTCACAGCGCTTTGGAAGGATCCAGCAGTTAGAGGTTGTGGAAGACGCCCTGACTGGTTGGCCCAAAGGCAGGGCTGCGTGCCGCCTGTTGGAGGGGAGCAGAAGGCCCAACTGAAGACAGAACAGGGGTCAGTTTTCCCAGCTCCTCAGAGAGCACTTCAGAAGGAAAATATGCAAGGGGCACCTGATGGCTGCCTTGCATTGGGGGTAAGCTCTGCTGCTTGGGGGTCGTCAAAGCCCCTTCTCCCCTGCTCTCTCTCCCTTGCTCTCCATGCGGTCATTTCTTTTCTTGCCTGTTTAGGCTCTGGAGTAAGGAGATTTGTATTGCCAAGCAGCTCAGCCGAGTGACATTGTCTCTCTCACCACACTTCTAAGGGGGTCATCCCACCCTAGGACTTACATGGAGGACTGATGGGTCCCCTGAGTCTATTTGAAAAGGTTTGACAGTCAGGCATATTCATCCAAGTGGGCAAAAGTCCACAAAGATCACACCCCATGACCTGATCTTCCAAGAATCTTTGTGCTCCCAGATGCCTTTTTTGTGTTGAGTGGCCAGAGAATGGGGCCAGGGAATGGGAGCACAGTGAGGGCAGCCTCGTCCCTGGGAGGGCAGACAAGCCCCCCGATGCTTGTTCTCTCTCCATCGCGATGCTGAAGCATCCCCAGAAAACATGGAGCCCTGTGCATGGCGTGATTCCCCATGGCTGGAATAAGGTTACTCTTGGCAACTACAGCACCACATCATCCACTGGTAACCTTGGCTTCCCTCCCACCACCCCCACCCCCCGCCACGTCTGTGCATTGTGCTACCTTGTTTAGGTCTCCGGCAACAAATGTTTTCTACTGGGACTGTTTCGGAACAGGCAGTCTCGCTGCCCCCGCCTGTAAAATTGAAAACATATTTTGAACACTAAGCGTGTGGACATGAAGTTACATTGTGGTACAGCAATTTCCTCGGGAGGGGGTGGTTATATTTTTGTTGTAATCAAGGGCTTCACCAAAATGGCCAAGACAAGGGACTTTGGGACAGATTTCTTCTAGTATATTGAAGCTTTTGTAAGATAAAATACAAAACTTCGTGATTAGCTACTGGCACAGTTTTCTGAGTGCCAATACTGGGCATGGATTCAGGCTCGCAGTTTACCACTCCTTTCCTTGTAGGGGGGAATGCTAATAGGTTAAGACAAATAATCTCTGTTATGGTGAAAGTTCCTTTGGGGACTGGGGTTTGTAATTCGTTAGACATCTCCAAAGCGATGCTGGAATGGGCATGAAAGATCTTATTGGGGTGATGGAATGTTCTAAAACTGGCTTGTGGCAATGGTGGCACAACTTAAGTCAATTTAATAAAAATCATTAAATCGTACACTTGATGTGGGAGAATTGTATGAATCCAAAAATACGCCTCAATAACATTGTAAAAAAAAAGATTTCATAAAATAAAAAACTGTGGAATTAATATATAAAGCATTTCAAATACAGCAATGTATGAGCACATTATAAAACAGCTAGTAAAACAATACTTGTATAAATATTAACCATATCATTCAAATAAATTACTATATAAAGTAAAACAGAAACAAATAAAGGCAAATGCTGGAGGCTAGAAGATCCAAAAAAAGAAGAAGAAGAAGAAAAAAGAAAAAGTCCCTTTGGGAAGTGTATAACCCAGCAAGGGTGCTTTCATATTTCATAGGGGGATGGAGGTAGCGGGAGGGCTGATGCAGCCTTCTTATTACCCAATTCAAATCCTTTCGGAAGAATATTCAGAAAGCGAATTAATTTTTCCTTTTTTCATTGCACTCAGAATGCCTGAAACAGATAAAGTAGGAAACGGAGTCATTATATTTGGGCGCTGTCTATTATCATTTACTGACTGAGAATCTATCTAAGCCTTGCTGCTTTTTGCAGATAATTAATTTTGTTCCTAAATGTAGGAAAGAGTGATTGTAATCAGTATGTTTGTACTTGCAGCCACAAATAGAGCCCATCAAAGATATGCAGTACAAATAAACCTCATAAAATATGCAGCCCAAGCGCTGCTTGAAGTTAATGTGCTTTTTTTTTTTTAAAGAAAAAAAAATCATATGTATGATTTTTGAAAGTCGTTCTTGGTATTCTTATGTAGTTAATAGATGAACTCCTCTTTTTCTAACTCAGGCCCACACTCTGAATTATTTTTATCGTGAAATCTCATAAACTTGAGCTCAAGGGGACTTTGAGTTGGCGTGGAAATCAACTCATCAACATACACATATTTCTGAGTTCTAGGTGTGGGTTGCTCTTTTGCTTCTAGAAAATTATGAATAATCAGATCGAAGTTGGAGGTTCAGGTTCATGGGATGAAACCCAAGTGCATGGCTGTTTGTGAAGGGTTTTGATTTGGCG
This sequence comes from Mustela nivalis, assembly GCF_964662115.1. Classification (NCBI taxonomy): domain Eukaryota; kingdom Metazoa; phylum Chordata; class Mammalia; order Carnivora; family Mustelidae; genus Mustela; species Mustela nivalis. The sequence continues at coordinate 16,964,974 of NC_139040.1, forward strand.
TGGAAATCAACTCATCAACATACACATATTTCTGAGTTCTGGGTGTGGGTTGCTCTTTTGCTTCTAGAAAATTATGAATAATCAGATCGAAGTTGGAGGTTCAGGTTCATGGGTTGAAACCCAAGCGCATGGTTGTTAACCCTCTAAACTCTTCGGAAAGACTTTTTGTACTTTTGTTCTGACCGACCAGCAGCCTCTGTTCTAAGCCTGTCCCTTGTCCCTCTCCTTCAGAGTTGTACCTTGCTTGGTGTCTTGTTCATTTAGGCCCTGTAGTCGGTTGAAAATGTGTTTAATCGTGGTTCCATCATCCTGGGAAGCCCATTCTGCTTCTGCTGATTCTCTAATGCATTCCTTCTCCCGAGAAGCAAACTCACTCCACTTAGCAAAATTATATATCACCAGAAAACACTTCAAAAAGGTTATCAAGGGCAGAGCTCTTAGTCCCTGTGGTGCAGGTAGAGGGGGGAAATACTTACGTGTACGTGGGACCTTTTTGTGCTTCTGCAATTGCCTGCTGTGCAGGTACGGTGGAAATAACATCAGCCCAGGAATCAGAACAGGGATGCAGGGTCTCCGCCCTGCACGGCTGCAGGAAGGGGCCTGGGAGAAGTGCGTTAACCTGTACAGGGAAGACCATGACCGTGAGCGTGATCCCAGAGCACTTGCCATGTGCCACACACAGTTCTGGGTACTTTACACAAACTGACACACTAAATGCATGCAACAGTCCCAATTATGAAGGAATTCTCAGTGAGAGCCATTTTCCAGGTTTAAGAACCGAGGCAGGGAGACTTGCATGCAGTGCCAGCCCCGGGGCTGTTTCAGCAGCTCTCTCCACTGCCAGGTCTCCTGAGGCTCCTCTCTTGCCCCGGGGACCAGATCTGGTCTCAGACCGGGGAGACAGAGCCTGGGTCCCGCTGCAAGTGGGCATCAGCTGACTTGGTGGAAGTGTGGCAGGAGGGAGAGCCAGGAAGTCGCTAAGGGGCTTGCATCTCAGCCTGCTCGCTCAGTCTAATTCTTCCTGTCTCCACCCCGTCCCCCCCTGCATGGCTTCTAGAATAGCATGGAAACTTCCAATGGGCTGAGCTTTTTCTTCTCTGCTCTTCCTCATACTTGTGTTAATTTAATTAGATTTTTCTAAATCGGCTCGGAGCTCAGACTTCCCCCAGGATCAAGGGCCATTCCATTTATCACCTTTCCTTAAACAGAAAATCCATTCTTGATGATCTTGGGTTGAAAATATACTTTCAAAATATATGGCGCCTCCATTTTCCCCCTTTCAGATAAAAAATTCAAAGAATAGTGAAAAATGCCCCACACTATGGTTTTCTTACTCTGGATTAAAAGCCTGCAATGATCTCTTTCCAAACATGGAAGGAGTTCTGGGCAACTGTTTCTAATTTACTACATTGTCCCACTTGCCTTTAATTCTTCATCGTAGCAACCTTCTAGTAGATTTTTTTTTTTTTACAATTATGAACAATTTAGATCACATTTGAACGGGCTCTTCACAAGTTTCCTAGACATAAATTTCTCTAGACAAAAGAAAACACTTATTTAGTGCCCTTACTCCAATTAAAAATAAAACAATTGTGATAAATTGGCACCCTTGAACTTGACAGAAAGAAGGTATAGATGACTGTTCCATCTCCTTCCAGTATGAAAAGCATGTTAACAAGCTCCAGATCACAGAGGGTGGAAAAAGACACATGGATGGAAACATTTCTCTCACACATCTGTGTTTATCAAGTTTTAAAGTCTGTTTCCTCCCCGACCATTTCTTCTGAATCTGTAATCCATTGATTGGAACGAAATTGATGCATAACTCAAACTGCCCTGCTGTGAAAAGCCCCATTCAGAATGCTCTTGGCTCTGGTTATCATTGACCAATGAGTCTTCGAGATACCAGGAATAATAAATTATAACAAACACCCATTTTTAAGAGCACCATACAAGATTTTTCAGAGCCAAGCTCTGGAGATGGAAAGCTGAGTGAATATCCAGTACAGGAATGGGTCAGCTTGGTGTTGCAGGGAGCAGAGTGAGAAAAGGTCGTGCCGTAGAAAGAACTCAGACTCCAGGGGTTAAGATGTAACTCTCGGCTCAGCCATCCCTTGTGTTAGAGACCCTGGGCATAGTGCATCATCTCTCTGAATTTTTGTACTTTATCTGTGAAATGGGGGTACAAATGCCAAGCTCTGGGGGTGGGGCAGGGGTCTGGATGGCTCAGTGGGCTAAGCCTCTGACTCTTGCTTTCGGCTCAGGTTATGAGCTTGGGGTTGATTGGCCTGAGTGGTTGTAGACCTCTGCTTCCATTGGCCCAACTCTCAGTGAAAATCATGTTCCCCCAGATGTCCAGGTGACTCGATTCCCAGCCAGGCAGGACTAGTTGAACACACAAGTTTCCTAGCTGCTTGCAGTGGGCTTCAGAGAAGACTCATGAATAAAGGGCAACGTGATAGATCTAGATTCCCAGTGGGGATTTTGAGCATTTATCTTCTTTGCCTCGGGTTTAGTGCTGAAATTCTTGGGAGGGGAGGGAGGACTCAAGCCGTGTTTATAGCTCCTTTGTTTTCAAGTGTGTGTGGTACAGTGGAATGCTAAATTGCTTTTACTGGGTACCACTGTTAAATGATGATTAAATTTAGGTTGATATAAAAATGAACAGATATCTATTATATATCTTTGGGATAATTTAATGATATCCCCTTGTTTCAGATATTATTCTTTTATCAAGTCCCTAAATTTCCTTGTCTGTTCTTATCCATCTTGCCCACTCGGAGTCTCTTTCCCCTTTATTATGATTGGCAGTCACTGTTCCGATCCCTGGGATTGGGTTATCACTCTATTTCTTTTGACGGAGGGAAAGAGGAGGAAGCCAAGGGAGTTTGGGAACATAAAAGAAAGATGGGAAATGAATCACACCATCTGGAAATTTTTTTTTCTAGGTATGTGTCCTTTGCTGTTTTTTCTTAATATAGTCATTGTCCCAGTCAATCTAGCACAATACAGATAAGTCACGAATTTCAGATTTAAAAAAAATACGGAAAAATACAGGAGCATCTGGTGGGCTCAGTCGTAGAGCATGTGACTCTTGACTTCGGGGCTGTGAGTTCAAGCCCCATGTTGAGGGTAGAGATGACTTAAGGAAATTTAAAAAAATACAGAAACATACAATATATCTCAATTATGATTTACTTGCCGTTCTCCTAAACCAAGCATCTGTGTTAGTGTGTGAGGCTAGCATTCTCCCCTCATCCATGTAATCAATTTCTTACATGGAGTAGGTGTTTGGGTCTTTCTCTTCAATGAAGCTGAAGGGGAAAGGAGTTTCTGCTTGGGATAATGAGGAGCCGTTAAGAGTACAGGGAACATGAATCTCTACCCACAAAATCAGAAGTATAAGAAGAAGTACATTTATTATTATTTTCTTTTGCTTTTTAAATGATGGACTCTTGGGGCGCCTGGGTGGCTCAGTGGTTTGGGCTGCTGCCTTCGGCTCGGATCATGATCTCAGGGTCCTGGGATCGAGCCCCGCATTGGGCTCGCTGCTCCGCAGGAAGCCTGCTTCCCTCTTTCTCTCTCTCTCTCTGCCTGCCTCTCTGCCTACTTGTGATCTCTGTCTGTCAAATAAATAAATAAAATCTTTATAAATAAATAAATAAATAAATAAATAAATAAATAAATAAATGATGGGCTCTTTTTAGAGCCCTTTTAGGGTCACAGCAAAACTGAGCAGAAAGTACCGAGTTCCCATGGACCTCCTGCTCCCACTCCCCCGCCCCCACCTCCTCTAGTTTTAGCATCCAGCACCAGAGGGATGCATTTTTTAATAATAGTGAACCTACATGGACACATCATTATCACATCATTATCCCCCAAAGTCTGTGCTTTACATTAGTGATCACTCTTGGTGCTGTAAACTCTATCAGTCTGACGAATGTAGAGTGAGGCATTATAAAATACAGAGGAGTTTCACTGCCCCCCCCCAAAGCCTGCATTCTGCCTATTCATCCCTCTTTTACCTCTAACCTTTGGCAACCACTGTCCTTTTTGCTGTCTTTATGGTTTTGCCTTTTTTAGAAAGTCATATAGTTGGAATCATATGGTAGTATCTGGTTTTTTTTAAGATTTTATTTAATTGACAGAGAGAGAGATCACAAGTAGGCAGAGAGGCAGGCAGAGAGAGAGGAGGAAGCAGGCTCCCTGCCGAGCAGAGAGCCCGATGTGGGACTCGATCCCAGGACCCCGGGATCACAACCCGAGCCGAAGGCAGGGGCTTTAACCCACTGAGCCACCCAGGCACCATGGCAGCAGCCTTTCTACACTGGCTTCTTCCACTGGGTACCATGCATTTCAAGGTTCCTCCATGCCCTTTCATGGCTTCGTAGCTCATTTTTCCTAATGCTGCATAGTATCTCATTGTCTGGAACATCTTTTATATTTAAATCAGTTTAATTTCAACTCCAAATCTTTGTTCCCATTGTGTTAGTGGTAAATTCCGCCTCATTACCTTTTTAAAAAAATAGCTTTGTTGAGCTAGAATTTGCATAGAATACATTAATCAATTTACCCATTTAAAGTGTACTGTTCAGTTGTTCCTGGTATATTCACGGAGTTGTGCGTCCATCACCGAAATCAATACTAGAACAGTTTTAGCATTCCAGAGGAAACTCTATACCCATTAGCTGTCATTTCCCATTCCACCATTCCCCCGTCCCTGGCAACTACTAATTTACTTTCTCTCTCTATGGATTTGTCTCTTCTGAACATTTCATATAAATGAAATCCTACATCTCTGTCTTCTTGTGTCTGACCTCTTGCACTTAACATAACGTTTTCAAGGGCCATTTGTGTTGTAGCATATGTGAGTACTTCTTTTCCTTTTCATGGCTGAATAATATTCCATTGTGTGGATAGGTCACTTTATCAGCTGATGGACATTTGTTTCTATTTCTTGGTTGTTATCCATAGTGCTGCTAAAATCATACACATGAAACTCTTGGTGTGGATATATGTTTTCATTTCTCTTGGAAATATTACCTAGGAATGGAATTGGAGGTCATATGGGAACTCCAGGTTTAAGCTTTTAAGGAATTGCCAAACTGTTTGCCAAAGCAGCTGAACCATTTTCCTTTCCCACCAGCAATATATGAGAGTTCCAATTTCCACACATACTCATCAGCAATTGCTATTATCTGTCTTTTTAAAATTATAGCCATCTTAGTAGGTCTGAAGTGGTACTCATTGCAGTTTCAACTTGTGTTTCTCTAATGACAAGTGCTGTTGAATAATTTTCTTGTGCTTGTTAGCTAGAGATGTGTATCTTCTTTGGTGAAAGGTTTATTGAGATCTTTTCCAAAATTTTTAATCAGGTTATTTGTCATTTCATTGTTGAATTGTAAGCATTACTTATATATATTGAATACTGGACCTTTATGAGATACGTGATTCGCAAAGATTTTCTTCTGTATGGTGGGGTTTTCACTTTCCTAACAATGTTCTTTAAGACATAAATGTTTATGCTTTTGATGAAGTTCAATTTATCTATTTTTGTGTATATGGCATATCTAAGAAACCATTGTCAAATTCAAAATCATAAAGATATTACACCTATGGTTTCTTCTATGAATTTTTATAGATTTAGCTCTTACACATAGGTCTATAATCAATTTTGAGTTAACTTTATACATTTAATGTGAGGTAGGGGCACAACTTTATTCTTTTGCTTGTGGATACCCAGTTGTCCCAGGCCCACTTGTTGAAAACAGTAGTGTTCTTTCCCCATTGAATGGTCTTGACACCTTTGTCAAAGTGAATGGACCTTAAATGTATGGGTTTATTTCTAGACTCTCAGTTCTATTCCATCGATCTATATGTTTATCATTATGCTAGGACCATGCTGGTTTGATTCTTCTTGCTTTGTAATAAATTACAAAACTGTGAAGTATGAATCTTCCTACTTTGTTGTCTTCCGGATTATTTTGGCTATTTGAAGTCCATTGCAATTCCATTTCAATTTCACAAGCAGCTTGTCAATTTCTACAAAGAACTTAACTGGGATTTTGATAAGTATTTCATTAAATCTATAGATCATTTGGGGGAATATTGCCATCTTAATATTAAGTCTTCTGATCTATGAACATGGAATGTCTTTACATTTATTTAGGTCTTTAATTTTTTTCGTCGTTGTTTTTCAGATTTCGGTATACAAGTTTTACACTTCTTTTGTTAAATTTATTCCTAATATTATAGTTTTGTTTTTATAAATGGAATTGTTTTCTTTTTAAAAAGGTTTTATTTCTTTGAGAGAGAGAGGGAGCGAGAGAGGACAAGTGGGGGATGAGAGAGAGAGAGGGAGAGGGAAGAGCCTAACACAGGGCTCAATCCCAGGACCCTGAGATCATGACTCAAGCTGACAGCATATGGTTAACCAACTGAACTATCCAGGTGCCCCTGGAATTGTTTTCTTAATTTAATTTCTGCATACTTCCTTATTTGAATATAGAAATACAACTGGTTTTATATTGATGTTTTACCTGGTAGCACTGCTGAAGTAATTTAATGATTTTCATAGTTTTGTTTTATTTTGTTTTGTTTAGTCCTTGATGTTTTCTGTATACAAGATCATGTTATCTGTAAATACAGATGGTTTTATTTCTTCTTTTCCAATCTGGATGCCTATTATTTCTTTTCCTTTCCTCTTTCTTTCTTTCATTCTTTCATCTTTCTTCCTCTTGCTATTCTTTCTTTCTTGCCTCATTACCCTGGCTTGAGCCTCCAGTAGTGTCGAACAGAAATGGCAAGAATGGACATCTCTGTCCTTTTCCTAATATTAGAGGAAAATCCTTCTCTTTCCACATTAAATATAGTGTTAGCTGTGGGTTTCCCATACATACCCTTTACTAAGTTGAGGAACTTCCCTTGTATTCCTGGTTTGTTGAATATTTTTATTATCAAAATATGCTGGATTTTATCAAATTCCTCTCCTGCATCTAATTTCTTTCTCCTTCCAATTTTGCATGTGTTCTTTATTCTATTAATATAATTGTATTGATTACCAGATGTTAAACTAGCCTTGTATTCCTGGGATAAAGCTCACTTGGTCATGGTGTATGATCCTTTTTATATGTTGCTGGATTTAGTTTGCTAAGATTTTGTTGAGGATTTTTGTATTGATCTTCATAAGAGATACTGGTCTGTAGTTTTCTTGTAGCCTTTGGTTTTAGTATCAGGGTTAATACTAGCCCCTTAGAATGAGTTGAGATGCACTCCTTCCTCTTTTATTTTTTGGAAGAGTTAGATAAAGATTGGCATTAATTCTTCTTTAAGTGTTCAGTAGAATTTGCCAGTATGGCCATCTGGTCCTGGGTTTTTCTTTGTGGGAAGATTTAAATTGCTAATTCAGTCACTTTGTTTTAAGTTCATTCACATTTTCTATTTCTTTTTGAGTCAGTAAAGGTAGTTTTGCCATTTTAGGAATTTGTCCATTTCATCTATGTTATATCATTTTTGGGGGGATTTAGTGTTTTTAGTGTTCTCTTAAAACTCTTTTGATTTATATAAGACTGGTAGTAATATCCCTTCTTTCATTCCTAATCATAGTTATTTGAGTCTTTTTTTTTTTACTCAGTCTAACTAAAAGTTTATCAGTCTTGTAGATCTTTCCATGGAACCGATTTTTGATTTGGTTGGTTTTCTTTATTCTTCATTCTAGCAATTTCTGTTGTAATGTACTATTTCCTTCTTTCTTCTTGGTTTATTTTTAATGTGCTCTTCCTTTTCCAGTATTATAAGGTGACAGTTTAGGCTATAGATTTGAGATCTTTCTTTTTTCAAAATAGTTGTCTACAGCTATAAATTTCCCTCTATGTGTTGCTTTAGCCGTATCCCATATGTGCTGGTATATTTTCATTTTCATTAAGATCAAAGTATATTATCATATGCCTTGGGATTTCTTATTTGACCCTTTCATATTTAGGGTCTTAGAGACTACATATTTAACAATGTACTGTTTAATTTCCACATATGTGGTTACATAGGAGCATGTGGTTTAATTTCCATATATATGTAGATTTCCTAAATTTATTTCTGTTATTGGTTTCTTATTTCTTTCCATAGTGTTTGAAAAATATACTAGGTATGATTTCAGTGCTTATTCACTTATTGAGGCTTGTTTTACAGCCTAGCATAAGATTTGTCGTAAAGAATATTCCATGTGCTGTTGAGAAGAATGTATATTTTGCTGTCATAGCGTGCAGTATTCTATAGATGTCTGTTAGGTCTTTTTGGTTTATAGTGTTGTTCAAGTCTTGGGTTTCCTTGTTGATGTTCTGTCTAGTTTTTTTATCCACTATTAAAACTGAGATATTAAAATCCCCAACAATTACTGCTGAATTATTTCTTCCAGTCTTGTCAGTTTTTGCTTCATGTATGTTGCTTCATGCATCTCTATTGTTAGACACATATGTTTCGAAATGTTCTATCTTCCTGATGGATTGACCCTTTTATCAGTATAAAATGGTCCTCTTTCTCTCATAATACTTTTGATCAAATGTTTATTTTTTTCTGCTATTAGTATAGCCACTTCAGCTTTCCTATGTTTACTATTTGCATAGTATATCTTTTTCAATTATTTTACTTTCAATCTATTTGTATCTTTCAATCTAAAATATATCTCTTGTACATAGCATATAGTTTCATATATTTTTTAATCCACGCTGACAATTTCTCTTTTGACTGGAGTGTCTAATACATTTATGTTTAATGACAGATGGTGTCTGACTTAGGACGGTTTGACTTACAATTTTTCAACTTTATGATAGTGCGACAGTGACACGCAATCAGTAGAAACCTGACTTCAAATTTCAGTTTTTGCTCTTTTCCTTGGCTATCAATATGTGATATTCTCTTGTGATGCTGGGCCACAGCAGTGAGCTCCCAGTTAGCCACACGATCATGAGGGCAAATAACCAAAATACTGACAGCCATTCTGTCCCCATACAACGATTCTGTTTTTCCACTTTAAGTGCTGTATTCAATAAATTACATGAGATATTCAACACTTCATTATAAAATAGGCTTTGTGTTAGATGATTTTGCCCAACTGTAGGCTCATGTAAATGTTCTAAGCACATTTCGGGTAGGCTGGGCTAAGCTCTGATGTTGGGTAGGTTTGGTGTATTCTGTGCATTTTTTACTTAATATATTTTCAACTTATGATAGTTTTTTTAAAGATTTTATTTATTTGATACACAGAGAGAGAAATCACAAGTAGGCAGAGAGGCAGGCAGAGAGAGAGGGGGAAGCAGGCTCTCCACTGACCAGAGAGCCCAATGTGGGGCTCGATCCCAGGGCCCTGATATCATGACCTGAGCCGAAGGCAGAGGCTTAACCCACTGAGCCACCCAGGTGCCCAAATTATGATAGGTTTATCAGGATGTAACCCTATCAAAAGTGGAGGAAGATCTGTACTGATACTGTTAAATTTACACGCCTGTCATTTTAGGCTTTGTTCTCTATAGAGGTCATATCTTTTCATGCCTCTATTTCTCCTTTGCTGCTTTGTTTTCCCTTAAGTGATTATTTTCTGGTGTATCATTTTAATTCCTTTAAAGATTATTTTCCCACTATGTTTTGGTTATTAGTAGTCATTCTAGGGGTTACAGGACACAGCATGACCTAGAATCTACTTCAGATTGATACTAATTTAATTTTGTGAGGCACAGATATAATGGTCCTTTGATTTCCACTCTAGTGACCAAATAACCATCTACTTAATTTTCTAGAGTTTGAAGATGATCTGTCATGTTGCAAAGGGCCCCGCAGTGGTTCTTTACCATCAGTTCTGCCAACCCATTCCGACTCTCATTTGGTAGCCATCCGCTTTTCTTTTGCTCAGTCTTCATGGAATTCTAATTTGTCTCTCTCCCTACAATCCAACATACTTTATGCTTTCTTTTGGCCACATTACCACATATGTAATTTAAAATTTTTTAAAACCACATTTAGTAGTGCCTGGGTGGCCCAGCTGGTGAAGCATCCAAACTTTTGGTTTCAACTCAGATCCTGATCTCAGGGTCGTGAGATCAAGCCCCTTGTTGGGCTCTGTGCTCAGTGGGGAATCCGCCGGTCTGCTTGAAGATTCTCTCCCTCTGCCCCCTCCCCACACTCCTTCTCTCTCTAAAATAAATAAATAGGGCTCCTGGGTGGCTCAGATGGTTAAGCATCTACCTTCAGCTCAGGTTATGATGCCAGGGTCCTGGGATCGAGCCCCATACCAGGTTCCTTGCTCCTTGGGGAGCCTGCTTTTCCCTTTGCCTCCATGTGTGTGTCTCTCTCTCTATCTCTCATGAATAAATAAATAAAATCTTTTTAAAAATAAATCTTTTTTAAAACCCACATTTAAAAAGTAGGAATAGGTGAATTAATATTGTCTATTTCATTCAGTATGTTTGGAAAGTAGGATTTTGGCACGTGATCAATATTTTTTTAAATTGTTAAGGGGATATTTTATGTTCTTTTTTCCCTCACAGCTTGGGCTAGTCCCATTTTACGTGCTCAGTGGGAAGGAATCCATAGGGCAGTGCTGTATGTAAAGTGTATCTGAATTTCCTTGCAGTACTGACAATGCCAGTCCCTCCCCCAGAAAAGCCACTCTCTACAAATATACCTAAGTGCCCTTCTATCTGGCCTTCTGAGGCATGCCCACAAGCAAAAGGAAAGAACTCAAAACAACAATGTAACTGCCGTCCAGAGCACATGTTCAGGCAATCAAAAATTAATTTCTGGGAACTGGTTACTATTTCAGTTAAAGGTAGTAGTTGTTCATATCTGTGGGGAATACAGGGTAGAAATGTAGAAGCTCTTTCACATTTGCCATGGGAACTCTTGATACTAACAGGCTGGGTTGGATCACCTCCAAAGGACTGAACCAGAGACCCAAGGAAGGGGAAAGCTACAGAGACTAGAGAAATTTCAGCCCTCCACAGACCTCTCTCTCCCAAACAGTGTATTTTTTTTCTTTCTCAGGCTGGAGATTAGGAGGTGGTAAGATGTCTGCCCCAATCTCTCCCTGTATCATTTTGTTCAATTAGACTCATCGTAAGGATGATTAAAGGTTTCTTGTTACTTGCAAATTGCTTATTCTCACCTTACCTTTGCTCTTTAAGGAGGAGTTACCACTTACTTGTCCAATTCTTACATTTTCTTAGCCACTCAAGTCCATGCCTACCCTGTTTGCTTAAGATTGGGGACAGTCGAGCCGTACTAATTGAAGCCTCTGACTTCTTGTAATGTTACATGTGCTCTCTGCTCTCATCTATTTCTTCCACGTTGCTTTCCACCTGTTACTCTCTCGCTTTGACAGTAAGTGGCTTAGGCTTTAGGTTCTCTTTTTGTGAATTCCACAGCCTGTCATTCCAATCCTTTGCCTTGATGCTCCTTTCTTCTTGCCCGGATTCTGGGATCAGGTCCCTGAGCTCACAGTTTGTAGACCCTTCTCTGGGTCCCTAAAACTTGTGGCCTGATTCTGTGGGCAGATCTAAATTACCCACCTGTTTTTCCTTCCCTTCCTTCATTCCCATCTCTTAATAATGCATCTAGATTTCCCCGGTGAGAGTATTAGCCAGAAGCCCTACCCCATACCCACCTCAGCCAACTCTTCTGGGCCCTGGCCTTGGATTTCAAAGTGACAGTAGAAGAGGAAGAACAAAACACTCATCGAATGCCATTTTCAAGGCCATGTCCAATGTTCAAGAAGCAGCAAGTGAAGACATCTATTTGAGGAGCCTTCCTATGCAGGATGGAAGAGGCTACTGGCTGAAAGAGGAAACAAAAACTATCAGCCCGGCAGCTAGGAAGCCTTAACCTAGACAGGGCACACATTTCCTTTTTTTTTTTTTTTTAACGTTTCAAGCCAGAATAAGGAGATTTCGGTGGTAGAATGTGGCAGACAAGCCAGCGAGGGAGAAAAGGGAGGGTTGGAAGCCTGGCAAACAAAGCCAAGGCGCTATGACTGTCTGTTGTAACACCTGTGAGTTCTGGAATCAAATGAAAAATCCATAAATACTTCAAGATGTTTGCTTTGTACTGTTTAGCTAATTGGTCAAAAGAAACATCAACTCATAGGGGAGAGTGAAAACACTTCAGTGTCAAAATGTGGACAAATAGTCCAGCCCAGGACACGCCCACATACCCATAAAGGAAGACCAGAAGAGCCTGGAACTTCATTCTTGGGACGGGCCACACGGCATTTGCATCAAGTGGGGTTTCCGGCAACACCGCCTTGGGCAGCAGCCTCCCAAATCGCAAGGTCCCCTTAAGGGTCTGTTCTGAAAAGCATCCTATGGAAACACTGACCTTGGGTTAGATCTTTGTTTCTGTTACCAGTACCTCTCCATCTCAGATTCTGGAGAATGCTCTCCCTTTTCTTGCCTTCTCTTTCTCCTAACCCTTGTCATGTAAGAAACAGAAAGTTGTTTTTTCAACTTTTTGCTTTAGGCTTAGTGAATGCTATATTTGGAATGACCCTCAAATTCCTAGTCTAGTCTCCTGACTTTGAAGCTAAGAGTACTCAGGCATATGACTTGAGGCAAAGGATTTGCTGAAGACGAACCAGTTAATGTCAAACCAGGGTAAAACTCTGCCTTCTGACAAACAGGACAGTATTCTTTCTGTGGTACCATTCATTTCTTTGATGTGACATGGTGACGATGCTTCTGAGGTTTACTTTTAGAATTAGTCTATCTTCTTCTACCTAAAAAGATTCAAACTGGCATCGAAGATGCTCCTTGATTTTCTTTGCCTTTGATTGTTGGATCCCTAGAAATCACAATAGGTGTGTAATTAGTTTGGATTTCAATGCAGAGTTTTATGAGCAGTTTCATATGAAGAAGAGAAATAAAATAGGCAGAAGATGAACTTTTTTGCCAAGATATCTTAGAATCTGTGTTTTCACAAGTTACTTGAGAAATTCCTTATGAGGAAAGAATCAAATATAAATATGTAATTGAGGCCAGGAAAATCTTTGAAGTAGGGCTTTTGGTAGAAATAGTGATTAGAACCCCAGTTTTGTCTCGCCCTGCTCAGGCTCTTGCACAAGTCCAAGCAAATCAATATGAAAGTGTTGCTCAGAATGTGCCCCCTTTATAGCCAATTAAAGGTCAGTGTATGTAATTTACATAAAATGGATGGGCAGGAACAAAAGGTATCTGTTGGGCCCTGAGGAATGATTCTATTTCATTCACAGATGAGTCCTACAGAGGTCATTGAAAATGCAAGATGCAAATCATTGTTTTTTCTTTCTATAAAGCGTCCATTTCCCCTCCCCCCCCCCCCCCCGTTGTATTCTCTTGTTTGCATGCATGCCATAGTCATTAGTACAATTGAATTATAGAATGACCTACACCGTGAGACTGTTAGGCTGCTTGATTGAAATTATCTTTATAATGGAAATCAGAGAACACTTTTAACCTTGTTAGAGCACCACTGTACTGTTGATTAATATATAAAGCAAGTCATAAATTTCACAGTGAGCTATTTATTTCCAGACAATCTTGTGAAAGCAGTTTGGGCCAAATTACAGAAACTTTCTTCATACCTTTGTCAGGCTGACACTAATGATCCTGATTATTTCCAGGACTTTCAAAGTGTCAGTGTTAATTAAACTAATGCTTTAAAATATGGGTAGAAAAGAACATTTGAATATTATATCTTAAATGTTTGACAATGTGTATGAAGCTTCTTTTGTTACCTGGTTAATTTCAGAGACCTGAGTTCATTTGATAAAGTTTCTTTCCAGGAGCAAAATGTTTGCCTGATTCAGTGGCAATGACCAATATTACCAAGGTCACAGTCACCTCCATATAGTCAATGAGTATTTGTTGAGTACTTTAGATATGTTCTGCACTGGATCATGTGATATGAGTAAGAAGATGTAAAAAGGGAGCGCCTGGGTGGTTCAGTGGGTTAAGCATCTGCCTTCGGCTCAGTTCATGATTTTGGGGTCCTGGGATCGAGCCCCGCATTGGGCTCCGTGCTCAGTGGAGGGTCTACTTCTCCCTCTTCCTCTGCCCTTCCCCATCCTCCCTTGTGCTCTCTTGTGCATACTCTCCCTCTCTCTCAAGTAAATAAATAAAATCTTAAAAAAATAAAAGGTGTAAAAAAACTAGTACCTGCCTTCAAAAGAGTTCATGGTCTAGTGAAGGCTAGAGTTCCAGAAAGAGAGACGACCTACGTGTAGACATTTGAGGAGACAGATGAAGGGGGTATCTAGCTTAGTCTGGGGCGATCAGGTAAGGTGTCCTAAAGGACTTCTGCCTGAGCCAAGGCTCTTCCAGCCGCTGAAGAGGCGAGGGTTTGTGGGAAACACACAACTGGTGGCAGGGAAACACTGGCTTGGGGTTTAGATGGAGACTAAGGAATAATGGAGGCAAGAGGGTCTGTCTTACTTCCAGAACTCATCCTATGGCCCAGATCCCTGTCTTTGGCAATATTAGGCCACCTGGATCCCAAGACCTTGCATTAACCCTGGCAGAAAGGACCCTGTTCCCCTGCCTTTCCTGAGCACCCCTGCTCCCCACCCTATAGCTGCCTCTGGCAGCAAGAAGGCAACATGGTTGCTGGCGAGGTCAGGCCTCCCGCACTGGACCAGCCACCTGCATATACCAGAGGTTTGAAAACAGGAGCTCGGAAGTCTGGGAGCACCTGGATTCTTTCCAGAAAAAAAAAAAAACAAAAAAAAAACACAAAGTTTTGGTGGGGAGGGGAATTGATCCTGTTTCTAAAGAAACTGCTTTCTATAAAATTGTATCCTTACTTTTAGACTCCTATTAGGGGAACGTAGAACTAATTCAGAGACCTGAACATCACTAATCATTTTTTTTTTTACTTGAATTTCATAAGTAGTCATTAAAAAGAAAAAAAGGCTTCGTTGAAGTCACTAGTAGAAAAGCTAACGCACGGAGTAAAATGTACTCACTGTCTCAGATTGGATACACAGCTTACAAAGTCAAGCGATAGGCAGTCTGGGTTTTTAGAGGACATTGTTAAAGGCACTAGATACTCCACCAGGTGGCCTGGGCAGGCACGCTGCTGCCGCCGAGGCCACTGGGCTGGTCTGGAGGACTTCGAGCGAGCGGGAACGGTGCGCTCTCTACTATAGTGGACAGTCACGTAATGACATCTGGCTCTTGTTTAAAACGAACTAGCTTAGAAGGGTTTGCATTCTCCTGTTCTTTCCTCTCCTCCTCCTCCTTTTCTTCTTCCTCTCACTCCTTCCCTTCTCTCTCACCTTCTTTCTCATTCTTCTTCTTCAAGAAAAATATGCTGGCGAGAACAGATTGCCGTTTCCTTTTGAGGGAAATCCCACCACAGGGTGTTTTATCTCCGGAGGCGTATCGCTCTCGGAGGAAGCCAAGCCAAAGGAATCTGCCTTGAACAGGGGCCACTAGCCTGGGAGTGTGGCCATCTGTAGGCAGGGTGTGGGGGCTGGGTTGGGGTGGGGGTTGGAGGAAGGCTTGCGCCTTGCCTTTGCCTTGCCTTCAGGACAGGTTGCAGGACTCAACATGGAAACTCAATAAAACTTTCAGAAGCAGATAAATAGAACCTAGAAGGCTTGTTTCCCTGGAGATGGGGAGGCACCATATGTCAGTTTCATGTTTTTAATCAAAAGGCCAAGGCTCCATCTAGGTGGTAGTAATAAGTATTTGCTTTCCAGAGATTTTCATTGAAATGACAAATGTCTTTCCTTTCACTATTTCTCATGCATTTCCCCCCCGCCATCAGAGAAAAATCCAGTACAAAGTAAAATGCCCTGAAGAAGCTTCTGTAAGATAACCCCCTGTATGATGAGCTCTCATGATCTACCCTGTTTATGAGGGAGAAGTTACAGTGTTTGGTTGCCCAAGAAACATCAGACCCCAGGCTGTGGCAGGAGGGGTGCTGCATACGAGAATCTTAGAGTTTGTTTAGTCTGGTTGCATTCTTGGGCCAGTCACAAAGCAGAGAACTGGATTGGGGGATGGGGCATGGGGTGCGTATAGAGGAAAACAGATAAGTGTGGTAGGAAAGAGTCAAGAAGAAGAACATGGGATGCCTGGGTGGCTCAGTTGGTTAAGCGTCTGCCTTTGGCTCAGGTCATGATCCCAAGGTCCTGGGATGGAGCCCCATGGTGGGCGGGGAGCCTGCTTCTCTCTCTCCCTTTCTCTGACCCTCCTGCCTGCTCACGCTCTTTCTCTTGTGCTCTCTCTCTCTCAAATAAATTAATAAAGTTGTTTTTTTTTTTAAAGTAGCACCCTGTATCACCTTTTTAGATTTTTAGGGGGTAGGGTGAGAGAACGGGGGTGCAGGAGAGATGGGGCAAGGGAACCGCTGTGTATTGAGCTCCTTTTAAGTACCAAGCTCTGTGCAAGGCACTTCATGTAGCTTCATTCATTTAGCCCCCACCAGAACAAAGAAAGTGGGACTTATTGTCCCCATTCTACAGATGCATAGGCTGGGTCCTTAGAAAAGTTTTATCACATGCATTTTTCTTTCCGTCTGAGAAGCAGCAGCAGGAGACCTGGGACCTTGCTTCCCGGCAGGAGTTGCCAGGTCTGTAGCCTGAGAGCAAATACAAAGACTGGTGGGCCAGTAGCGGGGGGCAGCACACTGAGAGGAGCAAATGGAGTTCTTGGTAGGAAGAGCCCACGGGTGCCCTTGCTCGTTCAGTGTACAGTGTACAGGGCCACCCAGATAGGAAGTGACTCCTGTGCAGGGAGCATTTCAAGCCAACTCCTCACGACAGAGTAAACAGATTTGTAAGCATGGAGGTGGGTGGGGAGAAGGAATGTTCCAGTACACAGGATCAAGAGTTAGGACCATAGCGGAGAGTGACCGCTCGCTGGGAGGTGACCCCACACAAAGGGAAATGGGAGAGTTGACACATCAGACAGACGGGTGACTGAGAAAGCAAATGAGTAGGTGAGAGCCAAAGGCTCCAAGGAAGACCTCAAGAGCTTGGCTCCCTCTTCGGCCATTAATGTAAGGAACGTTTATAGGCAGTGATCCGGACAAACGCTAACTCCATAGCGTCATTCTACTTCCTGCATTTTGATTATATTGATTTGATTATTTGCTTTTTAAAAGCCTTCATTGACTCACTAATCTGGGTCACCTGTCCTGGAGTTGCCACCTGAAGCGTTGTCCTAAGGGAGGCCTGCCAGGAGCTCCTTTGCGGAAGAGTCAGAACCCCAAAGTTAGGGTGTCCTTCCGTTGCCAAGCCGCCCACGTCTGGATCAAAGCAATCCATTTCAGATTCATATGCATTATTAGCTCTGGCAGGTTAGCAAGACATGAGTCAGATAGTGTTTTGTATATTAGAGAAAACTAGATAAGCAAACAGAGAAGGAAGAGGTTGCCTTTATTAGAAAAGCAATCTTTTGTGATAGATCTTAGCGCCAAGCAATGAGTTTTTAATAAAACCGAGCAGATAGAGCACCCCTATGTCCGGCCTTGCTCCCCCTCTCTGGCTCCTGACACGAGCGAGAGGTCCGCTGATTTGTCAGTTAATCAAAAGTTGCTAAAGGAAAGTCAATACAGAAGATGCTGATCATCATCCTGTCGTTTTCAGTGACTCAATGAGACTTCCAGGCTCCCGGCTGCCTGTTCTCTGTGGTGGTGTTACTCGGGGTAGAACCTGTGCCCTTGTTCTAAAGGGTGAGAATCTCATTTTGTTTCTCTCCCTCTTGATAGAAAGCTGGGGGCTGACTCCTTGGAAGAGCTGGGAGAATTATTATCACCAGCTATGTGTAGCCAAGTGTTGCTTTTCCTCCCTCTCTGCTTCGGTCATATTCACAGTAATTCATTTCTTTATCACACCTGCCCTCCTCTGGCCTTCTGTCTTTGAGGCCCCGCTCTTGCTTCCTGGAAAGTGACTCCAAAATGAAGTAATTTGATTTTTCTTCAAGTGGAAACAGTATGTTTCGGGTGTCCCCCATCCAAACAGTTTGTGCAGCTGCCGTGCATTCCTGCCCTGACCAGGAATGCACGGGGGAAGGATGCGGAGTGATCACGGGGATTTTTGCTGAAAGCCTCCTTCTTCCTTGGGTTATGTAGAGGTTAAATGATCTGTCCAAGTTGAGTCTGTAGCAGAGCTGGGATTACTTCTGTGTACAATGTTTTGGGCACCAGCAAACGGCATCTGAAAATGGTAGGAGACTCTCTGTGCCCTGACCCTCAGATCTTTCTTACGGCTGCTGCGAAAACTCCAGGGACAAAATGGCAGAATGATCGGGAAAGAAGGAAACATTCTCTATTCTCAAAGGGAAACGACTTCTCCAGGCCTGCTCTTCTCCTGGGCCTTTAAGATGCCAGACTTGGGAGTGATGATTTAATCCAGTTCCTCTTCCTCTGTTTGTTTCATGGTGAGGAAATGGAGGCCCAGAGGAGAGAAGGGAACTCACCAAGGACAGGAAACCCCAGGAGCCAGGCTAGGACTGTAGCGCTGGGTGTTTACAACTCCAATTCAGTGACTCAGAAAGCGTAAGAGATGGCTTTTAAAGTTCAAATCTGGGGCTTCAAGTAAAGTTCTCCTTCTACTTCAGCATAAACAAAAACAGCCCTCACTTTTTAAGCCCCAAGTGCAACAGGAGATTCATGCAATCTGGGTGTTACTTGAGGCCATTCCTTGGGAAGGGAGACATCGACTAAACAGTTGGCCAGGGCTCTTTCTCTTAACATTTGTTGCATTTTCCATCATCTTAAAGACCACAGTTTCTTCAGTTACTCCATAAGGGCCTTCCTGACTACAAACAAACACATTAGGGTTTGGAGTTGTAGGCCCTGACTTCAAGACCCTCTTTTGTCTTTTACTAACCATGTGGCCTTAGGCAGTCCCCTCACCTCTTGGGACCTCACTTCCTAAAAATAAGCATAGTACCTCCCTTCGCGGGACTGGTTTCCAAAGCTTCTGTGTGCTAATATAACATGGACAAGTACCTTGTAAAGATTAAGAGGGCTACACCCAACCCAAGTGTTGCTTATGGGGGCGCCCACCATACCTATTTCACGAAGCTAGTCTGGGTGATCTACGTAAGCGTTAGAACAGCCATCTCTCAATGATCCGCACTAATGGTAGGACAGAGGCGCATATAAGATAAAACAAAATGGCGAGTCCTCCAGATGCCATTTCTGTTTGAGTTGAGAATGTATGGTGTTTGCGGAAGCTTCTGAAATCTGCTCGCCTGAGAGCAAAGGTCAGCCGAGGTGGCATTACCTGAGCATGCCCAGCACTCCCAGAAGCGGGCCATGGACGAGTCCCTGCCCTTCCGTGGACTTCCGCACCCTGCCTACCCTAAGTGCCCTCACAGTCTCTGCCAGCTCTCATTAATATCTGTGTGTCTGTGACTCTAAGCCTACAGCGACAGCGTAAGGCCAGTTTTAGATGATGCCCAAGGTTTTGTGGCTGGAGCTGTGCGAATCCTAGGGAAGGGGACCAAGCTGCCCAGATGTTACGAACTCATTGACAGAACAGGTGAAGAGTCCAGGATGGACAAAAGCATGGCTCATGCTTGAGGAACTGGGCAAAGGATGGGATTGGAGAAGAAGGTGAAAATGACATGGAGAGGCACACAGCGTCGCAATGAAAGCCATGTCCGGGGCTGCAGTCACCGAGGGAAGGCGGAAGACATGCCTCTGGACTATTTCTGCCCAGGGTCAAGGCTCTTCTCCATTCACCTGATTCATTCTCTCCTTTCAATCACATCCTTTTCAAAATGCGTCTCAAAAGTGTTCCTGAGCCATTCTGATTATCACTTTTGCTAAAACCAATCAGCAGCGGTCTGTCTACAGTGCAGGGCAATCAGCAGAGACTCAAAGTACCAGTCAGAGCCTATGTCTTTATTGAGACAGACTGAGGCTAATGGGTTTGACTGAAGTTCCATTCGGAACGGCTTCAAACAGCGCTGCTGCTAGCAGGTCCACAACTTCCTCTACGAGTACAGGAACGGCGCATGGTTAAATACAGTGTTTTTTCATGTTTGCCTGAGAAATGGAGGCCAAAAATGATGTATGTTGCTCTCTAATATTTTTTCCCTTTTAACTCATCTTGTACTCCTTCAGCCTGTCAGAACTTAACAACCGCAATAATAGGAGTGAGTAAAATAAGCCCTGAAATTGGGCTCTCCTGACATACTGTGCTGTGTGATGGTAGCTCGCACGCTGGGTCTTCTTGTAAATTGGGACCCCAGGGACATCGTTGTATGTGATTAGGGATTCTGTGATAGGCTGGCGTGTAATGGCACACCATGCAATCCCAGAAACTATACCTTAAATCAGATCCGAGTCTTCATTGTACATAGAATGGATAGGAAGCAGACACATATGTAGCAATAAGCTACATATGAGAAATGAAGCCCAGGTTCAGACTGGTCAGTATCAGGTAAGGGACAAGCTGTAAAGGGGCTCGTCAGACTACACCCGTGTATATGTGATTCTGATTCTGATTCTGGTCACTACCACCATTATTTTATTGTTAAGTTGTAAGACTTCTTTAGATATTTACAATACTACATCCTCATCAAATCTATGATGTGAAAATATTATCTCCTATAGGAGGTTGTCTTTCCACTTTCTGAATAATGTCCTTCAAAGCACGGAAGTGCTTTAATTTTTATGAAGTCAGATTCCCCTCTTTTATCTTATTGCTTGTGTTTTCAATGTCATTGCCAAATAAACCCAAGATCACAAAACTTTATGCCCGTTTTTTTTCCTAAGAGTTTTATAGCTTTGACACTTGAGTTCTGGTCTTTATCTATTTTGAGTGAATTTTTGTATGTGGTGTGAAGTGGGGGTTCAAATTCAGGGATACACTATTCAGGGCTATACTATCAAGGATTTTTGGGTCTCTCTTCATAAGTCGTATTTGTCTCCACGTAATTTTCTTTCCTTATTATGTCTTTGTCTAATTCCTGTACCAGGCTCATACCAGCCTCATGGGATGCTCACTTTTCTTACCAAGATACTATCATTTTCTTGAATAAATGCCCCCTCAGATTGCTACAATCCTTTTGTTGATTTCTAGAGCTATGGAAAGTTGATTCTGACCACTTTTGCCAGTTTTTCTCACTGCTTTTGTGGAACAGAAAATTTTCCCAAGTTCTTATTCTGAAATTTTTTGCTAATACCCTATTACTAACATATTAATACGTAAGCTGTGTAGCCTTTTATTGTTTATCATTCATTCAACAAATAAACATTTATTAATCACTAACGAGTGGAGTGCTTTGCTAAAGACTGGAAACACAATGATGAACAAAACTGCTTTTGTCCAGGGGGCTCCTGGGAGGCTCAGTTGGTTAAGCATTTGACTCTTGATTTTTGGCTCAGGTCATGAACTCAGGGTCATGAGATCGAGCCCTGTGTTGGGCTCTGCACTCAGCAGGGAGTCTGCTTGAGATTCTCTCTCTCTCTCTGCACCTGCCCCCCCACCCCTGCTCACATGCACGCATGTTCTCTTGCTTGCTCTCTCAAAATAAATAAATAAAATCTTAAAAAAAAAAAAAGACTACTTTTGTCTGTGCCCTCACGAACCTTACACTCTGTGGAGGAAGACAGAGGTTAAAAGATGCAATTACAATTCAGTGTGATAAGTGCCATGGTGACAGAAATACAGAGGGCTCTCGGAGATTCTAGAATGGGATTCATTCAGACTTGGGGAAGAAGGAAAGGCTTCTGGAAGGAAGCTAACACAAGGGTATGATTTCCAGGCAGAAAGCAGAACATGTGTAAAGGCTCATGGTGCTATGAAGGAACAGAGCATAAAGTGTTATGGAAGGAGGGTACAAGGAGAAAGATTTGTTCTTTGTTCACAGGAACAAGATCATCAAGGATCTTATAAGTGCAATTAAGATATATACTTGATCCTCAGGGCTATGGGAAGCCACTGAGGAGTTGTAAGCTAAGCAATAACATTATCTTGCTGTGACTCTGGCATATAGAATGCATGGTACCTGATGAATTAATAAATTATTATTAATAAATATTATTTTCAATTGTAACTAACTTAATTTGTTTATAACTTACTTCCAAGGTATTATTTTCAGATTATTCTGGGTGTTGGTACAGAACAGATGTTTTGGTGTCAGGACTCCTTTAAATTTATAAAAATTTAAAATTACTGAAGCCCCAAAGAGACTTGTTTATGTGAATTATATCTCTTGTTAATCATATCAGAAGTTGAAACTGAGGATTTTAAGATATTTTTTAAGATTTTTATTTATTTGTCAGAGAGAGCGAGCACAGGCAGACAGAATGGCAGGCAGAGGCAGAGGGAGAAGCAGGCTCCCTGCCGAGCAAGGAGCCCAATGTGGGACTCGATCCCAGGACGCTGGAATCATGACCTGAGCCGAAGGCAGCCGCTTAACCAACTGAGCCACCCAGGCATCCCAAAACTGAGGATTTTAAGTAATATTTGCAATAATTTATAATTTGTAATAATATTTCATTTAAAATACTACTAACAGTGGCACCTGGGTGGCTCAGGGGGTTAAGCTTCTTCCTTTGGCTCAGGTCATGATCTCAGTTTCCTGGGATAGAGCCCCAAGTAGGGCTCTCTGCTTGGCAGGGAGCCTGCTTCCCCCTCTCTCTCTGCCTGCCTCTCTGCCTACTTGTGATCTCTGTTTCTCCATCAAATAAATAAATAAAATCTTTTTAAAAAATAAAAAAAATATTACTAATAAAGTGATCAAGTGTTCACATGTATTTTTTTCTTAAGAAAAGAGCTGTGTTTTCCAAAACGAAATATTTTAGCGGGATGAGTGACATTGTTTTACATTTTGCAAATCTCCTTAATTTCTGACTTAATAGCAGACAGCTGGATTTTCATATAGGCTTCTGCACTCAATCTGGTTAGATTGATGAAAATTTGGCCTCACACAGATATACAATTGGAAAAAAAAGTGTTTTAATATGCTTTTCACATAATTAAGGCTATTTTTCTCCCATACTACACAAAAATTTGACAAGTGATAGTTTCTTAAAGGTTAGCCGCAATATGGAATCTGAAACCATATCAATTAACTTTTTACTTTCTGTTATAATAAAATCTTTCCTGTAATTTAAGTGGATCTTTAGCCATTGTGTGATTTTGTATCATACTACATGGGTCATTTGAAAAATACTGGCTCACTGAGTTAGGCACATCTGCAAAGTTCAACACTTCATTGTTCAACATCAAAATATCATATATATTAATGTCACTACATTCTCATCAGAAAAGCTTTTAAGTATGGGGAGGTTGTCAAGTTTGTAGTAAAAGATACAAGTTTTCCCAAGTTAGAACTTGGAAAAAGTTTTAAATTTGTTTTTTAAGATTAATTTATTTATTTTAATTTTTATTTATTTTTTTAAATTTCTTTTCAGTGTTCCAGAATTCATTATTTATGCACCACACCCAGTGCTCCCTGCAGTACGTGCCCTCCTTAATACCCACCACCAGGCTCACCCAATCCCACATCCCCCTCCCCTCTAAAACCCTCAATTTGTTTCTCAGAGTCCACAGTCTCTCATGGTTCATCTCCCCCTCCGATTTCCCCCAACTCACTTCTCCTCTCCATCTCCCCATGTCCTCTGTGCTATTCCTTATGCTCCACAAATAAGCAATACCATATGGTAATTGACTCTCTCTGCTTGACTTATTTCACTCAGCATAATCTCTTCCAGTCCCATCCATGTTGCTACAAAAGTTGGGTATTCATCCTTTCTGATGGAGGCATCATACTCCATAGTATATATGGACCACATCTTCCTTATCCATTCGTTCGTCTAAGGGCATCTTGGCTCTTTCCACAGTTTGGCAACTGTGGCCATTGCTTCTATGAACTTTGGGGTACAGATGGCCCTTCTTTTCACTACATCTGTATAAAGATTTATTTATTTATTGAGAGAGAGAGAGAGAGGGAGAGGGAAGAGGAAAGAGGGGAGGCAGAGGGAGAGTGAGAAGGAGAGCATCTCAAGCAGACTCCCTGCTCAGTGCAGAGTCTGACACAGGGCTCAATCTCCAGACTCTGAGATCATGACCTGAGCCTAAATCAAGAGTTGGACACTCAATCAACTGAGCTACCCAGACACTCCAAGGTTTTTTAAAGGGACTGTAGAGAATTGGTATGACTTAGAATTTACCAGTGAACCCGTCTGGGCCTGGTTCTTTCTGTTTTGGAAGGATGTTAATCATTGACTCGATTTCTTTAATAGATACAAGGCCTATTCAGATCATCTGGGTTTTTTTTTTTCTTGTGTGAATTATGGCAGATTATTTTTTCCACAGAAATGGCCAATTTACTTAGGTTATCCTATCTGTGGGCATAGAGCTGTCCCTAGTATTCCTATGGAAATTGCTAAGTGGGTTTCCTTTCAATTTCCATGGGATCTGTAGTGATATCCCCTTTCATTTCTGATGTTAGTAATTTGTGTCCTGTCTCTTTTTTTCTTAACCTGGCTAGAGGTTTATAGAGGTTTCTGATCCTTCTTCCGAACAACTAGCTTTTGGTTTTGTTGATTTTCTCTATTGATTTCTTGTTTTCAATTTCATTGATTTCGGCTCTAACTTGTATTATTTCTTTTCTTCTGCTTACTTGGGATTTAATTTGCTCTTTGTTTCTAGTTCCCTAAGGTAAAAACTTAGATTATTGACTTTAGAACTTTCTTCTTTTTTAATATATGCATTCAATGCTATAAATTTCCCACTAAGCACTATTTTCACTGCATCCCACAGATTTTAATGTTTTATTTTTATTTTCATTTAATTTTCTTTGACTCATGTCT
Organism: Mustela nivalis; assembly: GCF_964662115.1. Taxonomy (NCBI): domain Eukaryota; kingdom Metazoa; phylum Chordata; class Mammalia; order Carnivora; family Mustelidae; genus Mustela; species Mustela nivalis. The sequence goes on from NC_139040.1 coordinate 16,989,775, forward strand.
GAGTTGGAGTGTGTGGTCTAATCTCCAAGTATTTGGGGATTTTCCAGTTATTTTTCTGTTATTGATCTCTAGTTGCATTTCACTGTGGCATGAGAACAGGCATGGTATGATTTCTTTTCTTTTAAATTTGTTAAGTTGTGTTTATGGCCCAGAATATGATCTATCTTGGTGAACGTTCCATGTAAGCTTGAGAAGAACGTGTCGTGTGTTGTTGGATGAAGGAATCTGCCTATGTTAATTATATCCAGCTGATTGATGATGTTGGTGAGTTCTACTGTATCCTTACTGATTTTCTGCCTGCTGGATATGTCCATTTCTGAAAGAGGAATGATGACGTCTTCAAGTATGATAGTAGATTCATCCATTTCTCCTGGCAGATCCATCAAGTTTTGCCTCATATAATTTGATGCCCTGTTGTTAGGCGCATACATATTAAGAACTGTTATGTCTTCTTTATCATTATGTAATGTCCTCCCTTATCCCTGATAACTTTTCTTACTTTGAAGTCTGCTGTGTCTGAAATTAATATAGTCACTCCTGCTGTCTTTTTTTTAAAGATTTTATTTATTTATTTATTTGACAGGCAGAGAGGCAGGCAGAGAGAGAGAGAGAGAGAGAGGGAAGCAGGTTCCCTGCTGAGCAGAGAGCCCGATGTGGGACTCGATCCCAGGACCCTGAGATCATGACCTGAGCCGAAGGCAGCGGCTTAACCCACTGAGCCACCCAGGCGCCCACTCCTGCTGTCTTTTGATTGGTGTTAGCATGATATATTTTTCTCCATCCATTTACTTTTAAACTTTATGTGACTTTATATTTTTTTATATTTGAGTTTATTCTTCATTTAACTTTTAAAACACTACTATAATTGAATATTAAAACAAAAACAATAGCAAGTAGTGAGCTATGATTATAGTCCTTCGCTCATTCACTACTGCACATAAAATGCCAGCAGTGTTATTCACTGGCCCCATTTAGAGGTCTGACACTGAACACCACCCCTGGGATGATGTCCCTCATCCTCATATGCTTCCCCATTGTAATGGCGCCATCTTTCCTGTTTTGGATCAAAATCTGCCAGTTCTACCTGGTCCATTTCATCAGTCTCTTCTACTTCCTTCCTCTCAGGTAGGAGGTTTTCCAGCAAAGAGAGTTTATCAGGAGACAGAAAGCCATTCTCAAGAACGTTTACCTTAAATTCAATGATGAGGTGACCCTTCTCATATGGTCTATGATAAATTGGCATGCCTTCATTTAGCACACACTTGATATCTCCATGCTTGACAATTTGACCTGGATGAGAGGTGATGACAATGGTTCGGTTGTCCAGAGTAGATATTGGCTTTTGAAAACCGCACAGTGCTTCAACCTGTATGTCCCTACACATGAAAAGGTCTTCTCCTTGCCGAGTAAAAACAGTATGGTTCTTCTGATCTAAAACAATGATAATATCTCCTGGTTCCAGTCCTGGTTCTTGGTCTCCTTCACCATGGAATGTTATCTTCTGGCCATCTTTCATGCTTTTGTCAATATGAACTTATAGAATCTTCTTCTTCGAACTATCTTCCTTCCATTGCAACTTTTACATCTATCTTTAGGACTGATCAGTTCCCCATGGCCCTGGCACTCCATGCACACAGACTGAATTTGCTGAACCATTCCAGGTCCTATCTGATTAATTCTTATTTGCATCCCAGTACCTCGGCAATTGGGACAACACTCAACTGCTCCTTTCTTACCACCTTGGCCTTCACATTTATCACAAATCACATTCTTTTGCAGAGCTAGTTTTCTTATTGCTCCATTATATAAATCTTCTAAGGTTACTGAGAGCTGATGCACAACATTTTTACCTCTCCTTTCTCTCTGCATTCTTCCTCCTCCTCCAAAAAACATATCAAAGATGTACATGGGGGAACCAAAACCCCCACCAGCTCCACCTTCTTTAATTGCCTGTTCACCTCTTTTGTCATATAATTCCCTTTTCTTTGCATCAGAGAGTACTTCATACGCTTGAGAAATCTGTTTAAACTTCTCTCCTTCATTTGGATTCTTATCAGGGTAGTACTTCAAGGCCAGTTTCCTGTAGGCCTTTTTCAGTTCTTCTTGGGTGGCATTGGGTTTGACCCCCAAAACGTCATAGTAAGTGGTTTCTTTCACCATGTTCTACAGCTGGTGAGAGGGCCTAGGCGGATGTGGGGGAGCGGGAAGGAGCACATTGCTGGGCGCAGCTCGGGTAGCCGCCACTCCTCCGCGTCTCACCAAGCATTCTGGAAAGTTCCCTATATTTAAAGTGTTTTTCTTATAGAGAACATATAGTGTTAGGTCATGTGTTTTGATATACTTTGATAGTCTCTGTCTTTTAATTGATGCATTTAGACTACCGATATTCAAAGGATTATTTATATACTTGGATTAATATCTACCATATCTTTTTTTAATTTTATTTATTCTATTTGTTGCCCTTGTTCTTTGTTCCTGTTTTTGTCTTTCACTATTTTTCTGCCTTCTGTGGTTTTAATTTAGCTTTTTATGTGATTACATTTTTTCCTTTTTTAGTATATCAGTTTTAGTTCTTTTTAAAATGTTTTTTAGTGGTTGCCCTGGAGTTTGCAATATAAATCTACAAATAATCCAGGTCCACTTTCAAATAACACTATACCACTTCCTGAGTCTGGTAAATTCTTTATAATGGCAAAATAATCCCAATTCCTTCCTCTTATCTTTTGTTTTATTAACATTCATTTCATTTATATATGCATATATAATGATATATCGTAAGACACATACATTAGCATACATAATCAAACACATTGTTGCTATTAGTATTTTGGACAAAGTTTTATCATTAGATCAGCTAAGATAAGAGTCTTTATTTTTGTTTTACCTTCACTTATCCCTTCTTTAGTGCTCTTCCTTTCCTTATGGAGATCTGAGTTTCTGATCTATATTATTTGCCATCTCTCTATAGAACTTCTTTTAATATTTCATACAAGGCAGATCTACCAGCCACAAATTCCCTTAGTTTTTGTTTGTCTGAGAAAGTATTTTCCTTTCATATTTTTAATTGAAGTGTAGAAGACATACAGTATTATAATACTTTCAAGTGTACAACATCATTATTCATTTATATACACTAAAAAGTGATCATGATAAATCTAGCTACCATCTGTCACTATGCAAAATTATTACAATATTATTAACTATATTCCCTATATAAAATCATTAACTCTATTCCCTAATACATTGTATCCCTGTGTCTTATTTATTTTATAACTGGAAGTTAGTGCCTCTTGGTTCCCATCCCATTTTGCCCATATCTCTACTCCCCACCTGTCTGGCAACCACCAGTTTGTTCTCTGTGTCAATGAATCTGTTGCTGTTTTGTTTTGTTTATTTTGTTTTTCAGATTCCACATATAAGTGAAATCACATGGTATTTATCTTTAACTTATTTCACTATGGTTATCCCTGTTGTTGCAAATGGCAAGATTTCATTCTTTTTATGGATGAGTAATATTCTATTATATTTGAATGTTATATAATGGGCATATGAATATCCATTCATATATATATAATATATATATAATATAAAATATATACATGTATAAAATCACATCTTCTTTATCTGTTCAGCAGTTGATGGCCACTTGGGCTGCTTCCATATTTTGGCTGTTGTAAATAATGCTGAAGTAAACATAGAGATGTGTACATTTCTTTGAACTGGTGTTTCATTTTCTTCAGCTAAATCCTCAGAAGTGGAAGTGCTGGATCCTACGGCAGTCCTCTATTTTTGGAGGAACCTCCATATTGTTTTCCATAGTGGCTGCACCAGTTTGCATTCCTACCAACAGTGCACAAGGCTTCCTTCTCTCCACATCCTCACCAACACTAGCTATTTCTTGTCTTTTGATACTAGCATTCTGATGGGTGTGAGGTGATACTTCGCTGTAGTTTTGATTTGCATTTCTCCTCTTCACTTTTAAAGGTCAATTTTTCAGGGTACAGAATTCTAGCTTGGTGTCTTTTTTCTCTCAACACTTTAAATATTTTACTACACTCTGTTCTTGCCGGCATGGTTTCTGAAAAAAAGCTAGATGTAATTCTTTGTTCCTCTATAAGTAAGGTGTTTTTTTTTTAATTTCCTCTGAATTCTTGTGCAATTTTTACTTTATCTTTTTCTATACTTTGAAGGTGGTATGCCTAGGTGTATTTTGGGTTGCTTTTGTTTGTTTTCTGTTCCTTTGTTTTTGTTTTGTTTTTTAAGGATTTTATTTATTTGAGAGAGAGAGACAGAGAAGGCAACAGAGATAGAGAGAACACGAGCAGGGAGGAGAGGGAGACGCATACTCCCCACTAAGCAAGGAGCCCAGTGGGGGGTTTGACCCCAGGACACTGAGATCATGACCTGAGCTGAAGGCAGCGGCTTAGCAGACAGAGCCACCCAGGTACCCCTCCTGTTCCTTTGTTTCACGTTTATCCTGCTTGGTGTTCTCTGAACTTCTTTAATCTGTGGTTTAGTGTCTGACATTAATTCGGGGGAAATTCTCAGTCATTATTTTTTCAAATATTTCTATTCCTTTCTTTCTCCTCCTTCTGGTATTGCCATTATACATATGTTACCTATTTTGGGGTTGTCCCACAGTCCTTGGCTATTCGATTCTGTTTTGTTCTTTGTTCTCTTTGTTTTGGAGGGGTTTTTTTAAAAGATTTTATTTATTTATTTATTTATTTATTTGAGAGAGAGAGAGAGAGAGAGCATGCGCACATGTGTGCAAGAAGAGGAATAAGTAGTGGGCGAGGGCGAGGGTGAGGGAGGGGAAAAGAATCTTGATCGGATTCCGTGCTCGGTGTGGAGCCCAACATGGGGCTCAATCTCACAACCCTTAGATCACGACCTAAGCCAAAACCAAGAGTCTGACGCTTGACTGACTGAGCCTCCCAGGAGCCCCTGCTTTTTGGTCTCTGAGGATTCTGTTTCTATATCCTCTAGCTTAGAGATTCTTTCATTAGCTGTGTCCAGTCTGCTCATATTCCTGTCAAAACCATTCTTCATTTCTGTTACTGTTTTTTCTCTTTAGCATTCTTTTTGGTCCCTTGTTAGGATTTCCATCTCTCTGCTTACATTGCCATTCTTTCCTTGCATGCTGTTTTCTTTATCCACTATTAATAAATCATAGTTGTTTTAAATTTCCAGTCTGATAATTGCAACATCCTTGCCATGTTTGGTTTTGATGTTTGCTCTCTCTTCAAATTGTGTTTTTTGCCTTTTGGCATGCCTTATAATTTTTTTTGATAGCTGGACATGATGTTCCTGTTAGAATTATTGTGAATAGGCTATTAGTAATGTGGTTCTAAGGTGTAGGGTGAGGAGAGGCATTCTATAATTCTATGATTAAGTCTCAGTCTTTTAATGAGCCTATGCTTCTGGACCATGAACTTCACAGGTGTTTCTGTTTTGTTTTTGTTTTTGTTTTTGTTTTAATCTTCCATTATGTGGTAAAGGATGGCTAGAGTGGGCTAGAGTTGGATATTTTCCTTCCCCAGGTGAGTTAGGCTCTGATAATACCCCAGCAGATTAGGCTTTGGTTAACTAGTTTCTTCTTAGAGCAGGACTTGTTGAGAAGAGTGGAGTGCCCTGGTGTATTTCAATATGGTTCCTTTTCTCCTCTCCTTGCTGGAAGCCTGAGGGAGTTTTTCTTTGATATTTACTTTGGGAATCTGGTCAGGCTCCTGCAGGTAAATTTCATAATATTGTGGAGGCCCCCTTATGAGGAGGTCTCCCCGGAGACTAACTCTCAGAATTTTCTGCATGAAGCTTCTAGCACTTTGTCAATTACAATTTCAGTTTTTCTACCCCAGCACTGTGTCCCAAGGTGGTTTCTGCTTCTGATTCTCTGCTCTGCTGAGCTCTGACTCCCTGTATTTACCTATCTCTCCAGTCTTGGTGACAGGGATTTACCCTCTGTCCCTCTGCCCTTCCATCTCCTGTGGTTCCAAGAAGAGTGGCATTTTGGTTTTTTTTTTTTTTTAAGATTTTATTTATTTATTTGACAGAGAGGGAGAGATCACAAGTAGGCAGAGAGGCAGGCAGAGAGAAAGAAGAGGAAACAGGCTCCCTGCTGAGCAGAGAGCCCGATATAAGGCTTGATCCCAGGACTCTGGGATCATGACCTGAGCTGAAGGCAGAGGCTTAACCCACTGAGCCACCCAGGAGCCCCAAGAGTTGTGTTTTCAGTCTGTTTAGCTTCTTGTTGTTAGGACGGAGTGGCAACTTCTAAGTTCTTTATATGTGACACTGGAAATGCTGATAGTGCAAATTTTATTGTTGGGTATAAACAGTGTCACTTTTTTTTTTTTGTCTTGAAGTAATAGACTCACTTTGTTCTTTTTAAGAAAACGACTGCCAAATACTCAAGTGTGAATAACATTAGTTTGTCGCTCTTTTATATAAAAATAATGTTTTATGAAAAAAGTTCCTAGTTCATCTCAACTCAATCACCCATGGGCTTTTCCTCTAGATGATCACCACACTTCAGCATGTAACAGAAGTACTTTATGCATCACACATAATGTTAAATAAGACGTGTCATCAAGGGTCAAGATTGACTAAAATTATTTCATACTGCTTCTTCAGGTACCTTCTTAAATGAAACTTGATTTTTTTTAAAGATTGTATTTATTTATTTTAGAGACAGAGTCGGGGGGATCACAGGGAGAGGGACAAGCAGATTCTGCACTGAGTGCAGATGGTGCCCCACGTGGGGCTCGATCCCACCACTCTGAGATCATGACCTGAGCTGAAACCAAGAGTTGGACTCCCAAATGACTGGGCCACGCAGGCTCCCCTGAAACTGGGCTTTTAAAAAAGTGAGCGTGCTTAACAGTGGAAAAATAAAATGATTACCATACAAGTTTGGTGCCACTCCCCTGACCCATGCCATTGCTTTTGCAATGTAAACATCTTCACAATTTGCCTGAAGATAAACCATGAATTTCAACAATGTCATTCAACGCTGGGAATATTTCAGCACTCTTCCTGTCTCTCTCCCAATGCTCTCACCTCGGATCTTCTCCGATGATTAGTTGGTGCCGATAGTGGATAAACATAAATAAAACAGCAAATCCAGCTCATGTCTGTAGATTTGTCTGTTTGAAAGGCAAAAACAATTCCACTGAGGTGATATTAGGCCCTCATCTTTATAATTGCAGCTAAATCTTGAATTTAATGAGTTTCTTTCATTGCAAGGTGGCATGACTTCCTCTACTGACTCTTTATCTAGTAGACTCTCGACAATGTCAACTCTACAGATTGGTGGTGTTGTTGTTGTTCTTTCAGAAATACCACCAGTTCCTTTTCTGGAAGTTTTTATTTAAATTCCAGTAGGTTAGCATACAGTGTTACATTAGCCTCAGGTGTACAATATAGTAATTCAACACTTCCATACAACACCCAGTGCTCATCATGACATGCCCATCACCTTTCTCCCCTATCCCCCTGCCTGCCCTCTGATAACCATCAGTTTGTTCTCTATAGTTAAGAGTCTATTTCTTGGTTTGTCTCTCTCTTTTTTCCCCTTTGTTCATTTGTTTTGTTTCTTAAATTCCACATGAGTGAAATCATATGGTATTTGTCTTTCTCTGACTTATTTCACTAGCATAATGTTCTCTAGCTCCATCTACATCATTGCAAATGGCAAGATTTTGTTCTTTTTGATGGCTGGGTAATATTCCATTGTATATATACACCACATCTTATTTGTCCATTCTTCAGTTGTTGGACACCTGGGCTGTTTCCGTAATTTGGCTATTGTAGATAATGCTACTATAAACATCAGGGTGCACGTATCTCTTTGAATTAGTATTTTTGTATTCGTTAGGTAAATACCTAGAAGGATCATGGGGTAGTTCTATTTTTAAGTTTTTGAGGAACCTCCATACTGTTTTCCAGAATGGCTGTACCAGTTCACATTCTCAGCAATAGTGCAAGAGTGTTCTGCTTTCTGTACATCCTTACCAACACTTGTTCTTTCTTGTGTTGTTGATTTTAGCCATTATGGCAGGTGTGAGGTGATACCATGCTTTTGGTTTTTATTTCCTTGATGAAGAGTGATACTGAGCATCTTTTCAAATATCTGTTAGCCATCTATATGTCTTCTTTGGAAAAATGTCTATATGTGTCTTCTGCCCATTTTAAAATTGGATTATTTGTTTTTTGGTTGTTGAGTTTGATAAGTTCTTTATATATTTTGGATACTAACCCTTTATCAGATATGTCGTTTGCAGTTTTCTTCTCCCGTGCCTTGATTGTTTCCTTCACCATTCAAAAGCTTTTTATTTTGGTGTAGCCCCAATGGTTTATTTCTGCTTTTATTTCCCTTGTCTCAGGAGACATATCTAGAAAGAAGTTTCTACTGACAGTGTCAAAGAGGTTACTGCCTATGTTCTCCTCTAGGAGTTTTATGGTTTCAGGTCTTATATTTAGGTCTTTAGTCCATTTTGAGTTTATTTTTGTGTATGGTCTAGGAAAGTGGTCCAGTTTCATTTTTTTGTATGTAGCTGTCCCGTTTTCCCAATACCATTTGTTGAAGGGATTGAAGGGACTGTCTTCAACAATATCCCCATTGGATATCCTTTCCGACTCTGCAATGTTCATTAATTTCTCAACTCTTGTGTGTGCTTCCTTAGCTACTATAATACACTGCCCCGCACGATGCTTTAATGGCTTTTCCGTTTCTATTCTTAAAAAAAAAAAAAAAACTGTAACAAACAATTTTTGACTTTTTACATCTACTTTTAAATATTTAATTCCTTTTCCTTTAAACTCTGAATAATTGATTTCAAGATGACTCTACAGCTTAGATCACATGATAATACTATTCTGAAATGTTCTGTTGCATCAGACACAATAAGATAAATTATTAGTATCTATACTGCCAAAGGAATGCTAACTTTTTGGCACGTTCTTGTTTCTTAATTATGGTTGCAATCTACTGTGGAGGTTCCACCTTTCTATGATTCAGAGAACTCTTGGTGGTTTAACACTTTTGAACATGCTTATACCTAGGCATTGCAACCAGAAATTAAGTGAGTCTTCCACTCTCCTTCTTGAAGCCAAGCATCCATTTTTAAATATCAGAAAATTATGTTGTAAATAAATTTTATTATGTTATATGATGACATATAAGATCTTCCATAATAACAGGCATAGTTAACTTTAAAACTTAGGTGATTTTTCAAAAAGTATCTCTAAATATTACAAATAAGGCAACAGGGTGCATTTACTTCCTTTTTAAAGATGTATTTTTTGAGTGAGAGAGCACAAGCAGGAAGGGCAGGGAGATGGAGAGAATCTCAAACAGACTCAGCCATGAGAAGACCTCAAGGTGGGGCTCTGTCTCATGAGCCTGAGATCATGACCTGAGCAGAAACCAAGAGTCTGATGCTTAACTGACTGCACCATCCACATGGCCCAAAGTACATTTACTTCTTACGTTTTCACATAGACACAAAGCTTCTAGATTTCAAAGTAACAATTTAATTAGAATGAGATTATAAAGATTATAGTAGGCATCTCCTAAGTAATCAGTAAGAGCACTAAGTCCTGAGAATAAATTAATCTCTGAAAAGTATGTATTTGTACCCTAAGAAGAAAAAAGAAATGTATTTGTACCCTAAACCAGCTATTTTAGAAACTTTTAGAATGCACAAACACATACTGCAGAGCAACGGTTTAATTACACTTTAGATAGCCTCTGGAAAATTCCTTATATTTCTAAGGGAAGAAGAGTGGAAAAGGCAAAGTCTTAGTATTATTGTGGATATAGGTTTGACCTCTAGAACTTCCTGAGAGAGTCTCAGAGAACCATAGTTAGAGGGGCTGAATCCGGGGGAGGTCAAAACTGGAGCTTGGGAGACCAATTAAGAAGAGTGGGATGATCTCTGTTGGCATTGGCTCTCCAACCTGAATGTGCCTGAGAATCCCCTGGAGAGCTTGCTGAGCCAGATGGCTGGACCCCACTCCCCATTTTCCTGCTTCAGTAGGTTGAAGGCTGGGCCGCGAAATCTGCATTCGTAACAAGTTCCCAGGTAGGATACTGACACTGCTTCTTTGGGGGCCACACTTTGAGAACCACTGCTCTGGGGTCTTACTGCTCATTTCAGAACTCAATCCTAGACTTACTGTATGTGAATCTTCATGACTAAGACTCCCAGATGATCTGTATACATGTTGAAGTTCGAGCAGCACTATTCTAAGAGATGGTATCCTAGACCTGAGGATGAAGAAAAGTGCCCAGGGTTAAAAGTTATTTATAAGAACGGAAAGAAGCACAAACCTACATGGCTGGACATAGGGAAGTGAGAGAAGGGGAGAAATCAGATATGCTTTGGTTTCAACTGAGTAGGTAGCTGATTATTCCTTTCCACTGGGACAGGGGATACAAGCAGAAGAGTGCATTTGGACAAGTGGTATTTGAGTTCAGTATTGAATGTTTGGACTACATGAAGCTCTCTTTTAACTGCCGCTATATTAGTCCTATTGGCTATATGTGATTAAGCAACACTGGCCGGGGCTCCTGGTCCTGTGAAGGGATTGGTATTACATGAGAAGTGTTAGGCACGCGTGCAGGATTCTATTTTCAACTACGAATCCACTTGTGGCAAATATAAATTAGTAAAATGCAAGTCCCTTCCACAAAAGGGTGTTGAAAACCTGTCTCCCACCCCCATAGCACCCATCACCGTGCAGATTAGAGACACTGGATAATGGCAAAGATTATTTGCCACCCACCAATCAGGAATCGGGGCCCTGAAGAATAGAAGGGGATATTCCAGGTAACCCAGAACAAAGATGAGAGACTGTGGGATGTGCAAACAATGCCAGCAAACTCAATGGAGTTCCCGTTCAGAGTGGGGATCAATCTCATCAAACCCTTTCGCTGCCTTCCAGAAGTCCCCAGTAGAGAACACCTCCAAGTGTTACTTAGAGCTAGCGATGTACTTGACCCACTGAGCCGGGATTCTAACACATTCTAATCTGAGTCGGATTTCTGTCTGGATGGGGCAGACTTTGCACTTCCATCCGTGCCTGTATCTGATCCTCACACAGCTGCGAGGCATGGCAGGCAGTGTTTGTATTCCATTTTGCAGAGCTGAGTCTGAAGGAAATTAAAGGACTTGTGCAGAGTCACCGAAACAGGAAGAGAGTGGGACTAGAACCCAGGTCTTCTGACTCCAAATCATGTGCTCTTTTCACCATATTAGAATGCTGAGTTCCACTGAACAGCAGACTGAGCTGCAGGACGAGTTACCTTTTTTTGGATTCCAGTTTATTTAAAGAGATGACTTGAGGGATGCCCCGGGTGGCTCAGTTGGTTAAGCATCTGCCTTTGGCTCAGGTCATGATCCCAGGGCCTGGGATGGAGCCCTGCATCAGGCTTCTTGCTCAGCGGGGAGCCTGCTTCTCCCTCTGCCTGCTGCTCCCCCTGCTTATGCTCTCTCTCTCTCTCTCTGGCAAATAAGTAAATAAATAAAATCTTAAAAAAAAATAAAGACACGACTCGCATAGAAGGTTCACACAGTGACACCTGACTTCCTAAAATAGCGCAATTCATAATGCATTACAGTTTATTAGCAACTTTCATTTTAATGGTCAAGCAATTAATGATGAGCCACAGCAAAACGTCTGTGGCAGAAAAAAGAAAAAAACCATTTACATTGTCACCAGGTCTGTTCATTATCCTCCGTGCTCTATATCCAGATCAATCAATAGTTAATTAATAATGATGTGCTTCCTGAAGTACAAGGTTATAAATTAATTTAATGCTTGTATGCATATTTTTTGTAGGAAAAATGAGTGGAAAATGCCTGCCATGCCCATCTCATTGTAAGAAAATGTATGTAATGATTACAAGCATATAATAAGAATGGTTTGCCCAGCCAAATGTTTGTTCATTTCTGTTAATCAGTATTCATTTGAGCTACTTTCATGCAGTTTGTGGAAGCAGTGCAATCAGTTGAGTAGTGTGGCAGATTTAAATCAGTAATAAAAGCCCTGGGGAAATTAACAAGACAAAACATTAACCACAGACTAAACATTAACATATATTAGCATTTTTATTATACCTGTAGAATTGTTAAATGGGCATGGTTACTACTATTAAAAAGTTTATGTTGTATATCACATAATTTCAATGTATATTTTGTTTTAAAACTTTTAAGATTTAATTAAATGAAATTGAACAACAGCATAATAGACAATTCAACAGAATGAACTGAAGTTCATTATTTTATTTCAGCTGGAAACCTACAGAATTCCCAACCCACCCTATCCCCAAGCCCCCCAAGGTATCCTAAACAAATGCCACAGGTCATACTCCTCCAGAGTGGACCACAGGATCAGAGTTGGTATTTAAATGGCATAACCATAGAGGGAGTTTTTATGTTTAATTCTGTGGAGTTCTGAAGAATCCACTGACAACCCAAAACTAAATTACACCAGTTATTTAGCAACCATTCTCTCTGCAAAGCCCTCTTTGGGGCCACACTAATCATCTGGATTCCAGCAGAAAGGTTATTCCGTAATTAAATAAGACTGCGGAGATCTTCTAGAGCCCCTGAGGTCCCGGCGACCTGGAGAACAGCTCCTGAGAGGAAGGAGTGAGACAGCCACCATCTTCCTCAAAGGCTGTCAAATTTCCCAGGGCAGTAAGGTATGTCTGTGGCTCCCCCACAGACTCACTAACAGGAACTTCTCTCTTTCTGTTTCTGTTTCTCCCTCCCCTTCCTCCTCCTATTATGGGCCATGTAAGACAGACAGACAGACAGACACACACACACACACACACACATACACACCCAGAGAAGGAAAATGTAGGTGTGCCTGTTTGGCTCAGTCAGTAGAACATGCAACTCTTGATCTTAGGGTTGTGAGTTCAAGCCCCGTGTTGGGCATGGAGTTTACATCCTTAAAATAAAAGAAAAAAGATGTAAAGTCTTTCCTTAATCTGTTTTTTTTTTTTTAATCTGGTTCTTAAACTTTGAACACAGAATCGACCTGTCGGCTTAGTTAAGAGCAGGAGAGTCAGAGACGCTATTTAATGTATTTGCAGCCCTTCCCCATTTTCTCGTCTTTTTGGCTATGAGAGCTAAAGGCCTGAACCTGTTGTATTTCTATAGCCCTAGGGTCAACCAGGAATCTCCATTGAGGGGAAGCTATAAAGAATATAGCTGGGCCAGACATCAGACTAGACCTGGGTTAAATCGTAAGAATTACAGATTTTGTAGCCAGTCCAAGAATCTGACTCAAGCAGTCAGTCCGGGGCCCGGGGCAGCCCACAGGAAGCAAGCTGCAGGCGGAACACACCTGGGAACCAGACATCCGGGGCTTTAGGGTGATTACTAATCCTCTCTTACCAGGCAGGCCAAAGAGTTTAAATCACTCCACTAGAAATACTATGGTTAAAATTGGATGTCCGTTTTTGGCTTATCTTTAATAACTAGTCCTTCTTTAAAGGATTTTTTTAATCCTTTGTAATCATTACTCTTCTCCAGTTATGGATGGGATGGCCACAAACCTGGGTCATGGGAGGCCCCCAGAGTCTATCCTCTTGACAGAAATCTACGGCATAGGGAGGAAAAACCAAAAACAAAAGCTTGGGGCCCCTCGCTGGCTCATTCAATGAAGCGGGTGATTTTTGATCTCAGGGTTGTGAGTTAGGGCCCCATGTTGTGTGCAGAGATTACTTAAAAATAAAATCTTAGAAAAATAAACTCAAGTTTTGCTAGGCAGATCTAGGTTCAAGTCCTAACTCTGCCATCTACTACAATTATGGTTTGCTTCAGTTCCTTAAACATCGTGAGCCTCAGTTTCCTTATCTCTAAAATGGGGTCAAAAATACAAGGTCCGTATGCCTCAGAGAGTTGTAGAATTCACCGTCAAGAACAGAGAATAGGGGCGCCTGGGTGGCTCAGATGGCTGGGTGTCTGCCTTCAGCTTTGGTCATGATCCCAGAGTCCTGGGATCGAGCCCCATATCAGGCTCCCTGCTCAGCAGGAAGCCTGCTTCTCCCTCTCCCACTCCCCCTGCTTGTGTTTCCTTTCTCACTGTCTTTCTCTCTCCCTCTCTCTCTCTCTCAAATAAATAGATAAAATCGTTTAAAAAGAACAGAATGGATGGAGGAATTATTAGTAAGGCAGGGGGCTGGAGTCAGGTATTATGTTACAAATGGGAAGTATTGGTATTGTTGAGAAACTTACAATGTAGACTTTCTCTGCTGAGTGAGAGGGAGAGATCGAGTGTGAGGGGTTTTTTTGTCACCAGAGGGCTTCCAGAACCAACAGCAAATGGCCCCTGAGCATCAGTATAGTTACATTTTAACCAGTGGGGTATCTGCATTTTTTCGACACATCAGTTACACGGTACCTGTGTGCATTGCATCAAACCAAATGCTTTGCAGGGTTTCAAACTCTTTGGTAACATATTCTACTTGAAAAATAATTTTCAGGGGCACCTGGGTGGCTCAGTCGATCGAGCATCCAGCCCTTGATTTTAGCTTAGATCATGATCTCAGGGTCATAGGATCAAGCCTGGAGTTGGGCTCCGCGCTCAGCTCAGAGTCTGCTTGTCCCCTTCCCTATGCTCCTCTCTCTCTCTCTCTCTCTCTCTCTCTCTCTCTCTCAAATAAATAAAAAGTTTATTTAAAGAAAGTCATTTTCAGGTGCCTGAGTGGCTCAGTGGGTTAAAGCCTCTGCCTTTGGCTCAGGTCATGATCCCGGGGTCCTGGGATCAAGCCCCGCATCGGGCTCTCTGCTCAGCAGGGAGCCTGCTTCCTCCTCTCTCTCTGCCTGCCTCTCTGCCTACTTGTGATCTCTGTCTGTCAAATAAATAAGTAAAATCTTTATTTAAAAAAAAAAAGGAAAGTCATTTTCACCTTTTTTTTTCCAGAGGAGTTCAGAATAAAATATGACACTTTTCATATCATATCTTCCTTTTTTGCATGAGACCCGAGTGACAGCTGGAAGGTAGCTGGGGAACCAGGTCAAAAGGAAGTCTTATTACTCTCTTCATGCATGTGTAAAGCCAGTGTTCTGGACCTTGCTTAGAAAAGAATGGTCCTAGTGTTGCTAGGATGACCTTCTGGACCATAAATATGGTCAGGAGCCCTGCCTTCTTTTATTTTTTTTTTCAAGATTTATTTATTTATTTGAGAGCGAGAAAGCACACAGCAGGGAGGTGCAGAAGGAGAGAGAGAGAGAATGTCAAGCAAACTCCACTGCTGAGCACAGAGCCTGATGTGAGGCTCGATCCCATGACCCTGAGATTGTGACCTGAGCCAAAACCAAAAGTCAGGTGACCATCCGACCGCATCCTCCCTCCCCCTGACTCCCCAGGTGCCCCAAGTCCCTATTTCAAGTCTTGTAACACCTCAGGGGACCCCCGTTACTCTCCTGCCATAGATTCTGGCGCATGAATAAAGGAATCACCGTTCTTGGAAAACGAAAGGATTTTCTATTCCGGGTCTATCGGTAGAGACATTCGCCCACCTAATTAATCCAGTCTCACCAACTAAAGTTCAAGATAGCGGCACCCTTAACCAGGTGCATTAGTCCGTGGAAGGAAATTGGATTGCACTTGTTATTTAAGAGCCCCAGACTCCTGGGCAGGACACTGAGTTCTAAAATGCTGCTCGAAATACCGGTGATTCTTTAGCAAGTGCAGCCGTAGACGGAGACCCGGGTCTCCAGGCAGCGCCTCATGTCCCCCGAGTGTGACATTTACAAAGAAATTTTGATCAAAGGCCCTCTTTTGTGTGAATTCTGCGTCTCTTTGTAAATTCTGTTTTCTTTTTGTGGCCACCCCTCAAAATGAGCTTGTAATATTCACCTACAGCTCACACAGTGCGGAGGTGGAAGATGTGGACGGAAGAGCCCGAAGGCATGGGGCGGGGGGGGGTCTACATTTGACAAATGCTTTGTATATGAGAAGAATTTGCTTTGTGGTAGATTTGTGGAAGAAAATACAGCCCGTCTGTTAAGAAGTGGCAGATTTCGGGGGGGGGGGCATTGGCAGGACACCATTGTTTGCCCCTGACCCCACCCGGAGCCTTGGGGACTCTGCCCAATAGTGCCACATTGGGTGGCTTGGGAAGAAAGGTCACACTGGCTACATTCTCGTTTGTTCTTAACCTTCCTGCTTTTGCCTCAGCTGCACCCCCTTTCCAGTGGGTGGTTCCATGAGCGTTCGCCGGCTGTGTGGCAAGTAAACACGTGTGTGTCTATGAACATAATTTTAGGATGCACAGTCTGCCCTCAGTTATTCATACCTGCCTTGCAAACTTTGGAAATGACTGGAACCGAGCTCCCCAGTCCAGCCAGGCAGCCCCCTTACCTGAAGCACCATCAATCCCGGTAAACTCAGAGAATACAGTTTTCTATATAAATCTATTCTTGTATTAGGAAAGAAAAATCTTTTTTGTTTGTTTTTCCCCAGTGGAGGTGAGGCCTCTACTGACTTTAGATTCTTCTTTTCTAATTCAAGAATTGATTTATATAGAAAACTTTCTAAAGCTATACAAACCAAATGCCGCTTTTGCTTTTAGAAAGACATAGGTAGCTTTGTAAATGTCACCTGAGCCATCTTGAGAAATCCCGGAAACGGATGACCACACGCAGCCTGGGACCGCAGGCATGCCAGACCTGATACTAGGAGTTCCCTTTAATTCATTTGATGAATTTGCTTTTACTGAGTCCCTAACAGCATGCAAAATTTCCGTGGAGGTACAGAAGATATAACCAAAGGTACCAAAGATATAACCTGTCTTCACTGGGTATTTCTAATATTTTTCTTTTTCTTTATTTTTTAAAAGATTTTATTTAGTTATTTGACAGAGATCACAAGTAGGCAGAGAGGCAGGCAGAGAGAGCGGGGGAAGCAGGCTCCCTGCCAAGCAGAGAGCCTGACTCGGGGCTCGATCCCAGGACCCTGAGATCCTGACCTGAGTCGAAGGCAGAGGTTTTAACCCACTGAGCCACACAGGCTCAATGTTTTTTTTTTTTTTCTTAATGTATATTTTTCTTAATGTATACAATCTATATATTCACCTTGGCTATGTTGGCTGTGTTTCTGAGGACTGGGAGTTCCTTTAAAAAAAGAGAGTGTAAGCAACTGGTGATTAAGCATTGTCTTCTAGGGAGGTGATATTGTATAAGCTTTGAAGTCAGACAGTGAATCAACGGTATATTTGCCACAGGCAACCCTTAACCTCCTCTAACCTCAGTTTCTTCACCTCTAAAATGGGGATGATAACATTTAGCTTAGTGTCTGACATAAGGGAGACATGTTAATACATCTTTATGTAGAAGTTCATTTTAGGCTTGTGTCTGAAAGCTCAAAAATAGAAATCTACAAATAATTGAACCAGATCACTTAGAATTGAGATAAGAAAGCTGATGCCATCTTTTGATCATTGCCATATGACTGTTAAGAGGACTAAGCTTTAGAGGGAGGCATCCGGCAACTAGTCTCGAATGAGCAAGTGAGTGGATAGAGAAAGGAAGGAAGGGCGGGCCCGGTGTGCCGTGGCTGCGAACAGTAGCGTCCTCGGTAGTGGGGTTCTCATGAGTGTTGATTGTCTGGGTTGCCCTAAGGGACCCTGGAGACAGCCCTTTTGGTGGATGCTGGGGTCTGACCTCATGGCTATCTCCAATTTAGGCTGCAGACAGGTATGTGGGGTGCCTTTGGGAAGCCCCAGGACACAGTAGCCAGGGTCCACATTGGCCAAGTCATCATGTCCATCCGTACCAAGCTGCAGAACAAGGAGCATGTGATTGAGGCCCTATGCAGGGCCAAGTTCAAGTTCCCTAGCCGCCAGAAGATCCGCACCTCCAAGAGGTGGGCTTTACTAAGTTCAATGCGGATGAATTTGAAGACATGGTGACTGAAGAGCGGCTTATCCCAGATGGCTGTTGGGTCAAATACATCCCTAACCGTGGGCCCTTGGACAAATGGAGGCCTCTGCCCTCATGAGAACCTTGGCACTACCCCTTCCTGTCATATTCATGCCCACCAATAAATCCAACTTCCTGTCAAAAAGAAAAAAAGAGAGAGAGAAAGAAAGGAAGGAAGGAACAAAAGAGGAAGGATGGGCGGAGGGAAGGGGAGAGCAAGGGAGAGGAGGTAGGCTTTCTTGAGCACCTGTGTTCTTTAGTACTCTTGGTCCTGGTCTTGTTCAATGATACGGGATTCACAGCTGATCACACTGGCTATGGATTGGTTGGCTGGCCTTCTTCCTTCCCTTGGGCATTTTTACGAAAGTCAGATGAGCCATTACACTGACATTCTTCAGCATACGCAACCCTAGGTCTTCGAACCCAACTCCCTGCATGGAAAGCTGCTCTGTTAACAGGCTACTCTACACATCTCTCACCCCCTTCCTCTCCCGCCCCACTACTTCCTAAACTTTGTAATTCCTATTTGTGAACTTCTACATTCTTATAAATACTAAGGGCCGTGGAGAGGTATCAATAGCCTAAGTCTTGTATAGAAAGTCCTCTCAAATGTGCAGAAAGAAAACGCATTTTTCATCTTAGGAAACCTTGAATAGGTTGGGCTCAAAGTCTCCACTGCCATAGTCTTCAGCCTGCTTTTCCACAGATGGCTCTTTACCTGAAAAGCGTAGCACCTTTTTCGAACTCCAGTAATAGCTTCGTTCTGCTCTTTAAAAAGAAATTGGGGAAGAAATTGAAGTGCATTTCAGAATTTGTTTCTACTATCATATCTGTGAAAGTATCATATAATTATATTGCATTTCTTTTTCAGATTGGCAAGTTATGTGCCCATTCTCAACAACGCCAGTATAGATCTGCTTATTATCCTGAAGATCTGTTTATTGACAAGAAGGTATTAAAAGTTGCTCATGTAGAACACGAAGAAACCTTATCCAGCCGAAGGAGGTAAGGGGATTCTTCTTTTTTTCCCCCCTCTGTTTCAGCATACAATTAACAATTGTGTTGTAAGGTGAAAAACTTTTGGAGTGAAGCTTCTTAAATACACATTATTTTGTTCTTTTGAGTAGAGTTTGATTAATTAATTCTACCATTTGTAAATGCTAAGGAAAAGAGATATCACATTATATCTAAGCCATATTTAAATGTAAAGTTACCCTATGTAAATATCCAGCACAGTACTCCCTGAATAGGGAGTCCGATGTGGGGCTTGATCCCAGGTCCCTGGGATCATGACCTGAGCCAAAGGCAGCTGCTTAACGACTGAGCCACCCAGGTGCCCCCAAGATATTTGTTGATTAAACAAAATGTTTTCTGCTTATGATCTGGTCTCACAATTTTATGGCTTCGCTTGTGGTTTTCCCATTATTACCAGTGAGTCAAGGTCAAGTTCACCAGAAAGAAACTGGCAAGACACACTCATGTGCATAAACATACCGCACATTCTGTACACTCTTGTCAGTTTACAAAATGAAGGATTCAGTTTCTGTTTCTTAAGACAGCAGTCAAGGGACTAAATCAAAGTTTGTTTCTGATTCTCTTCTTTCCTCCTTCCCTCATCCAGATGACCTCTTTCCCTGTTCTAGTCATGGTTACAAATAAGGGGTGGCCATTGGATGGGAATCCCAACACAGGTCTAGGAGAGGTGCCTTCCCAAAAGGAGTGCACATGTCCCCAAGCCTGCCACTGGCTCAAAGAATAGCCAGACATGAGTTCTGCTTCCTGATGACTAGCCTGCAGATGGAAAATTAAAAGATGAAATCAGCAACATCTCAGATGTAGGCTAAATGAAGCCATTCATATCCATTTACTACAGGAGGTTTTAAAGTGATAACTCTTAGTCATCACTATGACATCACAAACTCTTAGTTTGGAGTGAGAGAAGCCAGTAAGGCTGCATGAGAGAGAGTCCTCCAAAGAAGCATTTCAGGAAGTCCCATGTTCTCTTTTGTTGACTTCCAACCAAATGGATGTCTAGTTTCCCTGTAGCAACAGTTTTAAAGTGTGACTCAGAGACCCAGGAAGTCACAGAAACTCTTTCCAGGGAGTCTGAGATGCTCCTTTTGCTAACTACTTATCCATGTGAACCTGGGTTTTGTTTATATACTTTAACCAAAACAACACATTGCAGCAGATTGAATGCAGAAGCCAATGGGAGAATTCAGCTGTCTCCTATTAAGCCAGGCTAAACATATTTTGTAAAAAAGACAAAACCAATATCAGTTTCTCACTATTTTTTTCATAAAAATAGTACTTATGTTAACACATAATGGCTCATTATTCGTTTCAAATAAATAAATAAGTAAATATTTCCCCCCTGAGTTTCACTTTCTAAAGCAGTAAGTATCTAAAAATATATATCGGACCAACAAAAGCTCTTTGGGGCCCTCCATCACTTTTAGGAGTATAGAGGGGTTGTATTCATTATCCAGTGCTACATAACAAATTTCCCCAAAACATAGTGATTTAGAACAACTAACATTTATTATCACAGTTTCTGGCAGGAATTCGAGAACAGCTTGGCTGGGTGGTTGTCAGCTTGGTCAATTTCTGGGGCTGTAGTCATAGGAAGTGCAGATCTACTTTCCAAGTGGCTCACTTAGCAAGGTAGTGCTGGTTGTTGAAAGGAGGCCTCAGTCCCTCACCGCATGAACCTCGTGAGTGACTCCGCAACATAGCTGCTGGCTTCCCCAGAATACAAGATCCATGGAAGAGCAAGGAGCAAGCTGTATTGTCTTTTCCGACCTAGTCTGGGAAGTGACGTACTGTCAAGTCTGGTATCTGTTTGTTAGAAGTGAGTTCCCAGTTCTAGTCCACACTCAAGGGGAGGGAAATTAAACTCCACCTCTTGAAGGAAGGAGTATCAAAGAATTTGTGGACAAATTTACAAACCACCACAGGGATCCTGGCACCGAAATATTTGAGAACCATTTCCCTATAGCATAGGAGAGTTTTAGGAAGTGTTTTTCATTCTGGGGAGACAAAATTTGGTCATTTCTCCAAACCTTTAACCTTTGACTTTCCTTTGTCTGTTGTTCTCAATTGCTTTCACACTTTGCCCAGACCACCTGAGAAATTAACCTCAGTCATGGATCTTTAACTAGGGGAAACCTCTTGTGTATTGTACTGAAGTGAATAAATTATATTTATATTGTATTACTACAATATATAATATATCATATTACATATCAATATCACAATAATTAATGAAGAATCAATATCTTATACAATTATTTTATTAATTTATTATTTTATATAATTATATAATTTATAATTATATTATTTATAAATAACCTACAAAAATAAAATATAAATGTATTGTATTATATTATACTACATAATTATTCATTTAAAATTAATAAGAGGGCATCTGGCTGGCTCAGTCAGCAGAGCATGTAATTCTTGATCTTGGGATTGTAAGTTTGAGCCCCACATTGGATATAGAGATTACTTAAAAATAAAATCTTTAAAAAAATGTTTAAATAAAATTAACAAAAGGAATGTTTAAATTATAAATTACATTTATATGTTATAAATGTAATATATTTGTATGACATTATACAGTAATATGTATTTGTATATATATTGCTTTATTCAACTCAACAGACACTTAGGAAATACCTGTCATGGGCCAGAATGTGTACTGGCATCAAAACTCAAGACAGAGGCTCAACTCTCCAAAGCAGTCTAATGTGGAAATAGACTTAAATGCAAATACTTCCAAAATAGTTTTATAAGTGCAAAGGAGTGTCCAGAGTCTATCCCTAGAGGCAGCCTACAGGAAAAATGAGAGCCTCTGCCCAGGGAGATATAGTGGGCCTCCCTGGAGGAAGTGGTATATGACTCAGTCCCCGTATCATATGCAGAGCTTATTCAAATGAAACACACCGGCCCAGTCCCATTTTGAGACAACCCTGCCAACCTACACACGTTTATGAGTAAGTAGGAGGTGCTACTTGATCAAGGGCCTGCTGCCATGGCTTCTGTCTGGGGTTCTCGTGGGACCCGTTCCCTACTGTCCTACTGGGGAGGGCTCTATGGGGTCGATTCCTCCACAGAAAAATGAAATGGATGAATGGGTTCTTGGCCGGGCACCCAGATTTGGCACTTTGTTTAGGTCGCTTTCTGAACTTGTTGCTAAGCCCAAAAGAAAAGATAGTAAGAAGAACTACATAGCTTGCAGGCTTGATTAAGTGGTGGCCGGGCAAGGCTCGTTTGAGTGTTGGAAACACAGCCTGCCCCATGGTGCTTCTCATCTCTTGCAAACTAGAGCCTTAGAGTCCGAGTCAGAACAACAGGAGAGTGTCTGATTTCCTTTAGCTCCCTCCAGTAGGCATTGTAAACCCTTTTAGGGAGAGGGGAGACTCAGGGATTAAGATCATCTCTTGCCCATGCCCTGGCCCCTGCAATCTGATGTTATTAGGAAGGTTTGGTTTGACGGAGGGTTAGTACCTCTATAAATTTCTCGGTATGTTCTGCACAGCCTTTCACACTGGTCCAGAAAAATCTATGTGCCTCCGACACCCCTCACATCCTTGCCCAAGCTCCATCCTCCTCGGGTAAAAATATGATAATTGCAAAGGAACCCTATTGTAGCTTTCCCTCCCTGGAGGTTGGGAGCAAGCTGTCTGAATCTGATTATGAGTTGAAAAGCCCTTTCCTTATTAAAATAACAACACACAAAGAAATGCAGGATTCCTTTGGTAGCATTCAGAAGTCATCTGTTTGTTTTGTCTGCCCCCAACTGGGTAGTTTGCAACACACAACTAATCTTAGAAATAGCTTAGTTCAATTTAAAGGCGATTTAATACTCAACCGGTGGCCTGCCTATGGGATTCAGTGTTCCGTTAAGGTAGAAATATTGAAAATATCTGTCATCGGGTTTAAAACAGGGTAGGACAAGATGCACAAGTAAGCAGCTAGGATCGAAGCAATGTGATTTCCGTAACCCTTGCCAGCCCTGGTATCTTCGCGTCTTCTCCCTCTCCCTCCTGTGGCCTCCTGAATGTCTCCTTCACCCCTTCCCATATGATGCCTTTTACCTTGTCATCCGCGCATCCCCCTGAAGTTTGGTGGAGAGCGTGAGCACTGTCTGTCCTTTCTCTAAGCGCCCCCATCTCAGTGGAATAGTCCATCCTGGCCCACCAGCTAATGTTGTGAGAAAGGGGCACAGTCCCTCCAGCCCGGTGAAACTACATCTGTGTAAGCCACCCTTCCCCTTCCCGCACTGCCTCTCCTCCCCTCCCCCTCTGACTTGGTCTAAAGGGGCAATGGATTGGGTGGCACTAGTAAATGACCTAGAAAGAAAAGAACAAAAGCCAATCTCAGCTCCCTGGTCCAAAATCAATGCTCACTCCCACTCCCTGTCAGACTGCTGCTCTGGTTTGGCTAGGCAGCTTTGTAAGCTCAGTGGTGCTTTCCACCCTCTGAACAAAACAACAAAGTATGTCCCGAGTGAATCAACGAGTTTCGGGTCTGGTACAAGTCATTCTGCCCTAAATAGGACTCTACTTCTTTCACCATTTGTCAACACCGTCTATATGCTAAGCATTGTGTACGGATTAGGCTCTGATGAATAGGAGGGCCTCCGAGCCTGGTTAGGGGGAGACACACACAAATAAATAATTTTCAAATGCCAAGGGCAAGTGTCCCCGCAGAGCTGTGTCCGAAACGGTGGTGGCTCCATGGGCTGGGGAAGGTAGCCGTTCTCCTGCGGAAGTCAAGAAAGGCTTCTTGGAGAAGGTAAACTCTGGAGCCTGGCCTTGGCGGAAGATGAGAAATTCAACAGATGGATGAGGGAAGAGAGGGTCTTCTAGGCAAAGGGAACTGCATGAGAAAAAAGTACAGGCTAATCTCTGGAATGGCAGAAAATTTGAGTTTGGGTCAGATGGTGCAAATTTCTCTACTGCTGAATTAAACCTGCTCCTGCATCGTTCCCATTATAATTATTTTAGCTTATTCGCTTTCCTGGGTTTTCCGGTTTTTTTTTTTTTTTAAAGTAATGAGCTCCTGTTACTTTATATTAAGAAAAAAAAAAAAAAAGAACCTTAATGATAAAGGAGAAAAGTTCAGGATCTGCAGTTGGGGATGAAAGGCTGTTTTTACTTGTGGTGCTTTCCAATTAGTGCCGCTTTGATGCTTGCCCAAGCAAATCACTGCAGGAAAGCCAAGGGTATCCCCCCCACCACACACCACCCGGGAAGGGGACGCTCCTCTTGAGGATGGTGGGAGCCCTCCAGGGGAGATCACGTGCACCCAGCCTCAATATTTCAAAATGGCTCATGCATGCAAAGGGGCCCTGTCCTTTAGTTCCACATTTAACACATTGAATAGAAAGCTCTAGGAAGAGACTTTTGTTTTTTTCCTGAGCTGACTGCTATAAGCAAGTGTTGGGTTTGACCTAAGTGAGAGCCCTAGGCTCCACTATTTACATGCCAAGTGGTATGTTTGGCATGCACGTATTAGAATAAAGTGGAATTGGAATCAAGGAACGTTCCCTTCAATCAAGTTGTTTTTCCCATCCCAGACAACTAATTGTCTGAAAGTTCCATTTTTTTTTTTTCCTAGAGACAATTCCGTTGAGCTGACTGCCTTAGTGCATGGGTGGAGGTTCTTTTGTTGTCTGTCATGGGCTACTAGCACAAAAAGAAGAAATCTGGCCTGAGTCCTATGTGGGTAATTAATATGTCACCTAATTTCGTTTCAGGTGTCTTTCTTTAAAGAGAGAAATGAAAATATTCACCTTGCCTCCTTTTGAGATTATAAGCAGAAGGATAGGAGACCTTATTTAAGGAAAGATACTAAAAGCAAAAGACCCTCCTTTCCTAGAAGGAGTAGGAGGAGGGACAAAGAAGAGGGGAAATGAGAGAGGCCCACGAAACTCGGTAGGAGGTAAACTGCTCCTGTCACACTCTGTTGCTCTCCGCCTGTGGTGTCAGAGGATGCGATCACCTGTTGTCGCTCTCTTTTGAAAAGTTCATTAACTCTCCAACAGTTGCGAAAGGCTCTCTTCTGCAGAATAGTATGTCTGGATTGATTTTCAAAAAAATCCAACTTTCTCTTGGGAGACCAAGAGCTAGTTTCCCTCCCACCGTCTGTGGAAGGTTCCGAGGGAAGGAATGGCTGGTCCTGTAGTGCCAGTTTGTGGATGGTCTCACCCCTGGAGGCCCCGAGAGTTCTTTGAGAACCTGCATTTGCTTCATTATTCTCAGGTGCTTTTCTAATCAAACGCACCATGGATTCTAACATGAATAATGTACACTGAGGACCAAAAAGAACTTGCCTATCAAGGATAAGTTTTAGAGGAATAGACATAAAAAGCCTACTGGAGAGACAAGTCTAGAAGGAAATATGTCCAAATATTCACAGTGATTATCTGGCCAGTAGACTATGAATAGGGTTTTTTTCCCCTTTCTACCTTTCTGTATTTTCTAAATTCTCCACAGTGAGTGTATGTTTCTTTTACAATGAGAAAGAAAACCAACAGGCTTTATTATAAAGGATGAAGGAAGAAATAGATTTTTTTTTAATATTTTCTTATTTGGCAGAGAGAGAGAGATCACAAGTAGGCGGGGGTGGGGGGAGTAGGCTCCCCACTGAGCAGAGAGCCCGATGCAGGGCTCGATCCCAGGACCCTGAGATCATGACCTGAGCCAAAGACAGAGGCTTAACCCACTGAGCCACCCAGGTGTCCCAGGAAGAAATAGATTTTAATCATTGTTTGCAGCTCTTGGAAATTTCTTGACTCCCTCCTCGCCCATGCTTTTAATTCATGCCGAGCCACATCTCTGGCCCTCTTGACTGTCTCTGTCCATTGCTCCAAGGGACACCCCTCCGCCTAGTAGACAAGCCTCTCTTCCTCTCAGCCCTTCTCTACCCTTTCTTGGGGTTATATCTCAATAAAGCTGGTCTAACATACCTTTCAGCCATTTGAAGTATATAATTCAAGTGTTCTTAATATAGTCACGGAGTTGGGCAACCATCACCAACATCAATTTTAGAACATTTTCATCACCTCAAAAGACGTCCCATGCCCTTTAGCTATCATTCCGCAGACCTCTTCTCCACCCCCCAAGCCCTAAGCAACCACTAATCTGCCTTTTGTCCCTATAGATTTTCCTATTCTGGACATTTCACATAAATGGAATCATACAATCTGTGGTCTTCTATGATGGGCTTCTTTCACTTAGCATAATGTTTTCAATGTTCACCCATGATGCAACATGTCTGAATACTCTATTCCTATGTAAAGCCAAGTAATACTTCATTGTATGGACTGTATATTTGTTTATCCCTTCATCAGTTGATGGACACCTGTCTGGTCTCACCTTTTGGCTGTTGTTAATAGCACTGCCAAGAGCATGCATATACATGTACTTCTTTGAGTACTCATTTGTGATTCTTTGGGGTATATACTTAGGAGCAGAATTGCTGCACCACATGGTAACATCTATACTTGACTTTGTAAGGAGCCTCCAAACTGTTTTCCACAGCAGCTGCACCATTTTGCATTCCCACCAACAATGTGAAGGCTCAACTTTCTCCACATCTTCAGCAACACTTGTTGTTGTCTATTTTATTTTATTTTATGGACTTTTTTTTTTATTATAGCCATCCTCATGGGTGTGAAATAGCATCTCACTGTGGTTTTGATCTGCATTTCCCTGATGACTAATTGACATTTAACTGGACTTCATCTTGGCTCTCCACATCCGGTTCTTACACACGAATCCCTTTGAAGGCCACCACTGTCCCACCAGGCAAAGACCATTCAGACTGCTTGCCAGATTAGCCCAGGGGGTTACCCATCCCACTAGCTAGCTAGTCTTTGAAAAAAAAAAAATGCCGGGGTAAATATGTAGGGAAAGAACATGGTTATGCTTATTAATACCACCTCAAACAATGAAGGATTTATGCATCTTGCACGTAGAAAATAGTTACCTGGAACTTGAAAAAAATCTTAATTTTCTTGCATACTATCTAAAATATACTGTATTTTTCATTAAATATTCATATTCTACTGGCTTATAATAATGGTAATATTGACCATGATTGATGTTATGGGGAGATTACTTTGTGCCAGGGACTATGCTCAACACTTTACAGGCATTGTCTCAATCATCACAGCAAGCGATCATTAGCTTCATTTTATTTTATTTATTTATTTATTTTTTTTTTTGCTTCATTTTAAAGTCAGGGAAACTTAAGGCTTCACCACCAAGTAAGGAAGGAAGTAGCTCGTATTTGACACTTATGTGGGTCAGACTCCAAAATCAGTGCTCTTACCTACTTACTACTCCTAACAGGTTTTCAGGGGCTGTTCTGAGACTCCAACCATCATTACAGCATGCTTGCTAAATGAAACTGTGTTCTGAATTCGAAACAATTCATCCAGCAGCAAGTTTTTCAAACACAGTCTCTTCCTAGGGCCACCCTGTATGTCCTCTGGCAGTAATGAGTACTCTGTGACATGGGGTGGCCTTTTACGTCCCCAAGTTACCTTGCTCAAATTTCAAAGAGATTCCCCTGAGTTCTCGAATTTGATGACCCCGATTGTGTTCACATTATTCACATTCTTTGCGGTTTTCTTAGACATTTAACTTGACCCCGCCAAGTAATAGCCTTCCATGCTAAAGCAGGAGGTCTTGTGTTTGCGGCAGCCCCTCATCCCCCAGATGTTTAGACGGACCCTCTCTGAATCTTCTCCAGCTTGCCAGTGATCTTTCTGATCAACTCAGAAAACTGCAAGGGTTCAGGGGCTGGGAGAAGTTCAGAGTGTTTTTTTTGTTTTTTGGTTTTGGTTTTGGTTTTTGTTTCTTTTAACTTCTAGGGAAGTCAAATTGGAAAGCTTTGCCATGAGTTCAATTTTTCTTGCCATGTGCTTATCTTAGAGAGAGTTCAGAGGTAGGAGGAGGCCTAAGGGAAGCTCTTTCATTAAAGAGCAGGCCATCGCCTCCCATAGACTAATGGCCATATTCCATTTCCTCATGGAGTGGGGGGAATTACTCAGCCTCAGCCTTTACTCTTTTGGTTTCCACTCTGGGGAACTGTATTATTACCTTGTAAAACAGAACATCTCTCCTATTAGCGTTAATTGAACCCATCTTTTTCCTGTTAGAAACTATAATGTTGACTTTTATTTTCAGAGCCCTGGATGGAACCTTTTCACTTTGGAGGTTGACAGAGCTCAGCCACCAGTAGTAGGCTGTGAGGGGGTTTGAGCATAGCAGGAAGCAACTGCTGGCGTATTGGGGGTTATATATAGCCCAATAACCTGTTTTGAGTTGTTCTGTCCATCACCCTGGCTTTACTGTGACCTGAGTCTTTGTGAAAATGTGCTGAGTATTCTAAGTGCTCTCCCTCTTCTAAATCATCAGTTGAAATGAATTGTTTGATGGTAATAAAGCGGAAAAATGCAAGAAAATAATTTCCACCAGTCTTTCTTTTTTGGCCAGATCTGAAAACAACCCCCAGAGGCCTGTATATCAGGCTAGTCCATTCTTCGCCTGGAGACAGTATTGAATAATTACTCCACTGCCAGCAAATTCCCTGGCTGAAGTCTCCAAAAACTTAGTAGAGACTTAAGATAGACTTGGTTATGAAGAACACTTTACCTTGTTTCTACCAAGAACATTGCTTGAGAAAAAGAAAGAGTATTTTATTTGTTTGTTTACCATTGGACATCTGTTGTATAGATAATTTAATATTTCTTTATAAGCATATCCACTCCTCTCCAGTCTATAGGGTCTTATTTTGTGTGTCCATGGACAGCTGAAAAAAGCTAATAGGCCAGAAATTTTGCTGGGTATTTATGTGTGTGTGTGTTTATACCTATTTGCATATGTAATGTACTTTCTCTCTCCTTCCTTCTCTCTCTCTCTCTCTCTCTCTCTCTCTTGCTCTCACTCTCTCCCCACCCCACATATTTGTCTTGTAGCATAAAAGCCCAAGCAAATAAATAGTAAAATATACTAGGATCCACTCCCTCTTGTCTCCCCCCCACCCCCTCCATAGTTATCACAATATACAGACAAAGAACAAAGAAACCTTCCTCCTCTGGCAGATACGAGTTTCTCTGACTATATTCTCAGGAGAATTTCATAGAACGTCTACTGCTCTGAGCACCCTGTAATTCTGATCTGCAACTATTAGCCCGAGCCTATATGGAAAGGGGCCATCTCTAGGGTAATAGCATTGTAAATTACAATCAATGCACTCAATTACACCCAGAAACCAAAAGATATGTAGTGCTCCAGCGTGCCTTGTAATCAGCACCTTTGAGAATGGAGGCATTCTGAACAAAAAATGGAAGCCGAACACGTAAGAAAATGAATGTTGGAATTAAATCATCCTTCTGATAGGAGCAGTACCTTATATGGCAAGCAACTTTTTTTTTTCCCTAATATCATTTTATTGATTTAAAAAAAAAAAAACTAAATTGTGGCCTTGTAACCAAGAATATCTTAAAATCATTTATGGCTCTATTCAGCCTGGCAGAGCCTTTCTGTCATGCTGATAAGGAAATTAAACTTTCCTCATACTGGGTTTACTTGCCTCTTATGCACAGATGCTTTCTCTTTTCTTCCAGGGAACTAATTCAGAAGTTGAAGTCTTTCATCAGCTTCTATAATGCTTTGCCTGGCTATGTCTGCAGCCACAGCCCCGTGGCTGAAAACGACACTCTTTGCTGGAACGGACAAGAACTCGTGGAGAGGTAATCTTTTTTTGAATGTTAAATATAACAGTGTTTGCAAAATATTCATCATATGTCCATCTCGAGATTGGTTATGTCCTCTCTCTGCCTTCATTAACTCCACAAGAAACATTCTAGAAAAAGCATACATGTGAGCATTTGTGACACACCCTTAGAGAATTTACAGACTTTGAAACACGTTGAGTACTGTGTATTCAGGGACATTTTACCAGGTGTACAGCATCAAACAGCAGCCCCCCCCCCTTTTTTGTCTTTGGCTTCTTCCATTTCCCCTTTATGTGGACCCATATTTATTTATTGGTTTGAAGAACCAATAATCGTTATCGTTTAGTGAGAGTTAACTATGTATGAAGCACCGTGCCAAGTGCTTGTCTGTATTAACTCTCTTTACACCAATCCTCAGAAGTAAATGCCACTATTTTTCCCCATTTTGTAGATGAAGATGGAGGACCGAAGAATGGGGAGGGGAAAAGGAGTACCATTTCACTGAGTGACGTTGCTGAGATGGTTGATCATTGAGTGTTAGTATAACCTGTGCCAACATTTGTTATCTGTGAAGAATTTGCTCACCACTGGAAAGGAAATAATATATATTCATTTATTCAGTAAATATTTACTGAGCACCTTCTAAGCACCAGTCATCCTAGTGGGCTAATGCCACTCCTGACCTCCATTGCTTCCCATGTGTAAGGAATAGTTTGGGATTAAGGGATGAAATCAGGAAGGTAGAATGCTTAGAAAACCACGGGTCGCTGATGAACAGGTTTCTGAAACGATTTGTCCAAGTGGTAGCATCTTGTCGAGGAGAATATAGAAGATGCTTGAACTCGAGTTCTGAATCTTTTACTAATGAGTTGCTTAACCTGGGGCAAGTGACTTAATCGCTCTGGGCCATGGTTTCCCCATCTAAAAAGTGAGATGGTTGGATTAGAACCTTCTAGCTCTGGCAGGCTGTAGGGGTTTTTTACTTACCAGTTCATTCATTCATACGTTCATTCATTCGTACGTTCATTCATACATTTATGTTTTGAGATACTATGGGTTAGGCACCAAGGGATAGGAGTTATCCTAACCCTGGTTAGGTACCAGGGATATGAGGCTGAAGGCAGGAAGTTACCTGCTTGGAGGAGTTTACAATCTAGTGGGAACCAGCGTCAGGGCATGGGATAATTAGTCATGATGCTAAATGAATTAGCAATATAATATAATGGGCTAGAGGAAAGCTTTGGAGCCAGATGAACCTGGGTTTGCTTCTCAGTCTTGCTACTTACGGCGTGGGGCATTGTTGAGTGGGTCACTCAACTTAGAAAGTCCCAAGGCCCTCTTCCGTAAGGAAAGGCATCTCACTGGGTTGTTGTCACCGTGAGGTGAGGTCGTAAGCGTCCGTAGCAGACTGGCCCATACCAGAAGCTCAGTTCACATTCCTCCTCTTCCTTCTCCTTTCTCTCTTCCCCCTCAATCCCTCCTCTTCCCTGCACAAGGCAAAACACATGCCTGAAAACAGCTTGTTTCTCAACTAAACTGTTTTTACTGACCTGGGACAGTGAGAATGAGGTGCTAATGGGATGAGACATTGAACTTGCATGGAGATAGACTTCCCTCCAGCAAATGTGAATCAGGCTACGGGGATTAATGGCCCCCATGCATCTACACTACTCTGGAGAAATAGTACATATTTATTATCCTCAAAGCTCATCAGGATCTAAGTAGAATCATGAAAATGTACTTAACTATTATGACATTTTTTTTAATTGTCAGAAAAAAGCAGTCAGTGTTTGGCTTTATCAAGAGCAGATGCTGTAAAACAGGTATAAACAATATAATCCTTGAAAAAGAAAATGCCCACAGGTCAAATATGTGGTTCTTGCATAAGCTTCAAGAGAAACCATTGAAGTAACTTACCCACTGGGATGTTAATATTGTAAAAAATGAACAATTCCCGAAAACTAATTTGTTTTAAGCAGCATATCTCCTAACCATGGTCTGTTCTTAAAGAGGAAATGTTAGTTAGTGATATATTTATTTGCTAATGTATTCATTCATTTCTTTATTCACTTAACAAGTATTTGAGCACCTACTATATTTCAAGTGTCAATATGGGTTTCTTTATTGTTGTGATTATTTAAAGCAAATGTTGGAATCCTGTTGGATATAATCAGATGATCCAATTTTAATTTATTCAAAAAAATTTCCCAGGCCTATGTTTTTTGAATTAGCGGGATTTTAAAAATCAAATTTGGCGAATATAAACTACTTCATGCCTGGTATGCTTTCTTGAAGGATTTTGCTCAAGAACCAAGAAAGTCCTCCCCTATCAAACGGTGGAATCCCAAGCCTCCTAAATTTGAATGAGTCTAAAAATTAGCCAAATGCACTTTTGCATTCTGTTAACTGAAGTTTTTTGGTTTAATTTGCTGGTATCAAACAAAATAATAAAACAAATGGTAGAGTATAGAGAAAAGAGGTTATTTCAAATCCATTATTTATATTTCTGAACAATCTATTGTTTTAAAACAATTTTTATTGTTGACATGTGCTATCCAGGGAGGGAGAGAGGGTTGGAAGAAAGGAAGGAACTATAAGCCAGGAAGTGACTCTTCCTTGGGTAGTAACCTCAGGTTATAATTAACCTACACTTAAATTACTGACCTAATGCAATGATGGGACTAGGAAATAGTGTCAAACTAGATATTTTTTTTAATTACTTAGGAATATACGTTTAATCATAGGATGTTCTGTAGCCCATGGACATTAATAAAGATTAGCTTCACACTGCACGTCTCATCTATAGTGAAACCTCTTTCCAGAGCTTTCCATTGAATTTCTCATTTCATTCAGTCTTAAATAACAGTTGCCACTTCACACTGTCCAATCAGTTGTTATCTTTACAGATTGGGTTTGTATTCTTTTCAAAGTATTTTACTTTTAGTCAAAACTTATGAAAATCAAGGATCCTGAGAGGAAATGAAACTTATCAGTGGAGACACCTGATTAAAAGGAAAATATCGATGCTAAGGAAAATATGGATCAATATCCATGACAGCTGGGGCGTCAGAACCATTTGTACCCTCCTTCTATGAATGTCCATACAGACACTCAACTTTCCAGGAGCTCGACAAGTCACTATCTCTTTAAATAGGGCTATGTTTCACATCCATTCAATTGTGAGCTCTTATGAAACCAATCAATTGAAATATGAAAGAAGAGAATGTTTTCACAGATCTAGTCCGAGGGAGTACCATGGAAGCCTGTCATTTATCCTCCCCGCCACAACCCTCCCCATCTCCCCATCTTGGCTTGAGATAAAGATTGGCTCCAGGATTTAGCTGAGAAATCTTGGAATTAGCAAACTTGGCTTGTGCGATGTACACTCTTCTGAGCTACCATGGATCCTACAGGCAAAGATTTCCTGCAGTTGCCAAAGGCGGAAGATTCTCCGTCTTTTGCCTTTGTGGAACTACAGAGAATTTCAGAGCATTTCTGAATGCGAGAGAATCATAAAGGATCCCATGGGAGGAAGTTAACACTGGGCTTAACAACAAGTAACCGTGGGCTTTGCCTGCATTGGCGCTGAAAATACCTGTAGGAAGAGTGAGCAGCTTTTAGTAAATACATCCCCATACGCCCTCCTCATACCCCCTTTCGGGAATGTTAGGCCCAACTTCTAGGTCACAGACTAAAATTTTTATTCTTCTTCTGGATGGTTTGATACCATCTGGAAGGTAAGCCCCATTTACCATTGAATCAAGTTGATCTTTAAGTTAGTGTAACAGAAACTATTTTAATTGATACCTGTGCAAAAACTGCTAGTCAGAGAGAAAAGGGTGCTATCTTGTCTGGACATGGAGCGTCTAATAATTCAAGTTCATCCAATGAAGATGGAGCATGTCTTATATATGTGGGGGCATAGTAAGAAGTAGAATCCAGTGCCTGCTTCTGCTGAGGAGCTTACAACTTAATGAGAAGAAAGGGAAAATAATCAGCCAGTCTCTTTCCCCAGGAGTCCAGGGAGAGTTCCCTTCAGAGGCATCAAAGCAGAGGCTCTGCCCATCTCTGTGTGTGTTATTGACGTGAAATTCACATAAGAGGAACTGTTCTGAGGTATACAATTTGGTGCTGACATTCTGTACATTTGCGATGTTGTATAATCACCACCTCGGTCTGGTTTTAAGACATTTGCATTGCTCCAGAAAGAGAGCTTGTACTCGTTAGCAGTCACCCCCCACTCCCTGCCTCCCTTAGCCCCTGGCACCCAACAGTCCGCTTTCCATCTCTATGGATTTACCTATGCTGGATGTCCCGTACAAATAGAATCATTGACTTAGCATAATGTTTTTAAGGTTCATCCAAGTTGTAGCATGGATCAGTACTCTGTTCCTTTTTGTGGCCAAATAATGTTTCATTTCATTGTCCAGATGTAGCACATGTTGTGCATCTACTTGTCAGTTTTATCCCCGCATTTATGTGACCCCAAGCAACCACTGCTCTATCAGGCTCCGCCCACCACCCCTGGATTCACTGTGGCTCACCCTTAAGGGTGAGGACGACAGGGCAGCCAAACCTTCATGCCTCCAAGCCCCGACATCTTTGACCACCCCCTAAAGGCTAGCCTCTCCCTCACCTCTCCTGTTTTGTTTTTTTTTATATCCCTTTGCAATTCATCTTCTGAGTCTTTTCTCTCAGCCCTGTGTATGCGGTCAACCAGCCTCTCCTTCAATCAGCACACCTCCCGTATGGTTTGATGCTTCCCTAGTGACTTTGCGGCTCCTTAGTTCTATATATACAAGTGCTTATACTTTGTGTCATGACGTCTTCGTCCCCTTTGTGATTCAGTCCTGACTGCTCCAGAATATTGCTGGTATCTTCTTGACAGTCCTACAAAGCCACTTCTGCCCATGATGACTCAGTAGATCCATCTCGTGTTTTCTCAGGATGACTCTGGGACTCTCGGTGGCGCACGTGAGGCACCTGGCATTAGAGAAATAAACTCCCTGAGATCGGCAGGGAAAATTTCACTGCAGGCGACTCCCCTCCCTCCTCTGTGGGCTCACCTCCCATTTCACCCGAGAGATTATATATGCACACGCCCACCCACCGTGAATTCTCCTTTATTTCCTCTGATCAAACAAGTCTTCCAGTGTTCATAATGCCTCTTCAGAATTTCTCTGCTTAGTTGGAAAGGCAGAAGCAGGAATACACAAAGCAATTATCTTAGTTCTCAAGGGGTTTTGCTCTTGTCTCAAGACCTGTTGAACGTTGCAGAAAAGGAGGGTAAGGAGACTGTTTCTCTCTGTCTTCTGCTGGGTTGGGGGCATAGACCGTGGCGTACCAACCAGTGGTAATGAACGCACGATCCCCGAACACCCAATATCCACCATAAGCAATATAATTCTAAAGATGAGAGCAACAAGGGGCACCCGGCTGGCTCAGTCAATGGAGCATGGAATTTCTGGTCTCAGGGTTGTGGGTTCGAGCCCCACATTGGGTGTAGAGATAACTTTGAAAAATAAATACATGAGTAATCTTAAAAATGAGAGCAACACAATGGTTTCTTCTGCCCCTGTAATCTAGAAAAGGTGAGGTTGTTTTCATGATGTCCTTATTTTAAGAATGCTGTGTTTTGAGGACTTTGGTGGAGAGGGACCAATTCCTAGCACCAACAAGTTGTTCCCTGGTGTACAGAACAAAATGGGAAGAATTTCAGAGCCTTCACGCCGATGGCGAAGGAACGAGGTGAAGATAAGACCTATATGCCACAGTGTACACATGCACAGACAGACACAGATGCACACCCACAGCTTACCACCATCACATCCAAACAGGCGGCTAGTGATACAGAGCAGGCACTATCTGTACCTCCCAGGCTCTCTAGCTAGAGCAAGTTATTTGTTATTTGGGTTTTACTTGTCTGTTTTTGGCTTTATGTGGTGGTTTTTCTCCAAATGGCTCAAGGCCGTGTACCTAGACCTTTATTTTTTGAACAAGATTTTATTTTTAAGTCATCTCTACACCCGACCTGGGGGATGCACTCACTACCCGGAAATCAAGAGCTGCACACTCCAATGACTGAGCCAGTCAGGCGGCCCCATACAACCTCAAATATGGGATAGCCCACGGAAGCACCAATGGGGAAGTTAATATATGAGGCAGAATACAGAGCCAAGAGGTCGGGGACACAGGAAAGAAAGTAAACAATGGATAACGCACACAATATTCAAAGCCTTGAGTTAGGTCCTAGAGTCGTTGGATTCTAAGTCTGTGTCGATACAAGCCAGACTAAAATCTTGCTGGGGCCAAGGCACAGTGGCTCTTCCTAGCAGCCCCTGTGGTGAGGGTTTGAGAGTTAGACCCTGAGGTACATTCTTTCAGCATCCAAGGCTTTTCTTTTCGTGGCTCCTTCTCCCCTTGGCCACTAACCCAAGGGGGAGCTCTGCGGACAAAAGCCTGGCAAGAGTGGAGAAGGTTGATCTTACCAATGCCGAGTTCTGCAGTTCTTGCCGCCGTCAGACGTTGTTGGATTTCATTTCTGCTTCCGTTTTCCTGGAAGCAGGGACATGACACTTGATTCTTTCTGATGTGGGGAATTGTCATGTTGGCCTGAGTGCGCGCCCTGGAATGAAGGTCCCGAAGCATCCTACTGCTTGCTGGGATGATAGCTCACATCTCCCACCTTGCTTCACGGAAGTCACAACTGTTCACAGAGAGGCTCGCAAGGACAAATGGGTCCTATAGAAATGACTTCATTTGGTATAGCATGAAATGTTGATGGTAGCTCAAGGTTTTTTTTAAATCCTGGTAAGGTGAGGGGCGCCTGGGTGGCTCAGTCGGTGATGCATCTGCCTTCGGCTCAGGTCATGGTCTCAGGGTCCTGGGATCGAGCCCTGTGTTGGGCTTCCTGCTCAGCAGGGAATCTGCTTCTCCCCCTGCCTTCCCTGCCATGCTTGTGCGCATACATTCTCGCTCTCTCTTTCTCTTTCTCAAATAAATAAAAAAAATTTTTAAACCCTGGTAAGGTTCGAGACAGATACTTTTGGAGTGTACCCCCATCTAATAATCCCTCTAAGAGATTAGATTGGCATATTTTTCATCAGAGCTTTATGTCAAAAGTAGTGTTCGGTAACAGGTATTTTTCAGGACCTTCCATGGCAATATGTGACATTTATCCCTTAGGATTATGGTGTCGCATACAGTAGCTCTACCTTCAGAATTGAGTGAGGAAAAACCCAGCTCATCCTACTGACTGACAGCTTCACATGGCATGCTGTGTTTGGGATGGGCTGTCCTTTACTACCATCGCATCTGAAATGGCAGGGGACATTGTCATGGCCCAGTATTGGTGTCTGTCACCACCTGGTAAAGGCTCAGGGCTTATTACTATGAACAAACTGTGTCCTACTAGTACTGATGCCGGCCCCTCCTGTGCTCAGTTGGACCATTTCATTATAGGGAGAATGTTTGGGGGCCTTCAAGGTCAGTCTTGGAATATCTGTTCCTCAACAAGTAAGTACCCCCTCACAATCTCCCTCGAAATGTGATTCTGATGGTAGGTAAGGCTTGTCTCCTCTTAGGATCATGACTCAATGCACCAGAGCTCTTTGAGCCTCAAAGGCTCGAGAGAGGTGTCCCTGACGTACTATCATTGCTTTTAAGAAATTATTAACATACTAGAGTGTGTCTGCTCTTTCAATCTTATTACCTCCTTCAGAGCAAGTGCGTTGATGGGTCAGAGACTGATTATATAGATGATGCCTGTCCTCAGAACCTTTCCTATCTCTTCTCTGGGAAAAGCCTTGGGGGCCTATGGTCTTCAGTGGAGAGGATCATAGTAAGAAGACCCTGAGGGGTCAGTTAACGTGACCCAGATGACTGGTGCATCTTGGGAAGAATATAGTCTTTAGAATGATACAGGTGGAGATTTCATTTATTTTTTTATTTAAATTCGATTAGTTAACATGTAGTGCATGATTAGTTTCAGAGGCAGAGTTCAGTAATTCGTCAGTTGCATAGAACACCCAGTGCTCATCATACCTCGTGCTCTCCTTCACGCCCATCACGCAGTAATCCCATCCCCCCACCGCCCCTCCAGCAACCTTGTGTGTTTCCTGGAGTTAAGAGTCTCTTACAGTTTGTCTCCCTCTCTGATTTTGTCCTGTTTCATTGTTCCCTCCCTTCCCCTATGACCCTGTTTTGTTTCCTAAATTCCACATAAGTGAGATCATAGGATAATTGTCTTTCTCTGACTGACTTATTTCGCTCAGCCTAACACCCTCTAGTTCCATCAGAGGGAGATTTTAATTTTGGTTCGGACACTGTGTGCTTCGGGCAGGTCATTGGACATCAGATTCTGTTACCAGGTGCACCTGGGTGGCTCAGTTGGTTAGGCATCTGCCTTCAGCTCAGGTCATGATCCCAGGGTGCTGGGATCGAGTCCTACATCAGGTTCCTTGATCAGCAGGAGCCTGCTTCTTCCTCTGCTTGTGCTCTCTCTCTCTTTCTCTCTCTCTCTGACAAATAATTTTAAAAATCTTTAAAAGAAATTCTGCTACCAGATTTGTAAGATGGGGATGATACTCTACAGCATTGTTGTAAAGATGTGTTCCAGCATGTAGGCACTGAATAAATGATAGCCTTGCATCATTATTGTTTGGTTGAACAAGTCAGGTAAATGTCAAGAGCAAGGGTAAAGAAGTGTAGGCCATTCTTTCTATAAAAGTAAACTGGATCTGGGAGAAATATCTATAAGTCTTTTCGAAGCCGACTCTTGAATGGGATAGCTGATCAAACATGTTGGTACTTCTGTAGTTAGACACACAGTATCAAAGAAAATAGACTCTTGAGACTTGGTTGTGTGAAAGATCGGGAAAAGTCTGTCAGGGAAGCGTCGCTTTGGAGCTTCCCATCAATGCGCCTTGCCCTCAGACCTCAGACTTCTTTGATGATGTGACTGTCATGGTGGCCGTGATTCTTCTACCCTGCAGGCCACAGGAAGTGACCAGCAGGTGCCACTTCCCTACTGTACCTGGCCACAGTTCTTCCCCCAATGTACAAGCTCTTGGCAGCTTCTTTGAAAGAAGCTCAGCTCTCCCTGTTTTGTCCTTTCCTCCTATACGCAAGCAAGGACACAATATTGTTTGAGTTTCTGATGACTTTTACTGATAGACATACAGCCAAACAGCTGGGGCTTAGCGAAAAGCACACAGAAGCAACTTTCAACATTACATGGTGATCATAAAACCCAGCATAGTCGTGGTGAAGCATATCACTTTGGCATCAGCCGGCCTGGGTTTGGATTTCTGCTCTAGTACGCACCAGCTCTTTCTCTTCCCTGAGTCCCTGTTTCCCCATCTGTACAATGGGGCTGATAAGTTCTACCTTAACAGATTGTTGAGAGGATTCAGAGGGATGGGGAAATGCAGAATGTAGTGCCTGGAACACAGTAGGCCCTCAAGAAATGGTATCTTCTATTTCTGTTGTTCAAAGAAGCCTATAAAAAGGCCCTTGCAATTCTTCCCTGGAAGAGAGATGGAGCTAGGCCTGATTTTAGTTCCATTGAAAGACCCATTTTAATTCTTCAGGAATATAGCTTCACCCACTCCCTCTCATTTTTACCTTATTTCTTCTCCTTTCTTCGAAAACAAAACAAACTCCATCTTTGGTCCCAGTTGTTGTACACTTGGTTGGTGCACATTGGTCCTATGTGGTGGGCATTCGAGTCCCCTGGGGATCAGGTGAGAATTGTTTGCTTCTGAGGCTACATACCGGGCTGGCCTTCCTCCCTACACAGTGCACATTTTATAGCAAATGTGGCCTAAAGAGCTCCTCCTAGGGTTTCCTACTTGTGATCGACACAGGGAATCTTCCTCGAGTACTTACATCAGAAACCAGGACAGGTCTAGTTACAGGTCAAGTCGAGTTCCCCAAGGCTCTAAAGTCCCTTCTGTTACCCTTGGCTTCACCTTTGTGGAAAAGGAGAGAGAGCATTAAAATCAGTTCTGATCTCCCAATTTCTTGAGCTGATGAATTTTATTCTTTTATGGGAGCATGGCTCTGATCCTTGGCTTTGTCACCTTTATAATGAACTTGCATTTCCCCGTGAAGGAAAACATTTTAATTGGTGGCTTCAGTGTCAAAGGCTTCCTTTGCCCTCTCATATGTTAGTGACCCCCATATCGGGTGATCTCAAAAACCACCCAGACCGTGAGCTCTTGCCTGGTTTGGGCCTCTCATTTGCACAGCTTCAGGCCCAGAGCTGGGCTCTCGGATTCGGCTGGGAGGGACAGGTAGGAGGGTTGTGCTCCATAAGAACTTGGGCTGAAAACCTAATCTCCAAATACTCCTAACGAGGACAAAGCCAAAAACTATTCTAGAAGGGGCCAGAAAAAGAGCTCTTACACCTACCTATCCTTAAGTCCACGGCATCTCTGCTGAGGAGCCAGAATCCTCCTGCCCCATGCCCTCGTCTGGGTTTAGGACTCCTCAGCCCCTGGGTGTCCCTCAAGGCTGGCCCCAGTTACCCTGTATGGGGAGCTTTTACTCATGTTTGTCATTTTCTACTAGCTCCTTCTCCCTACATATCCCCATTGCTTAGGTGCCCCCGCCACAGAGTAACCTCTCCGAATGTGTTTATTGAACTCAGTGGATGAACCGACGAACAGAATTGTGGCCCAGCAAACCTGAGTACCAGGTCTGGCTTCCCCGCCCGGTCGCTGTGCGCCTTTGGGTGGACTACTACAGTTCTCTCAGTTTCGTCTTCTTCTGTGAGACTGTGAAATGAATGGCTCTTCCTCACTCCCTCCGTAGGGTTGCTGCTAGCCTCCAACAAGAAAATGCATTTGAAATAGCTTTGAAAATTATGAAGCGCCCTGCATTTACTAGGTATTAATGTAGGAAAAAGTAGACCAGATATGGCGGGAAGTTCTGCCCTAAATGAATGGAACTGTGTTGGCTTAATTAACGCAGCATTACTGGGCTCCCTTCACAAAGGCTTTAGCAGCTTCCTGAATCTCTCCCTCTCTCTCTCTGCATCTTTCCAGACATATT
This sequence comes from Mustela nivalis, assembly GCF_964662115.1. Taxonomy (NCBI): domain Eukaryota; kingdom Metazoa; phylum Chordata; class Mammalia; order Carnivora; family Mustelidae; genus Mustela; species Mustela nivalis. The sequence goes on from NC_139040.1 coordinate 17,030,530, forward strand.
ACTTTATAATTTTTTTTTCTTGAAGTAAATCCACCTATCCCTGCAGATTCTATTCTTAAACAAGTCAGTCCACGGTGCTGAAGAAACCGGTCGGCCCTGGGTAAGGAACTACTTGGAGGGATCGCTAATGTCAGTTTAAATTAATGAAAAGTCTGAGTGACAAGCCGTTTTAAAATAAATGTAGTTTTATTACTTTCAAACACATGTAATAACAGCCCTGGGACTACAACCTAGAGAAAGATAGCCTGCGTCAGAGAATCAAAGCAAATAAATACGAGTCCGTGATAATGAGCCTATTACTGGGAGAATGTCCTGCTGAAGACCAACATCTTTGAACTGGCTCACGTTCTCCTGGGGAAATTCATTCATTTAAGAAATGCTTTTACCCCCCTCCCTTCATAGATATGAGGAAAGCCCCATTAAAAAGCGCTACGCTTGGGCCGCCTGGGCGGCTCTGTCGGTGAAGCATCCGATTCCAGATTTCGGCTCAGGTCCTGATCTCAGAGTCGTGGGATTGAGTCCTGCGTTGGACTCCGTGCTCAGCACAGAATCTGCTTGAAGTTCTCTCTCTCCCTCTGCCCCTCCCCCACTCACTCTCTCACTCTCTCTCTCTTTCTCTCTCCCTCTCTCCAAAATAAGTAGATAAATCAAGTCTTTCAAAAACAAAACAAAACCAGCTTTTGCGAATGCCGGTGGATGGCATCTAGCAGCAGCCCTCTGCACTTTGACCCTAAGAAATAGTAGCCCCAAACAGCAAACACCCCCTGGCCTCTACAGGGACCCACTTGTCCCAGGCTGCCCAAGACTTCTCCTTTTGGGGCACAGGGGATTCTGAGTGCTCAGACCCCGGCAAAGCGACTCAGCTGGTCCCCCACTAAGTATGGACGGAATGTGCAGCGGTACAGGGTTTTCTCGAGGGATGAAGGCAGGTGCGGGGAACGGCAGCTCACTCTTTCTGTTGGTCTTTCTGCCTTCACTTTGGAACTTCTCTTACAATTTCTTCCCTGAAACATGTTGATCCCATCTGCCTTCCCTGTGCCCCCCAAATCCTATCTAAGGGCATAGCAAAATGTGAGAAAGTAGGACAGAGGCAGCAAAGATGGTTAGTGTTTATCGTAGCTGGCATGTCTGTGCTGCTTCCCATGTACCAGGCACCGTGCTGGGCACCTTGTGTAGATGTGCTGGAGTCATGGTTGCAGTAGCCTTCCGAGCTGGATGTTCTCATTACCCTCCTTTTATCGATGAAGCTGAGTAACTACTCTAGACCCCCAGCACTAGGGAGATGGGCTCCGAGCTCAGGTAGTCTGTGCCCCTCTACCCACAACACTGCCCGCCCTGCTTCTCAAATGCCCATCTGCCTCCAAGGCTAGCCCTCCACTTCACCTCTACACACGAGGCTCCTATAATAAAGCCATCACCTGTATGTCCCCTGTGGAGCTCTGGAGCCCTTGTAAGAAGAGAGCCTCTTAGCCTGGAGCCGGAAGTCCATCCAGCCTGGGTCCTAGGTCTACGATAAACTGCTGCGTGACCTTGGACAAGTCACTGCCCTTCAGCTTTTTCTCTAATTTATAAAATGAAGGAGCTGGACGAAGTGACCTTGAAAGCTCTTTCCAGTTCTGACCCTAACCCTTGATGACTGGGAATTTTGAAAGGAGCCCCAGGGTGTAATTACTGCCCTGAGGATGGCAATGAACTCTTCGTTTGACCCCTCCAGGTGTCTCTGGGGCTGCAGGGAGCAGGTGGGCTGGCTGGCTGAGATGTTGTCAGGGTTGTTCTCAGCTTCTGATACTGGAGAGTTCAGGGTGAGATTCATATAATTAAACTTTAAAGCAAATGTGTCCCTCTAGGCACCACATAACCCCAAAGGGGCTTCTGAGCAAGAGAAATGGAAGAATTCAGTGTCTGTTGCTCCAAGTACTCTTGGACACAACCACCCAGAATTGAAATGAGAAGCCCTCTAAGCACAGAGATCTATCCGTGAGGGGAGAGCTCCGTGGAGAGAAGTGCCCAGGGCCGAAGGGCTGGTAAGGGCAGAGGCATACAGACTGGCTGAGCAAACCGGCCTGAGGCAGACAGTTTTCACTCTTTCTGAGACCCTCCGGGCTAGAGAGCGAGGCTGAGTTTTGACCTAGTCGTCCTTGTGTGCGTTGCTGTGAGCTTTTATAAAGTATTTATGTAGCCGTTTTATATTTTACCAAGTGCTTTACAGTCATTTTTATTTGGCTTAGTAAAGTTTTCCTGGAATGCCATCTACTTTATGGTCAGGAGAGTCCCCCCTCTTTGGCTTGGCACCTCCGTGCGTCCAGCCTCACACAATGGGCCTGCTTGTTCCGGCCGGTGAGCAGGTGCAAAGCGTCGTGGGGCCTGACAGCACCTGCAGCCACTGGGGCGGTCGGAGTGGGGGTGGCTTACACTCCAGTTCACCTTTTCTCTCCTCTGTGATTGCTTGGTTTTATTTTATTGCTGGCAAGCTGCGAGCGGCAGTGCCCGGCTTGGCTCCGCCCAGGGCACAGCTCTTCTGATCGGCGGATGCTGGCAAATGGTAGGCCGTTTCCCCTGTGCTGTTCTGGTTCCCCTGCCCAGGTCCACCATTGCCACCGTCTCCCGCCAAGCAGACGTGCAGACTGTTTCCCCCTGCCATCCCTGGGCTCTGACCACAGCCCGGACTCGGGGGCTCGGGAACACTTAGAAGGGAAGAAGACAACAGAAGGAGCCAGTCCGCGCTCCCTGCAGATCAGACTTTTCAGTGTCCTTGGCCAAGTCTAACACCAAGTCCCTGTATTCTTGGGGGGGGGGGGTTCTTTCATATGCCCTTGAGCCCCTGTGGCACAGTCTGCCAAGCGCTCTGGGTGTTGAGATGGAGGCTGGCATGTGTGCGGTGAGGCGGGAAGAAGAGCTTCACACGCTGGGTCACAGATTTGCTGGGGAGTCCAACACAGTCACTAGTCGAAGGTTTCATGTTCTGAGGACCAGGTTTGCCCAAGCCAAAAAGCAGGATCTGGGCTTCATGGGAAGTCCAGATTAGAGACAGTGGGGCCAGAACATCGGAATCTTTGGGACCTCCAGCTCCAGGGTGGCGGGGGGCGGAGGGTGTCTATGGTTGAGCTCGGGGCTATGTAGATGCATAGCAGGGAAGTGGTGAGTAGACAGCACTTGCATTCTCTTACTGATGGAAGACGGCAAATCCTTTCTCTGATGCCCAGAACTGAGAACCTAGAAACTTCACCATGAGATTTGAAACTCTTTTTTTTTTTTTAATCATCTTTATATCCAACATCTGGTCAGACTCATGACCCTGAGATCAAGAGTCTCATGCTCTCCTCACTGAGCCAGCCAGACACCCCAGCCCCTCTTTTTTTTTTTTTTTAAGATTTTATTTATTCATCTGACAGATCACAAGTAGACACAGAGGCAGGCAGAGAGGGAAGGAAGAAGGAGGCTCCCTGTCGGCAGAGAGCCCGATGTGGAGCTTGATCCCAGGACCCTGGGATCATGACCTGAGCCAAAAGCAGAGGCCTTAACCCACTGAGCCACCCAGGTGCCCCCCATCCTGACACTCTTTCGAAGTTACTGCCTTGACTATAGGAAATGTAACAGGTGTATCAGAAGATGTATATTCACAGCGGTAGAACCACTCAGAAGTGAGCTGAAGTTTACACTAGGAGAATTGATATTGCTAGCAGGTGTGTTCGATGGATGGGCTTGGCGTGAGCACGCACTGAGTGCTCCGTGCTGGAAGGAGTGGCACTTGGGCTGTGGGAACTCACCTGCCTGGCTGGCCTGGGTGGGGGGAGTGACCCACCACCCGAATAATGATATTCACCAGGGCCGAGGGAAGGAACCCTGCCTTTCTCCAGGCAGGCATTGGTTTCCAAAGTGTTGCCATCTAGGGGGCGGGGCACAGTGGCCGATTCTCCTGGCAGGGCCCAGACAGAAGTCCAGCATAAGGCAGGTTCTCAGTCAGTGGCTGCGGATTGGGGGTTGTGGGGAAGGGCCCAGAGGGGAGACCACTGACAAGAGTTGGACAAAGTAGGTTAGAGTCTCGACCACACAAGCTGAGCTTTGGGTGAGGCATTCAGTCTCCGTTCAGTTCGACAGACACTTATGGACTGCCTACTGTATGCCGGGCAGGGTGAGTTCACGGGGTGAAGCAGAGGACAGACCCAGAGACGAATACCTCCAAGAAAACCAGGACAGAGCTCCGGGTAGCACAGCCCAGGGAAATCTAGCTGGCAAGAGGAAGTCATGCCTGAATCTCTGGGGTTCCCTCCCCAAACAAGAAAGACCGGGTTTGAGGTATAAGACTAATTCCAGAGGCCTTTGCCACCACTGGCTCAGGGTCCGGGTAGGCCTAATCCTGCTCAGTGAAGGCTTTAAGGCCTACACATGAGTGTGGCTAAGACAAGAGGAATTGACAGCCAGTGACAGGAATAGTGAGTTTTTCCTTTCAAGAATGTCGGTGGTACCTATTCATGGGAACGCATGCGTCCTCCCCTCGTGAGCTATGGGGGGGTCGTTAAATAAGTTTCCAGGGGATGCCTGGAGCCACACCAAGGACGTTTTTCTTTGTTATGGTGTATGCTTGAAACGCAGCACACACATGCCTGCCTCTCAAACCGGTCAGCGAAGTGGGACTGTAGGTCGACTTTGAGGGTCTCGGCCTCCGCTGGGCAGATCATGGCATTGAAGAATGGCTGTTGACCCCACAGGAACCTGAGACAGACAGTGCAAATGTCCTCAAGAAAGGGATGTGAAAAAAACATGTGGGTGTTTTCAGGAGCCATCGGATTCATGACTTGGGGCACTTCTGCAAAGTGGGAGTTTGGGGCCCCAGAGAGGAGGAAAGTGAAATGCGGGGGGGACAAGTGAGCAGGGCGGGTTTCTGACACCCCAAGCGGGTTGGTCACTGCCCTGGGCCTCAGGAAATGATGTGTTCTTCAGCAGGTAATAGTTAAGTTTGGAGCATTTGAAGCCCTGCCTGGTGAGTCCCCCACCACCACCTGCCTCCCCCCAGAGGCCCTGTCCCCTGGAGGCTCTGTGTGAGGACATCTCTGCTAAAGGGAGCCACAAGTCACTGCTCAATGACACCCTGAAAGAAAGCCTTGGGTACTTTTGGCTGTGCTCAGTCCTCCCTGAACCCTACACCATCGACGCCCCTGCTCGAACTTGGACTTGGACTTCAGCTGGGGCATCCTTGCCCAACTGAGATGCTCCCATTTCTTCTGGTCTCCTCAGCACGGGGATGGGTAGATCTGAAGCCTCCCCTGACTGTTCCTTGCAAGGCGCCTTCATCCTCTCTCTGGAAATCCTCTTGGAATAGCATTTATTGCGCTCCTGCTGCACGCCCGCTCGGCGTTCAGTGCGCTCACGTTGTAACAGCAGCGGTCCTCACCTGGGGGTCTGGGCACTGTTTGAAGCACGTGGCCTCCGCTGTCCCAACTAACTCGGCTTCGGGCTATCAATTCGTCCTCCAGACAAGGCAAGTGGCATCATCCCCACTTTAGAGAGGAGGAAACTCCAGCCCGGCGGGGTTTTATTCTTTGTCAAAAGGCACACAGTAGGGGCGCCTGGGTGGCTCAGTGGGTTAAAGTCTCTGCCTTTGGCTCAGGTCATAATGCCAGGGTCCTGGGATTGAGCCCCGCATCAGGCTCTCTGCTCAGCAGGGAGCCTGCTTCCTCTTCTCTCTCTGCCTGCCTCTCTGCCTACTTGTGATTTGTCAAATAAATAGTTTTTTTTTTTTTTTTTTTTTTAAAAAAAGGCACACAGTATCTTCTTCAGTTTCTTTCATGAGGTTCTGTAGTTCCTCGAGTCCAGATATTTTGGTTAGGTTTATTCTCAGGTATCTTATGGCTCTTGGTGCTATAGCACTCCCCCCTCACACTCTCTTTCTCTCTCTAAAATAAATAAATAAATAAATATTTTTTTAAAGAAGAGGAAAAAGGCACACAGTAAGTGGTGGAAACCAGCTTGTAAAACTAGGTCTTTTTTTTTATTATTTCTTTTCATCGTAACCGTATTCATTATTTTTGCACCACAGCCAGTGCTCCATGCAATACGCGCCGTCCCTAATACCCACCACCTGGTTCCCCCAACCTCCCCTCCACCCCGCGTGAAACTAGGTCTTGACAACAAGGCTGGTGTGCCTTCCGACACGTGACTTGGTCTTTCTCGAGTATACAATTACTCGGGGTCTTGGTAAACTGTGTACACTAAATCGGCTTTCGCCTCCTAAAGCTAATGACTGGCCACAATTTTGACCATCCCTTGTCGTGCCCCAGTGCTGTCACAGGCCTTGAGGTAGGTGACCTGTTCTCTCACTTCTTTCTTGGCTCATGTATTGGGGGAGTGGGACAACTCCGTGCAAGGCACATCTGCAGGGACACTTGGCCTCTGTGGGCCCCAGTCTGCCCATCTGTAAGGGGAGGGCATTGGACTAAAGGATTTTGAGGGTTTTCTCCAAACCTGATCTTCATTCCCATGAGTTAAAGATCTAACTTAAACACACACACACACACACACACAACTAACTTAAAAGCAGGTAAAGATCATTTCCTTCTGGCTTGACTCCAGTGGGATGGGAAAACATCTGGTTTTCTGGGCTAGTTCTCTGGTCTAGAAGGACTTGATAAATGAGTTTGGGGTGACTGAATAATAAATCCACACTGCGCGCTTCGTGCTGTGACAGCCCCACCCCTAGCTCCCCAGCTCCTGAATTCCATGCTTCTTTAGGGTTTTGTAAGAGTGAAACTGGGTGGAAATCCTTCCTCAGGGGCACCATCCCTCCCGCCCAGAGAACCGACCACCTGGCATCCGGACTGTTGGCTGTCGGGCTCCAAGCCCAGAAGGCAGTGCTCACCATCCTTCCCACACCCTGGGTTCTGCCTGGCCCACAGTCTCACTTTGGTTTCCTTATTTACTCTTCTCTCTCCTTACCTTGAGGTTCCTCTGCAGTGGCTGCTTCCTTGGACCAATGTCCAGGTGATCCCCTCATCACTGGCCTTTTTCTCTCTTCCCCATGGTGAGTGATGTTCAACTTCTCACGCTCTCCTCACCATCTGGAAGATATTCTTTGCTTTGAAACTAGGTGAAAACCAGATTCTAATACACATAGTCCCTTATATAGCCCATGCCCGCTAAATGAGATATAAATGGATCTACATCTCTCCGGTCTCTTCTCTAGCTTTTACTTCCTGTCTGTTGAAATGTATTTGTAATTAATTTCTGAAAGAACAGAGGGGCTTCTCAGAGTGTGGTGGATATATAGGTTTCTGGCACTCTCCCGGTCGACATTTGCTCACGAGTGGAACTGCTGTGCTAACAAATATGGGAAACATTTTCCTTTAAGTATGTGCATAAATAAGTAAGAGGCAAATTGTTGCTATCTTTATGAAATGCATTTACAAAAACTCAGCTCTTTTCACCTTTTGCTTTATTTTTCTGTTCATTTATGTAAATTAAGACTGCATCTTGGATAGAAAGAACATTTTTCTAGGCCTCTTAACAAGATGGTTTTTCTACCCTGTGTTCTGGCTTGTTTTTAAAGCTATTTATACTCTTTAATTATCCCATTTTTCCACAGTGATTATTGTGGCTGGAGCACTTTCCAAAGAAAGGAGCTGATAAATCCGGGGATGCATGCAATACCTCAGTCTTTCCATAAGATGGCGCTCTAAGAATGTGAGCTCTGTAACTCACTTTCAGCCTCCGTCTAACCTCGCAGCAAATTAAACTTTTGTAAAATCACATATTTTGGTGGGGTGCGGGGGGGGAGGAGTAGTTAGTCCTTCTAAGACTTGTTCTCAAACACTTACCACGATTCTAATGCCTAGGGGAAGAAGGAAAGTGAGTTTTCTAGCAGCCTCCTCGCCTTATAGCCAGCCGGGCTAGCAATGTTTGAAATTCCCAGTGTGCATTTAAGGGACCTTTTAAAGAGCCAACTTTCTTCTAAAGGGCAGGATTGTGACACTAACAACTTGTGCTGGTAAAAAAGCCCCTCTCTGGGTCTCAGTTTCTTCACCTACCGAAGAGTGGATTGGACAAGATGATCTCTTAAGGGTGCTTCCGTTTCCAGCGATTTCTACTACGTTTGAATTCGTTGATTTCTTTCCATTACACCCTTGCTGCCTCAGCCAGCACAGAAATGGGAAGAAAAGATCGCCCATTTTACGCTTGTTTGACTCTATTCCTCGTCTACAAGTGCTCTCTTTGCTTCAACTGTCCCAAGACAAGCATGCCCAGATGTCCTGTTTTAATTAGGTTCCTTTTCTCTTTATGGCTTTTGCACCGGTAACCCCCCTTCCCCTCCTCCCCCATCCTTGACCAATCTGCCTGAACAGAAGCATGTCCCCTTTTCACTTCACAAATGGGGATTTCTTGGCATTAGGGCAGTCACTTTTGTGCTAAGCAGATACCAAAGTGGATGGTAGTATTTAAGTATATAAGTAGTATATAAGTATTACCGCATATCATATCTTAAAGCTGATGCTTCTTAGATCACATGTAACATGTCCAGTTAAGAAAACTAGAGATTCTGGAGATAGGAACTTCTCTCTATTCATTTTTCTTTCTCCACTGGCTGGCATTCATTGCCAGAACCACGTCAAAGCATTAGGAAAGAAGCAGTATTCCTGAGAGAGGACAATGAATGTAATTAGAGGTGAGTGTCATTAAGTAGATAACTCATCATTAAAGTCCTCTGTGGCCAAGGGAGCCCCCTTTCCTGGTACTCTGGGCAGCCTGCGGGTGAGGGTCGTGCTGTGATGGCTCATCCTCGTTCAGAGCCTCTCGTGAACCTCCACACGCCAGTAGCACAGAGGGAGCCATTGGAAATGAAATGCTGAATTAATTAATGCCCAAACTATGGAGACACCCCTAACTGAGTCCCTCTAGGCTGGAAGCGGAGCATGCATGTTCCATAAAACTCCCCGGGGGCACGTCACATCTGCCACATTGCTAGAGCCGAGGGGATGAAGGCAGAGAGGCAGTAAATACAACAATTTACTGCATTCATTTTCCTGTTGTCCTTAGGGATTTTCAGATCACCTTTGGTGCTCGCCCATTGGCTTGGCAGCGGTGGTGGTAGTGGTCGTCGCAGTGGATTATTTATTTCTCTGACCTCAGTACCTTATCTCCCAAGAACACAGATAGTTCACTGAAGAACAATACTGTTGGATCTGTGTTTGGGAGGAGAAACTCCATCCATGGGGCTCTCCCTGAGGGTTTTAGAGGGCGAGCCCAGGAATCTGCTGAGTAGGCAGGAGAACCGCTGTTGCGTGCCCTGCGCCGAGCCTTGGTGACCCATATAGGGAGCCTGTGAATTGTCTCATATGGGGGAGCAGTGCGGTGAGGAAATGGCAAATACCTAGTCAGCATGGACGATTCCTAAGGAAGCAGTAGCAGCGTAGGGGTTAAGAACAGAGGCAGGTAGGGCGTCTGGCCGACTCAGCCGTGGGAGCTTGCGACGCCTAATCTCAGGGTTGTGAGTTTGAGCCCCATGTAGGGTGCGGAGATGTCTTTTAAAAAAGAAAACCTTGAAGAAAGAAAAACACAGGCAGCTAGAGATGGACTCACAAGATTTCGAACTCCAACTTTCTATCCACTCACTGTGTGACCTCGGGCAAGTGACTTCACTTCTCTGTGCCTCTGCTTCCTCATCTGTAAAAACGGGCTGATAATCCTAGTGTCTATCCCCTTGGGTTGTTCAGAGGAGTCCATGAGATGCCGCATGGTTTTTCTTCTCAGTGCTTCAGTGTCTGGCCCGGAGAAAGCACTCAATGCTGACAGCTCTTGGTACTCCTGTTACAGTCAGTACCAGAGGTGCTCTGCATAGTACTAAAGAGAACTTAACCAAGCCTCTGCCTTCAAAGACCTCACAGGTTTCATGGGCTGGTGATCGGAACGTGCGTAAGAGGAGAGCAAGCAACTCGAGTCGCTCCCCCGGATACAGTTACATGCAAGGTCTGCAGGTCGGGATGCATCAGAGTGGTTTAGGGAGGCCCTCAGTCGCTTTCAGGAAGGGGCTTTAGGCAGCCCCAGGGAAGGTGATGGAGCCTAGAATGACTTATTTGCCTCCTTTTGAGAAAAGGTACTCATAATAATAACGTCTGTTCATATTCACAGCCTCACTGATTTACAGTCCTTTTGAGATAGGCAAATTGGAGTTACTCCATCGAAGAGTAGGAAACATGTATGTTTCACCTACCGAAGCAGAGCTCCCTAATGAGAAGCACCTGATGTGCGAGGGGGTCCAGGGTGACATCGTGTATATTGAATTCTATACATGTGCATTCTGTCCTAAGAAATCACCTTTGAGCTGGGCTGTTAGTGATGGCCACTAGAAGCTTTCCAAGAAGAAGGGCTTCCCGTGGGCCCTGCTTTTAATCAACCTTTTCTTTCCTTTTGCTTTCTCTTCTGCCTTTAAGAAAATTAATCACTATCTAAAACTTCACTCATTAAACTTTATTATAAAGATTTAAAAATGTACAAGATATGGAAGAAGACAAAATAAAATTAAGAGTTTCCGCATATCTTTGCTTGCAAACTGCTATCACTGTTTCTTAAAAATTGTGTCTATCGGGACACATATAAAGGACAGGGGAGTCATACATCTGCAGACCCATTTTTATGCCCAGTGCAATCACGCCGTCCATTCTTGACCGCTGCTTGTATCTGCAACAACACGTCTTGGATTTGGCTTCATGGCAACACAAATAGGTTGGCTTCATCCTTTTCACGTCTGCGTAATATTCCAGTTAGCACTCCTGGCTTTTAAGATTCCATTCTGTATTTTGTCCAGTTAAGGAAAACAGAGTAGACACGTGGGAAACAGAAATGATTGGGGCATGGGGGAGGTATTGAGACACCTCAAAGGAGAATGCAAGAACACCAAGTTTTAAAACAGTGCCATAAAGTCTTAGCAGCTATGGGAATCAGTTGGATCAGTACTTTGGGTTACTGCTTTGCGGAAAACAGAAAATTAAGGCAAGTTTTAGGTCAAAGCCACAGGCCAGCTCTTCCTAACACTTCTGTAACCAGAAACCATGCTTAATTTACTAAAGTCCTTTGAGGATTTAAATAGCACATGGGGCAAGCGGAACAGTGGCTGCTATTTCAACTTTCAAAATGTTTGGCAGGTTTTCCAACCCAAAGCTGTTTTTAAAAAAATTGAGTCACTGTGGGATTGGAGAGCAGTGTTTTGTCCTGGTTCCTGACCCATAGCTTGGAGATAAGAAACCAAAAAACAGAGCAAGCAACAGGGACACTTTTCCGGATGGCGGGAAGGAATACAGTGCTCCACGGGGATCAGCTGGGGGACTAATTTGATTTAATATTTATAGGTGATTTGGAAGAGGGAGCATAGGGCAAAATCGGGACGTTGGCAGATGTCTTTACACTATTCCAATGAGGATCATAAACTTCAGGAAGACGTTTGTTTTGTAGGAGCAGGGATAAAATTGGTCGGCAAGCTTCGATATGCATAAGCCCACAGAAGTGTCTCTGGGGACACATTCCTGAAGCTCATTTCACAAGATTTATCACAAGACTTCCCCCTTTATCTGTGAACAGGGTCTCTGCTTCAGGCATCAGTAGGTGCAAAGAGAGACACAATGAAGTTGCTGGTAAAAGAACTTTAAAAGAGGAGGCTAGTAAGCTGATTGCCACAAGATACGTAAATAAAGAATGCTGCTTTGCATTTCTTTAATATACCCCCAAAGGCAATTGGTGTTTGATGGTTGGTGATCTGTGTATTCGCTGATCTTCAAAGTTAAGTAAGAGGCTAGCATTTCAGAAGAAATGCAATCAAATATTCTCTTCAACTTTACTACAAAATATTTTCCCTTCCATGGGGCGCCTGGATGGCTCAGTCAGGGCAGCTCCCAACTCTTAATCTCGAGGTCATGAGTTCGAGCCCCATGTTGGGTATAGGGATTATTTTAAAAGAATATTTTTCTTTTCATTGGATGTCTTTTTAATTATGAAGGTCGGAACTCAATTTCCTGACCTCCTTTGCTACTGTACGTCTTTTTCAAAGCATGTCCTGAATATTGGCAGGTACATCGTATCGTTTAAGGGAACACCTAACAAAACCAGATCAGTATCTTCTGAAGTTGTGGAATTTTTGGTAATAAATAATAAAGATGTCTGCCCTACGCACATCACAGTGTGGTTGAGACGCTCGCGTAAGCTGAATGATAAGAAACTGCTTTGTTCAGTGCTATGCAAAAATGTAGTAGTATTAATTATTCATTGCATGTCGTAATTTGGGATTACAAAGTGAGGGGCGCCTGCGTGGCTCAGTTAGTTAAGCGTCACCCCTGGGCTCAGGTCATGATCTCCGTGTCCTTGAACGGAGCCCCACGTCAGGCTTCCTGCTCAACAGGGAGTCTGCTTCTCCCTCTGCTCCTCTCCCCTACCCCCTGCTCATGCTCTCTCTCAAATAAATAAATAAATAAAATCTTAAGGAAGAAGAATACGAAGTGACTAAATTCTAGGCAATCATCCTTTATAGCTATTCATGCAAATGTATGAAGATTAGTATACAAGGATGTTCTTTGTAGCATTGTTTATATTAACAAATTATTAGAAATAACTCCATTGTTCATCAGGGATTGGATAAGTAAATTATGGTACAGCCATACAGAAGAATAAGAACAAGACAGCTGTTAAGTGATAAAAAGTTGTAGATCAGCACGACTAGTATGCTTCCAATTTGGGTTAGAATTATGTGTTAGTAAAAGTGTGTGGAAACCCCTAGAAGAATATACATCAGACAGTTAGCCATGCTTCTCTCTTGGAAGGGTAGGATGATGGGGGGACTTTGACGTTATGCTTTGTTTGCTTCTGTACTGTTTAAGTTGTTTACCATGAACATGATTATATTTGTAATTAAAAATACAAATAAAAGAACACGAATTTGCCCTTAACCAGACTATCGTAATGCGGGGGGGAGGTGTGTAAGGCAAGGGCAAATTTATACTGCACATGGCTTGGGAATGCCTCCCCAAAACAAACCCAGCTCCAGGGCCTACAGGAAATGGTGGGAGGAGGAAGGGGAGGAGAAGGAAGAAGTCAAGAACAGGCAGGCGTCTTTCTTTTTCCAGGGAGTAAGTTAAGGTCCCTTGTGAGCGCTCCCCTAAGACGCAGGACCTCCCTTCACATAGCTCTCATCGCTCTGAATTGCCATGGGCCCTTACTCTTCTGGATGCCACGCTGGATCCAGAACAGAGTAAGAAAGGTGACTTGGTCTGCATTGTTGTATCCCCAACTCCTGGGGCAGGGAAGGATGTTGAATTAATGTATTAATGTTTGTTGACTGTGGAAAGCTCTCCATTGCAAATAGACTTTGTCTGGAGTGGTTTACTTTTGCATCATAGGGTCATCCCGTGGTTTAGAAGGCTGAGGAGAGCTTGTGGTCAGCTTGACCACTGGCGTCAAGTAGAGTCAGCTTTTATTTTGCATGTAAAAGGTCCTTCCTGTGACCAGCATTTGCTTTACCTTCCCCTTTCCAGATACAGCCAGAAGGCAGCGAGGAATGGCATGAAAAATCAGTTCAACCTCCATGAGCTGAAAATGAAGGGCCCTGAGCCAGTGGTCAGTCAAATTATTGACAAGCTGAAGCACATTAACCAGGTAAGCGGTACATCGAACAAAAATGGAAATGGGGAAAAAAATGAGCGATGATCAGGGTCCGCCGTTCCAGTTGGGGCTGAAATCACAAGCTGGACACTTAGCCAACTGAGCCAGCTTGTGATTTCAGCTCAGGTCATGATCACACGGTTGTGAGACCAAGCCGCAAGTTGGGCTCAATCTTTGACAGGAGTCTTCTAGAGATTGTCTCTCTCCCTCTCCCCACACTCATGCATCTGTCTCAAATAAATAAATAAATCTTAAAAAAAAAAAAAAAGATTTGCTTTGTTGAAAAGGACATCTGACCTTGATTTTCACTCCATTTTTACTTAATTTAATTTTTTTGGTAATCACGACACCCAGCGTGGGGCTCGAACCCATGATCCTGAGATCAAGAGTCACATACCCTTCCGACTGAGCCAGCCAGGGACCCCTTCACCCCACTTTAAAATTATACAGATAATATTGTAATATTAGAGAAAGCTTGGAAAATAGAGGGGAAAATATTTCTCACAATCCCACTACCCTATCCTGTTTTCATTTTTAGATGTTCTTTTCTAACGTTTGTCCAGAAAACCACACTCACACGGACTTGTTACATAATTGGAACTACGCAAGTGATTTGTAGTTCTTAAAATTAACATTATATTGGAAACACTTTTTCATGTTGTCACAGATCTTCATATTAATCATTTTTTGTGGCCGCCTAAGATTTCTTTAAGTATTCATGATAATTAATCAGCTTGCTTTTGCTGGACATTGACATTGTTTCAACTTTTTTATCCTCATAAAGAAAGCTACATCTTCATGCATGGAGCTTTCTCCCGATCTTCAATCATTTTCTTAAAATACTGGTGTTATCAGGTTAAAGGATGTGAGCATTTTAATGCATGTTTCCAAATTGCTTTCCAACGGGGGCGTGTATCAGCTCTCACTGCCAGTAGGAAGATACTAGAAGACGAGCTTCCCCGCACCCTTGCCTCCTTCTGACTCACTGCCCTGCACAGAGACACCCACAGATTCCCTTGACCTGTACACAGTTTTCCTCTCATGAGGAGTTTAGTAACTAAGACACAAATAGAAGTTAGTTGTACCATCTGCTTGTGATTGCTTTGTGGCCACAATAAAAAAAAAAAAAAAGGCCACCAAAATTGCCACTGTATACCAGAGTGACAGAGTTCCTGCCCCGTGACCCATGAGTGGGAGGACCCTGCACCACGGACTTCTATTTGTAGCTTCGAAAGAACCTAATGCAACTCAAATCCTTATGCAGGGTCAGAGGTTTGTGCGTGAAGACATTGGCATGGCTTTATTTTTTAATACAAAGGTTAGCAGTGACATTTTTGTGGTTCTTAGAAAATGTCTGGAAGGGCTCTCTAATAGTGGTGTATTTCACTGCAAATGGCTCTGCAGAAGTATTTACAGCACGCTCGGGTGTGACCCCTCCCGTGCTAAGAAAGTGCCCTGCACTTATTCAGTGAGCATTGAATGAATAGTTGTGAGTGTGGCACGTGGTAACGGCAGTGGTGTTGGAAAAGAGCCTTCTTTCTGTGAATTCACAACCTCACGAAGTTCTACAGAGCCTGGCGATATGTGATAGGATTTCTCCAGAACGCATCTCTGAAGGGTTGAGAGCACAGCAGAAACCACTTACGTGAGGGCACAGTACAGCTTCACCTGGGGACACTAGTGGCCATTTTTCCTCTGAACCCTTTCCAGATGATCTCTAACCAGCTCTAGCTGGGTGGCAACACTCACCCGGTTAGAGCAAGATCCACTGGATGGACCCCCTCAGTGGAAAAAAGGAATGCCGAGTCGTGTCGGATGTGGGCTTCCATCTGACCTAACGGTCCCTAGAAAATCCAGCCTCGTAGCAAAGATATTGAGTGTTCAGTATTCATACTGTGGGAGACCACGTGGCATAGTGGCAAAAGCGTGGGCTTTGGATCCAGATCTCACCAGGTATAGAACTTTGGGCAAGTCATCGGACCTGAGCTGTAGTTTTCTCGTCTGTAGTACAGACAGATACCAAAACCTCTTTTATAAGGTTCTTGTGAGGATCAGAAATTTTATATATACCCCCATTATAGAAAGCTTAAATCTAATTACAGATATAATGTATTTTCTGTATTCTATGTTTTTACCCATATATACAAATCTATGTAATTGCCTACGCCCAGCAGATAATAAATGGCAGCTGAAATGATTATAATTCAGGATTTCCTCCGTAGGCAGGACTTGAGTTTGAAAGGGGGGCATGATTCCAGGTTTTTGTTTTGTTTTGTTTTGTTGCCTGTCTATCTAGTCTGCTTCCCCAGTTTTGTGTGGTTGTAGATTCCTTTGGTGTCTCTCTGCTCCGCTCTCCCTTACTGTTTGCTTCCAGCCACAGAAGCTGAAACCACCTCACGGGTAGGGAAGCGTGTGACAGTGGGAAAAGGCACCATTACAATTTCTTTCTCCCGCCTCTGCCGTGAACGTGTGTGTGAACATTTTTGGTTCCCTTACAAATACCATTGAGCAACCGATGAATTCTCATTGATAGACCAGTTTTACCTGTTTAAGTAGAGCTGCTAACATTGCCTGGGCTTCAAACACCCACAGGGACTTCTTTTTCTCAGCTGTCTTGCTTTACATGGCCCAAACACATTTGTTTTCAGGCCTTCAATAAAATTCCGATTTTGGCCGTGATTCAGTCCGAAAATGAGACATTTTAAGAAAGTCAGAGAAGGGGGCACCTGGGTGGCTAAGTGGGTTGAGCCTCTGCCTTTGGCTCGGGACATGATCTCAGGGTCCTGGGATTGAGCCCCGCATCGGGCTCTCTGCTCAGCGGGAAGCCTCCTGCTTCCCCCTCTCTCTGCCTGCCTCTCTGCCTACTTGTGATCTCTGTCAAATAAATAAATAAAATCTTAGGAAAAAAAAAAAAGAAAGAGAAGGATGTTACGATGACACTAATGATGGCAAAGAAGGTGATGGCCTGTTGTGTTTGTTGAGCACATAACCGAATTTCAAAGGGATTTCATGTGCTGAAAGTCTAACTGGCCGTACTGGAGGGGAAAAAGTCAACCCGGCACAGAGTTGTCCTTTTCAAGAACTCATTGTTAACTTTGGTTAACATCCTTACTGACCCCTTTGGGGTAAGTGATATATATTCGTTGTCCCTTTTTTTTTTTTTATAGCTAGGGAAACTGAGGCAGAAAGCCATCAAAGGCTGGGTTTGGGCATGCCGCCCAAACAACCAGCGCGTTCAGTTGAAGATTTGATCCATCATCCAGGTGTTGCTTCCTACACGCGGCCAAACATTTGGATGCACTAAATGCCTGACTCAGTGCACCGCATGTTGCGGGGACTGAGCTGGGGGGAGGTGGAGAGAACCAAGTTAACGCATCTGAGTTCCCATGGAAGTGAGTGGCGAGTCCCAGGGCGTAATGCTATTTTCCTAGGCACCTCGCTTAGGTGCTCCAGTGGGATTGCTCCTGCATACACATCTGCAAACGTAGACTACTTCCTTCTCTCTGTCTGTGCTTGTGGGCCCACGTGCATCCATCCAGATGGACCGTGGCTGGGCCACTTAGGAGTAACTCTTCACTTTCTTCCGTGGAAATTCTCAGCTGCCTCCTTTCAGGTTACAGTTGCCGTCGAGAGTGCTGGAAATACTATACTCTCTAAGGGAATAAAGTAACATTATTTCCATATTGACGGTCCAGTGGTGTAACCTTGAGGGGATGGGTTCAGGGTCAGACCCCGGGCCCCTTTCCTGGGAAGGCCTGCAGGTGTGGAATGGCCTTCCCATCTCCTTCCAAGCCAGAGTTCATGTGTAACATTCCCACGATTGGAAATGAAGACGTTTTTATTTCCTTTTCAGTTTCTAATTTGTGTGAGGATTTATTGTCTTATGTTAGCAGAGCCGTTGAACTCCTTTAAGCCCCCAGTGTCCGTTCTGAAATTTGCTGAGCCATATTGCTTTACACACACACACACACACACACACACACGTTTTGTTTTTGTTAGTGTTCTGCTCCGAGGCTCCTGTGTGCAGGGAAGACCCCCCAAACACCAAGAATGATCACAATACATTCTTACCCAGATGATCCTGCCCTCTAACCCGGCTCCGTCGGTGACATTTTCTCTCTCTCTGAGAGTAGCCGTGGAGTTAGTGTGAATTTTAGGGGTCCCTGAACTGTTATACTTCCCCAGGAAAACCTCACTGTTTACTGTTTTCCCCCAGTTTCAGTTCCGGTTCAAATGAAATTCCAGAAATTGTTTCCCTGCCTGTTGTAAACAGCTGAAGCCAGTCGATACCTGCCCATTTGGTGTCCGAGCTTTTCATTCAAAGCTGGATAAAGTCTCATCTGTTTGGGCTGGTTGAAATGTCCAGCTGAATGGTGGGGGAGTGGACGAGGTGGCCTCTTAAGATTCCGTCCAGCCGTGTGATTCTGTGATTTGTGGCTCAAGGTCAGCCTTTAACCCAGCACCCTCTTGTGAACAAGTCTTGTGACTTTATTCTCTGCTCTGCCACTCTTTTTAAAACACCCTGTTCCCAGGTCACCCCTTTCTACTCTTTTCAGAGATTGTTCTCTTCCCACCAGTTTTCCATCCTGGGCAGATGGAACGTCAACTTGCCCTTCCCCCGCCCCCCACCCCACCCAATTCTTCTGTCCTACCGCCTTGTTCCCACTAGGCTATGAAAACATTAAATTAGAAAACCACTTTTGCATTTATTACCCCTAAAGTTTCCCTCCTCCGGGGTCAGTTAGGCAGCTGGTCTTTGGGTCGGGTTAGCCACGTGACTCCACTGGAATGATAATAATTCCTCCATTTATAAAGCTCTTTCACGAACATTCGATTAAACCGATCTTCACAGGGACTCTGAGAAGGGGGCATCATTACCTCCATTTAGCAGATGAAGAAACAGGGGGCACGGGAAGACCAGGTGAGCTACAGATTGTGAGTGGGAGGCCTAGACCTAGGATCTAGGGTCACTGATTTCTGGCTGTGCGCTCTGGCCTTCGGCTTCTTTGAAGCCACGCCCACCTTGCAATGGTTCGCAAGATCATGCTATCTGGTGTGGAAACGGAGACCCTTGGGGACATGGTTCTGAGTTAGGCCCAGCAGACAAACTTTCTATCGGCTATCTCAAATTTATAAAAGGATAGCAGATGGCCGAAGAAAAAGTTAACACATAATGCACCATTTCCGTCTCCCTCTGTAAACACCTGAAAAGTGTTTTTAAGATGCCTGACAGAGGAGTATGGTAAGGCGAAATGGTGCTGGCTTTTGCAATAGAAAGTTAAAATTTTTAATAAGTTAATTAGTAAAGTTGTTAAGTGTCAGAGAAGTTCCCAGGACATTCCTTAGCATGTGATTTAAAAACAAAATCTGGAAACGACTCTCAGGCATGATAGAAAACACTCGGAAGGAAATTTTTTCAGAGACTTCCCACAATAAAACCAGCGAGAGTCATAAAACACTGGCCTAGTCCGATGGTTGCTAGAAAAACCAACATTGGTCTAAAATTTTGAAATAAAAGGAGAGACCTTTTGAGAGGCAAATTTAAATAAAAGTTCTTTGCAAATGGAATTATGTCTCAGTGTCTGTCACACTTCTTCACATACAAATAACATGGCAGAACTTAAGGAATGGCCATTTCCATATGGAGGCAGTGTGTGCGTGCGTGCATGTGCGTGCGTGCGTGTGTGTGTGTGTGTGTGTGAGAAAGGCAGAGTATCTACAATGGCATGTTAACAAGAGCCAATGAATGACTTCTGAGTTACAAAAGGACAATGTGAGTTGGTCTTTAAATACCAGACCTAGACTCTGTGGAGCTAAACATTATTTCATGAAGTAAAAAGGAATTAGCCGATGCATTCCAAAACACATTTATCATTAAAAAATCTTCTGTCATTTTGCTTAATAGCCTAAAAAATAATTACAATGTCTGGTGGCTTTGGGGAGCATGTGTTTTTAATATCTTAATTAGTATGTACAGTTTAATAACACTGTACCAAGAAGAATTCCCAAGTATTTCCTATTAAATTTATTGAAAGTGAACTGTTTGCTATATTTAGAAAATACAGGATTAAAGGTACTTGGATTGGATCATGTATTTTAGTCCTTGCGTATGAAATGAAATTACTCAAAAACGCAAGATGAGTCGGAAGTGGCAGGTCAGAATGCTGTTGGTAACCGAGTTGGGGTAATCTTAACTTAGCAATGAAGGGAAATATGCTATCTTTTTTCACTGCAGTACTGTACTCTCTGGAGTGTTTTGTTTTAGTTAGAAGTATTGGACCTGTCAGGGGTGCCTGGGTGGCTGAGTTGGTTGAGTGTCTGACTCTTGGTTTCAGCTTGAGTCATGATCTCAGGGTCCTGGGATTGAGCCCCATGTCAGGCTCCGTGCGCAGCACAGAGTCTGCTTCTCCCTCTCCCTCCCCCCTCATTCTTACTGACTCTCTCAAATAAATAAAATCTTAAAAAGGGGGAGGGTGGCCCTTGGATGGCTTAGTTGGTTTAAGTATCTGACTCCAACTGAGGTCATAATCTCAGGAAGTATTGGATGCATCAGCTAAGGAAAGACAAGCTCTACATACAACAGGAGAATTCTACCAAACTACAAAGGTGACCAGAATTATAAAGTTAGAGATGTATTTCCAAAATATCTATGAAATTCATAAGGTCTCATATTCTATTCATATTTACCTCCTGGCCAAATGCAACACATTTCGTAAAGATTTTATTTATTTATTTGAGAGAGAGCATGTGTGCAAACACACCAAGGTGGGGTGGGGGAGAGGCAGAGGGAGTAGAAGAAGCAGACTCCCCCCTGGGCGGGGAGATCTCTGGCTGATCCCTGAGATCATGATCTGAGCCTGAGCCCAAGATAAGACACTTAACCAATTGAGCCACTCAGACTCCCCTGTAACACATTTTTTTAGATAAATAGTTACAAATGGTTGCTCTCTACCCCATATACCCTCATTGTAAGCAGTGTATCAGTAAACGTAGGTTCAAATACTATCTTCAAATACTATCAGAGAAATTCAGAGGTAACTTTTAACCCAGATATATTTATGAGTATGTATCTTGCCTCTGGACCGTCAGCTCCTTAAGTCTGAGATCATGTATATAATTCTCCATTTTCTGTAGCACCTAACAGAGTATCACGCACAGAGCAGACTTGGAACATAGACGATGCTTTTTGGTGATCAGTTTACCCAAAGGACTCAACCTTGGCTGCTCAATTTTTTTCTGAACTTAGATTCAATTTAAGGCACTCCTCACATTTGACATTAAACCAGTTTTTGTGCTAAAGGGCAGGGTTACCTAAGTGCAGGGTTAGAGCTAGTAGGAGCCTTTAGTCCCAGGGTCCAACCCTCTGGTTTTACCAATGAAGGAATTAAAGGCAAGGGAGAGAATTGACATGTCCAGAGTTATACCACCAGAAAACCGCAACACCGAGCCTGGGAAGTGAGCACATCAGTATTTGCTATGCCATCGCTTCGCTTCTAAAGGCTCCCGTGTCAGGCAAGACGTGCTTGCAAACACACAGGCACATTTTCCTCCATGGGACTCCTGACCATGGCAGAAGCCCATACTTCAGCAGTTCATCCTTGGAACCCAAAGCAGAACAGCAGGAGGCAGGAACTTGCTAATTATTTATCTCTTATTATGGATATTAACCAGTGTTCGGTCACAACAAGTACCTCTGTGGAGGGGGGGGGGTATCCCCTCCCCAACCTGTGGGGCACTGGCCCTCGTGCCCGGAGGGGGATGGGCACGGATGCTAGGATCACTGAACCCAGAGCCAGCAGAGTCAGCAGGACCTGTGCCTCATGGCCTTAAACCTCTCCCCTTCATTGCCCCCAACCAGGATCTACCTTGGGCTCCCGTTCGCAGTCAGGGGCTGGTCATCTTTTCACTCTCCTGCTCTGGATCTCAGCCCCCTGTAACAGTTTCTCTTATTGCCTCCTCCCTGCTTGCAGAACGGCAACATCAGCGTCCTGTTAGTCAGTGGGCTCCTCTGCCAATTACCTCAGTTTTTCAGGCAGCGTAGGGAGCAGGGATGCGGTCAGGCGGCGTAGGGAGCAGGGATGCGGTCAGGGGGCGTAGGGAGCAGGGATGCGGTCAGGCGGCGTAGGGAGCAGGGATGCGGTCAGGCGGCGTAGGGAGCAGGGATGCGGGAGGCGTGCTGGGGAGGGGGGCTGTTCCGAGTCCCCCATTCCTATTTTAACCAGAGCTGCTACAGTTTTAAAATCTGCTTTACATATCCGTCTTCTGAGTAAGTGTTCCCTTACACAGAGTGTTCTGACTGGGAACACAATAAAAATCTCAGGGTGCCCTTGAAACTGACGTTAAAGGATTAAGCCCATACAAGCCATATTTTCATTTGAGCATCCATCCAGGCGTTGGATCTCCTAAATATCTACAACCCACAAGGCCACCTCCTAAAATGAACTGTTAGTTAAAAGGGGGACCGGGGGCACCTGGGTGGCTCAGTGGGTTAAAGCCTCTGCCTTCGGCTCAGGTCCTGATCCCAGGTCCTGGGATTGAGCCCCCCATTGGCCTCTCTGCTCAGTGGGGAACCTGCTTCTCCCTCTACCTCTCTGTCTACTTGTGATCTCTGTCAAATAAATAAAGAAAATCTTTAAAAAAATAATAAAATAAAATAAATAAAAGGGGGACCAAATGGGTGGGTGCGAATGGCTTGGTGGAGATATTGTTCCTATTAGAAGTGCTGTTCTGCCGAAAGACCCACTTTCTTGTACTAGGGAGCTAAAAGTGAGCTAAAACTTCCCTTTAAGTTCAAGACCAACGCATCTTGGTTTTCCTTGCTGACGCCATTAGGCTTCTGACAAAATCCAATGGGAATAAAACTAGCTTGTCTATGCAGAGCTGACACCTTTGCCCCGGGATGGCAGTCCTTCGTTCATGGGCTCAATCAACTGTTTGGCCTCCATCCCGTGTGTGCCTGGGGCTATGTGAGACCTAACCCTGTGCTGTAAACTTATTTGACACGTGACCAGGGGTGTTTGCAGGTTCTGTGTGGGTTCTGTGTCAGTACGTAGTAAAATGTAGAGTAACAATCGGTGGAGTCAAGTCTGTATCCCGAGCTATACGCTTGTCTTAGATAGCCTCTCAAGTGATTTTGCGTGGCAACTGTTAAGTAGAACAGTTCCAGCAGATTTCTAATTAATGTCAAAGTGAAAACTGCATTGTTATTAACACGTGCCGGAATATATCGGATAGTTTCCTAATGGGGTTAAAGTATGATCTTCTGTGTTTAAGGAGTTGATCTGAATATTATTTTCTTCCTAGCCCATATTCTGCTAGGATGTCCCTTTTCAAAGGAAAATGTATTCTGTATTATGGACGAGCAGTTGACAGGACCAAAAAAAGCTAAGAAAATTATTATCGTGATTATTATGGCCGTGACATTATTGCCATAAATAATGTAGCCCAAGTTCACATCAGTTATATCCCAGGGCACTGAAGAGTCTCCTGGTTATTATCGTGGTGTCACTGTTAGCAAATTTGAGCCATCACAACAAACAGAGGAAGAGCCAGAAGACTGGAGAGAGACCTGATTTTTTAACCTTACCTTTATTAAGGGGTAGAGGGGCATCTGGATGGTTCAGTCTGTAAGGCATCTGTGCTTGAGTTCAGCTCAGGTCATGATCTAGGGTCATGAGATCAAGCCCCAGTGTTGAGCTCCACACTGCTGAGCATGGAGCCTGCTTAAGATTTTCTCTGTGTCCCTCTCCCTCTGCCCTTCCTCTGCACTTGCTTGCTCTCCCTCTCTCCCTCTCTTTGTCTTAAAAACACATAAGGGGTAGATATTCAGTTATGGAAACCACAAATCAGGGAGTCTGGTATCACATCTTAGTAAAATTCTAGACTGGATTCTTGGAGAGCATGAGCTTTTAGAAGCACCGTGATGATTCCTAGGAGCAACAGTGGGCTCACTCAGAACAAATCAAACCATTTCCCTTTATGTATGTGTATGTGTGTCTGATTTTACTAGATCAGTGGAATGACACAGACACGGCATACCCACATGTCAGCAAGGTGTTTGACAGAGATTCCTATAATCCTTTTGAAACAGGTGACAAGTAATGTTGGCCAATTAAACATCATATCTGAAGAATATTTTTTTAACCTATCAGTGTCAGCCTGGAGAGTGGAATTTAGTTGTTTGCTTTGTATGTGACCTTTATTGCCTAAAGTTTTTACCAGTGACTTAACTAAAGACAGAGAAGGCATAATTTTAATATCTAATGATGGTATGAAGCTACGTGGGGTTAGCTAATACACAGATAACACAATCAGGATCTAAAAACATCTCAGTGGGCTGGAATGGCAGAGAAAATTAGCAAAGTGAAATGTTACAAGGATAAATGCAAAGCATTATGTGTAGATTCCTGAACTTGACTACGAAAGCACAACACAGGAAACCTGGCTTAGTAGACATCTTGGTTTTTAATTATGATGGAAACAGTAATAAGGAGCAATGAAATCTTCACTGACCCATGAGAATATATCTCTCAAATAGTGTCATAACTTAGCAGCTTTTTGGATGCTGTGGCCATTATTGGCAGCGTGAAGGGGAACCTGTGTGTGTGTGTGTTGGGTGGGAGTGGGAGGGGCATGGAAGTAAGTTGCTGGGAAAATATTCTCTATTCTGTTTAAAGGTTCAAAAGGACTGTTTTGGGATTATAATGTTCACTGCTCCACCTGAGTTTTTGTTAAACCAGTGCTACCTGCTTTCGTTGTTAAGTCTTATTGGTGTGTGATTTTAGGGTCAAGGTGAAAAATTTGGGAACCACAGCACTGTGTAATCTAGTTTGGGGAAAGTACAAAGGTCTTAGAACCAAAGATCTCGGTTCAAATCTCAGGTACGTCACTGTGGTTGACTAGATTTAGGCCAACTTATTTAACTTCCTGGCACTCAACTTTCCTAATCTGTGAAATAGGTATAGTAGGCTCTATCTTGAAGGGTTAGTACAAGTGTTAGAGAGAATAACACTCAATACGTTGTAGCTACTCTTTTTCTTGTATCATGATAGTACGGACAGTTAACATAAAGGAAAATCCATTCAGGGAGTGACCTTTTGAGTGGCTTGATTCTCTGTGTCTCGCTTTATCAGTTTCTGGAATGGAAAGACTACAACTTTTCTAGTTTAGATTGTTACTTAAATAATTTAAAATTCTAAATATAATAATCTAAATCCTAAAGATTCTTGGAAAAATATAGCTAGCCAACCTTCGACAGATTTTTGAACTATTTAAAGTTTAGTTTGGCTCAAAGTAACTGAATGGAAAATGAAGACGACAAATTTTTTAAAAATTTTATATATTTGTGTGTGTGTGTGTGTGTGTGTGTGTGTGTGTGTTTAAATCAAGGTCTTCGGATTTTCCCAAGTTTGTGTTTAAATCAAGGTCTTCGGATTTTCCCAAGTTTGAACTCTGCCCTGAAGTGGTGGTTCTATAAATAGGCAGTCTGCCCTTTCGAGATCTTACCACATGATCCCAGAGTCCCATTTTATCTTCAGCCCCAGCAGGACCTTTCATGGAAGGATGGTATCAAGTGAAGATACTTCAGAGCTATAAAGTCGGAGCAAGTTAATCTGCATTCCTTTTGCATTTTGCTCCCTGGTTGAAGATGGTGAGAGGTTCCTATATTTAAAACCCGGCTGACATGATATCCTTATTGGCAGATGTCTCACGAGAGGTATTTAGAATGATTCTGAGCGGCATATAACATGTTCGTGAGCGTGTGTGTATTTCACATGCCGACAGAGCAGAAAGAATTCACAGGGCTTGGGACTGCTGGGCTTTCTGGAGACACCGGCTCTCTCAGCTGCTGGGACGATGTCACAGATGCCAGGAGAACTGCCTAGGCCCCAATTCCCAAAGCTCTATTTTGTGTCGCAGAGCCTAAAGGCAGACAAGACCCAGTCCATGGGCTCCACCATCAAAGAACTTTGGAATTTGTTAGCCACAGGCTGGGACCAGCAACCACTTGTTGTCCGGGCAAAAGGAAAGCTGCCCCCTGCTGCCTGAGCCTTTGTCCCTGCCTGGGATACCATGGAAAATGGGGAAGGAATCCAGACTCATTAATGAGCTAATACAAAAGATGAAGCCAAGCTAGAGGCTGTTCATTATAGCTGCGTATGGATTCTTGAAGACATTTTGAAGGATCTCCAGCTCGGGACCCAGGGGCGTAGCAGCCTCTTGCTCCATGGGGAGCAATTTCCATGTTGCCGATTTCCTTGTTTAGGGAATGCCATTCCTCAAGCTATTATGTGGCAAATTGGTTGATCAATAAACACAATCTGATAACCCATGGTACTAATTATTGTTCAAGCTACCGGTTTCATTATAAGACACTGAGTTGGAGCTCAGCTCTGAGCTTCCACTCGGTTGAATGGCTTTTGTTCTTGCCTGTTGTTCCTGGAAGTCACTTAAATCATGACTACTGCTTCCTTTTTCTTTTTTTTTAAGTTTTATTTTTTCAAGTCATCTCTACACCCAATGTGGGGCTTGAACTCATGACCCTGGGATCAAGAGTCACATGCTCCACTGACTGAGCCAGCCAGGTGCCCCTAAACAGTGATTATTTCTATGATTCCTTTCAAATTGATACCCATCAGGCGAGAAATGAAGTAAAATATAATGCACATATATGTATACACATATGATGTATAGCTTATATATCATATATATATAAAATCTCCTCACCATTTTTTGACAGTTGGTTATTGGAGGTCCATGTTGCATATAGTACTGAGTTTAGTGGGCTCTGATGCTAAGTGGACACGCTTCTCGTCACATACACATATATCATTACCATTTGCATTCATTTATTCAATACCAAGCAGCTCTGTGTGCTGAGCACTAGGGGTAGGGGCTGTGGACAATGGTCCAGACAACTTCAGTCCAATCCTTGCTTTCAAGAAGGAGGACGAAAACATACCAACAGGGGCACCTGGGTGGCTCAGTGGGATAAGTCTCTGCCTTTGGCCCAGGTCATGATCTCGAGGTTCTGGGATCAAGTCCCACATCGCGCTCTCTGCTCAGCAGGGAGCCTGCTTCCCCGCCCCCCTTGGCGCCTGCCTCTCTGCCTACTTGTGATCTCCGTCTATCAAATAAATAAATAAAATAAAAATAAATAAATAAAACTTAAGGAAAAGGAAAACATAACCAATATATCTATAATCCAAGGCCTAGTCTAAGTTTCTCATGAGAGAAATAGAAACCAAGGACTGTGCTAGCCCCAAGAAGAGAAGGATTAGTTCCTACCAAGGGAATTAGACGAGGCTTCAAAAATAGGTAGCCTTTAAGCCAGGCTTTGAAAGATGAGGAGAATTTGACAGATAGCGGTAGGAAGAAAGGATCTTCCTGGCAGAGGAATGTGGAGTGAGCAGTGGCACAAAGACATGAAACTATATCAGTAAGTAGCTTTAGTCTAGAAGAATCTGAACTTGACTCTGTTAGTGGTGGAGAGCCGGTAGAGGGATTGGTGGAAGAGAGTGGCATGGTTAAACCAGTGTTCTAGGATCTGAACTCCAGCAGGAACGTGGAGGGAAGTCTGGAGATGAGAAATTGGAGAAGAGGACTTCATTTAAGCTTGTAGAGTTTGCGGGGCGGAGAAGTAAGGCTCTTATGAAAATTCATTAACCTTCCATTTTCATGCCTAGTGGAGCAGATTAGGGGATGAGAACTTTTCTGTCCTCAAAGTCAGGCCAGTCATCTTTTGGTCATTAACTGGGACATAGGAAGGGCTGTAACTTGCAGTGGGTTGGGTCTCAGATGAGAATCTAGATGGCATTACCTTCTCAAAGCAGACCAGCACCCTATCTGGGTCCCACAGCTGAAAATTAAAAGAAAATTCTAGTACCTCCAGAGATCTGTCCCTCACTGAAGCCTAAACAGAAGTTCTCACAATGAAGTATTTAGATTCCCTGATGAATGAGTTAACTATTATTTTTTAATCAATTTGTTACACACATTTTTTAGTCAGGATTCCCATTAAAAGTGGCTCCTTGGCTGTTGAATGTTGAGTGCCATCCATCCGTTCACTGAAGCCTCAGAAATTACCAAAACTGTGAGGAAGATTGAGAGAGATTATAGTGTTTTTCTTCAGCTGCCACTGTGGGTGCTTAGATGTGCTGGAGAGACGACTGTGTTTCGTGACAGCCTCACAAAGAGGAGTGGGGGAACTCAAGGGAAGCAGTGACTGTTCGCCTTCTCCAACCTTCTTAAAACACATTTTCCCATTTGTTATCAACTCCTGTGTTTTTCTAATTATGGCAGCTACTTATAGTTGGTGCTGTTTCCCTAGAACAGTCTCCAAGAACTTTAGAGCCTTTCTCTCTAGGACCCTGCTTGTGAATTTTCCCAAAGCATCTGCTGACAATGAGCTGACCTGACCTTTCACCAGGACCAGTGGGGCTGGCAGCCGGCCCTGCTGTTTCTCCCCACCGCACCAGTCCTGTGGCCTCGCTGCTCAGAGCAGGTGCTAAGAAGGCAGAGAAGGTATCTTGTTCAGAGGGCTTAGAAGCTCGTTTAGAGCACTTCCACCAAGGGTAGCATCTTGTGTGCCCCGTTCCTCACTATCTCTTCTTCTAGAACAGTGGCTGGCACATAGCAGGTGACCGGTAACTCTTGCATGAATCTGGGAGGGAATCCGTTCCAATATGTGACATGGCTGTTTTCCTCCAGTTTAGGGAGACATTCGCCCTCTAACCGCGACGCTATGCCTGTGCCACCGTTGTGTTTGGCAAGCAGATATCTCGCTTCCTAGTTTCATGGGTACACAGGTGGAGGGAAATTCTGCTCCAGAATGGACCCTCAGCATCTCAGCAGCATTTGATTTAGATGATGAGATTTGAGACTTTTCAGCTAATGAGATTTTGGACTGAGAGTTGTTGCTGTCATGTGCTGAGATTTTGAGGCATGTTGTGATAACATATATATATTTTACATGTGGGATAGAGATGAACTGGGGAGAAAATGTATGTGTGTGTGTGTGTGTAGAGCAAAAGCAAGAGAGTTGGGGGGGGGGATTCTTTCCGCCATTAAAACAATTATAGAATGCGCCATTGGGGTTTCGTCTTCAAAGTATATACAGAATATTTCAAGTCTGCCAAGAGTCATCCAGAATACTTCTTTCTGCCTTGACTTAAAAAAAGACTTTAATTTTTTTTCCCAGGCTTATTGAGATACAATTAATACATAACATTGTGAAAGCTGATGCGATGTGCTTAAGCATTGCGATACGATACCATCGTAGCCTTAGCTAATGCCCCCATCATCTCACATAATCACCATTTCTTTTCTGGGGTAAGAACATTTAAGATCTCCTCTCTTCTTTCACCTTCTTGGCCTATATGGTGGAATGATCCCATGTCTTCCCCATGAGTCCTCATTCCATTATGCAGCAGGTGCTC
This sequence comes from Mustela nivalis, assembly GCF_964662115.1. Classification (NCBI taxonomy): domain Eukaryota; kingdom Metazoa; phylum Chordata; class Mammalia; order Carnivora; family Mustelidae; genus Mustela; species Mustela nivalis. The sequence goes on from NC_139040.1 coordinate 17,059,602, forward strand.
ACCTTGATAGAACCTTGAAAATCCATGACCTCTCTACTTGTTCTTCTTTTTTTTTTAACTTATTCCTTTTTAAAGATTTTATTTATTTATTAGAGAAAGAGGGAGAGAGCATGGAGAGGGGGAGGGGCAAAGGGGGAGGGAGAAGCAGATCCCCCACTGGGCAGGGAGTCTGACACAGGACTTGATCCCAGGACCCTGGGATCATGACCTGAGCCCAAGGCTGATGCTTAACCGACTGAGCGACCCAGGTGCCCCTCTCTCTGCCTGTTCTGTCTCCCTGGTCTGACCTTCAGTCAGTGGCTATGCTGCAGCTCCCATCTAGTGAAATGATTGTGGACGGAAATCCCAGGCTATGGCCTATTCTCCCTTACTATGCCTGTTCTGTCCTGTAAAATATGGTAATAAGTGAAGATGGAAAACCAATTTTATCTGTCAGAGCTCAGTTTGTTGAAGTTGGAAGAGCTGAGATGAAACAGTGATCTGTGTGCCTATTTTATTTCTAGACTCCAGTCTTCCTGGGTCCCGAAGTCCTGCGGTGACTCATGTCTCAGTGTTAGGTAGCTAGATGCTGGGAAACTTTTCTAATTTGCGGGTTATAACTGTGAATAAAGTGACCAAAATCTTCAGCACCACCTCCCCCGCTGACAGACATTTCTCGTGCTTTTCACCAGGAAATAGTCTCTCTCAGGAAGGAGAGATGGGTCGGTGATCTCGTCTACCTTCAGTGCATTCCTTTGAACTTACTGGGTACCACTTCCTCTGAGCTCTCACCTCTCTGGACATCCCTAGCCCTGACCTCCCTTTCCTATAGCCAGTCAGCAAATGCTCCTTCTTCGTAACATTACTTGTCCGAGATCCTTTGCCACCCTACGCCGTAAACCTAGTACGGACATGTCTGACTTCACCATCCACTCCCCCTTTGGGCGTGGAGACTAGAAAAATCAGTGAGACACTTACCGCCCTGGGCTTCTTATGTCTCTTCTTAGAGCACTCTGGTCTCCGACAGCACTTACATTTTGCTTTATATTTTGCTTTTTGTTGATCTATTTGTATAACTTCTGTCTCTACCACAAAAATACTTCCTTGCCTCCCTTCCTAAGTCCCCGCCTGACTTGCCTCCCACACTCCGAGGGAGAGGCACCTCTTCCCCACAACTCTTCACCCCCCTTTCTTCCGATCCACCCACTCTTATCTTCCACCTAATTTAAGAATTTTCCTTATACGCTAATTTTTTTTTCCCCTCTATGGCCTCAGTGATTCTGTCTTTAATGGAAAGTGGTTAAAAAAATGACCTGGAGAAAGACAGTGATCAAGGCCAAGTGGCATTTATCAAGGACTTGCTGAGTGCTGATACTCCACTGGGTGTTTTGAAACATCAAATAAAGAACACCGTGCTTGTTATATCTCCCTTCTAGATTAAAAAAAAATCCATAATCTATAAATGCTCTTGGCTAGTGATGATGAACAGCAGCACTTTTTTTTTTTTTCCCAAAGCAAAAACACCAGAAGTTTGGAAAGGAATTCGCAAGTTGTGTTGTAATGCAACTGATCTCTTTCTTCCTGAGAAAGTTGGTCTCTTGCCAGACCGTTCAATTCAGGCCCACACAAACTGGGTGTATTTATAGAGGGCCAAACGAGGAAGAGAACATGATAAACTTTCCTCCCTAGTACAGCAGACAGAGGCAAACAATCACCAGGTGAATGCCACGTAGCCCAAAAATTGGGGAGCCAAATGCCATCCCGGTGTGGGGTGGCCTGGCACCTGTTGGGGGAAGGACCCCCATACCGCTGTAGGCGTCCAATTCAGGTCTGGGGAGTCCAAAGTGTTATTCTGGATGATGGCAAGCCCTCGGGGATTGGAGGGGCCCCCTCTATCTGGGGAACATCTAGGAGACTGGACCCACTGCAGCTGCCTCTGAATTCTTAACATAAAGACGTTAATAAGAAAATCGAATCTCTGCATTTAAGTGTTTTAACGTTTATGAGGCCCTTTTATTTACATGGGCACATTTATTTCTTCCTACCATCCTGCGAGCTAGCTATCATGAATATTCTCTTTTCTAGATGCCTAAAGTGACACTCAGACTATAACAAAAATGTTGACCTTACTCTACATTCCATGATCTTTATTCTCCTCTGTTGAGGGACGAAGAACCATTAAGACAGTCTTATTATTTAGGAGGTCACTTGAAACCACCTAGACCTAGCTCTCTACCTCCAGCAATTTCTTCTAAGGAAAGAGTAGGACAATGAGTAGATGAATAAGGATATTTCAGTGGCGTTATTGGCCAGAGCAAAGAATTAAAAGCAACCCAAATATCCACCAGTAAATTTATTATGTGATTGATGTCACTTCCATACAATGGAATAATCTACAGCCATTTAAAAATATATTTTTTAAGATCTTATTTTTAAGTCATCTCTACATCCAACATGGGGCTTGAACTCACAACCCTGAGCTCAAGAGTCAGATTCTGTACTGACTGAGTCAGTCAGGCACCCTTCAAAATATTTTTAAATACTTTGGGCATGGAAAGATATCTATGATATACTGTCAAGTGAAAAAGCAGCTTATGAGACAGTATTAAAGTACAATCCAATTACCGTCCAATTTTTACCAGTTTATACATGCGGGTACACATGCATGGGGGAAAAACTCTGTAAGACTATGTGTCAAAACATTAGCAACATTATAGTAATTTTCTTTTTTTTTCTTTTGCCTCTCTGCCCTTTGCCCCTTTGCTTTAAAAAATTATTTTTAGGAGCACCTGGGCAGCTGAGTTGGTTAAGCGTCTAACTGCTGATTTGGGCTCAGGTGCTGATATCAGAGCCAATCCAGGCTCTGCCCCCAGGAGGGTGTCTGCTGAAGATTCTCTTTCTCTGCCCCTCCCCCGACTCAAGCTTGCACATGTGTACTCACTCTCTCCCAAATAATCTTAACCAACTGAGCCACCCAGGCGTCCCATCTCCCAAATAATCTTTAAAAAATTATTTTTAGGGGTGCCTGGGTGGGTTAGTCAGTTACGTAACTGTCTTCAGCTCAGGTCATGATCCTGGAGTCCCTGGACTGAGTACTGAATTGGGGGGGGGGGTCCCTGCTCAGCGGGGAGCCTGCTTCTCCCTCTGACCTCTCCCCTCCTCCCTCTTATGCCCTTTCTCAAATAAATAATAAAAAAAATTTTTTTTTAATTAAAAACTAATTGGGCACCTGTGTGGCTTGCTTGTTAAGCGTTTGCCTTCGGCTCAGATCATTGTCCCAGGGTCCTAGGATTGAGCCCTCCGTTGGGCTCCCTGCCTGGCGGGAGGCCTGCTTCTCCCTCCCCCACTCTCCCCTGCTTGTGTTCCCTCTCTCACTGTCTCTCTCTCTCTGTGTCAAATAAATTTAAAAAATCTTTAAAAAGAGCTACTTTTAAGAAATAAAATAAAATATTTTTAAATCAGAAAAAGCAATCCATCTATTCTGATTTCAAACAAACATTTTGAATCGGATGAGGACAAACTAGGACTGAAGCCACCATGGACCAAATACCAAGTTCTCATACCTTCCCCATCACCACCTTTCCTGGAAGTGACAGAGGCCAGAGAAGAGGTGGCAGGAGAACCATCAGGCCTGGTGACCTCCTGACCAACGCAGATGGCCCGTGTTTCAGCCTCAGTGGGCAGCACCAAAGACCTTCAGAGAAGTGGCCCTGGAGGCATGTGGCCCCATGACCCGACCCACTTCACCCAGGGCCTCTTGCTGCCAGGCCCACCGAGACATGTGTGCACAGTTAGAAGTGGCCCCCAAGCTTCTAGGCTTCCCCAAATAACCCAACATTAGTCCGTCATTCAGAAACTGGCCCAAATATTTTGGAATCTATTTCTTCTTTTTGCCTGCCCTATCCCGGAGGGAAATGAATTCCTTAAGTTTAGTGTTTGATATTCAAAGTAGGGCCTCCCTTCATCCAACCTCAAATCATCTCTTTCAAGTTCAAGGGGGTAGCCCCCTAATTCTAGTGTTCTAGGACATAAGTTTGTGGTTACCGTAGCCATCAATTGCATGCACTTCTCTGATTTTCCCCGTTAGCCTTCATCTTTCCAGACTCAAGAGACCGGTGATTTTAGTTAGTCGTATGGCTTTGTCTTGTTTCTGCCCTTCATTATTTTATTTCCCCTTCTCTGGACAGCCTCCTTCTCCATTTTGTCTTCTTGAATACACCATCAGCGGAATGTAGTCCCAGATATTCTGACAATAAGGTGCAGTGGCTCTACCGTCAGCACTGGGGCTTAAAATCACCTTCTTTTGGTTGCTGGAGGCGAACAGAAGTTCAGCTTTTCAGGGGAAGAGACTCATCATTAAAAAGCTGCAGATTCTAGTCAGTTTCATCCTCGGATTCTAGTCTGTTTCATTGTCACTGAGAGATGCGTCCAATGTCTCTACTTTCTATTGTCTGCTGCACCAGGACTCCACCAGACCCTAAGTTGACTTGGATTTGGGGGGGAACCCTCAAATCAACATGATAAATGGTGCCTCCAAATGTAATCTTCAGATTCTGTGAAATAAGACAGCCATCATCTCTCAGAGACCGATGCAGAGACCATCGGACAGCCTTGCCACGTCAGAGGCTTCCAGTCATTCTTTTACACACGTGTAAAACCTTCAGACTTTCTGGAGAAAAGAAACTTTATTTCAGAAAACAGCTTTGAAGTTTGGAAATCAAAGCAGACCAGCTGTTTCTCAGCACAGAAAGGACTTTTCCTAAACTGCTAGAAAGTGAATAAGGCTTTCAAAGGGCAGTGACAGCTTCCCCTGATGGCCACAGTGTGGGCAACACCAGGGCTGGGATGAGCTGTTACAAGTGAGGAACTCGCCAGACCTTCCACGGTGTTGGTGTTTGTCCCCTTCCTCCTTCCCTCTTTCACTGTCCCCTGGCCTCTCTTTTTCCCTTTCTTCTCCCACACCCCCATTTCCTCCTCCTCCCCAACATTTTTTTTTTTAATCATTTCAATCCCCAGACTCACTGTAGCCTAGACCTGGAGTAGTTTGAATTCTTCATTATTTCTACTGAAGAGCACTTTCCTGTCCCTTTCTTTTTTTTTTTTCAAAAGGAGGCGACGTGAAGATTTTCTCTCTCTTCCCCACACGCGCAAACAAAAACCAAGCTAAATGAAGTGGCTTCTTATTTGTGTGTGGCCCCAGTGGATTTTTTTTTTCCCCCTGTGGGTCACCCGCCCTTGATAGAAAAGACCAAGGGGTCTTGCCAATTTCATTCTTCAGAAAAGGGGATGAATCACAGTATGGACAATTAGTTACTGTGGGTGGGAGAAGGAATTTGACTGGAGGCAATTTTCTTTGGAAAGAGATAGGGAGGCACAAGCGATGGCAATAGTTCTACTTGTGAAAAATTGAGGGTATAAAATCACTTGGTGGAAAGTTCAGCTGAGAACAGGAACATCTGGGGCTTATTCATGGTTTTTCAGAAGTTTTTTGAAGCTTTTTTATTAGCTGGGTTGACCTCAGATTGAGGAGGAGATTTTTCAACTGTTAAACAGTTTTTTCTTTGCATTCCTAAAGTCATATTGTGTTCAGCTTGTTAATATCTGCACAGGGGGCCTTGGGCAGAGTCGGGGGCCCTAGCCGCATGCTTTCGGGACATATTTCCCCATAGCTGTTATTTCCCTTTCTTGTTGAGGATTTGCATGTGTCCCTTTCATCCAGGCACACAGCAGATTCCTCCACAAATAATTGCATTTGACATCACAGTTGTTAGAGAAAATTCGGTGGGGGGGAGGGGGGGAGAGATCCCCATTACCCTCACACAGAGGCAGCTGGAGAAAGGAAGCAGGTTAGACAGGGAAATGCATAAACGTACCTGGAATGTAACAGCAGGTAATTCTGTCTGTGTTAGTCACGATAATAGCTTGCATGTTGGAATATCAAGGGTGTAGATTCCAAGATGTCTAGAACTCAGAAAGAAAAGAAAAACAGCACAAATCAACACCTCGCATCCCATCGACTTATGGGGCCTAATGCTGGGTAAGGGCAGACTCTCAGAAAAGGAGTGGTTTGTTCGGGGTGTGCCAGCGTTGAGAAAAACAAACAAAACAAAAAATAATCCATGCGCTAACACTATGACCAGAAATAAGTTTCTATGTTCTGTGGCTAAAACTCTTGGAGGTTAAGTCAGTGATTTGGTTTTCCTTTTTCTATGAACTGGCAGGCCTACAAAGGTTCCGTGCAAGCAAAGGAATTTAAGCAAATTTCCAAAAATTTGACATTTGAAAATTTGGGGAGTTATTTGGACACAGATGTTCTGTGTTCTGTGTTGGGTTTATGGGTTATGCCGGCTCCTTGATTAACAGTTAGAAGACATACAGACGGTTCAATAAATCAACATGTAGTACTTGAGCTTCTATTCTAAATACGTTTATTATTTATTTGGCCCCTGAGTGCCAGGCTCTGGGCTAGGCCCTAGGAATCTGGAGAGGCCCAAAAAAGAATCCCATGCATTTCTACCCTCGAAAAGCCTTTGGCCTCATAGAGGAGAGAGGGGTAGGCTCCAAGAATTACAATACAGGGCAGAGTGTGATTGTGATTTTAAGGCAGGCCCAAACAAAGTGTTGTGAGCACACAGATGAAACAATGAGATTTGGCCGAAGGGACTGGGGAAGAATTTGTGGAGGAAATGACATAGGACTCCTGGAGGATAAATAGAATTTCAACAGAAGAGATCACTCAAGGTGAAGAGAACAGCGTGGGCAAGGCATGGCGGAGTGAAACTGCGGGGTAGATTTGGCGCATGGGGAGTAGTGAAGGTGTGTGGAGAGAATTGTGGGAGTCAGGGGGTAGACGATGGGCAGTTATGAATTTGAGTTAGTGTTGTGGAACTTGGACTGGAAGAACCAAGTGGCACTTGGAGACTTCGGAGGATCGGAGGTTTATTTAACACGGGTGGGCTCAGGTACTTTGGGCGCACACGCAGGAAACGGGGTAGGAAAGAAGAACCTGGAAGGGCTTTGGGACAGGGACTGGAATTCCCTTGCTGGTTCGGTCAGCCATCTTAGAGTGTAGTTCCCTATCATTAGGAGCCCAAGAGAAAAGTCTAGACAACAGAGTTGGCCCAAAATTCAGAACAGCATCGTTCCCTCAGAACCAGGTCTTTTGGGAACAATATTAGAACCCAGCCTCTGCTCTTTGGGGGGTCCACAGTTAAATTAAGAGGCAAGGCATTCAATTATATCTACCCTGGAAGGGGCACCTGGGTGGCTCAGTCGGTTAACCATCCAACTCTTGATTTCAGCTCAAGTCATGATCTCAGAGTCATGAGATCAAGCCCCACATTGTGCTTGCCCTGGGTGTGGAGCCTGCTTGAGATTGTCTTTCTCCCTGTCCCTCTGCCTCTCCTTTCATTTCTCTCTGACCTTCATTTGCATGCTTGTGTTTTCTCTCTCTCTCTCTAATAAAATTTTAAAAAATAATAATATAAATAAGTAAACAAACATATCTCTGGTGGGAAACAGAACAACCTATATATCATAGGATATAGTACACATGGGCACCAGCTGAAGAGTGGATGCAAGAAAGCACACGATATATTATTGGTGATTTGTTGTTTTTGCGGCCAATCTGGAGCCTTTGTATGTTCTCCCCATTCAAATGTCGAAACCTTCCTAGACAAACACTACCACAAACCACAAACAGACTTTATTCATCAACACCAGTGGTTGGGAAGGCAGGGGACAGGGGAGAAAAGGTTGGCAGGTGAAGGAACAAGCAATTCATTTTTAGGTTGGAGAACGAGAAAATTAACTGATCGTAAATTCCAGGTGATTGGTTTTTCTCCTGCTTTATCATGAATAAAGGACCTGTTCACATTTTGAAAGTAACACCTCAGAGTACAGAATGGAATAAGCAAGCAGGGCAAGTTCTCCCTTTATTTTTATAAAGGGGTGAGAACAGGAAGTTTGTCTGACCCACATATAGACTCCCTAGGGGACAAAAACCCTTCTCATCATGTATGAACGCATAGGTATTTGACACTTCCTGCTGCACTAAAAATAGGTTCAATTAAAATAATTGAGTAACGATTCATTTTGAGTGCCAGGTGCCCACACATCTTTATTATTTTGCCTATAAGAATTCCAAAGGTTTGGAAGATAATCCTTGGGTGAATTAATGCTGCTATCAGTAGAGTTCTTTTCTGGACGCTATTATGTAAGTCCCTGTGGACAGCATTGAGGAGAAGCCCTGGGGAGAGTGTGGTTTACAAAGAGTAAACTTCCTTGCTCACTCCTTGGATCTGGTTGGCTAATGCATGTGCTGCCTTTTAAAGCATTCTTCCCAGTTCCTTTCCATTCCCCTGTACCACAAGGAGCAGTGCACCTGTCTTGTATTGGAAAGGAAATAAGTGTCAAAGTGAGAACAAAATAAGGACAATTGGCTCATTCCAAGTTCGTGTGGGAGTGCAGCACAATCGGTCTTCCCACTGTGGTAAGGGCAGGGGGAAGGAGCCACACGTGGAAGGGGGGTGAAATCGCGGCTTTTGTCCCCATCCACTCCAGCTACGATCTATGTGTTTATTTATTTATTGCAATTTTCATTACTGAAGCAGAGCTGACCTGCACAGTATTATGTCCATTTCAGGTGTACAACATGGCGACTTGACAAGTCCATACGTTAATTTAGTGCTCTTCACAACAAGTATAGTTACACAGCTATCGTCCCTTTAAATCACCCCAAAGTATGCCAAGTTCTCATTCTGAAGTGGATTTTCCAGAGAGCCTACCTTCTGAATAGTGGGAGAAGAGGGGTCTGCTGGTGAGAGCATGCAAGCCACCCACCCCCCCTCTTCAAAATGGGATCAAGGCAACAGCAATGAGTCAGGGCTTCAGAAGCCTCCATTTTGAGTAGGATGTGATGCCAAGGGTGCAGTGACTTTCGGGCACTGAAGATCCTGTAGCATTTCTTAGAGGAATGTTTGCCCTGACCTCCTTGGCCCAAGCTCACATCTGGTAATTGCATCTGTTGACACTGGCTTCCCTTGTCGCTCAGCTGCGTACAATATTGCCTCTTGCATCCTGTCTTAGCCTGTTGGATAGCGTCGCTATGTGCTGTTAAACAGCCCTTGCATTTCACCCAGCGGGGAATGCATGTGGAAACCCTTTGGGAAGAGTGGAGCTATAGAAATGTCAGCTCAACAGCAGTGTTTCTTTTGTGAGCCAGGAAGTGGAAGTGTAAGAAACAGATCCAGACACTGTTCAGTGTAAATGTTAATGTGGACGGCAGAGTCGGCAATGACCAGACGCAAGGCCAGATAGGCCAGGGGTCAACAAGACCCCTTATCATTGGGAAATGAAAGCAGAATGTGTTTTTGAAAGTCCTTTTGGGGATGCCCTGTGAGTTCAGAAGACCATCTAAGGAATTTCGGAATTTTCCAGAAAGTTGATAGCTTCTATTTGTTTACAAAATACTCTTTATGGACACAGACACATTGAATTCCCATAGTCCCGTGAGTCTGGTATGACTGTTATTCCCATTTTACAACACGGGGAAGTAGGGGTTAGTGATGTTCAGAGATCTAAGGTCTCATTTCCAGCAAGTCAAGGAAACAAAAGAGATACAGATCCAGGTCTTCTGACTCCAAATTCTTTACCCTTTGCAGCATACCATAGCTCAGTGAGGGTGTTGAGCATGGTTTGATGGTCAAAGCATGGATTTGGCATGCTTTCTAGGTACATTTTAAACACTGAGTTACTAGAATTTAAGGGATTCTGGAAAGCCTGGGGGTTTTTTTTGTTTGTTTTTTGTTTTTTCGGTTGTTGTGAGGTTTTTTTGTTTTGTTTTGTTTTTTGTTTTTTTTTTTTACCTCTGAAGGTTAGGACCAAAATTTCAAAATGCTAACCATTTTTAAAAAATAGAAACCTTTCTGAAATAGACATGCTCTAAGTTTTCACTGCAGTGTCAAAGATTCTTTTTTTTAAAAAAAGAGTTTATTTATTTATTTATTTGACAGAGATCACAAGTAGGCAGAGAGGCAGGCAGAGAGAGAGAGAGGAGGAAGCAGGCTCCCCACTGAGCAGAGAGCCTCAATGCATGGCTCGATCCCAGGACCCTGAGATCATGACCTGAGCTGAAGGCAGAGGCTTAACCCACTGAGCCATCCAGGCGCCCCAATGTATCAAAGATTCTTTTTGGTAACTTGGGCCTTTGGCTCTGTCCCAGAGGCCACCTGGCCTCAGAGAATAGCTCAAGTTAAGTATTGCTTCGCTGGGGCATTTTCATTTTCTGTTCACTCCTGTGTTGTTGGATAAACAATGGTATTTTGTGTTCATAAAAGAGTCAGTGTAGGGACGCCTGGGTAACTCAGTCGGTTCAGTGGCTGCCTTTGGCTCAGTCCCGCACTGGGCTCCTTGCTCAGCAAGAAGCCTGCTTCTCCTTCTGCCTCCTTCTCCCCTTGCTTTGTTCTCCCTCTCTTTGACAAATAAATAAAATCTTTTTTTAAAAGAGTGAGTATACATTGGAAATGACTAGTTCTACAAAGTAGTTTACTCATCTGATGAGATCTGCCTGTTCCAATATAAATTTATTGCCATTAAATATTGGCTGTGGGAGCCGTAAGTATGGAATGAGGTGAGAGCTAGAGAAAATAGCTCACGCATACTATAGAAGAAGGAGAATACACTGAATGAAGAAACACTTCCTAGGGGACAAGGCAAAATAAAGCAAATACGGAGAAAACTGAGAGACATGGGGATAGAAAGGAGAGCTTGCATGAAAGTAGAGTTTGAGTTTTAAAGTGTCACCTTGGGCACCTGGGTGGCTCAGTGGGTTAAGCCTCTGCCTTCGGCTCAGGTCATGATCTCAGGATCCTGGGATGGAGCCCAGCATTGAGCTGTCTGCTCAGCAGGGAGCCTGCTTCCCCATACCGCACCCCACCCCGCCTGCCTCTCTTCCTACTTGTGATCTCTGTCTGTCACATAAATAAGTAAAATCTTAAAAAAAAAAAATTGTCACCTTGAGCCTTATGAAGTTAATGTGTCTCCTGGCTGGTGGTATGATTATGGTGGCTGAAAGCTAGGTAGGATAAGGAAGGAGTCTGGCAAGATGTTACTGGCTTAACGATAACTAGCTTCCTCTTGGTTTTTGACCTCGGGGCTGGCATTTTCATCCAAGCTTGAGTTCCTCCCTTATCACATTGACTAACATAATTTCTCCTTTTTGCAAAGATATTTGTAACCATTTTATTGAGATATAATTTACAAGTCCTAAGACTCACCCATTATAAACTTACCTACCACCCAAAGAGTTTTAGTCCATTCAGACAGTTGTACAATCAGTACCTCAATCCACCTGGGAACATGTCCATCAACCCAACAAGCTCCACCATGCCTATTGGCAGCCACTTTCATTCCCAGCCCCAGGCAACCACTCAACTACTCTATGTCTCTATGGATTTTCCTTTTTCTGAATATTTCATACCAGTGGAACTATGCAAGTTGTAGTCTTTTGTGTCTTTCTTCTTTCATTTAACATGTTGTTGAGGTCCATCTGTGTTGTGGCATGGAGCAGGACTTTGTGGCTCTTCATTGCCAAGTAATGTGTCAGTGTCTGGATAGACCATACTTTGTGTATCCATTTACCAGGTGATGGAGTTTGGGTTATTTCTAGATTCAGACTCCTGTGAACAATACTGCTATGCACATTCACATACAAGTCCTTGTGTAGACCTCTGTTTTCATTTCTTTTGGATAGATACCTAGGAGTGTAACAGCTTGAGTCATATGACAAATGTATAGTTAACTTTTTGAGAAAGTGCTTAACTATTTTCCAAAGTGGTTGTACCATTTTGACATTCGCGTAAGCAATGTTTGAGGGTCCTAGTATATCCATATCCTATTCAACACTGGGTGTGGTTCTTTGAGAATAGACTTTCTAGTGGGTATGTTGTGGTATCTCGCAATTTCCATCTCCCTAGTGAGTCATGAGGGTAAGCATTTGTTCCTTGCTTCTCAACCACTTGTAGATCTTCTTTGATGAAGTGCCTGTTCAAATCTGTTTACATGGATATTTTATAGCATAAATAATGGGAGGGAAATAGGAAGAATGTGACTCTGTGAAGAGATGGTCACACTCTTCCCTTCTACATGTCAATTAGCCTTTGTTTCTTTTTATACTTGTTTGGGGGGTTTGTTTCTGTGCTTTGTTTTGAACAACTAAAGGACTGAAGTGATCTAGAGTCATTCACTGGCCTCCACAGAATTTCTGAGGACATGGATAATCTTCTTAGTGGCACAAGAGTTTCTGTGCCCCAGCGCAGAGGTCAAGTTACCTGAAACTGCTTTAGGTGGGATGTTACAAAGGGCGATCCTGTGTCTCTCGTCTCATTAACCCTTCACAGTGGCTCTAGGAGGTCACTTCTTTTAATCATCTTTTCACAGGGCAGACTCTGATTGAGCAAGTGACTTGTATAAGTGTAATCAGTTGGTCAATCAGGAGAGCTGAGTTGTGGCCCCAGCTCTGGCTCCCAATCCTCTACCCTTTCCACTGTAACAGGCAGGCACACTTCCAGGTGCACTTTGGTTCCATGTGTCAGAACTCCTGCAAAGGCCAGACCAGCACCTTTAGGATATCACATGTGGGAATGGCTGCTGGACAAACTTTCCGGAAGCGTTTCCTCCATTACCTGATTGAATGGTTTTGCCCATTTACTCTTGGCCCAGATGTCTGGGTCTCTGTGTTATGGACAACCTGATTGTAATCTGGAAACAATGAGGACTCAGAACATCTGTTGAGAGAAGGAAATCTAATAGATGAGATGGCATAGTCTGATTGGAGATTATTTTAGGAGCAAATCAGTTTACATGGAACCAACCAAACAATGTTCAATTGACAAAATGCTGACTTGCGGGATCAAAATATTGTAAAACAATATGGAATGGGGAAATGAGAATACTAATGTATTTATTACTGGGGAAATTATTTTTTAATTTATTATATTCAGTGGGCCCCTAAGGTTTTAAGAATGTTTCATTGCAGGGAGTGGTGAATAATAGTTCTGTGTCAGTCAAGGGCAGGTTTTTAAACATTTTTTTCTGTTAGGACTCAGAAAACACTGAAAACACACCTGAATTTCAATATTGTAATGTCCATATGAAAACTGCCAAACTGCCTCATGTACTCAGAGGCAGCACGCGTGTGTGAGCACATGCACACACACACACACACACACACACACACATCCTTTGTTAGACGATATGCCTTGGTTGGGGTTAGAAAATATGGTTATTATTACTGAGACCTGCAGGAGAAATAGAAAACACTGTCCCTTCCCCCAAGAGCTCACAAGTAACAAAGCAATTAACATAGAGAACAATTAGAAAATAATACAAGGCAGAACCTGAGAAACTGCTGAATTGAACACAAGAACAATCACAGTTGGAAGAAGGAAATGATCATGGGAAGCCAAGCACGGTGGTCAAAGGGAGCAGCACAGCAGTGTTGCCCTATCTGTTCAGCATCACCTGTGTCAGCTTTGAAAATTACATGCTACCAGGTCATTGTAGACATTTAGAAATTACAGATAAACAAAAATAAAGTAAGCCACTCCTAATCTTACTACCCAGAAATAACCATTGCTTGGACACATGCTTACTCTATATTGTGTTGCTTTTTAAAATAATAAATGTTAACTGTTCTTTAAAAAAAAAAACAACGATGAAAACCCCTCTATCCTGAATAGCAATAACTATTGCTCATTTGCCCTAGTACTATATCCCCTAGTGTGTTCCTCAGAATTTTTATTTTTTTAAAAGATTTTATTTATTTATTTGACATAGAAAGAGAGAGAGAGAGAGAGAGCATAAGCAGGCAGAGGGGCAGACAGAGGGAGAGAGAAAAGCAGGCTCCCCATCAAGCAAGGAGCCTGATGCTGGGCTTGATCTCAGGACTCCAGGATCATGACCTGAGCTGAAGGCAGCCACTTAACTGACTAAACCACCCAGGCATCCCTTGGTGTGAAATCCCTTGGTGTTTTTTTTTAATTTAAATTCAATTAGCCAACATATAGTACATTGTTAGTTTTAGATTATTGGTGTGATTTAAAAAAAAAAAATCCTCCACCAAGTATATGGAAAGACGCTCAAAATCACTGATTATCAGGAAAATGCAAATCAAAACCATAATGAGTTACCACCTCTTTGGATGGCTACCATCAAAAAAAAAAAAAAAGAAGAAAAAAAAATCACAGAAAATAACAAACATTGGCACGAATATGAAGAATTTGGAACCCTTGTGTGCTGTTGGCAGGGTTGTAAAATGGCGCAACCACGGTGGAAAAGTGTGGTAGTTTTCCAAAAAATTAAAAATGAAATTACCATATGATACAGCAATGCCATTTCTGGGTACAGAGCCAAAAGAATTGAAAGCAGAATCTCAGAGTGACACTTGTACACTCATGCCCACGACAGTACTATTTATAATAGCCAAGAGGTAGAAGCAACCCAAGTGTTCATCAATGGATGAATGGATAAACAAAATGTGGGATGTACGTGGAAAGGAATGTTATTCAGCCGAAAATGAAGTCCTGTCTTTTGCTACAACATGGCTGAAACTCACAGACATGACACTAAGTGAAATAAGCCAGTCACAAAAGAACGAATACCGTGTCATTCTACTTGTGTGAGGTACCTAGAATTGTCAAATTTCATGGAGGAGAAAGTAGAATAGCGGTTGCCAGGGCTGAGAGGAGCAGGATTGGGGAAGTTATGTTTTAATGGGTACAGAGTTTCAGCTCTGCAAGAGGAGAATGTTCTGGAAATTGGTGGCAGAACAGTGTGTACATGTAAAACACTACTGACCTACTCATTTAAAAATGGTTAAGATGGTAAATTTTATGTTATGTGTAGTTAACCACAGTTTTAAAATTTCTTTCAAAAGCATTCCAGATGCTCAAATAAGGAAAGCGTGGACTAAACAAAATTTGTTTGTTTATAGCAGGACTTCTCAGAACCTTTAATACGCTAAATGTATATTATGTTTCTCCAAGAAGAGACGTAGCAAAATGTGTTTCCCCAACTTATGTGACCAGGGATCTCCTTTTCCGAAGTTCTATGGAACTGGGGAAGTATATTAAGGAATACACCTTAGGGAATATTACCATAAAGCCTTGGTGATTTAACATCTGCCCCCTCCAATAGAGATTTCATTGCAAGCACATACCTGGGGTGATCAGTGTTTATCCCAAAGGAATGTGTTACTAGGTACAGAATGGCAAGACCTGCAAGTGCCTAAGAAGAAAAAGAGTCGGGGTCACAGAGCCACCCAGCACCTCAGATCTCTGCTGGTCAACAGCCAACTGTTCTGCCTACTTACAAGGTCAGCCCCGCGTTTTTGGCAGCCACAAGAACAGGCCCTCAAATTTAGAAACTTCTTAGGAGGAATGATCTTCAGTATCTGATGATAAAGTTTCATGATTTCATGAAGGCATCTAGTCATTCCAGTACAGATAGCAGGCATTTCCAAGCAGGAACTGAAATGCTGAGCCAGAAACTTTGGATGGACAGAATTCAAGTCAAGGGAAAGATAATTCTCTGGGTTGAATATCTTCCTGTGTAATTCAAAACGCGAGGTTGCCAGTAGGTTTAAATGTACTGTAGTGGAGCTGAAGGAGGATGTCATGGTTAAAAGCCAAGAATTTCCTCTAGGAGCAGGTGAAAAAACAGCTGACATTCCCAATTGTTTTTCTAAGTGTTTAAAATGACTTTTCCAGACCTAAAGCCTGTAAGCATTTTATTAACATTTGATTAGCAATTATTCCTTACTGTGTTGAAGCTGAAATTAGGGTCAGGTTTCCTTACATTGCCATCAAAAAAAAAAAAAAAAGTCCAAATAACTCAGTTTGCACAAAGAATCATTCCAAAACAATTTCCCATTTTCTTTTCCTTAGCAATCTCAAAAAATCATGGACTGCCGGAGCTGGGAAAGGCTTCAAACTCATGAAGTCCAATTCCCTGCTTGTATATGTGGGGAAACCAAGGCCCAGAGAGGGGATGAGATATCCCCCAAGACCCAGACAGTGGCAGAGCTGAGAACGCTTGACTTCTCTAGTGCTCTTTCCAATACACAGATCTGTGGGGGCCCATTATCGCTTGACTCCAGGTCAAATTTGTTTATAATTTATTAAATGAATGAATAAGAGGGGTTTTATTTTGAATGCCAGAATGCAGTTTCTCTTAGTTAATACAATTTGTAGGCTAAGCATGAAACTTAAGCTCTGAAATAAATCAGTGTTCACAGCATGTAAGAATGTACAGTCAACTATAATGTGACATTTTGTTTTATGTGTAAACATATGGCAATTAGGTCACATATATCCACTGGAATTACTTGGTGGCTTTGATTCGTGTGGATGCCCGTAGCAGATTTATTCCAGTTCTGAAGGGAATTGTTATTGTGAATTATCAGGCTTTATAGGAACTCTCTATGTTATGCCCTATTTGTAAGCGATACACAGACCCTGTAGCTAAATGAAAAGCAGGAAATAGTTGACTTGATGGGAAAGGTTGCCTAGAATGTAACAGAGGTAAAAAGGTACGTTGCTTAAAGAACAAAGGGGCTTTTTGAGATGTTCATGTTCGCTTGCTCGTTAGCATATTGGTGTGCTTGCACTTAAGGCGGTGTGCCATGAACCAGTTTCAAAGCCACCACCAATTAGGGTGACAGTTCTGTTCTCAACATGATGGTTTATCTCCTAGTTCTCTCCGGGGGTTCTCAGTGCATCAGAATAGCTAGAATAGGAAAAGGCTCTTTTCACCAGTTGCTCATGAGAAGCTATCAGCTCCATGCACCATGAACTTGGAAAGTCAAACTGGTTAAGCCGTATATTCCTTCTGTCCTAGACTCCAGGCTCCAGGTTGGATGGAGTAATGGTGTCAAAAAGTGCAGTGGAGGAAAGAGGACGCCTAATAGAGGTGGCCCTTGCAGAAGGAGAATTACCGGCGTGCTAACTGCAGTATTTGTAGTCAGCCTGGTACCCCAGGGTATTGTGTTTCCCCGGGACCCACCAAGGCCATCTGCATTTTCCTGGAGGCGGCCCACAGAAGTGTATGTCTTCCTTATAGATTTGGGCTATGTTTGGAATTTGCCTTTTGAATGTTTTGTAAAAACAAGCTCCAAAATATTGCATGTGGTGTCCTCAGACACCTGTGGATTAAAGCAGATAAACCTGTGAATCACCTTGCCACATCTCCAAGTAAGCCCATGTTCAATTTGTACTTATCAGACAGCAACCAGCATCGTTCATTGCAAGGAAAGAGCATAGCTATGTTCCAAATGCCTTGGCTAGTATTTCTTGTGGACAATGAAGCTGGAGATAGGACGGAAGTTTTCGATTTAGTATATTTTTTCCATCTTTTTATGTTGAACTTAATTTTGTCTTTGTGAAGTGCCGCTCTTATAGGCAGCATATAATTAGAATTATGCCCTTAGACTGGAGAATTTAATCCATTTATACTTAATGTCATTACTGATATAAGACTTATAGCTGTCATTTTGCTTGTTTTCCATATGTCTGTCTCTTTTTTTCCTCTATTCTTCCATTACTACCTCATTCGGTATTAAATAGGTAATTTCTAGCTTATCATTTAATTCCCTTGTCATTTATTTCATTATGTTTTCAAAGTAATTTTCTTAGTGGTTGCCCTCTGGGTTATAATAAACATCATAATTTACAGCAATCTAGTCTGTATTGATAACAATTTAATTTCATTAGTATATAAAACATCACTACTACATTACTTTGTTTTCTCTCCCCTCTGTTTTCTCTCCCCTCTGTGTGCTGATACCATTATACAGTTTACATCTTATACATTACAAGTACATCCATACATATTTATAATTACTGCTTTATGCACTTGTCCTTTAAAACCAATAGGAGAAAGTATTTGCTGAACAAAACATAGTAATATTATTTATGGAATTACCTTTACTGATACTCTCCATTTTTTCCTGTGGCTTTGGGTTATTGTCTAGTGTCACTTCATTGTGGCCTAAAGGACTCCCTTTAGCATTTCTTGAAGGGCATATCTAATAGTGACGAGATCCTCCAGCTTTTGTTTATCTGGGAATGTATTAATTTCGCCTTCATTTTTGGAAGGACACTTTTGCCAGATATAGAATTCTTCATTGACAGGTTTTTTTTCCTTTCAGTGTTTTGAGTATGTTATCCCATTGCCTTCTCGGGTTCTTGGTTTCTGTTGAGAAATTGGCTGTTAATCTTCTGGAGAACTACTTGTATACAATGAGTTACATTTCTCACTGCTTTCATGGTTCTCTCATTGTCTTAGACTTTCAACACAGAGGTGTGAGAAACAATAGGCTTGGATGATTATTTAACATAGAGTTAGAAAGTGAAATTTCACAAAGCAATACAATGAAAGAGTATGCTTCTCTAAAAGCAAGGTAATGTTTCTAAGTGTGCAGGTTTGGCCTGTATAAAGGAGATATGATATTAATGACAAAGTGAAGGAACTATTTTCCCAGTTGAGTTGATGGCAAATAGCTCTCATTTCTGGCTGGTATACCTAGAATAAGAAACAGAAGTCAAGCTGGAGTAGGATAGAACAGGACATGTTTTGGAAAGGCGAACTGGTTAACATTAACAGCAGCCCCCTGCAAACCCCTGTGACCCTCCAGCTTTTATATTACTTATTAGGAGAGTTATATATTTGATTTCCATTAATAAATGTATCTGCATAAGCATAAGTACCTAAGTGTGTGAATTTGTTGGGCACTTAGTCCCTGGTGTTGTGGGTGGCACATTTATAGCAGAAGGTCTCTGCACTGTCAACTCACAGATGGTAATGTTGGAATTTAGTTCAAGCTTGTGGAATCACTACATACAACTTTACCAATGGTTACACTGTATATGTTCCTGACTCTTTCTGGAAACATGAAAACACAAGATGTCCACCATCTGAAATGTCAGGGTAGTCCTTAAATATGGCTGCTATTTAAAGATGTATAAATTACAACCAGCCCACCAAATTTAATCTTTGGGACAGCAACATATTTGAAGTTTTAATTTTGTTGAAAGCCACCATGACTTAGGAATCCACCATTGAGTTTAACCAAATTGATCAAATGTTTAAATGTGTATAAGAGAGTAGGAAACAAAATGAAATTATGTTTAATTGAATGCAAATGCAAGAATTTCAGTATGATTATGTTTCTCTGAGATGTTTCAACTAGAATTACTTAGGAATAGACAGGAAGAGATGAATGGGAGAAAAGGAAGTATATTTTGGTGGGTTGACTTATCTACTTAAGAGTAGATGAGATTGGGGTGCCTATGTGGTTCAGTCAGTTAAGCATCTGACTCTTGATTTTGGCTCAGGTCATGATCTCAGGGTCATGAGATTAAGCGCCATGTCAGGTTCCCCACTGGGCATGGGGCCTGCCTAAGATTCTCAATCTCTCTCCCTGGGCCCCTTCCCACACCTCTGTTCACACACACATGCTCTCTCTAAAATTAATTACTTAAGGGGCGCCAGGGTGGCTCAGTGGGTTAAGCATCTCCCTTTGGCTCAGGTCATGATCCCAGGGTCTTGCGATCGAGCTCCACATCCAGCTCCCTGCTTAGCGGGGAGCCTGCTTCTCCCCCTCCTGCTACCCCTACTTGTGTTCTCTCTCTAGCTGTCTCTATCAAATAAATGAATAAAAAAAAATTTTTTAATTAATTACTTAAACAAGTAGATGAGATGAGGACTTTGGGAGATATTATTCCCCTACTTTCCCACACCTTCTAGAGAGGAACTCCTTATGAATTATATATTTCTTAAGGACAAGCTCCATGTTTTTTCACTGCCACTTACCCATGTCAACCTGGAAGTTGACTGCCACATCTCCCAGGGGCCATGTTGTCCTCTTCCTAGCCTGTGATTTGACCAGGTTTAGCTGAGGACCCAGGAAGAAGAACCTCACTGCCCATCTTCTGGACCTAACGGCTTATTTGTGACTCTCAAGTTTCTTTGTCTCTTTCTTATCTTACCTGCCCTCAGCTGATTCTCCTATGACATCACCAAGGATTAGGCAGAAAGCCAGTGTTACTTGGGGCACTGAGAGGGGTGAAGAGTTCTACCAACTCTTGCCTTTGTGGGGTTGCTGTGCTCGTTTGTTAAATGGAGCCATGGGAGCATATCACCTTGTAGGCCCTTTCTAACTCACTCACCATTCCAAGTCTATGACTTAAATCACTTAATAACATGTTGAATATAATGCTGAGCAATTCTGGGTCCTCAAGACATCTGAAACCTCCATTTCTCATACTGGACACCATTCTGTGGGAGGTGAGTTCTCTGCTTCCCAAACATCTCCTTCCCTGTTGTATCCAAATAGGACACACAAACTGATTTCTCCAAAGATGAAAATCAACAATGGTTGTGTCCCTCTAGAGGTATGCTGACACAACATGACATTCAAAATGTATGCATATTACCCAGTATATCAAAGGAGGTTAAACACTGTGGAAGAGAGAAACAATTAGCAAAATGTTAGCTGTGACTAAAAGGAATCCCAGAGGATGGTGGATAAGCCCATGTTAGAACTGGTCAAGACGTTCTTACCTACTAAGCGCAGTGAAGAGAAACAAAGAAAGGTGGGACCATAAGTGTGTGTTGGCCACAGTCTGCTACAAACTGTTTTCTCTCCCACACTTATGCTCTCTTATTTCTGCAACTATCACTACTATCATCACCCAATAGTTTTGTGGGATAGGGAAGGAGTCCAGGTAAGACAGCCAGCCAAGCACTTCAGTCCCCGGAGTAAGAAAAATATGTACCCCATCTACCAAAGAGAACTAACAGAGAAAATAATTCATCATAATCTCGGCAAAATAGCACAGGATCAAGCTCTGCCTGGCACTGAGTACAAATTAGCTGGACTTGGTTCCATGATGCTCTTTCCAGACTTTGTGGTTAAATTCTAGTAAGCTTCTTAGGAAAAACAAGGGGCCTGTCTGAGGAATGGATTCCTAGACAGAGCCAACAGGAGAAATGCTTTATAGGGTTTGGAACTCAAGAATGAGAAGCAATGATGAGAGAGACCCAGACGGGAATGGAAGTGATTGTGTCTTTACTAGACTCCAACTCTGCTTTTTTCAGAGAAGTGAAATTAAGATATGCTACAAAATGGCAAGTATGCAGATACACTGAATTTAGTGAGTGCTTTACTTAAGGGATAAAGTGTGAGTTAGAAGGATCGTTTAGCCAAATGCTAAGTAGAAATTATTTTGTAAGCCCATACAATCAACCCAGCAGAAAATTCTGCAACTAGAATTTCTGAATGTAGAATTGCCTTACGTAGCTCACATTGGAAGAATGATCTCCCAGTTACTGATGCTGGAATCACTAGTATCAATAATAAGTAAATATAACATGTGATTTTTTTTGTTAAAAGACTATCTCACCAAATATGGGAGTGTAACAAGGTAGTGAATAGATTCAAAGTGTTAATGGCCAAGTTTGAGTTGAACTACAACATTTGGTGATTTCCTTTAAGACTGTATCCTAAGGGGGTGCCTGGCTGTCTGGGTCAGTTGGGCTTTGAACTCTTGATATTGGCTCAGGCTGTGGGCTCAGCATTTTAAGACTGAGGCCCATGTTGGGCTCTGTGCTGGACATGGAGCCTGCTTAAGATTCTCTCTGCCCCTCTGCCTGTTTGCACAGACTCCTTCTCTCTCACTAAAATAATAAATAAATAAACCCTATCCTAAGCAATTACCAAAAAGTAGGGCTCAAGTTCTTTTGCTATTGCCATTTCACATTCCATTGTTCCGTTTGACCAGTATGTTCAAACTACTCGCAGTACAGAAAGGTAAACCACACCCCGATAAGGAAGTATTTCATCATTTGGTAGCTGCAGTGTGTAACAAGGGTTGTCTAAGGCCCTCATAAAATTCCAAAGCCCTACTCGCCTTCTGTGACCAAAGTGTTACAAAACCTATACATGGTGGATCCAGAAAGAGCCAATTGTTCTAGCATCTTCTAGTAGCTGTGTTTACCCAGTGAAGCACTGTTTTAGAACACATCCCAACTTTCCGTATTTGAAAGAATTACCCAAGCATTTCTCTTTTTAAAAAAAGATGTTATTTATTGATTTATTTATTTGAGAGTGAGGGAGAAACAGAGACAGAGCATGAACAGAGGGGAGGGAGAAGGACCCTGAGATCATGACCTCATGGTCATGGAACCATGACCAACCACCACCCAGCTGCCCCCTCCTCCCAAGCATTTTTTAAGTTCATCTTTGCTTGAGGAATAAGGCTAAAAAGTATGTAAGAGCACCATTCTTTTGCTTCTTTTATTTCAACCTTTCAAAGTATGTGATTAAATAAGAATATTATTATAATTTTATTCGTGTTTTCTATGGGAGCCCATTTCCCTCTTAAAATGCTGTAGCCTAGTACTTAGAAAAGGGAAGGTCTGAAGCTCTCTGACCTCCAAGGAAATAGTAAGTAGAAACTGAGAATATAGTTTTTCATCAAGTCTCAGCTAGTTTATTTATATCAGACATACTGGTTCATTTATTATACTTCAGAATAATACAATTTTGCCATAATTATCTGCAACCTATTTCAAAGCTCATATTTTTCAAATAGTATACCAGAGTAGGAAAACTGTTTCCACTGTAAACCTATTTTTAAATCCTTACCTAGACCTAGTCTTTAAAGGAAGAAACTTTTGACAGGAAAACTAGAAGTATCACAGTGATCCTTGGTGGGCCAGAGGCCTTCCACAAGTAGAGTGAACCATCGTTCTCCAGTCATTGAGGTTGATTCTTCAAGCCCTGTGCTTGATGCCATGGCTAACTGTGTGGTTCATACACAGAGGTTATTTTTAGAGGCAAGAATTTTCATTTCCCAAAAGTATAACCACGAGATGTCTATTTGGAATGAATCAGATTTATACATTAGAACAATAGGAAAAGCTCAGACCATGCCCGTGTCTGGTCTGAGCTCCCTGAGGAAAAATGTAGTATCTCAGTACACCCTCATCCTGGGACCCTTGCCCTCTGGCTGGCTGAGGCAATTCCTTTGGAAACCAAGCAGGGCTGGGGAAAGGGGGGGTTTCACAGATGTCTTGTAAGTATGGTTTCCTTACAGAAACAGTTCTATTTTGTCCTTGTGGCTTTTCATGGTGATTTAAAACTCACAGGGACAACAAGTCACTAATCTTTAACAGTGGTGGTAGCCGAAGTCAGATGCTTTGGGAAGGAAATTGGACTTGGTGGCCTATAGGGACACCCTGTTACATCTGTGTTTTGCTGCCACCACACCTGCCACGTAGGCCTGAGCTGGCCCCCTTCTCTGGTCTAGGCCCACCTTGATGCCAGCCTTATCACTGGAATCCTACTTCATGGGACTTTTAGCCCCTTAACCTGAGAGTTAGTTTGCTACAGTTGGAGACCTTAAAGGAAAGCATTACAGGGCCCAGAAAGAACACATACGGGCTCACTTATCTAGCAAACAGAAGATCTACCGAGGATTGGAAGAGGCTCGCTGGGTGGCCTTGGGAACCCCATCCAGTCACTTAGGGCATGGTTGGCCACATCCCTTTGGGTTAGTTGGTTCATTTGCTTTAAAAGATCAATTTTCTGCCCTCCTCTTTGACTTCACCCCATTTTAAATAGGCTCTATGCACAATGTGGGGCTCAAACTCACGAGCCTGAGATTAAGAGTCACCTGCACCACGACTGAGCCGGCCAGGCGCCTTGACTTCAGCTCACTTTATCAGTGGAGGAGGCTCCCTCCACGGGGGCAGAATGTAGGACCTGCCTCTCCGGATTGTTCTAATGAAGTGAAGGCTGGTAGTCGGTCACTTACACTATCTGTACGTCTGTCTATCTCAGTTTATCCCAAGGGCTCCCTGTCAGGAAACAGGCATTTCCAGAACAGAGCAATAGCGATGACAGATCAGATCGGGGCTGCAGAGATGGAATACTGGGAGAAATCACAAGTTGGTGAAGCAATTGTTTATTTATTTTGTTAACCCATTGGTTCATTCATTCTTTCGGTTACTGAGCATTTCCTGAGTACCTACCACGTCTCGGGCATGGTCTGTGGCCCAGGACCATGTCCTTTCCCTGTTAATGATGGCGTATGGATGCTCTCATCTCTGACTCCTCTCCAAATCCTACCAGCCTTACAGTAGCTACCCTTTTTTTTGTTGTTAAAGATTTTATTTATTTATTTGACAGTGAGGGAAAGATCACAAGTAGGCAGAGAGGCAGGCAGAGGGAGAAGCAGGCTCCCCACTGAGCAGAGAACTCGATGCGGGGCTCGATCCCAGGATCCTGAGATCATGACCTGAGCCGAAGGCAGAGGCTTAACCCACTGAGCCACCCAGGCGCCCCTACAGTAGCTACTCTTAAATAGTTGTTGTGGTAAAAGTGGGTACATCATCTCACCTCTCTCTCTGCAACAATTCCCAGATTTGTAAAAGGAAGCCAATAATTCTTGCCCTGGTGCCTCACGGGGGTCCTGGATGCATCACCTGAGAAAACAGATAGGAAAGTACTTTAAATTATAAAAATAATAAAATGCTGATCATAATGACATATTAAGATTTTTTGAGGGCCTCTAGTGTTCCCCAGAATGAGCCCTACCCAGCTGTAACTGTCAACTAATACCAACAATTCAGAATTTGTCCCCTTTAGAGATTCAGATTTGAGAAATGTGTAGGTTTTAATGTATACCATTGTGTGAACACTTTCTCTGTGCCAGGTACTAAACTCAGCACCTTTCATGGATTACCTCATTTAATCCCTACAGCAATGCCCCACAGGAGGTGGGCATGGGTATTATCACACCCACTTTACAGAGGGGAAGCACAAGGCGCTGAGAGGTTAAAGAACAACTGGTTTCTAGCGACAAAGCTAGTAAATGAGAGTCTGGATTTGAAATCAAGTTTCCCGACTCTCCAGTATGAGCTTTTAACCACTGGGTTATACTTCCTCTTAGAAAAGAAAAAAAAAAAAAAAGAAAGAAAGAACAACTCTGTATGGGTCTAAGCTATTGGTAATATTGTCATAAATTTTTTTATTTTAAAGCGGTGGACATCTTCCTAAAACTGCAGAGAACCATTTCTACCACAGACAGGGAGCTCCAGTGAAATAATTTTGGTTTGGGTCTTTTTTTTTTTTTTAAATATTAATTGTTTGAGCGAGAGAGAGAAAGAGCGCAGGGGCAGGGAGGAGGGGCGGGGGAGAAGCAGACTCCCCGCTGAGCGGGGAACCCGATGTGGGACTTGATCCCAGGACCCTGAGATCATGAGCTGAGCTGAAGGCAGACACTTCCCCGACTGAGCCACCCAGGCGCCGCTCCAGCTGAAATAGTTTTCGTTGTATCTCCAGTTTGCCTCTTTCACCTCCTGGCTTGTTTCACTCACTAGACATTTATTTCATTGGGAGGACTTACTTGCACTACTTTCGGCGCGGCGTTAACAAACATAAAGTATAAATCGGGGGAGCTGGAGTGGTAGAGAAAGCATGTGCTGTGAATAAGAGGCGGACGTGGAAGCAGTGCCCAGACAAGAGCAGCTCTGGGTGTGGGTGGCCTTCTCACTGATGCTGTGTGGAAGCCCAGCCTCTAGCGGGGCTGTTCGCTCTTTGTCGCTAATGTCTCTGTGTGCCCCCTTAGTGCACAGATCCTTATCTTACTGGGAGCATCCAGATGGGTTTCCTCAGGGAGTTCTGGTGGTGCAATCGGTTAGCATGCAGTGCTCATATACAAGGGTTTCCTCAGATTCTTAAAAAACTCCCACCCAGCCTTCTTTCCGGTACCTCCGTGTCTGACCACAGAGTGTTCCTTGTTCTGCCTTAAAAGGCTTTTGGAAAAAGCTGTTCGGGTCTGCTTCTGGGACTGCTACTGCTGCTCCTTCTCCTCGCCTTCCTCTTCAAGATCATTCTTAGCCTCAGCCGCAGAGTTAACATGTTCGAGAACTTGCTATCTCACCAAGTAACTTGCTAAATGCCTTCTACACCATCATCTCTTTATTTGTTCACTTAGCCATTTACTGAATATTTTTCGAGTATTTACTTTGTACCAAACACTGTGTTGTATACACACTGGTCATCAAAGCAGACCATTATCCCTTCTGTTAGTCTAGTGGAGGTGCAACAGGGGAATTTCTCCTTAGAAACCGTTGTTAAGTTCTGTGACAGGATGCCACACGGGACTCTGGAAGGTGAGTGACTAGCATTCTCCTCCATTTTACAGGTAAGAAAACTGAAGTTCAGAGAGACTACATAACTTGCCCGAAGTAACACAGCTCCTAAGTAGGCCAAGTGGCGATTCAAATCCATGCTGGTCAGATTCCAAAGCTCACGCTCTTAACTGCATGATTTTATTGCCTCTCCGATGTGTGAAGTGCAGATACAGCCATTAATTCTAGCCCTACGCATTGGGGTTCTGGCTTCATCTCAAATGTGTGGACTTGCAATTGTTTCCAATTAGTTGTGGCTGTGGCTTGGTGCGTTTGTTCAAAGAAAGCGTGCACACAAAACAGAGGTCACGTGCCCTCAGTTTTGTAGATGTGCACGACGTATAAACGTTGGGATCACAGCATTTGTTTTCCATTAGCTTATGCTACTCGAATGCAAACAGTAAAGCATGTGTTTACATTGCTGTGGACATGGAAATCTGGGCCCCCCAAAGCATTCCTTGCAGGTTGTATAAAGCCGAGCATCCAAATCGTTCAAAATAAGTTTTGTAAGCCCAGCTTAATAGCTTTAAAATGTAACCTGGATTCCAGATATTGAAAAACCGCCCAGAGAGAGGTATGTGAGTGGCCCAAGGAGACAAGACCAGCTAAAGCCTCCAACTATGTACCAAGCCCCATATTTGCAGTTCTCTATTTTGTTTCTGATCTTTTATTTTTAAAAAGCTAAAGAGCTTAAAGTCAAGAAAACTCTTAGCCATGTAGCAGCAGTCATGGAATTTTTCATTCTATTCTAACCAGCTGTCTGAAGCTTTTCAAAACAAACCTGTTTGTGATGAGATGGTTTGGTTATTTAAGGCACAGTAGATGGCAAGGCTGGGAAAAACAAGTGGGAGACATCCAGTGCCATTATCTCTCCCTTCCCCAGGTCTCCTACCCAATAACAAAAGACTCACCCACCAAGCTGTTGTTCACGGCCAGCATCTGTGAAGGTGGGAATGAATTAGAAACTATCATCTCAGGGAAAGCCAGTTTGGATGGCAAAAATGTGAAATGAAGGCCGCATTAGTTGATGTCTTTACTTAACACCGCATGTTGTTGTTGTTGTTTTAAGAGCTCTGGGCTTAGAAGCAGAAGCCCCTATTTTTAATGAGGTCTCCAACTCTTACTCAGGGACTTGGTCAAGTTATGCCCTCTCTCTGAGCCTCAGTGTCCTCCCTTGATGGGGGAGAGAGGGAGGCAGTCTTCCTCATTACACAAACCGGTGGTAAGGAGTTGAGGATTCCTTTAGAGAACATATGTTGAGCCCTAACACAGTGTGTGGCTGCTTGGGTTCATCTCTTTGCAATCAAGATAATTTCAAGAGGCATGTTATTTATACCGTGTAGACAGATCAAGAGTTGCTGCTTTCGCGGGCCTAATTTCAGCATATTCGATCCCCCTAAGAACAACAAGTATGTTCTTTGATCTTAGTTCTCCCGCCAACCAGGCATGAAAAGAGCTTTGGCCAAATCACATCGACCCGTTCCATGGTGTTCTTTTGGTATCCTGGTTATGGTTTTAAGAACATGAAATTGCTGTATTCTAGGAAGCCCCTTTCCGCCCCCAACCCACCCTTACACTGTGGTTCTAATTTTCTTAAGTAATTATTCCAGGCTTTTTAGTTCCTTTTATCACACAGTCCTGGGTACCTGTTCCAAAGCTAACTTTAAATATTTCACTTTCTAATCAAACATAGTCACTCACCTTTACACAAGGGTATGTTCATTAACGACAAAAACAAAAAGGTCATGGTGTCCATACTTAAGCGAAAAGGAAATCATTGGATTGAGTTTACTTTAAAGAAATAATGGTTTGAAGAGCACGTATCGAGGAATTCAAGCACACACGAGGCTGAGGGGACTCTTTACCAAACATGATTTCAGACGATTTCTGGGAAGTAGAGTGACACTGGAGCAGCCTTTCTTTAAGTGGGAACCAGGGTTCCCTTGAAGCAAGATGGCAGGAGACCAGTCTAGCAAAAAATGCAGGTCTGTGCCCCACCTTAGGCCTACTAAATTAGGAGCCCTGTGGATGGGGCCTGGGAGTCTGAGATTTTAACAAGCATCCACGGGGATTCTTATGGATTTTAAAGATTCATTCCCATGGTGTATAAAAAAGTACAAATTCTTTTCCTTATTTTTTTTTAAGTAATCTCTAGCACGACATGGACCTTAAACTCATGACCCCAAGATCAGGAGTCACACACTCTACTGACGAAGCCAGCCAGGCGCCCCTAAAAAAAAAAAATGTATAAGCCCGGGATGCCTGGATGGTTCAGTGGGTTAAGCCTCTGCCTGCGGCTCAGGTCATGACCTCAGGGTCCTGGGATCGAGCCCCGCATCGGGCTCTCTGCTCAGCAGGGAGCCTGCTTCCTCCTCTCTCTCTGCCTGCCTCTCTGCCTACTTGTGATCTCTATTAAAAAAAAAAATCTTTGAAAAAAAAAAAAGTATATGCCCTTTGACCCAAGAATCCTATTGATGAGAAACTAAGGAAATAACCCAGAATATGGAAAGAGTTACGTGAATGCTCCTGATGCGTCATCATTATTTATAAGAATGAAAGAACTGGAAGTGATGCCAGTACTCAGAGCTAGAGCACCGTTAAGTGAATTTCGGTAGATTCGTTAAAAGCACCGTGCACGTGTTTTATCACATTTAAAGCATCACAACAATTCTCTGAGACAGGCATTATTTTCCTCATTTCACAGATGAGGACACTGAGGGTTAGGGAGAATAAGCAGCTAAGTTAATAAGTGGGGGAAATGCTAATAAAGGGGGAAATCAGGATTCTAACCCCAAGTCAGTCTGTTTCTCAAATCCAAATTCACCAATGGGAAAAAATAAAATAAGACAGGCTTTAGGAAGAAGCCTACCTTTGAAAACACAAAGGTGGTGTATTAGAGGTTGGGAATTGGGGATTTTCCCTTCTCTTTCCTTTCACCTTTCTGTATTATACTAATACTTATGTAATTAAAATATTAGATTATAGGGGCACCTGGGTGGCTCACTGGGTTAAGCCTCTGCCTTTGGCTCAGGTCATGATCTCAGGATCCTGGGGATCGAGCCCCACATCGGGCTCTCTGCTCAGCAGGGAGCCTGCTTCCCTTTCTCTCTCTCTGCCTGCCTCTCTGCCTACTTGTGATCTCTGTCTGCCAAATAAATAAATAAAGTCTTTTTTAAAATATTAGATTATAAAATAAAAATGGATTATATATTTAAGCAACTGTGATAGTCTCCTGCGTTTCAACCCGAGTTGCAAGGAGGCTAGGAGCTGTAGAAAAAGTTGGCTGTGAAAAAGGCCTGTACGCTTCTTGCTAAGGCCTGCCAAACAAGGCGTAGCAGAAATGTCAGGCTTATGGAATGATGACGGGGGGAGGGGAGTGAAATAATCAGATCTGTGTTTTGATAAGATAGTTTACCCTGATAATCATTACGCTGCCCCTTGGCTTTTAAAAGGCTCACAGGATAGTGTCCTTTGAAAATGATGAACAGTTAATCAAAAGCATTAGACACTGAAAGTTAGCTGATTTGTGGGCAAGGTCCTCATAACTTTCTTTTTACAAAGTGAGTGTGCCGTCTGGAAGACATTGTAAAGAGCGAGAGAGGGAACAAAAAGGTCAATAACGTGAACCGTAATTAGCTGATTTGATTTTGGTGCCAAATTCCGGGCAATACTAAATCCACAGTTCTCACTGGCAGTTCCCCATCTCTGACACATCACCCTTCTTTCAACACTCTGAGGCTTCAGACCCTTCTTTAGGACTTTTGCCTTAACAGTGGTTTTCTAGGTTTGGATTTGTTTTGTCAATGTGTGCGGGTGAGGCTCATCGGCAGATAATCCTTCAATGTCAAAGTCGTCTCCAAAAGGGAGCCATTTAAGCCTCAAGAAGTAATCTTGCTGGCAGTGTTTTAAAGTCGGATTGTTTTTTGTTTTTTTTTTAATTGTACTTGGGGAAAAAAAAAAAAAAACTACCATAGGATACCGGGGGCATCATCCACGAGGTTAGAAAATGGCCTCTCAAAGATTAGCTATCGATCTTCGGCTGTCCAAAAGCATTTAGCTCCTCACTCACATGTTCTTGTGTCATTAATCTGTGTTCTGGCTTTCGCATTTTTTTTAAAGATTTTATCTATTTATTTGACAGAGAGATCACAGGTAGGTAGAGAGGCTGGCAGAGAGAGAGAGAGAGAGAGAGAGAGAGAAGCAGCCTCCCCGCCGAGCAGAGAGCCCAATGTGGGACTCGATCCCAGGACCCTGAGATCATGACCTGAGCCGAAGGCAGCGGCTTAACCCACTGAGCCACCCAGGCGCCCCTGGCTTTCGCATTTTCATGACATTATGGCAGTAGCTTTGAAAGAATTAAAGATACCATGCCGCTTTATTTTGCTTCCATCTAACAGCCCATTTATTGAGTGCCTACTGTGTGCCAGACACTGTCTTAAATGCCGTGAGGTTCAAAGACAAAGAAGACTCCGCCCCGGGCAGCTCACAGGCTAACGGTAGAGCGCAGTCACACGTCCGCTCAACAGTGCCAGGTTGCATACATAGAGCGCTATTTAGTAGGTACAGACAAATGGAAGAAAGAGAGGGCAGGCCATAAAGCCAGTCTATAGCAGGAAGGCTTTCTTAAGGAAGTGGCATTTGAACTTGGCTTGGAAGGATGGCGTGCTTGCGTGCTTTCAACAGATGGCAATGAAAACAACTCATATTAGGTGCTCAATTAATGTTTGCCGATGGGATTGATGACAGGCACATGTAGGAGACATGCTTGAAGAATGGCAAGTTCTCTCATCTCCGTCTAACCGCGAGTTCCCCTGAAGGGAACAGTTCTTACTCAGGTACTCTGTGACACACACGAAGGACGTACTTTTGAAAATTAACCTAAAAATGCTGACGTCAAAAGCAATTTCCTCACATAAAATAATGGTAAATGGTAGTCAGTCAAACCTAAGTGAGAATTTAGCCTAGATTGGTTTTGTGGACCCTGGTGCTCCAAGAAGCCTCGGGAGGCACAGGTTCAAAATTACTTGCACAACAGGACCAAGGTGTTATTTTGCCTTTTTCACTGGGTGGATATCAGCACCAATGGTGAGTACAAGTGTCAGTGGTGCCAGCAGTGATACCAAACTGTACCAGCAGTCATTATATTCGTCATCGGCACACAGCTGCAGGAAACTAAAAGGCAATTTCACTTGAGGACATCACGGCTGGCCATTAATTTTTTTTTTTTCCATGGCTGGGGCATCTGGCTAGCTCAGGCAGTGGAGCACGCAATCCTTGATCTTGAGATCATGAGTTTGAACCCTGTGGTGGGCATAGAGATTACTTTTAAAAAAGAGAGAGAGAGAGTTATGGCTGAAACAGTAAAAATGGCTAGTTGATTAAACTATAAGTCCTGAATGTCCTTTAAAAAAATATTCTGGGGGCACCTGGGTGGCTCAGTGGGTTGAGCCTCTGCCTTTGGCTCGGGTCATGGTCCCAGGGTCCTGGGATCAAGCCCCACATCAGGCTCTCTGCTCAGCAGGGAACCTGCTTCTCCCTCTCTCTCTCTGCCTGCCTCTCTACCTATTTGTGATCCCTCTCTCTGTTAAATAAATAAATAAAATATTAAAAAATATATCCTGTGTGTATGGGGCCCCTGGGTGGCCCAGTCAGTTAAGTGTCTGACTTGGTTTCTGCTCAGGTCATGATCTCAGGGTCCTGGGATCAAGCCCCACGCCGGGCTCCCTGCTGGGCATGGAGTCTTCTTGAGATTCTCTCTCCCTCTACCCCTCCTGCTCAGGCTCTCTCCTCCTCCTCTCTCTCTAAAATAAATAAATACATCTTAAAAACGATATTCTGTAAAGTACACATAAGGTGTTTCTGCTGCAAACTATAAATGTGCATGTCAAGGAAAAGCACTTGTACGATTATTTCAGCTATGAGCTAAACTGGCCTCATTTTCAGGCAACGCTATTCTTGTTTGAAATAATGACTGACAAATGCGACTACCCAACCTTGAGCATTTGCTAGACATTTTCTTTGAAAGGAACAAAGAGAGCCCATCAGTTAAAGGAAAAGCTGATAGGATTTGTTGCCAATGATAAAATTTAAACTTTCAAGAGAAAATCAAAATTTTGGAAAACTTGTATCTGCCACCATGAGCTTGAGAGCTTCCCAATAGACTTTTCCTAATGAGGTTGGAGGTGAAGTAATTAATGAATGTGGTTTTTTAAAATGTATCATATAATGAAAGGCATTGACATTTGGAAGAGCTACACAGCTCAGTGAACCAATTTTTGGATGACCCATATATGATGATACAAAATGGGTAAAAGTCTCAAAGTTCAGAACACACCAATGGATTTGAGCGTAACAGAACATGAAACGTTGATTCATGTGGTTTTCATATTCCACGCTGCAACTAACTTTTCCCACTTGTTGTTTTTATGAAGTATCACTGAAAAACATCCACAGTTATCTGGAAAGGCTACTCAAACACTTTCCTCTTTTTCCCACTACATATCTGTGAGACACTGGAATTTGTACAAATATTCCAATCAAAACAACATGTAACAACAGATTGGATGAAGAAGCAGACATGATAGTCCAGCTACCATATTAAGATGGAATTTAAAGAGATTTGCAAAAATGTAAAACAATGCCGCCCTTCCTTCTAACTATTCTATGTTGGGGAAAAATATATTTCGTTTCCATTAGAAAATTTTATTTATGTTAACACATCATGGGTTTATTACTGTTTAAACTAGTTATTAAATATTTTTTACATTTCTCAGTTATAATTTCTAAGATGGCAAATGTCAATAGATATGACTTGTATAAACAGAAGTTCTCTGGGATTATGAACAAAAGTGTAAAGGGTCCCCGAGACCAAAAAGGTTGAGAAATCACTAGGCTAGCTGATCCTAGCCTAGGCATCTATATTATACATTTTTTTTTTAGCTTTTATGTATTTATTTGACAGAGGGAGAGAGAGAGAGCTCACAGGTAGGGAGAGGGGGAGGGGGGAGGGGGAGAACCAGGCTCCCTGCTGAGCAAGGAGCCTGATGCAGGACTCGATCCCAGGACCTTGGGACCATGACCTGAGCTGAAGGCAGACACTTAACCAACTGAGCCACCTGGGTGTCCTAATACATTTATTTTTTAAAGATCTTATTTATTTATTTTTTGAGAGAGAGAGAACAGCAAGGGGGAAGAGCAGAGGGAGAGGGAGAAGCAGGTTTCCCAATGAGCAGGGAGTCCAACACAGGGCTTGATCCCAGGACCTTGAGATCCTGACCTGCGCCGAAGGCAGACGCTTCCCTGACTGAGCCACCCAGGCTCCCCTATGTTATACATTTAGATGTGTATGATGAGTTGGGGTGGGGAGGGTCGGGGGGGATACATTAGAGCAGTAGGGTGGAGATGGTACTAGATGGGATCCTGTAGGTGGCTTGGCTTCTCCAACACCATTAGAGGTTGCTGGACTTTTCTTTCTTTGCTTGAAAAAAGAAACAAACCCATGGCCACATTTCTGTATGGTATATAGCCTGTTCCAAGTAGATCTTGGGGTAGGAGCTAAATCACAGGTGGAGAACATGAAAGTATACTTTGCAGTGACAATGAACATGGATGATGGAAACCATAGAAACCAAGATGTGTCCATTTACGCATTTTTTTCCTGGATACCTCTTGTGTAATCACAGAAATCTCACTTTTGGTAGATTCAGCATCTCGTGTTGGCTGTTTTTTAGAAGTACGAGGGGAGCCCCACTTTTTAGGCTGTCAATGAGTGGTAGGGCAGGGATAGAGGACCCTGGAATGCAGCTGTGGTGAGAGATGGCAGGGGAAGTTCATGGGGTCTGAGAACTGCCCTCAGAGACTGTGCTGTGAGCTGGGCTTCTGGGTCAGTGGAGAGATTTGAGGGAGGGGAGTGGGAGTCACTGTACAATTAAAAAGGCATTGGGAGGGCACCTGGGTTGCTCAGTGGGTTAAGCGTCTGCCTTCAGCTTTGGTCATGATCCCAGCATCCTGGGATCCAGCCCCGCATCAGGGTCCCTGCTCAGCAAGGAGCCTGCTTCCTTCCCTAGCTCTCCCTGCATATGTTCCCTCTCTCACTGTCTCACTGAAATAAATAAATGAAATCTTTAAAAAAAAAAAAGGCATTGACTACGTAACTGAAAAGCCAGACACTGAGGGAAAAAACGGACAGGACTCTTAGTAGACTTATTATACACAATAAAGCAACATGAATTTCAAATCACCTTATGGAAATTGTGAAAGAGGGAGAGATTTTCAAAATTTTCCTGGTGGTCATGGCATGACATGTTGACCATTAATCATAAGTATGTATTTAAAATGTGTGTAAAATGCCACTGCTGGTCTCTTCATCTGGTGGGAAGCATTTGTTGTTTGAATTCAATGGAAATACCATTGTAGGAGGCTCCCATAAGGATGTTTTCTGACCTTGGTGTCCCCTCAGCCTATAAATATGTTTTGTCAGTCACATCTTAAGTTTCTCATCATTGGGGTTTCCTACCACAGAGGCTTTTGGGGACTTAAATATCACAGTATAGAAAGTCTGATGCAGTACACACTAGCTACTGGGTGGCAGAGGCAGCAGGGAGGAGTACAGAATCATGTCAAATGCTATGCAACGTTCCAGAAGTATAAAACTCCCAAGAACATAAGCAGTGGGGATGCCTGGGTGGCTCAGTTGGTTGGTTTCGGCTCAGGCCATGGTGATCTTAGGGTCATGGGATTGAGCCCCACCTTGGGCTCTGGGCTCAGCACAGAGTCTGCTTAAGTTTCTCTTCTTTTCCCTCTCCCTCTGCCCTCCCACCAAATAAATATATTCTTTTAAATAATATTCTTTTAAAAAAGAATCTAGGGGTGCCTGGGTGGCTCAGTCAGTTAAGTGACCAACTCTTGGCTTCAGCTCAGGTCGTGATCTCAGGGTCATGAGATCGAGCCCCACTGGGCTCTACACTTAGCACAATCTGCATGGGACTCTTTCCCCGCTTCTCTCTGCCCCTCCCCCATGCTCTTGCTCTCTCTCCCTTTCAAATAAATAAATAAATCTTTAAAAAAAAAAAAGAACACGCAGTTTACACTTACCTACATTGGAAAAAAAAATTTTTTTTTTTTTAAAGATTCTGCTAACTCATTCAACATTTAATAATGCCTCCTGACACTGTTTTAGACCTCCCCTCAATCGCTCCTACATTTCTGGTCATTTCTTTCAGCTCCTGAGAACCATGTCTGTGCCCAAAGGTAGAGTTCTGGAGAAAAACCTTGACGAGGAAGGGCTGGAGAGCGGCGACTGTGGTGACGACGAGGATGAGTGCATCGGGGGCTCCGGGGACGGGCCGATGAAAGTGAGGAACCAGCTCCGCTTCCTTGCAGGTGCGTGTGCGAGCCGGCTGGCGGCCAAGCCGAGTCAACACCAGTTCACTCTAACTTGGCTTTGCAGAAGTCCCCGCTACCTACAATGCCATCAACTCTGCAAGGAAATATTATACTCTGGCGGGGGTTGGGGTGGGGAAGAGTGTTCAGGTAGTCTTTTTGGTGGTTGTTGTTTTCCCCATCTCTGGACCTGGGTAGATGAAAAAGGTAGCTTCCAGTTTTTGTTTTTTATTGTCTAAAACGAACTGACCAAATCAGGTGACCCTGTTTCCCGTTGGACATTCCTTGGTTCTTCTCGGTTATAAAAAGCCACGCCATCTTGGGGGTCCAGTGAGCACCAACAATGGGGTAACTTCGGAAGGAAGCATAAACATGCTGCTCTTGTTTTTGTCTTCATACCGGTGCCCATGTTTATTTCCATGTAGATACCCCTCTTTCGTCCCTTCTTCAGTTACACCCAACCCTCCACCGTATGTTAACTCTACTGGAATTAAAACTTAAAATTTGCATTTTCAGTATGCCTCAGTGACAAAAAGCTAGCTTTGGGGGTAGAGCAAACCTGTATTTGCATTCTGGCTCCCTTCCTCCTAGGTCTTCACTCCGTTGTCCATCAAATGGGGATCAGTACCCCAACTTCATGGGCCTATTGGAGGATTACATCAAGAGAGAAAGTCTGTAAGCATCTAGCCTAGTACCTAGCTCAAACAGGGTGGTCCATAATTGTTAGTTTCCTGGAACGAAATCTTCCCCACCATCTCAGTCTACACACATGCACCATCCTCCCTGAATTGCTAAAACAAACTCTGCCACTGCTTTTCAAGAAATAGTCTGCCGTGGCTCCCAAGTTCCATTCCTAGGACATAACATGATCACACAGAGGCTGGCATCTTATAATAAGGAAAGATAACAGAAGCCAACGTTCTCTGGACATTAACCAGACTCCATGCAGTGTGCCAGAACTTTGCCGATATTGTCTTGTCTTGTTTCCACTGTGACCGAGGGGTGGTTATTATTCCCACTTTACAGATGAGAAAACTGATGCTGGAAGAGGTAGAATAATTTGCTTAAGGTCGTGCGGTCACGAAGGGCAGAGTCCGGATTCAGAACCAGCCAGTGAGATTTCAGAGGTCTCTCTCTGAATAACCCTACTCTGATTCTTCTTTCTTTGCTCATCTAGATAACTGTAAAAAGCCTGAACTCTGCTTTGCATTTTGCCACCCAGAACAGCTTTCAGTCATCTAAACATTGCCCAGATGAGTTGCCAAAATATGAAGTAGCTCCAGCATCGGTCCTTGGGACACATTGCTTTTCATCCTTCTCCAAAAATGTCCCAGCCTACCCCTCCTCTCGCTTTCCTGCCCATAAGCCCCATCCCTATCCATTTGAAAATGCTACGCCACAATTCCATGGCGACTTAACTTTTTTCAACAGTGTTTGGTAGGGGACCTTGTCAAGGGCCTTTTCAAAACCTAAATAGATTACATCCACTGGTTTCCCTTTGTCCACGTTGCACATTTATCCTCTCAAAGAATGCTAGTCAATTAGTTAGGCATGATTAACCCTAAGTGCTTTGTAAACTGTAAAACACTACACAAATGGTGGTTAATTTAATTTACAGGAAAAATGATGCCTTACTCCCAATAGGTTACACTCGCGTAACATGTTCAGCCATCTTTCCAGCCTGGCGCTCCCTCCGTCCCCTTTGAAATGCTTCTCGTGGAGAGGAGACTCACTGGCAATCCGCCAGGCTCATGGCACAATAGCTATTTGGAACGACAAGCTCTACACTTTGGTCAGCTCTTACACAATTTTACCCCAAATCTGGGTGGATGCCATCTGGTCCTGGTGATTCATCGACATCCACTTAGTCAACCAGACTTGGAACACTGTGTGCATTTACTGCCATCTCACTCAGAACTTCCAAAGTTTTCCTCCAAAACACAAATTGGGAATTTAGAAAAAATAAATAAAAATAAAAACAGGAGGTTCAGACCCTCTTTTTATATCCCTTTTGTCCCGGAACAGACCTTTTACCCTTGTACACCATGACCAGCCAGCAGTCACCCTGGCTGGCTGCCCTGGCTCACTTCTTCCCTTGTTTTGCTCTGGATGAAATGCAGGACACCTCTCTTCCCGTCTTTGCTTCGAACTCCCCTGTGTCCTAGGGCAGGCCCCTTTCCTCTTCTTGAAAGTCAGTTTCTAAAAAAAAAAGAAAGAAAGAAAGAAAAAAATCCATCTCTCTATTTGTGAAACAGAGACTACCCCCATGCTCATGGGCCCTGCTAGGGTGAGCAATCGTGTTCATTGATTTGGCTTGAGTCCCTGGCAGGGTGCCTGTTGGAGTCTCACGGAAATCTTCTTCAGGGTTTTCTTCTTACCTTGTAGGTCCCCTGCTTTCTTACTTCACTTTTCTTGGTTATGTAAGATTGTGGCAATTCAATATCATCATCATCATCATCATCATCATCATCATCATCATTGTCATCATCAACTCATCCATGCAAAGCATTTGGCACGGTGCCTGGCATCTAGGAAGCACTCAAAAAATGCTATCTACTCTTAAAATGATGGGTCTGTTGCTGCCTTTGCTGACCTCTGGCAGCTCAAAGAGCCTGCAGAGGTAGCTTAGAATTAGCTTGTTTTATTAGTTTGTTCGCTTCAGACCCATAAAAGGCAGTTAATACCAGGTAGCCAATGTTCAGCAATATCCCCAATATGCCTTGCTACTCCAGGTGGAATCCGTGGTCCAGGAACATCTGTATTATCTGGGAGCCTGTTAGAAACGCAGACGCTCAGGGCTCACCTCAAGACCCACCCAATCTTAGGTCCTGTTAATGAGAGCCCTGGGTGATTTGTTGGCAGCCCTTACCGCCTTCTATTTGAGCACTTGCAGCATTTTGGTTTCAAACCTGAAGCATCTAAGAAGCCACTGAGCTGGCCCACGGGGCGCTAAGTGTTGCAGGCAGTAGAAAAGAGGCCTGAGGCCCAGTCACCCACGTGGTAGGTTAGGACACTGGGATTCCAACCGTTTGCACATTTCCTCCCAGTGAGACCTTGAGCAGGTCACATATTGCTCTGAACCTCAGTTTGCCAACCTGTAAGATAGGCCTGTGCATCCTTGCCAACCTCAGTGCGTTGTGGAAATCAAAGGTGCTGATGAGTGTGGAGGTGCTTTGCAACCTGTTGTGCTCTACAGATATTTATAACAACCGGGAGACTGTTACTATGAATCCCCAGATCTCTGGAAGCTCTCTGGCTTTCTCAGCATCCCTAGCTTGGCATGTGTTTTCTGCAAAGATAGAACTGAGCCCTTGAGTTAGAAAAGGCTTTTGCACTGAGCACCATGTTCAGACTCCCTTCCAGAGACAGACCATCCACGCTGGAGTTGGTGCAGTAAATGGACTGTCTTGTTGCCGGAGGCAGCCTGGTTCCCAGTTACTGGCCTTGTCAAAGGCCTTATTTATCGTAAGCTGCTTGGGAAGCTGTCGGCTCCCAGCACTTTGGCCGGGGCTGATTCCTGAGAAGCTTTGCAAGCTCTGGCCAGGTGTCCCTAGCCAAGACATAATGACGAAGCATCTTAAGCATCTGGCCCCTCTCCACCAAGTCCCCACTCTCACCCACAAGGAAAACCACACGCACATGTGCATGTTCTCTTGTAGGCACATGCATTTGTGCACATGCGTGTACACACATACACAAACACACCTGCTCTTGAAAACAATCTAAACATGCTTATAAAGCAACCCAGCATGAAAGACCCATCTCAAAGGTCCCTGTCACCACTGCTTCACCCCCTTCCTCCCTGGGCTTGTTCTTGCTCCAGCTTTCACTACTCCATGGGTACAGCCAGAACATTCTGGGGAGCCTAATGTCTTTCTCACTGCAAGTCAGAGAAAGCAGATGATCTTGACTCAAGCTGGGTCAGAGACAGGGGGAAGTGATCATAGATGCCATGGAAGCCTCGTTCTTGGGATGAGAGAAGTGGAAACAGGCGCGAGAAGATAAACACATTCCTAGTGGCTGCGCGGGAGTAGAGTAGCTGAAGTCGGTTGGTGGGGAGCTGAGGAGGAGGAGTCACAATCTCGGGCTCACAACCCAAGCCAGTATTAAAACCAAATGGATGTTTCTTAACCGTTTAAACAGATGTCTCTTGTGGAAGGGTTCACCCTCAAGAAACTTTCAGTTTGGCTGTGTCAGTGTGAGGACTAAAAAGAGAAAACCTTGCACTTGTTCCCGGGCTGGGGGTCAGGGAGAAGGTGAAGTCCAGGCCCAGGCAGGTCCCTTTTGCCACTCGGTGCTGTCGCGTCCGGGCGTTGTGAGGGGAAGCAGCTGTCCGCTCTGCCCTACAAGTCACCTCCTCCCAGTGGTGCTGGAGCAAAGCCATTAAGACTCAACAGCTGTGGGCCCCATGAGTCTCTACACTCAACATTTCCTCCTTGCTGTTACTTTACAATCTGGAGGCAAAAAAAAAAAAAAAAAAAAAAAAAAAAACCCAGCCAGGACAAAACAAAGCAGAACCAAAAAAAACAGCATTTAGGAAATATTTTTTTCGGCCCATGATTTTCATTCATATTCTTAGTTCATCAAGTGTAGCCTTATATTCTGATTCGTAGCAAGCCTGTCCACGTAGAGGAGGTGAAGGACCCTTCGCCAGCTTACCTCTTCTGAGTCGTAATGCTGACTGGCAGTCACCTTGTATGAGTAAATTCATTAACGACTTGGTTTAGTGAGAAGGATAAAACCAATGGAGGAACTGTGTGATGGGCCATTTCTCAGGGGTGACACCTGCAAGATTATAACATTTTAGACCAAATCATGTAGCCTGCAGAAGAATAAGTAGAAAGTTTGTAGAGGAATGAAATGTCCTGGGGGATTTTTTTTTTAATGGGAAGATTGTTGAGTCCTGCTCAGAGATCAAAATACATGTGGATACAGTAATATATCTATTTATATGACCCTATTGGTCATAAGTCCAGGAATAAATTACGGCGGTTTTCCCAAAGTGTATTTTATAGTTTGATAGACCTCCTTCCTCTGCACACTTTGCTTCTCGCTATGTAACCCACTCCCAGAGTTCTCAGGAAGGGCCACCTGGGGCTCAGTCAGTTGAGCATCTGACTCTGGATTTCGGCTCAGGTAATGATCTTGGGGGCCTGGGTTCGAGCCTCGCGTTGGGCTCTGGGCTAGGCGGGGAGTCTGCTTGAGATTCTCTCTCTCCCTCTCCCTCTTCCACTCACCCCCACTCGTGCGCTTTCTCATGCTCTCTCTCTCAAATAAATAAATACATCCTTAAAACAAATATTTCCTGACTTGCCCACTTACAAAAGTTGTCAAATGACACACAGGTGATAAAGGACATAGAAGTGCTTTATAAACTGTAAAAGCAGTTTCCCACTTAGGGTAATATTGTTAATATCATTTAGTGCCATTGGGTTATAAGTCTTAGTTGCCAAAAGCCTGTAGCTAAAATTAGAAAAATTAAGTCCCCAGTGTTCTGGCCAGCAACTTTCACTACAATATGCCCCTTTTCCATCCCCAAGATGGCGTTTTTTAGTTACTCATTAACTTGCTTCTGGCCCGGCGAGGAGGTATTTGAACAATGACAAATATGTCTGTTGAGCTGTGCAAATAACCACAGTGGCAACAGTGGTAGTCACCTACATCTTGAAAGAATCACAGCTAGTTAAGTTTTGTTTTCTTTGGTGTTAGTGGGACAGTGAGGGCAAGGGTGCACAAGTTGGTGAAGGTCAAGAAAGGGCCTGTGATTTTTTTTTTCATTCTATCTGGCTCTTAGCTCTAAGCAATCTGCTTTCATGCCTTGATCTTTTCGAGAACAAACGCCATAGGAAGCCTAAGGAAGCAAAGCTTACTAGAATAGCACTTCACTCGGATACAGACCAGGTGGTTCTTGCTCACAGACTGACGAGGCAGCCAATCTCATCTCTCCCCAGAGCTTTGGGCAGTTGCCATGGCTCCCAGAGACAGATTTTGATGTGAGCTTTAAGAGCGAGTGATAAAAGTTTCAGTACATGTTCAGTACGTGTACCCAGAAAAGGCTCTTCTCCGTGCTATAGGGTCGCCTCGCGAATTAGTTCAGCTAAACTGGTGGTAGCTGAGAGTAAGGAAAGGTAAAAAACTTTCCGTAAAGCTACCATAACCTGAGATGCTTTAAGAACTGTGTTTCTTATTACTCGTGAGATGTTCAAGGGTACACTTTTCTAGGCCTACTGCCCTGGGAGACTTTCCTGCCTGGGCCATTAGGCTAGGAGGCTTTTATCAAGTGTAACACTATGATAGTTAGACTTGCTGGTGAGCTTCACATGGAACTCTAAGAATTGGGGGGGCGTCAGGGGGAGTGTGAACGATTTGCAGCCATTGTATTACACTTTATGATCAATTTCAAATGAAGAGGAAACGGTTGAATATATGAATCTGACTAAATGGTACAACTGACTTTCTCTGGATAAAGCCATGTTGGCCAATTTAGTGACTATCTCAACTAGGTTGTGGTCATCTAGTATGACAGAAGCAAATGGGAAGGAGAGAGAGAACACTTTGCAGGTAGAACATGGCAGGAGGAATGAGCAAGGAAGGTGGCAAGCCCAAAGGCTCCAGGTGAGCTGAAGCCAGCCCTGGAAGATAATGTCCACAGGGAATCTGGGAAAGCAAGGCTAAATGCCATCAACTGGGAAGTACTCCCCTGCAGGAGGAAATACCATCCCAGAAGGAGAGAAAGACGTGGTGTCCAGTTCAACCTGCTCAGTAGCCCTGAGCAACGGTCTTTTGCATGGGCCAAATCCAAGGAGCCCAGTGTAATGAGTAATTCTGAGCCTGCAGAGCAAGACAGCAAGTGAAGGTGTCAGGGGCCACCACCAGTCCTGGTGACCACACACGGAGATCAGCTCCGAAGCCAGGCTGAGGTCCTGCTCTGATGGGAGGAGGGACATGGAACCACCAGATGCTTCGCGATCGCCGACCTCCCACAAAACCTGTGAAATGCCACACACGGGCACGTATATCTGCACGCACGCACATGTCCTCAAGGCTCTTCCCAATTCACACCATGCCGTCCTTTAACTTTGGTCACTATGGCAAGAAGGTGTCACCAGTTATCTTTTTCTCCCCATTATTTGCCTGTGGCAGTGCAAGGACAGGTCCAATCTCCTTTGGTAGGAATGAAGTCACTGGCAAGTTTTTGTTTGATTAGTTGTTTGGTTTTTTCTGGCTTTTTGTTTGTTTGTTTTTCCAGTTTGGTTAGTTGTTTTGATAAGAAAGTTTGTTATAGTGCCTGCCTACGTACACACCTGGCTAAGAGATGTTTAATGATCCAGTAAAATGATCCATGGCACTTATGGTTCTTAACATTTCTAAATATACTTGCTGAATTTCAAAAACTGCCTTTTGATCTTTTTTTTTTTTTTAACAATCCTAATGGGTATGGATAAGGGTAAAGTCTTATGTCTTTAAGGTGAGAATGGGAAATCAGTGGAGACAGAATCTTATAATTTATAGCTTGTTGATGAACTTGAGCAGTAATATAATTACCAAATAAATAAAAATCAGTAGAGGCTGTTCTATAAATTCTGGTGCCCGAGCAGGGAACAATCTCATTAGCGACTTCAGGATGGACTTCCGAGCAAAGTAGTGTCCTTGACTAACAATGGGCTCATCAAAGGATAGAAAGCCAAGACCTTTTCATGGTCTATTTACACTTATCAACTCCCTGTCACCAACCTGTGCTCCCCTCCCCTGCCTTGTAACTGTCACTTAGTAGGTATTCAATAAATATTTCATTTATCCATATATTGGTTTTATTTCTCAGCATTTGCTTCCTTTTGCCTCCTATTTGGCAGGACTTAACCTCCCTGCTTCTTTAATTAGCTTCCTCAAAGTAGCCTTTGACTTCTAGCAGCTGAAATTGTGAGCAGAGAGATAGTCGGTCCCTGCTCCGGTCCATACGGGATTAGGAACTCCTGTGAGGCGGGCAGGGCACGCTGTGTGAGATGCTCTCTGTCTGTAGCCTAGCGTACCTCTTGAGGAGAGTGAGCAGGATGGTGAAGAATCTGCAAACGGGCTTAGTGGAAGAAGAGTGAGAAGAAGTAGCAATGTTCGGTCTATACAAGAAAAGAATTAGGGAGCGTGAACATTGTCTTCTAATATTTTGAGGTCTTACGTGTGGAAAATGAAGGTCGATCTGGAACCCATATGTGGAATTTACAAGCAGATCTATTTGACTGAGAAATGGGTGAACTTTCTAACCCTTTGAGTTGTTTCTCAGTGGCATGGATTGCTCTAGGGAACAGTCAGCTTCCTGACTCTGGAGATATTTGACTAGAGATTAAATAACCATCTATCAGAAAGATTGGCTGGGGGAGGGTGGGGGTGGGATGTCAGAAAGTGAGCAGATATCTACGTCATGGGCCCTTGACTCCCAGGGTCCTGAAGAACTCAGAGATGCTATGGTTTGATGATGATTCCAACCACGCAAAGAGAACGAAAGAGAACCAAGATGGTGGAACAAGCCAATGAGACCATTTTTCTGGCTAGGGGGAGGAAAGAGAAATGGAGAAGCTATTCTCTCTAGTTGTATTTGAGCATGTGTCACCAATTATGATTTTCTGCAACTTTTTTCCCTAAGCAAATGGATCCTTAGGAATGACAGAGATTTTTCCAGGGAGCAGTTCCTTTCCACATCCTCTCTGTCGATCAT
This sequence comes from Mustela nivalis, assembly GCF_964662115.1. Lineage (NCBI taxonomy): Eukaryota > Metazoa > Chordata > Mammalia > Carnivora > Mustelidae > Mustela > Mustela nivalis. The sequence goes on from NC_139040.1 coordinate 17,103,928, forward strand.
AGCCTGTAGAACTCCAGTTCTCATCTCTCCCCAATTACTTGCAGGCTTGTGGCCTCCCTGCCCCTATGTGAGAAAAACAAACTGGGCTACAACCCCTCCTCCAGCCATGAGCAGTTAGCCCTAATGTCTGTACGGTCAATATCAAGGTTGTCCAGTCCACACCCATCTCCCACACCATTCTCTCACTTCTGACCCTGGCCTCCCAGAATAGACCAGTGCATCTCAAGTTATCTGTGGGGAAAGGACTGGGAGGCGGCGGGGGCGGGGGGGGGTGCGGTCTGTTCCTCCTGAATCTGTCATGGGCCAGTGATTTTATAAAACATAATAAAAATGAATTGCCACCGAAAGAAAATCACAAAAAGGCCTACAAAATATAAGCCACAGTTTTTAACTAGGAGACTCAACAGACCTAAAAAATCTCTCTGTCAAATTGCTATAGAAATTGCCAAGTGCTTACTTCCAATTTCTGTGCTTGTCTCCTCACAGATTGGCAAAAAATAGCAGAACAGCAGACCCTACTCTGAGTAGGGAGGAGTAGCCTGCTGTCTGTGTCTCTGCCTTGGCTCCCCCTTCCCGTTGGAGCCAATGGTGGAACAGATTCCAAAGCAGCAGCTGAAATGGGGGTGAGGGCAGTGGTGTGCTTCTAGACCTCCGTAAGCGCCATCATCCCATCGCTAGCTTGAGGTTGATTGGGATGGAAATATTTACACCGCAGAAAGCAGCAGAAATGACAAAGCAGGGCTTGATGTATTATTGATCATCTAGACTCTAGACTTAAGAAAGTGATGGGAAAACATCAGCAGTGTGGATTAAACTTTAAATTGTGTGGGTTCTGTCACCATTATGTTGCGAGGAGCACAGAACGTTGAGGGTCCGCTCCTGCGTATTCAGAAATGTCGTCCGACTTAGCGGAGGAGTCGCTGGCATCGTGGATGAAGGAATAAGATTCTGACATAGATCTTCGTTATTTTCTCTTGTTTTCCTTAATGTAAACCAATGTAGTAGCCACTGTTCGTGCACGAACTACACTCGCTTGTCAATCATGACCCTGGTTTGGCTACCGATCTAAGAGCAGGGCAAAAATCAATGAAAGAATTCTGTGAGAATCAATCAGTTATAAGGAATTTCTAATAAAGAGTAGTGTATTATTTTTATTATTTGAAAATGGTATGTTCCATCTCCTTTATTCCATGGGGTTTTTTGTTTGTTTGTTCTGGATTTTTTTTTTTTTTTTTTTGAGAACCATTCATCACACAGTTACCAGTGTGGTGTGGGGTAAAGGGGGTACTTCGGAAGATTTGTTTTCTTTCCTTCTTCCTTAAGGGTTCCTGGCTTAAATCAATAGCTTTCTGTACCATGAGGGATGAAAGGTTTCTCTCTTCCTCAGTTATGCAAGAAAATGCAAGAGCCCCTCATGTTCAGTTACCCCAAAATCTAGGATTCCTTTGGAATCTGAGACTTGGAAACTTTCCTAACTTGGAAACTGTTAACCAGAGCCATAAACTTTTTTTTCCCCCCTCAAAACCCTTTATTCCCTGAGGGTTGGTGGGCTCTCACTGCAATCTTTCTGCTTAACCACTGGAAATCTCATCAGTCCTATCCCATGAGATGGGAGTCTTATAGGGCAGCTCGTGGGGCACTGAGGCAAGGACCACTTTTAGAGGCCGGGGCAGAGAGTAGAGCTCCTAATATCGGGTTGCATTTTGTTGGCTTGGTAATCACTTTTTTAACCACCGACCATATGGGCAGAGGTTGGAAAGAAAGCTAAATTTGGAATACACCCCCACTCTCCTTTTCAACATTTCTTTCTTGTTTGTGCCAGGAGGCAACGTATTACTCATACTCTCATCCAGCCCCAATTGCTAGAGGTCTACAGGAATGAGATTCTCCCCCGCTGCAGTGGAATCGGGGTGTCGGAGACTTTCTATACCTGTGTGTGGCCGTGTGGAGGAGTGTCCACACTCGGCTTCTGTGGGTTTCTGAACCTGTCTGTGACACATGGCCCTGGAAGGCTAAGTCCGCCCTGGTGAGGAACTTGGGGACTTGGTCTCTATGGGCTTATGACGTCTTCCTCATTTCTAGGCAACATTCAGAGACAGCGCTTTTCTGCACTAAGTATCTTTCTGACTCGGGCTTTTTGGAGCATGGAACCGTGAATCAATCTCTCTGTTTAGTTTTTTCTTTTTTCCTGTTCTAACTTTCCTTCTCCCCATACACCTCCTCGTATGGAATGATAGAGCAGGGAAGATGAATGTGTTTGGTACAGCGGTAACGATTGGGGCAGCGTCCACAGAAATCTCATGCACTTCAGTTCAGGATGCCCTAAACCTGAATGCCCAAGCAAACAGGTCTTTTTAGCACCTCTAAGGGGTTTAGAAACAGGTTTGGCTTATGGAATGAGAAGTAGTGTGCCTTCCTTCAAAGAGAGCTCATGGCCTTTCCCCCTGACCCCTCGCCAGCTTGCAGTCCGACAGGAATTCTCCTGGCTGTCCCTGGATCATGGGCATGAATGAGGGGTAACGAAGCCAAATCCATCAACCAGCCTTTCTGAATCTGACCCCAGCTGATTTCTCCGAACTTGGCTCCCACTAACCCCTGCCCCATGCCCGGGTTTCAATAACCTTGAAATCCTCACTGTTCGCTGAACTTGTGGTTCTGCTCTTTAAGGCCTGCCTGGGCCTTTATAAATTCCCTTCTTTGTAATAGCCATAAAGCACTCAGCCCAGGGACTGCACCTTAGTGGGCTCCAATAAATGGTGGCTGTTAATATTCTGCACATGCTGGTCCATTAGCCCATAATGGTTTCCCTTTCTCTACCTTTAAAACTCAGCTCAGGTGTCCCTCTTCCTTGAAGCCTCACCCTAGACAGAGTGCTGCGTTAATACCCGTTCCAGCAGTTATCAGTGTGAAGTCAGGCAGTTCCCAGTGCCTGACCCAAAATTGGTGCTCAGTAAGTTTTGGTCGCATACAAGCCCTGTCCCTGCCCACATAAGCTCCTTGGTCCGTTGGGAGTGGTGAGGGGAAACGGGGAGCACAGACATCTAACTAGATCATTATTATGTGATGTGCTCCAAGCACTACTGCAATGTGCACGGGGAGTTGCGGAAACACCAGGGAAAAAGCTTCAAACCCAGACCGAGGTGGTGAGAAACTGAGCCGAGTCTCAAACAGTGGGTGGGAGCGCATTGCATGCTGGGAGGTGAAGAGGTGAAAGGGGGGCGCATTGCATGCTGGGAGGATAGTATGAGATAAGACATGGGCGTGAGAAAGGACATGGTGGTTCTGGGGACAAAACGCAGGTTGGCGTGGCTAGAGCAGAAAGAAGCAAGAGGTAAGGCTGAAAGATCCGTGAGGGGTCAGATCATGAGAGCCTTCTATGTGCTGTTGAGGAGCTTGGTCTTGATCCCGTAGTGGGGTCTATAAATTCCCAACATACAGCTCCTCAGCCTCCCCAACTGCCACCCGTCCCACAGCAGACGTTGGTAATCAATCACAGCACCCCACCGCATGGGCCCAGATGTGACCTCATAATCCTCCTCAACATAACACTGCAGGGGACACCACCATGGGATGGAAGGAAGGCGGCACTCTGATTGGCTGCTACGTGTGCGTGTGTGTGTGTGTGTGTGTGTATGAGAGACTGCAAGTTATGGGAGAACTATTACTTGGTCAGAGCTGCATTTTGGAAATCTTCATGAAGAAGAAATCTTTAAGATGAAGAATTAACAGAGCCTGAGTGTTCAGAGGTGGCAGGATGAGGAGACAAGGGTAGTCAAGGACCAGGTCAGTGTTTCCCCCTTGGGCAAATGGGCAGACGCTAATGCCGTTCAGAGAGAGAGAGAGCATGATGCGTTTGGTATGATAATACTAGCTCACTTTTTGAGTGCTTACTATGTGCCAGGCACTGTTTTTAAGCATTTGATACAAAGCAATGGATTCTACCCTCCCAACAACCCTGTGGAGTGGGTACCATTATTATTTCCTGTTTCGCAGATAAAGAAACTGTCACAGACAGGTGTAAAATACTGAAGAGCTAACAAATTCAAGAGCACTGAGGGACAACATAAGGGCAAGAAAAGCTGGAAACACATCACTGAGTCATTTGGATGAATATGGATAGAGCCAACCAGGTCATCAGGGACCCATGCTAGGATTTATCAGTTCATCTTAAATGTTTTAGAAACCAAAGGATTTATTATTGTTGGAAGAGGCCCACCACAATGTGTATACATCCATCCCATTTTCACCATGTCTGTTCTGCTCACGAGGGCAAACATCACTAGGAATATGAATTAAAACAAGCCTATCCAAATGATGACCTCAGTGGCTTCCAAACGAATTTTCCAACAAAACACATTTAGCGTTTGTCAACTTAAAAGGGCAAGGTTAGATGAGTATTGAAATTTAAGAGAATCCATCACATTAAATTGTGCTGTTTTTTATCCCCAGTGATAAACCTTTTCTTATTTTAGCAACTATGCTGTGTGTGTGTGTGTGTGTGTGTGTATATATAAATGGATAGATTTGCTTCATGTAATAACTTTGTACTTTCCAAAGCATTTCCTCATCCTCTATTGAAGTGTTCCAATCAGGAATCTAATTTCTTTAAGGGGCATGCTGTTTCAATGGCTGATAGATGTGTTCTTATTTTCTTGTTAGCTTTACGGGGTCTCTCGCTATCTGCGCCATGTCAGCATCACAGCAGCAAGCACTCCCAGAAGTCAGGCACCTTAGCCAGGAGGTTACAAATGTCCCTGCCTTGCAGCCTGAGCATGCGGCTCAGCATTGGAGTCAAGGTGCAGTGAGGACTGTGCTGCTGGGGATTTCAGACCCCTGGGCCCATGCTGCCTATTAACCCTGAACTCAGACCATGAGACCATGGACTTGCTAATGATCCCACAGTGTCCTCTGGAATTTTTTATAGCTATAAATGAGCTATAAATGTGCATCTTTTGCCTGAACACGCCAGTCTCATTACCACCTCTTTACTTTTGCTCAGACCATTACGTCTGCCGGCAGTGCCCTCTGTTCTCCTGCCCTAACGCCTCCTGATTCTTCAAGATGCACCTCCTCTCCAAAGATCACTCTTGATGACCTCAGCCCTCCATGATTCTCTCCCTTTCCCTGAACCCTTATATCCACTTTTCTGTATATAAAACAAAAAAACAACAACAACAACAACAACCAACCAGCAGAGTGTGATTTAAAAAAATAACTTCCAGGTTCATCATCTGATTCAATCCTTCTTACAACCCTGCAAGGTCAGCTTTCATGTCAGCTCTTAGATATAAGAAAACTGAGACTCAGAGCATTAGGCAACTTGCCCAAGGTCAATGGATAGTCAGAGCTCAAATGGGAGCCCAGATCTTTCTAATAACAAAGCCCACTTTTATAGCCACCTCATTCAGGGGCCATAGCATATAGGTGATAAACATTTGTTGATAACCATTAACTTTTTCCGTGGAAGAAAATAAGAACACATGGACTTGATGTTTAGAATCAGAATAACCTCCACAAGGGTAGGTCAGAGCCTCTCTGGCCTTTTGGGGGTGAGGCGGCATAGGAAGGGGCTGAAGGAACAGTGCTCAGCCCAGTTGAGTTGAACTATCTTGAACTACCAGGGGAATTTTCTCTCTTTTTTTTTTTCCATCTCTCTCTTTGATCTTTTTTATTTTAAATGTAAGCTCTCTGCCCAACATGGAGCTCAAACTCATGACCCTGAGATCAAGAGTCGCGTGCTCTACCGACTGAGTCAGCCATGTGCCCCTCTCCTCCCTCTCTGCATAGACATATGCATTCCCCATATCTTTCTCATGAATCATAGTTCCTCTGGGGGCCTGAGCCTGGGCCCAAAAAGGAGGGACTGAAGAGCACATGGTGTTCAAGTAATTCACTCCCCTGCTGCACTTGAGAGCTGTAATTACTGATCCACAGCGCATTCTTGCACTCCGTGACCATCTGGCCTAAGTACATCCTAGGCTATCATTTGCTAGGGCGGCAGTTGGTTTGGACAGCTTATCCTGAAGGTAGCTTTGGAAACCTGCATAATCTTGGTTCTGGGAGACTGAGCAGGCAGCCAGGGTAAAGGCCCCATGCACTGTTCTTGGGCCCAGTGCCCCAGCTAAAATAATACATCTAGAATTATTCATTATCCCTGCAGACCAACTCTAAATTTTTTTTAAAATTGTGTGCTTGTGAGCAAGCCTGGCTTCTTGTAGGTCTTTGGTATGTTTGAGAATTGCATGTTACAGATGTTCCTAATGAATGTGCGAGTGAATCTTATTCCAGCAGTAGTAGTAACAACAATGATAATCGTAGCAGTTGGAAACAGAACAACACTCACCACCAGTGTCTCCATGCTGACACTGGCCTAAGTGAGTATGACCATGTTTATCTCTACAACACCCTGGGAAAGGCCATAATGTTATAACTCCCATCTTACAGATGGGGAAAATGAGGGTCAGAGAGATTAAGTAAATGAATGTGTCAAGTCCACATAGCTAATAGATGGTTGAGCCAAGAGTCAGCCCCATGCCTTTTGGCTCCAAAAGCCAGGAGACTACCAATACTAGCCTCTGCCATGGTGTCTCCCATCCTACCTCATGTTCCTCTTACCTGTGCTATGTAAACCTTCCATCTGGCAGCCCACAGAGACGTACAGACACTGTTTCAGCCAATGCCAAGGTCAACAAAAGGGTAATGACCAACATTCAGCACTAAGGGCCTGAAACTGGTCGTTCTAATCATGCTGTGCTCCATTGGCCAACCCTTGAGCCTCATTACTCTCTGTTCTCCCCACAAAGAAGGTAGAGATAAGAATGCAAATGGAGTGCGTGGTGTGATATGACTAAATTAATTTGATCATCCTGGACTTCTGTAAAAACATCAAACAGATCTGGTCTAGTTTTGACTCCTCTTTTCCTTGGCCCAAGACATACAAAACTTACAGTCAGCTTTGCTGGCAAGCCAAAGATTGGAGAAGCTCCATAAAGAAGAGGTCAATTTTTTTAAAAAATCTACAATCTTAGATAGAAGGTATAAATTTGTTCATAGAGGAGCCTAGACCAACCTGGAAGTTGATCATAAGAAATGACCAACAGGTCTAAGCAACTTGAACCAACGGTTATCTTTGGTTCATATAATGTGGCCAGTGAGAATTGATAACTTCCTCTACAGAAAGAATGTTGTTTTTATTAATACAGATGTCTATGGAATCTCATTTTATTTATTTTAATTCATTAATAAATTATTTTAGCAATCTTTACATACCCAACATGGGTCTCAAACTCAAGACCCTGAGATCAAGAGTCACACACTCTCCTGTCTGAGTGGGCCAGGCGTCCCTGGAATCTCATTTTAAATATGAGCTGATGAACTGGTCCTTTGGTCTAGTAACAGCTTTATTAAAAAATAATTCACCTAACACTATATTTCAGCCATTTTAAGTATAGACATTTCGGCCATTTTAAGTGTAGACTTTTAGTATATTCACAGACTTGTGTTCAGTGCTTTAAAGAGCAATGCAGGGGCACCTGGGTGGCTCAGTGGTTAAGCATCTGCCTTTGGCTCAGGTCTTGATCCCAGGTCCTGGGATTGAGGCCCACATTGGGCTCCCTGATCAGAGGGAAGCCTGATTCTCCCTCTCCAGCTCCCCCTGCTCATGTTCCCTCTCTCTCTGTGTCTTTCTCTGTCAAATAAATAAATAAAATCTTAAAAAAAAAAAAGGCAACCCATATTCCTTCACCATCATTCCACCCCTCACCACCCCCTAACTCTAGGTAAACACTAATCTAGTTGCTGTCTCTGTGAATTTGCTTATTCTTGAAATTTCATATAAATAGAATCATATGTGGTCCTTTGTGACTAGCTTCTTTCACTCAGTATAACACTTTCTAGATCCATTCCTGTTGAAGCCCATTATCAGTGGTTCTGATGGTTTCTTCTGATTGCCAAAGAATATTTTGGTGTGGGGTGCCTGGGTGGCTAGGTGGGTTAAGCCTCTGCCTTTGGCTCAGGTCATGATCTCAGGGTCCTGGAATCTAGCCCCGCATCGGACTCTCTGCTCAGCGGGGAGCCTGCTTCCCCACTTTCTCTCTCTGCCTGCCTCTCTGGCTACTTGTGATCTCTGGCTGTCAAATAAATAAATAAATAAAATCTTAAAAAAAAAGAGAATATCTTGGTGTACGAATAGCTCACATTTTACTTAACCATTCAGTTGATAGAGATTCGTGTCATTCCCACATTTTGACTATTGTAAATAATGCTTCTGTGAATATGATTTTGTGTGGACATGTTTTCGTCACTCTTGGATATGTAACTAGGAGTGGAATGGCTGAGTCCCAAGGTAACTGTGTTTAATAGTTTGAGAACTGCCAGATCTCTTTTCAAAGTGGCTACACTATTTTATGTTGTCACCAGCAGCAAGTGTTCAAGTTTTTCCACATCCAGATCCTTTTCAACATTTGTCATTACCTGCCTTTTTTTTAATACAGCCCACCTAGTGGGTATGACATAGTTTCTACCTTGTGGTTTGGATTTGCATTTCCCTGATAACTAATGATGTTGAGCATCTTTTCATGTGTTCATTGGCCATTTGTATATTTCTCGGGAGAACTGCTCTGGGTCCTTTGCCATTTATAATGGAGTTCTTTTCCTTTTCACTGTTTTAAGTGTTTTGTTATATTCTGGATACAATACCTTTATCAGATGTATGACTTGCAAATGTATTCTCCCAATCATGAGTTGTCTTTTCACTTTCTTGATGGGTATCCTTTGAAGCACAAAAAGTTTTAATTTTTATAATGTCCAATTTATTTTTCTTTTGTTATCTGTACTTTTTGCGTCCTAGGAAACCATTGCATAATCTAGGTTCAGGAAGATTTACATTTATGTCTTATTCTAGGAGTTCTGTAGTTTTGGTTCTTATATGTACGTCTTTGATCCGTTTTAGTTAATTTTTGCATATGGCGTGAGGTAAGGGTCCAAATTCATTTTTGTGCATTCCCAGTTACGCCAACATCATTTGTTAAAAAGACTACTTTTTCTCTATTTGATGGTCTTTGTACCCTGTCAAAAATCAATTGATTGCAAATGTGAGAGTTTATTTCTAGACTCACGATTCTATTTATATATACTTATGCCATTTCCACACTGTCTTGATTACTGTAGGTGTGTAGTAAGTTTTTAAATGGGTAAGTGTGAGGCCTCCAACTTTGTTCTTCTTCAAGACTGCTTTGACTATTATGGGTCCTTTGAATTTTCACAGGAATTTTAAGATCAGCTTGTCAATTCCTGTAAATTTAGTTCAATTTGGGAGTGTTGACATTTTAACGATATTAAGTCTTCCAGTCCTAGGGTGGGTTTCCATTAATTTAGGTCTTCTTTAATTTCTTTCACAATGTTTTGTAGTATTCAGAGAATAGGTTTTGTAATTCTCTTATTTTCCTTTAATGTATTATTGATATCTTTTTGATATTATTATAAAAAATTATTTTCCTAATTTAATTTTCAGATTGTTCTTTGTAAGTTCTTGTATAGAAATACAGTTGATGGGCCCCTGGTGGCTCAGTTGGTTAAGCGTCTGCCTTCAGCTCAGGTCATGATCCCAGGGTCCTGGGATCAAGCCCAAGTCTTCCCACTCAATGGGGAGCCTGCATCTCCTTCTCCCTCTGTCTCTGCCTGCTGCTCACCCTGCCTGTACTCTCTCCCTCTCTCTGTCAAATAAATAAATTAAATCTTTTTTTTAAAAAAAGAAATACAATTGGTTTTTGTATTTCTGCTTCCTTGTTGAACTCATTTATTAATTCTGGTAGTTTTTAAATGATTGCCTCATAAGTTTATTCACATTGGATTATGTTATCTATAAATAAAAGCAATTTCACTTCTTCCTTTTCAGTCTAGATGCCTTTTATTTTTTCTGGCCTGATTGTACTAGCTACAACTTCTAGCTCAAAACTGAATGGAAGAGGCAAATACTGACATCCTTCTTTTCTCTGATCTTACAGGACAAGCTTTCATGCATTCACCTTTAAGTATGAGGTTTGCTCTGGGTTCGTTGTGGATGCATTTTAACATTTTGAATAATTTCTCATCTATTTCTAGATCACTAAGTGTTTTTATCATGAAATGATGTTGAATTTTGTCAAATGCTTTTTCTGTATGTATTGAAATAATCATGTGAGTTTTTTCTTTATTCTATTAATGTGGTATTTTAGATTGTTTGCATTTTGTATGGTAAACCAACCTTGTATTCCTGGGATAAGTTCCACTGAGTCATAGTATATAGTCCTTTATACATGTTGCTGGATTTGTTTTGCTCCTATTTTGTTGATAACTTTTACACTCATAAGAGATACTGGTCTGTAGTTTTTTTTTGTTGTTTTTTTGTTTTTTTAGTATGAGACCTTTGCCTAGTTTTGGTACCTTAGCAATGCAGGTCTCTAAGAATAAGTTGGAAGTGTTTCCTCCTCTTCTAGTTTTTGAAAGACTTATGAAGGATTGCTGTTAATTCTTATTTTAATGCTTGGGAAAATGAAGCCATCTGGATCTGGGCTTGGTCTATTCAGATTTTCTATTTCTTCTTAAGTCAGTTTTGGTAGTTTATATATTTCTGTGAATGTATCCATTTCATCTAGGTCATCTAATTTGTTGATTTACAGCTGTTCATAACATTCCCTTTATAATCATTTAAAAGCATTGTTTCTGTAAGGTCTGTTGTAATGTCCTTCTTTCAGGGTGCCTCGGTGGCTCAGTCATTAAATGTCTGCCTTTGGCTCAGGTCATGATTCCAGAGTCCTGGGATTGAGCCTTGAATCAGGCTCCCTGCTCAGCGGGAAGCCTGCTTTTCCCTCTCCCACTCCCCCTGCTTGTGTTCCTTCTCTCGCTGTGTCTTTCTCTGTAATGTCCTTTTTTCATTCCTGATTTTGGTAATTTGGGTCTTCTCTATGTTTTCCTTATTCAGTCTAGCTTATTGTTGGTCAGTTTTGTTGATCTTTTCAAAGAACCAACTTTCAGTTTTGTTAATTTTCTCTGTTGTTTTCCTGTTCTCTGTTTCATTCATTTTACTTCTAATCTTTATTATTTCCTTCCTTCCGGTTGCTTTGAGTTTAATTTGCTCTTCCTTTTCCCATGTCTTGAAGTAGAAAACTGGGTTATTAATTTGAAGTCTTTTTTTTTCTTGTTTAATATAGATGACTATGGCCATTAATTTCCCTCTAAGCACTACTTTTCCCTGAATGCCATAAGTTTCAGTATGCTGTATTTTCATTTTCATTTATCTCAAAGTAGTTTCTAATTTTCCTTGTGATTTCTTCTTTAATCTAGGTTTATTAGGATTGTGTTGTGTACCTTCAATATATTGGTGAATTTTCCAAATAACTTCCTGCTATTGATATCTAATTTCACTCCATTATGATTGGCAAACATACTCTGCATGAGGCCCATCCTTTTAAATTTATCGAGGCTTATTTTATGGCCTCATATATAGTCTATATTAGAGAATGTCCCACATGCACTTAAAAAGATTGTATATTCTGCTGTGAACTGGTCCATTTTAACCAGGGGTTAAATGCAGGGTTGATATGGAGATGTAGAGTACTTTCTCAGCTCCAAGTTCTTAGTTTAAAACAAGATTCAATCACTAATCCTTCCTCCATGTCCTTCTGAAGAGGGCATGTGATTCACCATTACCATTTGATTTCAGGATTGAAAACAAACGTCCAGGAAGTCTTCTTTCCACTTCAATTTTTCTGCCTTTTTAGAAGCATAGAGACAGCACTTAATTATCCACAAGGACATTTTTCATTTTGTGGTCTATCCGAAGTAGTCTATAACTTTCAGTCCTTCTGCCATCCCTTCTAGACTGAGGCTGCTGTTGTAAGCCAGGACAGAAGAAAGGGGATTTTGAATATCTGAACATGGTGGTTTATTAGCCTGTTACCAAAGCTGTAGGGACTCCAGTAAGTATGAAACCTATATTCGACCAATGTTCTCAGCCTCCTTGAAGGCCAAATCAAATCAGCTATAGAAAATGGCTATCAGGGGGTGCCTGGGTGGCTCAGTGGGTTAAAGCCTCTGCCTTTGGCTCAGGTCATGATCCCAGGGTCCTGGGATCGAGCTCCACATCGGGCCCTCTGCTCGGCAGGGAGCCTGCTTCCCCTTCTCTCTCTGCCTGTCTCTCTGCCTACTTGTGATCTCTGTCTGTCAAATAAATAAATAAAATCTTTAAAAAAAATAAAAAATAAAAAAATAAAAATAAAATGGCTATCAGGACACCTAGAAAAAGTAGCCAGTCTAAATGTGTAGAGGACAATGGCTGAGTATGAGGGGCTGGATAAAGTCAAATGTGACACTTAAATTGTCCATTGGTATCATTTATGCCATTTTTTTTAAAGCTGGCTATTCCTCAAAAAGTAAGTTCTGGAACTAATTTCCTATCTTAAATGGTGTTCAATATTGCCTTTTGTCAGCGAAACCATTCTCACTTGTAGATTTATAAGATATTGCAAATAAACATCAAAGAAATAAAAATATTATGATCCACTAGGATGTGGGTTGCAAGACAAAAGGGAAAAAAGACTTGATCTATTTCATGATTCTAAATTCTCATACTTGTGCCATACACATATGTATAAGTTTATAAAGCTGTACAATAATAAAATCACAGACTTTCACAGTAGGTAAGTTTAAGATTGAAACACAGGAGAACCATTTCTTATGAGATTTTTTGAGTTCTTATATGAACGCTCTTAAAATCCAGCCATGGAATATCCTGTCTCTAAGTAATAAAATTGGGTGCACTAGCTGCAGCAATATAAAGATGGCCAAGAACCAACATGGAATGGTGAATCACTTTAGGCATTTGGTCATGGTGCCAAAGACCAGGCTCTCGGACCTAGACTGTACATCTAATTATCTTTCAGTAAATCAAGCTAGTAAAGGCAGTGAATCTCATGCTGAGAAAAGATAGAATCCCAAACTCAATGGGGCCTAATTCTACTGGGAGTTTGGAGAACGGATGACTTTGAGGGAATTGTTTTGTTCAACCTGGAATGAGTCATCTGCAGATGTGCCCATTTCATATTATATTCATTAATACCTCTGTTTTAAAGTGTTCTCTTTTTTGTACAAATGATGTTTCTAGCATAACCGAAATGTATATAATCTAGAAATAACTTCCATCTGCTAATACTTATTATGCAATATGGAGATGGCTTTTAAGAGCTTACTGTCGATATCTATAGGGACACTACATGGATAGATGTTTATGGCCACATGTGTCTCACATTTAACCATAAAATGGATACCAACATCCATCCGGCACAGAGTGATTTGAAATACAACATTTAATTCCCAAATGTTAGTTTTGATCAGAAAAATAGAAGACGTTTCTGGTTGGAGAAGAATTTACCAAATGATGTTTTAAGGCTATTGTAATTAAAATTGATCTTCAGTTCAATTAAAGCTCCCAACAACAGTGATGATGATGAACAAGGTACACAGCCATGGACTGCCCTATAAGAAAAGACAGCTCTTGTCCCCAGCTTCCAGGAACTACTGTGATCATGGTTTCTGAGTATCACACATGCGTGTGTGCACACACACACACACGCACACACACAGGTACACACCAGCATCCCATTGTTGACTCTGAAGTCTTCCTTATTGGCTGGAGACAGAAAAAGAGCAGAAACGTAGCAGCTTTGAAAAGACTGTGGCTCTGAGGTTAAAAGCTCATCTGTACCTAACCACCGCTCTAGCTTGTTCATTCACTTCTTCATCTGTTACTCATTTTTGCATGCCTTCTACAATTTCACCCACTCAACTTTTTCAGTCTCATCTCTCGCTTCTCACACAGTCCAGCCAAGCTGTTTCCTGAGTATTTTCCATTTTTCCATGCCCCTATGCTCATATATATGCCACTTTTTTCTCTAGCTGGAATACTTTTTATCTCTCCTTCCACTTACTGCTTCCCCTTAGCCTCCACATATCCAAAACTACCCATGCTTTCCAGCCCCAGTTTAAATGCTTCTTGCTCCATGAAGTCTTCCATGATCTTAAAACACTCCTACCCATGTGAAAGCGATCACTCCCTCCTCAAAACTTCCTGTTTTGCTGTACCTAGTTGAGGCAGTGTGATAGTAGATAAGAGCATAGCCACTGATGTATTTTGTAGCTTTGGACAAGAAGAGTCTTGTAACCTCAGGCTCTCTGTTGGTAAAATGGACATAATAATACCTGCCTTGTAGGATTCTTAGAAGGATTCAAGGAGATAGTGTATCTTAGAACCCCCTTAGGAGATGATCCATCAGTGTAGCTGCCCTCGGGAGCAGGGACCACGTCCTGTCAGCATTGAGCATTGTGCCTGACCCAGAGTGGGTACTGTGTCAATGTTTGTGCAGTGAATAGTCACCCATTTAGTAATGGTAATGTGGTGGAGAGGAAGCACAGACTTTCCAGCCATCTGGGAGGTGATCTGCCATGTCTATCACTTGCATTCCAGTGGCTTCCTTTTTAGCCTATAAAAGGGAGCTGCCCTTTGTGGATGGCAGCAACTTTCTCTCTTCCTAAATTGGGGTTCAGGTTGAGCAACAAAAACTGGGTACTTAGTGCTTTATTTTAGCCTCCTGGTTATTGTCAGAGCATTTTTCTTCTGTGTAGGGCTTGGAGCTCATCCTTTGCCTAAAGCCTGAATTCCTTCAGAGTTTGCATTGTTATACTTTGAACCAATTTCAACCGGATTGGTAGTTTATCCTTGGCCAATGTGACTTCCTTTTCTCTCGCAATCTCTTTGAAAGATTCCATAAAGTTTTTGGTACCTTCAAAGGATCCCGAGTTGTTTTATGTGTAAATAAATAAGAACTGCTTTGATTTTTCCCAGACTGCCCCTCTGGTAAAGTCAAGAGGAAAACATGTGTTATAAATGGGCCCTAGTTTTTATTTGTTGGATTTGGGCCTCTCTGCAATCCCTTTTTGGCAGATACACGGAGTAGGTTGAATTCCAAGTGGACTTTCAATTAAACTGCATTTCTATATTTCCTTTAGAAGAGTACCTACTTGGGGAAAGGGGAAAGAATCTTTAGGGCAAAAGACACTGTTCAATACCTTTTGACTACATTTTCAGGAGATAAAGGCAAGGATTGATTCAAACATAAGTCAGAGAACTCAACTAACTGGAAGGTCTCTGCTATGGATCATTGGTCTGACTGCCAAGGAGAATGTGAGTCTGCCCCTTCCCAGGCAAAATGTGCAACTCTCTACTGTGTTCTCAGAATTGCAGGATGCTGTCCCAGTGGGGTGTGATTTGAGCACACCCAGACATTTGGCTGTAATTTTTAAGTGTTCAGGGCATTTAGTCTGTGTTTTTCACTTTTCTTGGAGCCATGGGAAAGGTCTAGTGGGTGAGACAGACTGGACATGCAACACTGTGTCTCGGTGCCATATGCATCCCCCTCACTCACGATCACACCAGGATGGGAAAAACAGGGTTCACCTGGGAAACTCAGCCTTCTGGGGCGCCTGGGTGGCTCAGTCGGTTAAGCATCTGTCTTCGGCTCAGGTCATGATCCCTGGGTCCTGGGATCAAGTCCCGAGTCAGAGTCCCTGCTCTGCAGGGAGCCTGCTTTTCCCTCTGCCTGCATGCAGCTCTCCCTGTTTGTGCGCTCTCTCGCTCTCTCTCTCTGTCTCTCTCTCTCTCTCTCTTTCTCTCTCTCTGTCAAATAAGTAAAATCTTAAGAAAGAAAAAAAGAAAAAGAGAAAGGAAGAAAGGAGGAAAGCAAGCAAAGAGGGAGGAGAGAAAGAAAGAAATAAAAAAAGAAAGAAAGAAAGAGGAAACTCAAGAGTTCTGCCCATGGCCTTGTGTGCAGTAAGAATTCACAAAGTATTTGACCAAATGGAAAGTACTTGCCAGACAAGGAAACTTTCCTTACATCCTTCTGTTGATATCAGTGTTGGAGTAGTGTTGGGGAAATACTCATTGGCCTTCCTCTGCCTTTCTGACTCGAGACAACTCCTGCTTAGGAGTCACTGAGGTTGGAAAGTAGGTGAAGGCAAGGGGAAGATTCCATTTTTAGTTTTATTCTATCTTCCCTGTCTCTACTTGGGAGCAATTGGCATCTGGGCACACTTTAAGGTTTTGCGGTTTGCTAATCATTCATTAGCTTGAACAAATCTTTTTCTCCGGCTTGGAAGCCAGGGTTGAGCCAGATCACAGGGTACAGCGGAATTGCCTCCTTGGACTCTGTGTGTCTGGCATGGGAGGGGAGGTGAAGTTGAAGAGATGCAGCCCACTCTGTAGGAGGAAGAGATCTGAGACCATGTTTTGGCCTAGAGCCAGCTCACCTTCCCCAGCATAAATGAACTGGTGAATATTTTACTTGCATGGGACACCTGTAGCTATCCGTGTATGTTACATTCAATCTGATACTCCACGTGGTCTTGGTAGGTTTCTTCAGTTAGTTGCAGCACAGCTGAGGATTTCAAAAGTAGCGGTACCAGTCCATGTATAATTGCTGTATCACCACCATGTTGGGAGTATTATTTTTAATTATTATTATTATCATTATCATTAAAAATTGGAAAGCCCAAACAAGCCCCAGTGCCACATGCAGTGAACAGAAGTGCCTGCGTATAGGTCAGGCTTCATGTGTCCTCTCCGTAGAAGGGTCACTCTGCTGGTGTCTGGGAGTAGGTAACAATTCCAGAACTATACACCTGAATCCATCACTCCCTCTCCTGGCACCTGTACTCTAGACAAATGGCCCATCCATCTTACTAGAAGACACAATGTTATCCAAGAAGTTGGCAGCCTTCAGAAGAATCCACTGGGCCAGCATTGCACATTGGGAGTGTTCTGACAGAGTCTGGTAAGCTCTTTGTGATTAAAAAGAAAGCTTTGTAGCTGGTCCAGTCGTGGGCCTGCTTTGTTTGGAAAAATTAAACACTCTTCCAGTTTTGATCAACAAGTATTTATTTGAGATGCCGCTGATAGCAGGTCTTCTGTGAGGGTCTTAGCATCAGTGCTGTCATTTAACACCCTCAGCAGCCTTGAGGGGCAGGTCCTCATGCTCACTTGAGAGATGACAGAACCAGGGCTAACAGAAATAAAGTGACTTTCCCAGCATCTTACTGTCAGCGAGGGGTAGAGCTTGGATTTGCATTGAGATCGCTATCTTCCTTACACTCTCAGGAATTCTTTTTCCTTCTTACCTCAAATCATTTCATGGCTCAGCTCAACCAAAAAGCATAAATCTGTTAAGGGCTCCAGAGTTACAAGTCCCTTGGGGATGAGCTATTTAACCAGCATTCATGGTGACCTTCCACGTTTCCCAAGTTCCTCCCTGGTTCATTGCATTCAGAGGGTATGAGTGTCAAGGCCCTACTGATGGTGCGGGAGGCTTCCCTCATCACCATTAACTTGGGAAGGTGGAAGGCATGAAGAGAAGGTGCTCAGAGGGAGGGAATTCAGTTCAGCCGGGCCTTTCAGCTCAACTCTCAGATTTCTACTGAGTACCTTCTTTGCGCCTAGCACAGTGAGGATAAAGAAGCTAGGTATGGCAGTGCCTGCTCTTTACGGGGAAGGAAGGCCCAAAAGAATCCAAGAGTTTGGATTTAATCCTACAAACAGCAGTGAGGCACTAGGGACTTCAGAGCAGTGATCTGACAACTCCTAAGGTCTGCTTTTATTTGTCCCTACAAGGCTACTGTCGGGGGTCAGGAGCGGATCATGGGGTTTAGCTGAGAAGAACATGGGGCAGTGGGTGCTGGAAAGCCTGACTATTCTATAGCAGGGTATTAAAGATGGGACAGTTTCTGCATCTTTGCCTAGCACCGCCCATACATGTGAAATCCCACAGTTTAATGGAAAGGATATAAACCATCTGCGGCAACATATTTGTTGAAAAAGGAGACATCAGCATGAAGACTTAGCAACATCGAACCAGTCGAAAGAAGAGCATCTGCCTGATATTTTCATAGTGGTTCTATTGATTGTTCATCTTCCATTCTTCTTGTGGTTTGTGTTATTAGCATATTTGTGTTGGATCTGCCAAACGAAGCACCAAGAGGAAAAAGAGTTTGTAAATTGTTACCTTAGAAAGATGAAAATCGGTACCAGAATTAAAGGTCCCTAGAGCTTGAACCCACTGACATGCACAGTTAAGGACCTATGATTTTGAAAGGCCTTTTACACTTTGAGGGCCTAGGGAGGTTGGGACTCTTCCATCCCTGTCCATCTTTTCATGGAATGCCTACATTTATTAGATGCCTACTGCATGCCAGATACCATGCTGAAAGCTTTTGCATCTCCTCACAGCAACCCTGTTTTATAGATGAGGTAACTAGGGCTCAGAGAAGTTACATCACTTGCCAGAAACCAGAGTTCAGATGTAGTAAAGCTGGTATCGGCTGCTATGTCATCCAGCTCCTGGGCTGGGATCTTTATTGGTAAACACTCTACTTCCCTCTCAGGTCTATTTTGTACTCTGGGACGGTGCACTGTATGATGTGAAGCCCTGGAAAGGCATGAGATTCTCTGGTTTGCCCCTGGCTGTCTGTTACCACTTCAACAAAACCCAGGGCTTTGGGAAGGCCATGTTGAGAGAAACAGGTACTGGTTGGGCAGCGCCAGCCCAGGAAGGTTGCTCCAATCAGCTAGGAATAGCATGAAGTCACCCAGTCTCTTCAGAGGATGAGGAAGGGCACAGGGCAAGTCAGGTGAAGACAGGAGCTAAGATACACTTGTCTTCTCAATTTTGCCCCAGGTAGAAGGAGGCATTAATAGCAATGTGTCTATCAAATTTCTCGGTGTGTACAGATCCTAGTTACTTCTGTGGACCCGTCTCTCCTAAGAAGCTGATGGGCTGAGAGCAGAGTTCAAGGTTGATAAATGGGAACAGACCAAAGTAACAGGGGCAGGTCACCAGAGGGTAGGCCCAAATCCCGGACTTGATCCTACCATCCCTCTCATCTCCTTAATTGCTCTACTAGGTTATGCATCCATAATCTGGGGGGCACCTGGGTGGCTCAGTGGTTAAGCGTCTGCCTTTGGCTTGGGTCATAATCCCAGCGTCCTGGGATGGAGTCCCACATCAGGCTCCCTGCTCAGCGGGTACCTACTTCTCCCTCTCCCACTCCCACTCCCCCTGCTTGTGTTCCCTCGCGTGCTCTCTCTTTATCTCCCTGTCAAATAAATAAATAAAATCTCTTTTTTTTTTAAAGAAAAAGAATCCATAATCTGGAATTGGCCTAATCTCTCTAGCACATTCTTCTCCAAGAAGCAGCCTGGGAGTGGGAAATGGTTGGCCAGTCCCTTGACAGAGGTCCAAGGCAGAGGAACACCTCATCTGTGGAAATGGTCTGGGTGTGCACAGTGGAGATAGAAAGCTGGGTTGAGTGTGAATGCAATCCTCGCTGATGCCTGGACCCTGGGGTCCTGGCTATGGAGGAACCAAATTTAGGGAAACTTTATCAGAGAATGAAGAGCCAAGGAGACTGAACTGCCTCAAAAAGAAAATGCAAGTATTTGAACTTTGTTATTTCAAATATGCCCAGTGGTCTAGTTTTCATTTATTATGAATAACGAAACTGTAAGGAGTAGCAACTTGATTTATATCTGAAAATCTAGGATCTGGCATTAAAAAATACTTCCTGGAACTTTATATAAGGAAACATTTTGTTTTGGGGCACCCAACTGGCTTGGTAGGTAGAGTGTGTGACTTTTGATCTCGGGGTCATGAGTTTGAGCCCCACCTGGGGTGTAGAGATGACTTAAATAAATAAACTTAAAGAAATTTCATATCTTTAGTTTTAACTATGATCTGTAACTGGCTCTTTATTTTCCCATTTGAGCAGAATCTGTAAGAATTTTTTTTTTAAGATTTATTTATTCCAGAGAAAGAGAGAGCAAGTAAGCATCGGGGGGAGGAACAGAGGGAGTGGGAGAGAGAAATTCAAGCGGACTCCTCACCGAGCGCGGAGCCTAACACGAGGCTCAGTGTCTCACAACCTTGAGATCACAAACTGAGCCGAAACCAAGAGTTGGGTGCTCAACCGGCTGGGTCTCCCAGGCTGCCACCACCAGAATGTTTTTAACCTTTTTCATGTTAACTACAAGCAACTGTGCATATTCAGACTCAGGCTATCTAGACACAAATCAATAGGACTGACTTTCTAAAAAAAGAAGTTAAGTTCAACAAAAACAGCTCTTTTGTCTTCTGTCCCTAGCATTAGATGGCCAGCTTGCTTTTTCTCCCTCCAGGGGTTTTGGAATCTTGTAGCCCACCTTCATGTATTGGTTCCTGAACAAAGTTTAAACACACCCAAACTCAGCCTTGCATAATTCTCCCCTACTCCTTTTCAGAGACAGAGACAGATTTTGTTGTCCCTTTTCTTCCTTCTCGTTCCCAACCCTTTCCCTCTCTTTGGTCCACAAACTGGGATGCATGCAGCATCTCTTCATTCCCTCTACAGTCCTGTGAAGGCGGTGGTATTGTGCCCATTTTGCAGATTAGCAAACAAAAGCTCATATTTAAAGGAGTGTGGCCACATGCGGGTCTGGTCCAATGGAGGTGAGAGAAAGAGGGTTAGAAACCTGGGACACTCAGTCACTCCCGCTGCCTTTTCGGGGATCCTGACACCCGCATGTGGTTCTGGGGTTCTAACTAAGCCTATGGAAACAGACTGGTGTCTAATCAAAATGGATCTGCCTGTGCAAATTCCATCTAAGTCCTACTTTACTACATTAACGACACCGCAGGTAGACACTGAGGCACAGGCATGAGTGAATTTATTCTGCATCTTGGGACAGTCAAGACTAGAATTTCCTATCTCTCCGAGGAGCTGAACGACACTCTCTACTCTCTTGAATGCTGCTGGGGAAGGTTCTCGGGACTCCCGTGCCTGTTTGATATCCTACAAATATCCCAAGATGCCCCAAAGTTTTTCAGGCACAATTTCCATTCTTTTTGAGTTCTCTGAAAGTTGAAACAGAAAGCCTCTGTGTGGGTGCATGTGTGTATTTTAGAGCTCTGTGCTTTATGTACTGTGGCTTGAAAACCTCCAGGCTAAGGTCTTACAGACTTCAGTATTTGATGCCACATGAGTCCTGTCATCAGCTATAAACCCTGAATTCCCTAATGGGGAAATGCACTTGCTCTGGAACACTGCCAAAAAGAGTCCAAAGAAGACACTTGAACTTGGCTTCCCCAAATATCTGTGATGACAAATGATCAGGTGTTCAATTAAAACCCCTGAACTGATTTTTTAATTCCTATTGAAACGGTTGCAAGGGCTCAGAGTTCCACTTTACATGCTTTCCCCTTAATTAACATAAAGAAATTAACGTCTTACAAGCTTCAATATTTGACGCCATATGAGTCCTGAGGATATTTCAAGGGAGAAGAAATGTAAATAGAATGAAATTCTTAAGCAAGATTACTGATATGACAGAACTAAAGAGCTTGGGAGTGTGTGAAAGTAGCTCTTTTCTTCCCTTTAATAAGTCCATTACTTGCACTTGGGCATATTTTAAGGTCCTTTTCATGCTGAATCTCGAGTTGAGCATGCTTTGCATTTCAAGCTTTGTCTATGAATCAGTAGAAGCCAAAGTTATTTCTGCTTTAAAATCACAGGAGCCAGGAACAGCTAATCTCTTTTCATTCTGAGTTCCTTACATTATTTTACTGGACAAAGTTTGTGTTGGCTACAAAACAGGCCATTCATAACATCTATGAGAAGGAATTTAGGTAAGAATGGAGAGAGATTGTAGGATGTAGAAAGACTCCCTCTCCTGAGGCCATTAAGAAATTCCAAATTGGCAGAGTTTTGAATAGTGACATGGCATTAGCCTTGCTAATTTCAGTAATTCAAGCTGATAGCCTCTGTTTACCAAGCTACTAGATGAGAAACCTTCCCATAACTCCAGTACCGGGAGTGGACGTGCTTCTCACCCAAGGTGAGTGGATATTTTAGAATAGGCGCTGGGTGGGGCGGGGGGGGGGGGTGAAGGGCCATCACGGCTAGCTCAATAGGGCCTCTCCCTCAAAAACTCTTTGGAAAGTAGTGTATGTATTTACTTCCTCAGTCAGACCTGTCCGGCATTGTCAAAGTAAATTCTCGTATCTTTCTTTAAGCAGGGATAAGGATGTGAGACACAAGATTTGTTAGTTTCTTATCACATGGCACCTGACCTCCTTCCCTATCTCTGTCTGGCTTTTAATTGTGTTCCTTTCAATTATCGGGACTGGCACAGTAACCCATCCAAGTTTGTTTGTGTGTTTTTAAGTGGGAATCCAGTCACTCTGCAGTTCATAAAATGTGCAAATAACCTGACAGATAGTTAATGGCAAAAACCCCAGGGGGAAAAGGAACTCTGTTTTGAAGGAGTCTCCATTGAAAAGACATTCTCCTAAATCGCTCTTGACTAACCAGCATCTCACGTCATGCTGGAAAAAATGTACAGAGGGAAATCTTCAGAGCCTTGCAAGCTGGGAAAGTAGAAAGATTGCCGAGGGTTTGAAAGGGTTTAGGGTTTCATTTGAAGAGCAGCTGCACCCTACCGTGCCCGTGTTCAGATACACGGAACACGGGCCAGGCGGGCGTGGCTGCGGTCGCCCTAGTCCTGCGCCGGGAACCCCAACCCGCACGTAAGGGGGCATGGCCGGCGACCCACTCCTTCTGCACGGGAGGCCCCCGGGTGACTGACTTGTATTTCCTGTCAGTCACCGACTAAAATCCTTCCCTGAACAGAGCATGGGAGCATGGATGAAAAAAGGGAGTTGGGGGGCCGTGTGAAAGCACGAGAGGTTTACTTGGGTTCCTGAGCAACGTTTCTTCTGAGAAAGGTCTAGCAGTCATGGTGTTCCCAAAGAACAAAAACACCGTGCTTGTGGAGCCCATGATGGTTTATAAGTCACATCATACCTCTTACCGCACTGGAGAAGCAGTGACAACCGTGTTCTCTGCTTACAGGCCCAGCAGTAAAGGACCGTGGATCCGCTTGCCCAGATTCCCCTGCTCACAGCCCTCAACACCCTCCCCTCTTGCTCCGAGTTGCCCCTGCACTTGGTTCAAGCCTCTCTTGGGGCGCTCCTCACTGCTCCCATTCCAACCTGGATACAAGTTTTTTCTGGTTTTTGTTGTTGTTGTTGTTGTTGTTTTGGTACAACCATCTCATCCTCCCAATAGCACAGAGAGCTCATCGAGGGCAGACTTGGGGTCTTCTCCTGTCTCCACTGGCCTGCCTGGGGCCTGGGACATCAATAAATGTTCCTAGCCCTCGCCCGAGTGTTTCACTGATGCATGACATTGACCGCACCAGGCTTCACCCAGACCCTCCCATTCCCCACTCCGGTGGCAGCCACCTCCACTCCCGGGCCTTACTTGTGAGAACACAGTTAAACCGAACAGCCTCGGAAGGACTCAGGTCGTGGTCGCAAAGACGAGGACCCAGAATTGGATCCATTTCAACGCGCTTTCCCTCCACCACACACACAAAGCTACCCTGGAAAGGGCAAGGTTCCAGGAGGTCTCAGGGAAGGAAGCTATAGAGAAAAGAGAACAAAGGGAGGTGAAAGAGGGAGGCAGAGGGAGACTGGCCGGTGTTGAACGCTGCTGGAGTCTGTGGTCCAGGCCCCTCATCCTCTGAGTGCTGCTGCTTGTCCACCTGTCCGCCTGTCCATCTGCCTGCCCGCCCGCCCGCCCGCCTGGCAGCTGGGGCATGAGAAAGATGAAACCAACAAAAATCAGGTTGAAAAGGAGGCCTCCTAAACTTGGTCTTAGGCTTAATGCGAAGGAGAAAGATTTGAGGATTAACTTACCTTGTTGTTAGTCAAAAGGGGGCTTTGGATCTCTCCCTGGGGTGACCTAAACTGTAATCTGTGTCTGTGGCCCTCTGTTAATACTTCTTCCATTTGGGAGGAAATCATAGTGACGGGAGAAGCTCAATTTACTTCCTCTAATCTCTCAGCAGAGACATGAAGCAGACAACAGAATTTTTGCAGGAACACGGGGAGACCTGATTGGGACAAATCAATAGAAGAAAACAAGCTCTATTTAAGGAGAATGCATCTTTAATGGTGCTAATCCCTTTAGCAAATTGCTTTCTCTGGGGACATTGCATACCTAATTACAGTTTGCTCATTTTGATTTTCCCTTTCCGTTGTTGCTTTGCTGCTTACGTGGTTGTGGGCTTGTCTGGCTGAGCGATGAACTTATTGCAGCATTAAAAAATCTCAGCCAACTGGATCTTGGGACCGAAATGTCACTACTTTAGGAAGTGAATCACATGTCACTGCTGAAGTTTTAAAATATAAGTGAGGTTCAGTGGGGTGGAGTCCGGAGCCAATGACCAAGGAAGAATTCTTGAGATATCTTTGGTGCAAAATGGTGGTTTATTAAAGCACATTAAATCATGAGGACAGGACCCCTGGGCAGAAGGAGTTACTGCTGCTGCTCCCCCGGGGTTGGGGGCTGTGAGGAGTGGTCCATTATGTACTTCCAAGTTGGGAGGGTTCAGGGATAGCTTAAGTCTCTAAGGAATTTTGGAAGCAAGATTTCCAGCACCTTGATGGGGCTAGCTGTTGTTGAGAAAAGGTCATTTATTACCATCGAATAAAACCTTAGTCATGAGACCCTTCAGATGTATATCAGTGGGCCATATGCTTGGGGAATGATTGCCAGCATGTATCTTGGAGGGTTTAGAGATAAAGGAACTTTCCAAAGGAATGTTTATATGTTAAAGCAGACTTACAGGATCCTGGGCTGGGGTGGGAGGTGGTCAGGCTAGGATTGCCTTTTGCCCTTAGCAGAGTATTAAGGTAGAGGCAGTTGAGTCCCTCAAGGAATGTCACTCTGCCTGTTTCAAGGACTTGTCAGCGGGCTCTAGTTAGTAAGGAAATTTAATAGCTTTTCTTCTGCCTCTGTTTCCCACATCAGCAACAGATAAATATCTTTTCTGTAGCAATTCATCAAAAGACCTATTTTTCCCTTCTCTGAGACGTTTTCTCAACATCCATCTAAAATCGGGAAAAGCAAAATGAAAAGCAACAGGAAGATGTTTCTGTAGTTCAGTTTCTGTAGTTCAAGGTAGTAACCGGTTTTCGTGATGAACGCGTTCCATTGCCAACTCGCATTCACCCATGGGTTACTGGACTTATAGCTTGTCTTCATGGCCCTCGTGCCCAGCCAGATTTGTCATAGCTTGGAAAGGCATAGTTTGTTTTAAATGAATCAGGTCTTTTTTTTTTTTAATAGCTGTTGCATTCGGGTGATCACATTCTAAGATGATTTTTTTCCCCAAAGATTTCCTAATACCATCCTATATCTCAATAGCCTCTACGTTATCTTTTTTTTTAAGATTTTATTTATTTATTTGACAGGCAGAGATCACAAGCAGGCAGAGAGGCAGGCAGAGAGAGAGAGAGAGAGAAGCAGGCTCCCTGCTGAGCAGAGAGCCCGACATAGGGCTCTATACCAGGACCCTGGGTTCATGAACAGAGTCAGCCAGGCACCCCTCCACGTTATCTTTTTAAGAAAAATTCATTCATCTCCTTTCTCTCGAATCTTCTCCAGCCAGTCTTTCCCGCCTTCTGTCGTACTGCCCTGCAAGTTCGCTCCCATACAGTCTCCATGCCTACACGCCAGCTTTCTCCTAGGAATAGACCTTCTGGAAATACACCACGTATCCAAGTGTGTGTCAGAGGATGCCCACTGCAGCGTTGTTGGGTCGGAAAGGAGTGAGGCGCAAACAGAATGCCTTTCAGTGGGGAAACAGCTAATGATGATAATTCATACTACGGAATTTCTTGCAGTGGTTAAAAGAATGGGACCATTCTATGTGCATTAATATACAAAGATTTCCGAGAGATTGGAGCATATACATATGCACGAAAAGTACCAGTATTTCTTTATTTACCAGTCACTGCCCCTGGGGAGTTGTTGGCTGGGAGGTGGAAAGGGTGGAGGGCTTTCTTTGTTGCTCTATAGACTCAGGTGTTGTTTGAACCTTTAGCTTCAAGAATGCATTCATGTGTTGAGTAGCTTAAAAATTAACAAAATAAAAGGACCCTATCAACTGTGCAGGAGCATGGTTTGCATGGGGACAAAACAGGGAGGCTGCTGGCCCAGATGAGAGATAACGCAAGCCTAATCTAAGCCGTCCAATGGCTATGCACAGGGAGAGAATTCACCAAGTGTGAGGACAGAGAACTTAACAGGTGCCTCATTAATTAGACCCAGAGGGTGAAAAAGGAGGAGGAATTAGGAAGCCCTGCCTGTTTGGGGCTTAGGCAACCGGAGGGCCAGTAAGAAGAAATCACCAAACCAGGAGGGGAAGAGGGGAGAGGGTGGGGTGGGGAGGACAGGAGTTGGACACTTGAGAGACTAGAAATGCCACATCATTGGTGGCTTGTTGGGTCTGAGTTGCCGGAGAGCAGTCTAGGTAGAAATGGCCTGGGAGCAGTTAGCTCTCCAGAGAGATGTCTGAGAAAGAGAGAGATTTGGGGATCCTCCTGAGTGATACAAAGCCAGGGGCACTGAAGAGAACATTCGGGAAGACGCATAAAGCAAGAAGAGCGAAGGGCCAAGGAAGAGATGAGAGAGAACACCCATCTTTAAGAAAAACAGCTTCAGGGATTCTCAGAGGAATTTGAGAATGGTCCCTAGAGGCAGAGGACAGCCTGCACGGAGGGGGATCTGAAACTAAGGGGAGGCCAAGCTTCAAAATAGAGAGTGGCCAGTGGTATTGGACGCTGGAAGAGAGCTCAAAGGGAAAAGACTCCGTCGAAGGTTCAGCTGTCACCTGGCATAAGGGATCTTATTGGGCTGATGAAAATGCTCAGAAATGGAATTAGGATGTCGGTTTGCACACCTTGCTAAATTCACTGAAAATCATTGAATAAATTGTTCGCTGGAAATGAATTTGAAATGGGTGAATGTATAGTATTTAAACCGTACCTCAATAAAGTTGTTGAAAAAGAAAAAAAAGGGAGAGACAGAGAGAACACAACAAAACAATGCATGGGAATTTCGTTTGGAGCAGCCTATGACTCCAAGGGAGAACTTTCCAGTCTACTCTCCTCTTCCTAACCGGCTGGGAAAGCCCCCATGAGATAAAATGACAGGAGTCACAAGAGACTAATGCCACATTAAAGAGACTGATGCCACATCCTGATTCTCTGCCACCCTCTCCCAGTGCCAGAAACTACCTTGCATTTGATTTGCTTTTCACCAAGCAATGAATATTACCACCCTAGTCCCTGTTTCCCTTTGGATAATTGCAGAGGACCTGCTCTGTTTATTTCCATCATTTTTTTAGCATCTGTTTGCAGAAGTTTAGGGTGCCAGGCTCTAAGGCCCCAGTTCCACCTTTTATTGTTGTTGATTGCATTTTGATGTGTTTAAACATGGCATCTTTATTGGCCATGCAAGGCCTGTTCACTCTGACATGCCATCATTCATTTTCTTTTCTTTTTTAATCTCGGTTTTACTTCCAGTATAGTTCATGTCCAGGGTAATAGGAGCTTCGGGTGTCCCAGAGAGGGATTCCACGCTTCCACACTCTCCTTAATCCCCATTCCTCTTTTCACCCATTGTTCATCTTCTGATGACTCTATTATGCCCACATCTGGTTCTTCTCAGATGCTTTCCTGCTTTCCTCCTTCATTGCACTTGGCCAACAGCAGGATGCGTTTGTCTTAGTTGACGGGCACATTCGGTGTATCCCGTAGGTAGGTAAAGACATTACCCCAAATTCCTGCCCCCTTCTCAGTTATAAAGAACTGGGTCCACCCTTGACTCTACTTCATTAAAATACTCATTTCTTGGGGCGCCTGGGTGGCTCAGTGGGTTAAAGCCTCTGCCTTTGGCTCAGGTCATGGTCTCAGGATCTTGGGATCGAGCCCCGCATCGGGCTCTCTGCTCGGCAGGGAGCCTGCTTCCTCCTCTCTCTCTCTCTCTGCCTGACTCTCTGCCTACTTGTGATCTCTCTCTGTCAAATATATATATATATATATATATATATATATTTTTTTTTTTTTTTTTTTTAAATACTCATTTCTTGCTCGGTGCTGCTTCTTTTTATTTTGGCTTAATATCTTCCTGCTTCTTCCTCTACTCCTGCTTAGTGATCTGGCTGCCACCTTTTGTAGGAGAATTTTCCCTCTTCCTTCTTACATCTTTATAGCTGTGAGTTTGGGCAACTTGGCATCGTTTTACCTTTCCTGGCCTCCCTCTGGACTTGCCTTCTTTGTTCTAAGGCCCACAGGCTATTTGTATGACGATTATCCAGCTTTCTGTCCTCAGTTGTTTTCCCCTGTGGGTCCTTCCAACTTATGTCCTGATCATGTTCCCAAAATGAATTTTCTCCACCTGATGCCTCTTTTCTTCCTGCCAATCCTGAGTGATCCCATGCTATGGCGGCTCTGAGCAAGACTTCTACCACTTGCGAGTTACCGCTAACTGTTCAAGAGTGGTGGGGAAAAGATTCAGTAGAAACAGTTCCTGAGTTCAGTTACTATTCAGATACTAGTTCGGATACTGTTCACCTCACCGTCATTCTATGTTTGAACCCCCTCACTGATATCGCTACCAAATGGCTGTCCACACATTCTGAGATCACCTCCAGAGATAGAGCTCACTGTTTCGGGCCAGGCTATGCAATTTTCAGATTGCACAAATTGTTAGAACATTCTTTATTTAAGTCCAAGGCATTTTCCCCTTAAGGAAAAGATGAAGCCATGAAATAGTGACTACACTGGCATGGTGGGCACCCGGCCAGCTCAGTCCGTGGAGCATGCAACTCTTGATCCTGGAGACATGAGTTCGAGCCCCACACTGGGTATAGAGATGACTTAAAAATAAAATAGCATGGGTATGGAGTGCGAAGAAGGGAAATTACAGAGGGGGCGTGGGCGGGTACAGGGGAGGAGGGAAGGTGGATCAGGCAGGACCAGAGAAATGGCACAGAGTGGTAAACAGTATAAGAATAAGGAAGAGGATACTAGAACCACTTTTTTTTTTTAAGATTTTATTTATTTATTTGACAGAGAGAGATCACAAGTAGGCAGAGAGGCAGACAGAGAGAGAAAGAGGAGGAAGCAGGCTCCCTGCCGAGCAGAGAGCCCGATGCGGGGCTCGATCCCAGGACCCTGAGATCATGACCTGAGCCGAAGGCAGCGGCTTAACCCACTGAGCCAACCCAGGCGCCCCTAGAACCACTTTTAAAGAAAAACAGAACCCTGGTGAGAGGTTTCAGTTCAAAGTAGGAAAGGAACAGAAAAGCATCTTTAAGATTCAAAATCCACCAGAAGATTCCAGCCTTGCCCCTTGCCTGAGGGTATGGGAAACATCACAGTGGAGATGGCAGAGAATGCTTAGTGGAGCGCGGACTAGACAGAAGAGGAGAGAATAATTGGACACAGGAAATGAGTTTAAGGAGCAATGGGAAGAGAAAAAGGAGTGAATAGAGAAGTGGAAAGAGGGGAAATGAAATCACGGAACTTTTAGGTTAAGGCAGCGTGTTTACTCCCCAGGCCAGCATGTAACTGTATTTTCCTGGCAGCCATCCCCCAGAGCTCTGCGAGGGGTGAGGGTCCCAGCCTGCGTCGGGGCGGGGATGCAAGGTTCATTACTTTGTCCTATCATGGCCAAGCAAAGGCTCATTACTTTGTCCTATAACGGCCAAGCAAAGGACTTCCCGAACGAAGCTCTACTTTGATGTCACACAGCTGGGCACTGAAGTTCTAATCACCAACAGTCCCCAAGGCTTAGGAATCAGTGGCGAGGATGAGGGCAGGGCGTGGTCAGAGCAGGTAGATGGCAGTGCAAAGGCAGAGGTCAAAGGTATGGGAACCCGATCGCGAAGTTTCCAAGTAAGAAATAAATGGAACCTGCTCCCCAGAAAACCTGTTTCCTGCCCAGCATGGCCCACGGAATGCCGGCTTGTGTCAGCTGCTTACATAGCAAGGCATCAAATTCTGGGCAGCAAAAGGGAATAAGAAAGTAATCTTTGTATATCTCATGCACCCCAAGTGCAGGGAACTGACTATGGGGGTAAGAAGTGGCTGTTGTCAGTAGGGCTTCGGAATCTAGAGGTTAGGGTCGGAGCCCTGCCGTTTGCTGCCTGGGCCACCCCTCCCCACCGCCGCCCTACCCTTGTCTTGTCTTCATCACAGCTCTGCAGGACTCTTTTCCCCTTGGAAAATCATCAGGTCGGGAGGAGAGATCCTTCGGGAAGGGAATCTGCTAAGGGAGTGGCCCTGCCCCTGCCTATACTCTCAGGAGAATGAGATAATGTGTTGGCTCAGTCAGTCATTCAGTCAACAAACATGTCTGTAAGCATCCGTGCTTGCCAGGTTCTGCGTGGCAGCCCCCGGGATAAATAAGACTTATTTCTTACTTTGATGGGGCTCACAGTCTAGCCGAGGACAGAAGTGTAGAAATACTAAGTCTCCTATGAGACAGACTGAGACACGCTATACGAGAAGTACAATCCAGCAAAGAGCCAGAGACGGAAGGGATTTTTTTTGGCAGGGGCAAGATGGGAAGGCTTCCTGGAAGAGGTAGCATATAAGACCACCCCAGCTGAGGGAACAGTATAGAGAAAGACATGGGAATTTCCAAGAACTTGCCTTTTACAGCAAACAATGAATGGGATGGTATGGTATGACTCTGGTATATGGTGCCTGGAGAAATATATGGGCAGTGGAAACTAGAAAGCAAGAGAGCATGAGGAGCCGCTGGTGAAAGCCATTCTAAGGACATAGGACTTGATCTCACATCCAGTAGGGAGCCATCAAAGGATTCTGAGGAAGAGGCAGATGTGATTCAACCTGTGATTTAGGAAGAGGCGTTGTCTTGTACCTGCTGTCACAGTCTAGAACAGTCCTGCTTCCCGGACAGCCATGGGTCATTGGAGAGGAGAGAGTATCTTCTTCCACTGGGAAGCTGAGGACTATGGGGGGTGGGGCAGGGTTGGGAGGCAAGAGGGGCTGAAGGAAAGCGAGAACTAGTCGGGATCGCCTGGGTGAATGTGAGAACGGGGGCGTACTGGCAATCCAGACCCAAAGATGGGAAGGTAGGAAGACGGAGCCAACCTGATGATGTGTTCTTCCAAGTAAATTGAGGCAGGAGTAACCTCAATTCCCCAAATCCCACCGACAATGATGGAGACATTTCACCCTTGGAGAGTTTTTGAGGAAGAAATGCAGAGGGAACAACTTAAGGAGGCTTTTTTCCCTCTTTCACTTATGAGGACACCTGCCTGCTGTCGATTTCTGACCTGCAGTGTTCCCATAGCCGGGCCGAGTGTTTTTTAGGGACTCCAGCCATTTGGACCCATTCGTTATTGTACTTATAATTTTCTCTGCTGTTGGGCATTGCCAGGACATTGCAAACATGTTGATTCTTGGGTGTATTTTTTGGTAAGATCCACCATGGCTTACTAAAAGTGGAAGATTACCACACTCTGGGTCTTCCCATCCAAGAGGATCTAAACCCTTGCCCCACATGCTCTCATGGTGCTTTTCATTGAAGATCTTGGAGGCTGGGCTCTGAGGGACCATAGGCCCTTCCTCACTCTCCCCTACATCTCACCAGCAATCGGATTTGACCACAATGAGTGACATGTTGTGTTTTCCTTCTATATCCTCAAAGCCCAGGGATGCATATCTCTGTAGTGGCGTCATGCCTGAAATTTATATTGTAAACAGAGCTCTGTGAATCTAAACCATTAAGTTTTTGTTAAAGAAATGAAGACAGAGTGTATCTGTTCACTGATGTTTTTTAAATATGGTTTCAGCTTAGCATCATCTGTGTGAGCCCCAGAAATACACGGACGTTTCCCGAGCTTGTATAAAAATTTCTCTTAAAATAGCCTCTGATTAAAATCCTTGACCCAAACTGCCCTCTTTCCACCATTCCCAACTGAGAAGTCACATTTGCAGTTCTGGGCTAGTGTCTAAGTATCCACCCATTTTAATTCTTTTGGACTACTTGACTTTCAAAGAGCTGAAGGAGTGCGGTGTGGGGGTGGATGCTTTGGTCTGGGGTATGTTCACACAGCTCTCTGCAAAGTAAAATACTGGAGTATTTTTTTTTAGGAACTGGGATTTGCCCCAGAGGACATTATTGTTTGGTTTCTATAGGTTTTTTTTTTTTTTTTTAATCACGGTAAAACGTATGTAACATAAAACCTGCCATTTAAACCACTAAGTGTACAATTCAGGGACATCATTACGTTTCAGAATGTTACCCAACCATTACCACTATTTCCAAAAGTTACCTGTTCTGCACATTTCATATAATGGAGTCATATGCCATGTGGTATTTTGTGACTGGTTTCTTTCACTGAACATGGCATTTGTTTGTTTGTTTGTTTGTTTGTTTGTTTTTAAAGATTTTATTTATTTATTTGAGAGAGAAAGAGAAATCGGAAGCAGGGAGGAAGGGTAGAGGGAGAAACAGATTCCCCACTGAGCAGAGAGCCCAATGCAGGGCTCAATCCCAGGACTCCGGGATCATGATCCGAGCTGAAGGCAGATGCTTAACTGACTGAGCCACCCCGGTGCCCCCAAGCCTCATGTTCTCAAGTTTTACATATGCTGTGGCATGTGTCAGTCCTGTGTTCCTTTCTGTGACTGAATGATACTCTGTTGTACAGATGTACCACATTCTGTTTATCCGTTCTTACAATGATGAACACTTGGGTTGCTTCCACCATTTGGCCATGGTGAGTAATCGGCTGTGGACATTGGTACACAAGTCTCTGAGAGTCTAGTTGAGGTTGTCGGTGTATCAAGGATTACAAGAATTCAGCATTTCCAAAGGCTGTCTTGAGTCGGCACTCTGGAAGCACCTTCTAACGAGGTGTGGTTGTACAGACTAGTGACATAACGTGACGCGGTCTCTGGGGCACAGTCAGGGTGACAGTGCTTTGTTTCACTCATTCAAGTTTCTCCAAAGGCTGATCAGGACTCCGTGAACCCATATGAGCTCCTGCTCTCTCCTCAACTCCAGACACTCTGTTCTCTCACCCAGCAGCCCTACTGAACTTCTCTCCAGAGTCTCCTGTAACAATGTAGTTGACACTTTCAGTAGCAGCTTCTTGGTTCCTTACATTGCTCTCCCTCTCCATAAACGTCGGACGACACGAACCCTCCCCTCTTGACAATGTTCTCTTCCCTCGCCTTCTCTAAGCCTGTTCTCGAATCTTCTCCCCTGGGGCTTGGGGCACCGTGTCTCCGTCCCACAGGGTGAAGTCATTTCTCCCGTGGGAAGTGAAGGCTGTGGTGAGGTGTGATTCCCGTGGAGCCGCCAGGCAGCCCTGGGTGAGAAGGATCTGCAGACATGAGAGGAGGAGTCAGGACACTCCTGTGGAAGGTGGCGATAATTCTGGGGCCGGTGGAGGAGGGCCGGTACCCACACCACCCACTCCCGCTGTCAGGGTTTCTAGGACACAGTTGTTCTGTTTCTGGGAATATGGCTTGACTCATGATGTATCTAAATAAGTATAGTAGTGGCCCACGTTATAATAAGGTTCTATAGTAAAATGGTTTAATTTCTAAAGGGATTAGGTGATATTTTTGTTTGTTCCTTTCTTAATGGCTAAATGCAATAGTGAAGCATTAGTCGTAGTTAGATCCCCGGAAACCATTTTGTATTCATTTTCTTTTTCTTTTTTCTTAAGATTTATTTATGTCAAAAAAAAAAAAAAGATTTATTTATGTCAGAGGGAGAGAGAGAGAAAGAGAAAGAGAGACAGCACAAGCAGGAGAGGGGGGAGGGGCAGAGGGAGAGGGAGAAGCAGACTTCCTGCTGAGCAGGGAGCCCCAGGCGGGGCTTAACCCCATGACCCCAAGGTCGTGACCAGAGTTGAAGTCAGACATTTAACCTAGAGCCACCCAGGCACCCCACCATTTTGTATCCGTAAACTGAGCGATTGGAACACCACGTCAGGGCCGTTACTGTGGTGGTCTCCCCTCTCAGCGAGGCAGTTGTCTTAGAAAAGCCTACCTTAAGTCATTCACGAGGAACACGTGAGTCGTAGTTTCCAGTGTTGAGTAGCGTGCAAAGCGCAGATGACCCAAGGATGCTTCCAGTGCTTTTAAGACCTTCCTCCCCAAGGACCCTGGACATCGGTGAGGAGTGAAAGTGAGCCCCTGTTTCTCAGAATCTGGGCCAGTACCCAAAGGTCCTCGTAAACGTGAGACATCGTGCGGTGTATATACCATGAGTTCGCCGAGAGTGCATTTGTCCTCCATCACACAGCCTTGCGTGTTTTAGTATAAGATGGGGGGGGGGGGCTCTCCCCTCTTTGTCTTTAGGAAAAAGCAGGCCATGGCTTTAGGCAGCCCCAGCCCGCTGCAGTGTACCCTGCTGACACACATGGCCCCGCCTGGGCGACAGACGCCTGTAGGAGGAGACCATGTCTATACTCCCGGGGAAACCCACTGTGATTGCTCTACAGCCCAGAGGGTGTTTTATAGGCTGGAACCGGCTGTAGGCAATGAAGTGGACATCTCATTGCCTGGCCCTCTTCCGGAAGAGGCTGGCGGGTTCTTCCCCGAATCTACGGTCTGCAAAATCGGCAGCTCCCCTTGTTTGTCAAGAAGGCACATTGTTGGGGCACGTGGGTGGCTCAGTCATTAAGCGTCTGTCTTCGGCTCAGGTCATGATCCCCGGGCCCTGGGCTTGAGCCCCAGTTCGGGCTCCCTGCTCCGTGGGAAACCTGCTTCTCCCTCTCCCTCTCCCCCTGTTTGTGTTCCCTTTCTCACTGTGTCTCTCTGTCAAATAGATAAACAAAATCTTAAAAAAAAAAAAAAAAAGAACGAAAGAAAGAAAGAAAAAGAAGGTACATTGTGCAATGGGTCCATTTGGAGAGGAGTCCCATTAGACCAATTAAAACTCAGAGTGCCCCACCCCCATCCCGGCAGTCAGCCTCCTTCATCTGATCGATGAAGAAGAAAATCTAGACTCCCAGAGACCCCAGGGTCATTAGCAAAGTCACCCTCTTCTGCTTTCAAGTCCAAGGAGTCATTTCACACCTGAAAGTTCACAGAGGAGCAGGGGTTGACGGGGCAGGCGGCTGGTGGTATGGACACGGCCGGGGCAGGCGGCTGGTGGTGTGGACAGGGCCGGCCGGGAAACCCCCATCTGAATGGGACTCCGAAGTGAATGGCAGCACCTGAGGGCGGCAGAGCGAGCCGTGGAGATCAAGGCACATGATTCCTCCAAAGGCTTCCCTGCTTTCGACCCCTGGGGCCTACCAAGCCATGTACTAAAGGTTTCACACATCCTTGTCCTGGGAGCCAACTGTGCCCAGCAAGTGGGAAACACAGGGCGAGCGGTGTTGCTCTGTTGCTGCATTAGGGGCCAACTGAAGCCAGCCGCCGGCGCAGGCTTAGCAGGAGGAAACCCCCATGCTTGGCTCTGCAGCAGCCTTCTCTCCCCTGGTACCGTGATACCAGCTCTCCTTGCCGGCTCGCCCTCGAGGTCCGCCTGCCGCTGTGGGCGAGGCCCCCGTGGCAATGCCCCGCTCTCCTTGATGGCCCGCCATCAGAGGACAAGCACATGCATCCCGTTACGTGCCCAAGAGCCCGGTGGCTTCGGAGGGCCCGCGGGCTCTTCTCACTGGCTGCCTGTGCCTGCCGGCTTGATGCGCGCCGGGTCCAGTAACTTCTCCTCAAAGGTCTGCTAGCGCGGGCCTCGGTGCAAGTTTTTCCACCAAGGTTTAAAGAAAAGCCAAACAGTCCAGGGCAGATTTATTGATCACCAGCGTCTTTGATCTGAGCCTAGTGCAGCGCAAGAAGAAAGAAGGTTCAAGAATTTGGTAGTTGAGGAACAGCCCAAGAGAAGCAACCCATTGCCCCTACTTGCTTCGGGAGGTTCTGCTGGGGCAGTCCCTGCGCTCCTGTGAACGAAAGGAAGATTGCAGCCTGCCACAGACCGTGCCCCTCCCTGGGCCCCGAGAGCCTGGGAATCTGAGAGAACTCACACTAGAAGGACATGTAGTCCCTGATGGGGGCAGATGGGACGACCGGCAGCCAGAGTAGAGGGAAATGACTTGCCCAGGGTGAACTAGTCAGACAGTGGCTGAGCCAGGCCTGGAGTCCAGGGCTCTAGACTCTCCGGATGGGACAGCCTGCCCTGGGAACTCCATTAAGGTTGGAGGGTTCCCCACAAAGTGCTTTGCCCAGCTCAAAAAAACTTTTCTTTTTTTTAAATTTTTACGAAGATTTTATTTATTTGAGAGAGAGTGAGAGCTAGAAAGAGAACATACACAGAGGGAGAGAGAGAGGGGAAAGCAGACTCCCCACTGAGCAGGGAACCAGACACAGGGCTCGATCTCAGGACCCTGGAATCATGACCTGAGCTGAAGGCAGAGGCTTAAACCACTGAGCCACCCAGCGCCCCAGGGTTCTTGTTCTTGCCATGTCTCCTTGAACTGGTACCATCTGATCCAGAAGCATGGCCTCCCTATGTGTCGGCACTGTGTCCGTCAATACATCCATCAGGGTGTCCATCGGTACGCTAAGGAAATGGGCTTCATGAAGTTGGATTATGTGACCCTCCTTGATATCTATCCTTCCAAGATACCTGCCTTAACTGCAGCTATATCCCTGGTGCCTACCTTAATGCCAACTCATTGCACGTAAGATAAAAATATTTCAGGGATGAGTGTTCCAATGTGAATAAATAAATACATAAATATAAAGAGAGCATCTGATGTGCAGCACTGAGGAAGGCAAAATGAGAGTCAGGGCTGAGCATGTAATGAGTATAGATTGTTGGGTCTACCCTCTGGGTATAGGCAAACTGATAACAAATAGAAACCGATTTTCCGATTTTGTGTGAAAATCTCCTTGCTGGCCCCAAAAGCTCTCACTGACAATCAGCTATAAAGTAGAAACAATTTATGTGCGTTTTACAGTATGTACATAATACAGCAAAGATATGTTCTGGAATATCACTGATAAACATAAAAATATGAATGACTTAAAAGAGAATGGTTTAAGATGACTCCCATAATAGATCTGGTTTGTAGCAAAATGAGAAAGTTTTGATTTGGTGTAGATTTAGCTCCTTTGTGGGTTTTTTTTTTTTAAATTCATATTTGCTACTGGCTGATCCCCAGATACTGTTCCCACAGGCTTGTTTTTTTCCAAGACAAGATGTCTGACAACTCTCTCCCACCTAGGGCTGTCCTCCAAACTCTTTTTAAGAACGATCTTTCTAAAAAAACACCAATCAGTAGATTTCGTACTTCAAAACCTTCAATGGATCCCTGTTGCCCACAGAGTAGAGTCTTGGCATTCCCAATCTACCATCATTTAACCCTTACTTGTCCTTCCTGCCTTACCTCTTATCACCCACCATGCAACACACACACACACACACACCAACAGCATACACCCAATTTCCCCCCATCATAGAGGCTACTTTCTTCTACTGACCAGGGCCTGCCTCCACTCTCTGATATTAATGGTTTTGCCCAAGCTCAACCCTCGGCTCATTGGGTTCCGCCATGGTCCCACCCAACCTTCGTGGTGTTGACTGTATCCCAGTTGTTCTGAGAAGTCTTCCCAGATCCTTCTAGTTGGAATTTTTCTCTCCCCATAGTGTTTTGTTTGTGCCTTTGTCTGAGCCCTTACTGCCTTCTGCCAAGTATCTAGTTGGTTTGTCTATCGGTCCATTTTCCTTGTCAGAATGTGGGGTTCCTGAAGGCAGGTCCTGAGTCTTTCTCCAGCCTTCCAGCTCCACACTTGGGACACTGTAGGCTACCATTAAGTTTGTTGAATTAAACTGGGTCATATTTCCCTTGTCCAGGAATATATCCACATTTATTTTTGACCCAAACCCTATTTCTTCTGCCTATCATAATGCTTCATTGTCATGCTAGGCTGTCCCCTTCATCTCGAATCTCCATGATGGTGGCCCACTGCTGATTTCTTCAGGGAAATTGAAGGGACGTAATTTTCCTTCTCGGTCCCCAAACCCAGAGCTCTTTTTGGGATTGCACAAAGCGGAATAAGGCTACTCTGTCAAGTATGTGATCACTTTTATGTGGAAACACTGACTTTTCTCATGCTCTTGAGTTCTCTTTGGCAATATATATTTTACTAATCAAGGCGACTTTTTTTTCATGAAAAGAATCCATGACTACTTAATCATTACAGTTTATTTGATATGCAAAATTGTTCAAAAGACGGTATAGCTTCATGTGAGGTTCCGAGTCTGAGCTGGAGCTTCCTCGTTGGTAAAATGGGAATTATAATGCCTACCTCGCAACATTGCTGAGAAAGGTTAAATTAAATGAGATAATGTATATAAATAGCTTAGCACAGTGCCCAGCCCACGATGAGGACTCTACCTGGTCGCCATTTTTCTTTTTCTGGTCATTATTTATTTATTTATATATATATTTTTTTTTCTGGTCATCATTTTTATAACTCCAAAACATAGGGTCCAAGAGACAGAAATAGAAAACAAGGTCTCTGGTGGCAAAGAAGATTCGAAGCTTCTGGGCTTAGCTTCTGCTAGGTTTACCGTAACTGCTCTAGGATGTGAAGCTGTCCAGTGTTCACGGATTATTTGAGGAGCAAGATAAATAGCACAAGGGCTGAGTGGTCACGTGAATAGATGTTGTTTCATCTTGACGTTGGACAAGGGGCATATCCAGAAAAGGAATCCGAAAGCAAGGCTAAGAGTTCGCTCATTCAGGTCAACCCTAAAAATACTCCACATTGAAGTTGAGAAGTCGCCTCGAGACTCAAGGCTGGGCTTTCAACAGCTAGAGCCATATGTGTTCTCAACTTGGTTGAAACCCGATCATGACCTGAGCCTGTGCTGACCTTGGCCTTCTCTTGTGCGCTGCGCGCAGTTCGCCTTTCCAAGAGAGAGGTCTGACTTCCAAATAGAGCGTGGCTCTTTGTTCTCCTCTTCTTTTGCTTTTCTTCATGTGTATTTATTTTGTGGGGAGAGGGAACCCAGATTAGAGTCAGTCGAGTCGCTTTTCCCTGAGTAAGAGGGTTCTCTGGAAAATCTGATTTGAATTCTTCTTGGCACTCCGGGAGAACAACTTTCTCAGCTTTAGAGAAGCAAAATGTAGTCAGATTCATATATATTGAAAGGTAGGACACGGTTTCTTTGTACAGCAAAGAAAACTAGAGTCAACCACAAAATAGAAACATAATTTGTACTAAATATGACAAAAGAGGGAAAGCCTTAATACCCATCAGCAACAGGGGCGCCTGGGTGGCTCAGTGGGTTAAAGCCTCTCCCTTCAGCTCAAGTCATGATCTCAGGGTCCTGGGATCGAGCCCCACATCAGGCTCTCTGCTTCTTCCTCTCTCTCTCTCCACCTGCCTCTCTGCCTACTTGTGATCTCTGTCAAATAAATAAATAAAATCTTAAAAAAAAAAAAAAGAAATACCCATCAGCTACAAAGACAAGGCATATGAACTGTCATGCATTAAGAAATATAGTTAGTAAACTAAGAGAAAAAGTTGATCTGTATAGGTATCAAACACATGCAATTAAGAAAACCTTGATACATTATCTTAGGCTGACCGTAAAATCTTGTTCCAGTTGAGGCCGGAAATTTCTTTCCCTCCTCATTGCTGGGGGCCGCCAAAACTACGGTAGCCCTTTTTGGACCTTGCAGCCTGCTCTAACCATTGCCAGCCTCCCAACAGCCCTGGTCCCAGGCCCTGCTCTGTGTGCGTCCTGGGCCAGCTGAGTCGTCACACTTTCTTCCTGTGACTTACTGCGTGTTTCATCCCTTGTAAGAGGAGCCCTTCTTTCCCCTTCCTTCCTTCCCTCTGTAGCATCCCAGTCATTCCTCTGGGCCTGTTGCTCTGTATCTCAGTGTCCCTGAGGGACCCTTCCGGCTCTGCTGGCCACGGGACAGTTGGCTGGTGAGGGCACTCACATCACACCCCCTTCCCAAGCTATTGAAATAGAAACACTGGCAACCGAGTCTAGAAAAGCCAAGGGAGTCGATCTGAGTTCTAAATCTGGACAAACAAAGCTGAAGGAAGCTGGCCTCTGGGCCAGGGCTGGCCATCTTGGATTTCCTGACAAACCACCATCTACTCAGATGTGCCTTCTGAGAGACGTTTGCCTTAGGCCAGCACCAACATCCAAACTTCTTTTCAGAATCTTGAACATATTTCATAAATGGAAGGTGGTCAAAGAAGGAAAGCCCTTACCCATCGGCCTCTCCTTGGTCTTTGCTTGGTATCAGTTTAAATCCTATGCATTAGGTCAGTTTTGCTGTGTGTGTGTGTGTGTGTGTGTGTGTGTGTGTGTGTACATGTGTGTGTTGTAGAGTGGGGGACGAAAAGACAACATAAATCAAAAAAGAAGTATTTGGGAAAAATGAAACCACTTTCAATGGCAAACTACCCTATTCTCGATTCTAATTCAAGCGAGGTTTCAAGGAGAACATCTGGGGGACACAGGGCCCAGGAGAGGCACACTAGAGTCTATACCATCCCCCCTCCCCCCACCATGTCCCCACTGACACACAGACACACAAAGGCACACACAGAGTGCATCCACCCAACACCTTACGTTTCCATACCAGTGAGATTTGTTGAAAGTGACCTTCAGGCACAGCCTGGCCTGGGGGGAGACTGTGGGGAACTCCTGACCTGCACCCTGGGGTGTGGGTGGGCAGAGCTGAAGGACAGAGGGGAGCAGCCAGCCTCTTGCCATTGGTGCCTCCTCGGGAAGGAACCCCTCTGGCCATCTCCTTCCTCTAACAGACACCCCACGCACCCAGCCCTAGCTCCTTCTCAGCCAGAGCCCTTCCTTTCCATAAAAGCTGGGGCACCCCAGCGGTCGAGACCACTTAAGCTATGACTAGCGGACCCCCGAGGCTGTGGGGCATCCCGAATTTCAATTGATTCTTTTCTTTTCGGCAGAACTGGCTTATGATCTGGATGTGGACGAGGCGCCTGGAAGCAAGCAGCACGTGAATCAGAAGGACAACGAGATAGCAGCCTCTCACAACCTGGGGAACGGCCACTCCCCACTGAAGGTTCTCACCAGCTTGGCCATCTACATAGTGGGCTTCTTTTTGCTGGTGCACTGACTTCCCAGTGCACAGCGCCCATTCTGCCTGGCAGCACCCTTGTTGCCTGGCGGCCCCCCGTGGTCTTCCTCTATAAAGGGAGCCACCTTCTTATTTTTTTCTATTTTTTTATCTTGTATACCTCCAGCCATCAAGTAGAAGACCAGCTGTGTGTTGTGTTTTCGAAAATCAGTGGTGTCTTTGAGGGAGGTAAATTTTAGTGGTAGCATAGATCGTCTCTTTGCAAAGAAAAAAACTCAAGTTGTGCCAAATTATTTTCCTATGTTTGGTTGCTAGACCATGGTTACCATGTCTCCCTTTCTCTTTCTCTCTTTCCCTTTGCATGGATTTCTTTGGAAAAAAAAAATAAATAAATGTTCAAATAAAAACGCATTGGGTCTTTTTTTGTAAGCCCTCGTGTATGGTGACCATGCAGTGCTTTTCCCTCCTCTTGCCTAGCTTTCTGTTCAGTATAGGAAAAATCCCATCAGGTGTCAATAAGGTCCTTCCCAGCCCTCCTGTCAGTGGGGGATCAATCCTCACCGGAGCCCCAGTCAGACCGCCCCCCCCCATACAACACACTCCCAATGCCTAATCTTCATGTGGAAATCTTGAGTTAGCGTGTTCTCGCCAATGAACAAAAGGTATCTCGAAACGTTCCATTTCCTACTCTTTATTGGGCTGAAAATACTTCCCCCAAAGAGAAACCCTCCATGTGGCGTGTCGTCTGTCACCCTTCTCCAGGGACAAGGCCATGGCAGGACCAGCAGTCGCCCTGAGTCAGACTGCAAAGGTGGGCATCAGGAAAGCCATGATTTAGAGGAAGCAACTGCATCCACTCTTAGCTGCAGGTGGGTTTCTTCGACACGTGTATCCCCATTCTCCTGGAACATCCAGTCTGGCACCAACACGCCACACCAGCTCTTTGCTGATTGGAGGCTGGTATTCCCATTGAAATTAGGGTTTATACACCCAACATTACAAACCATCGTGGCGCTGATGTCGATCTCTGGACATGCTGCTGCCAAAGAACCTGAGGAATAACCAACCTGCTACTGTTACAATGGCTAACATATGGCTCATTTGCCAGGTCAGGTCAACAGAAACGATGTTTTTTGGGTTTTTTTGTTGTTGTTTTCCAACAGAAATGTTATTGATTCTTTCCAATGAGCAGGAACTCAACTCCTACCTGAGGACAAGGATGGGAGAAGCTGAATGAGTATGAGAAAGAGAGGGTGAGCCACAGTGAAGGAGTGTGAACAAAGGTCAAGGAAGGGACCAGAGAGTCCCCTTTGATTCTAGAAGGTGGTCCCAGCCAGGATCTCCAATTTCCGTCCGATGGCCAGAGGTCACCATGCCAGATGCAGGAGGTGTCATTACTCACAACTTATTGATCCCCGCTCCTGCTGTCACCAAGACACTTCTGGCACCATCCCATGCAGACCACAGGGCTTCGATATTTATTTTCGTCCTCTGCAGAAATTCTCACAAACACAAATTGGAAATGTTTGGTTTAGTGCTTCCTTCCATCGCTTTCATTGACAACTACAATCAGTTGTATTTGTTAATGTGATTTCAGTGACTTGTAGTGATTGGTAAGACTGGAAAAGGAATTATCTTTGTTTTTCAAACCGTCATCACTTCTATGTTTTGATGGGATTTGTGCGAAACTTGGTTCTTGGAGTCAGGAGACCTAAATATGGGCCAGGTTTGCTTCTGGGCCCCAGAGTCTGGTATTACTACTGCATGGGGACCCGAAGAAAGAACTAGAGCTGATTTCTCCCCTAATAATTGTCCCTGTCATTCTGCAGGATAGTTTTTATTTAATATGGAAAAAATAATTCATGTTTCTGAGACCAGGTTTTAGGCCTGCAGGGTGGAGTGGACTGTTAAAATGTCCCTTCTTCCTCTCCTGAGGCAAGAGGAATTATCAGCTTTCATTTTTTTCTATGTTTGTTTCTGAGATTTTATTTTGTTTTATTATTTTCTTTTTCAAGAGGGAAGGGGAAGGGCAGAAGTGGAGGGAGAGAAAGACTCCCAAGCAGGCTCCCTCTGGTAAATCAGAAAGTCAGGACCAGATGCTGAAGCTCTTTATTGTTCCAATTCTGTAGCATCATTGTCTTGACCAGCACTGGTGACACGTGTGTGCTGTTCCCATAGGCTTCTCAGGACCTCTCTGGCCTGCGGTCATTTTTGACATACTTCAGTGCCCAGAACATGGCCCGAGCCAGCCAGTGTGTCCACTGCCTGCCAGCTTGGGTCCACCAAGGCTGAATGGTGGGGACAGAAGACACTCCTTCTGGGATATGCATGGCCTGCTTGCTTCAGCTAAATGGTTGGGATGAAAATGGATAACCATACCCCGTTACAAACCATGGACCACTCCGCCATCTTTTACCGACACTTCATTTTACCCAATAGCCGGTCTTGTTTCACTTTCCATGCATGCTGTTCCCTGCCCTTCCGTATTTTTTCTTCCTCTAGTTCAGAATCCAGTTTCACAGCTAGTTAGTGGCCTTTCATTTTTTTTTTTTTTTTTTTTTTTTTTTTTTTTTTTTTTTTTTTAAAGATTTTATTTTTTTATTTGACAGAGAGAGATCACAAGTAGGCAGAGAGGCAAGCAGAGAGAGAGAGGAGGAAGCAGGCTCCCTGTGGAGCAGAGAGCCTGATGTGGGACTCGATCCCAGGACCCTGAGATCATGACCTGAGCCGAAGGCAGTGGCTTAACCCACTGAGCCACCCAGGCGCCCCGCGTGGCCTTTCATTTTTGAACTGTTTATTCTACCCCCTGATTTAAACTTCCTACATGTGAATTTGGGGAAGACGACTATTTTGTCCTTAGAATAGCCCTGGCAGCTAGAAAGTTTTCCCATCGTGTTGGAAGTTTCCAGGCTTCCTTCTCATCTGAATGCA
This sequence comes from Mustela nivalis, assembly GCF_964662115.1. Classification (NCBI taxonomy): domain Eukaryota; kingdom Metazoa; phylum Chordata; class Mammalia; order Carnivora; family Mustelidae; genus Mustela; species Mustela nivalis. The sequence goes on from NC_139040.1 coordinate 17,147,909, forward strand.
CGTGTGAACCTCCAGCAGCTCAACTATGGCGCTTGAACAAGGTTAAATCAGGGCATAACCCTTGGAATCCCTGGCCTGGAAAACACCTGTTGGCTCATCCCGCCATCTTGGTTTGATGACTGCCTGAGGCAGCGCTCTCACGGCTAGCCGAGCAGGCCATCGTTGCTGTCCAGAAACATTGTCCAGCCCATTGTCCAGCCCCTGTTTCTGGACACCTCCAATTTTTAGCAGATTTATTTTTTTCAAAAGAAATCCATATAGACAATAAGAATTCTAATAATAAAGCATTATATAACGCTTTAAAAAACCACATATATTCCATAATTCCATGCCCCCATAGATATGTATTATTAAAGATTTCATCTATATCCTTCTAGGCTTTCTTTCTCTGTGTACGTATATTCACACCCATGAGCTTATACCAAACATACAATTGCATAACATGAATTTGGCCTCATTAGGTTAAGCCTAAATCTGCCTTCCTTGAATTTTCACCCACAATTCCTGGCTTTCCCAGGAAGGCCAGCAGGAGAGGAAGCTGATCTCCAATGCTAGTTTTCAATCACTGACTCTTGCCCCTTTCTGGATTTGCTTTCTTGGTGTCATTCCAAACAGCTCCTTCGGCCCGGTCAGGCCTGCTCTGCGCTCCGGTGGGTGTGGTCCTCCTGTGCTGTCCTGATGGTCGCTGAGCCCACGGGGCCACTGGAGCCCGAGCACAGTGGAGCCTGGGGGGTTATGTCTCCATAGAAGCCCAAGTCCTCCCCCAGAGCAGTCCTAGAACTCGGACACTTGCTTGGAAGCCGCGATACACACTGTCTGGAGGGTGAAGTGGGGGCCACCTGGACCTCCCCAGAGGTTTGTGCAAGAATGGCAGCCAAGCCGAGTCTCTTCTATCCCCTACTTGTGTCACTGATTTTTTTTTTAAGATTTTATTCATTTATTTGTCAGAATGAGCACAGGCAGACAGAGTGGCAGGCAGAGGCAGACGGAGAAGCAGGCTCCCGCTGAGCAAGGAGCCCCATGTGGGACTCGATCCCAAGACGCTGGGATCATGACCTGAGCGGAAGGCAGCGGCTCAACCAACTGAGCCACCCAGGCATTCCTTATCACTGATTTTTTAACTTTTGATTTTACTTGTCTGTGTATTGGGGCAGACACTGTACACCGTGTGTGTGTGTGTGTGTGTGTGTGTGTGTGTGTGGTATGTGTGTGTGTGTTTGTGAGAGAGAAAGAGAGCAAGAGAGAGAGTATGTGTGTGTGTGTGTGTGAGAGAGAGAGAGAGAGAGAGTATGTGTGTGCAGTGTGAGTGTGTGTACATACTAGGGTGGAGACATCTTTTTCTTGCCAAGGCCACATGTTTGAAAGTCCTCTTTTGAAGTTGCTCTCGAGCCAGTTTATGTACCATATACAAAAATTAGCCTCGTTTCTTTATAGTCACACCTTGTTTGGAACCAAAAATAATGTTCTTCAGCTTCGTCACCCACCTCATTCAGGAGATTTGCTGCCAAGTGGCTTTTAGCTGTTTCCAAAAATCAAATCTGCCTCCAGGAAACAAAGGCCTTCCTGAGAAGATTCCAAAGAATGTGCTATGGGCTATGGAGGGTTTTTTCCCAAAGAAAAATTCTAGAGAATTTGAAGACAATGTCTCACTGGTCTGGACACAGGTCTGCTAAGGAACCAACAAAATATGCTCATTACTTGTCATTCACTTTTCTATATTTAGAAATGAATATATTGACTTTGACTCACGGTAAAAATAGAATGCAAGGGGCCCTTGGGTGGCTCAGTCGTTAAGCGGCTGCCTTTGGCTCGGGTCGTGATCCCAGAGTCCTGGGATCGAGCCCCGCATCAGGCTCCCTGCTCAGCGGGAAACCTGCTTCTCCCTCCCCCACTCTGCCTGTGTTCCCTCTCACTGTGTGTGTCTCTCTCTGTCAAATAAATAAAATCTTTTTTTTTAAAGATTTTATTTATTTATTTAACAGACAAAGATCACAAGTAGGCAGAGAGAGAGAGGAGGAGGCAGGCTTCCCACTGAGCAGAGAGCCCGATGTGGGGCTCGATCCCAGGACCCTGGGATTGTGACCTGAGCCGAAGGCAGAGGCTTTAACCCACTGAGCCATCCAGGTGCCCTAAATAAAATCTTTTTTTAAAAAAATCGAATACAAGGCTGGCATGCCGTTGATGTTTAGTGTTTGATGAACGCAGTATCCATTATATAAGCATTTATTTAGCAAAGCTTTGTGCCAGACCCCGTGTCATGTGGGTTTCATTCACATCTATTGAAGGAGACAGGCAAGAAATCATGGTACAGGGGGCGCCTGGCTGGCTCTGTTGATGGATTATGCGACTCTTGATCTGGGCGTTATAAGTTTGAGCCCCACACTAGGTGTAGAGATGACTTAAAAATAAAATCTTAGGGGCGCCTGGATGGCTCAGTTAGTTAAGTGACTGCCTTCGGCTCAGGTCATGATCTCAGAATCCTGGGATCAAATCCTGCACTGGGCTCCCTGCTTAGCAGGGAGTCTGCTTCTCCCTCTCTCTCTCTGCCTGCTGCTCCCCCAGCTTGTACTCTGTGTGTCAAATAAATAAATAAAACCTTAAAAAAAATAGAATCTTTTATGTCCAGTGTTTGCAGAAAGCATAGAAGATGACTTGAAGAGAGTGTCAAAGTTGTCAAGATTACCAAAGGGGTAGAGTGTCTCAGGCAGAGCAACAGGACCTGGGTCCATAGTGGACCACACCCAAGGCCCTTCCTTGGTGAGCCATGCAAGACACCAGGGTGCCTGTCCTCAGAGATGGGAGAGGCAGACTGTGCGGGGTGCACAAGGTTTTACCTAGTACCTTGAAGCAATGACAATATGTGGCTATTCCTTAAAGTCATATATAGTATGAGTAAAAAAAAAAAAAAAAGGCAAGAAACAGAATGGACTATATAGCATCTCACCATAGAAACGAATTAAGATATAGTCACAGAGGACAGCACACATTTCCCAAAAATACACGCACGCCGAGGGATATACATGGGCCACATTAAACTGGTTGCCTTGGTGCGAGTGGGCTTTGGGCATAAAAAGGAATAGCGACCAAAGTTGAAGGAAGAGACAACGTGTTTAAGAGCACTTTGGGGCAGATGATAATTAGATGGCTTTCTTTTGGGGTGAAAACCCCCAATTCCCAGCACCATTAGACAATGAAATTGTTATATGTCTTCCGCTTCGTTGGAGTCCTGAGCTCACCATGATACGCCAACACCTTCATTTTACAGATGGAAACTGAGGCCCAGAGAGGCTGAGAGATACAACTAAAGTCACACAGCAAGGAGGGTGCCAAGTCAGGACGGACTCAGAGCCCTGGGCGTCACATTATATACAACGGCGTCCCCTTGAGAACGGAATTCAGAAACGGTGACACGGGAACCAGAGTCAAGGCCGTCTTCGGAAATCTGCGTGCATACGAACACACTTAGTCGTACTGATCTACATTTTGATTCTGGTGGCAGTTAAAAAAAAAAAATCTCTTATCTAACAAAACACATTGCCTTTCCAAATGAATGCGTTCAAGCCAGGGCCTGCTTCGAGACGCTGAACGTTGCCCTTACAAATTGGAACCCGGGCTGTGGGAATTCCATCACCCTCCTGAAGGCTCCGTGTCACAACAGAGGCATTGTTCGTTCTCCTTCCTCATGCCGTTTGGTTTCGTGCCTTTTCTGTAAGATGTTAGGTATTTATTTTGTTTTGCTGGGGCTTTTGTAATCAGTCTAGACATGGGCCTACACCGACCCATCCAGGAGGCCGATAAAACTCCCACAGTGGGATGAGGTAACCCCCTTCGCGCTGTCTTCTCGGGGGTGGGCAGGGCGGCAGCTCCGCTCAGCCAGCCCCCCAGCCAGAAGGTTCAGGAAAACGACCACGGAACGCACTGAATTCGCTAATGAAGTTGGGAGGACGTGTTCGGTCTCGGAACATACTCCCAGTCCCATGGTAATCTTCATTCTGTACCTGAGATGAGTCGGCTGCCCGGTTGGTTGTCTACGTGGTCTCGCTGCAAGTGAAAAGTCTCTCTCTGCGGGGGTCAGAGCGACTGCTTCCTTGCGAGCTTCCGTGACTGAGGATTTGTAGACTTGACTTTACCCTGAGTAAGCAAAGGTACATATACCAAGACAACAAACCAGGAAGGCAATAGGGCACAAGTTACCTTGATTTAACAGAGGTGGGTTTCCCCTGCCCTCTTTATGCAAATTGTTTTTGAATTTTTTTTCTTGTCGCAGAACGAATAGAGGCCTGACTTATGTTTCACAGTTCACAGGGCTGATTACATTTACTTTATTGTCAATGGATAGTAATGCTGTTTCACCCTTCTGGAAAATCTAAAAACGGTCATCCTTCCCGCAGAGCCTCCCTGACACCATCTCTGTGACAGGAGAAGCTTCTGGAACACAGGCAATTTTGAATAAGAATGCGTCTTCATGGGGCACCTGGGTGGCTCATTCGGTGAAACATCCAATTCTTGATCTCAGCTCAAGTCTTGATCTCAGGGTCATGAGGTCAAGCCCCACGTTGTCTTTAAAAAAAATTTTTTTTTAATTCTAAACAAGAATGCATCTTCAGCTTGCAGTCAGTGAAACCATTCAGCCCAGGATCTCGCACAGCCCTGAGCTCCACGTCTTACACAAGGCAGTGCCACCAAAGCTCGTGGAATGAATGTCAGTGGCCGCCAAGCACCAGCCAAATGGGAAATCTGACCATAATCCTCAGGTCTGACCGACTGCCAATAGAGTGCCCATTAGTAACCTTACTTTGGCTTGTTTCATTTGGACTGGTTTCCTGCCATTAGTGTTTCCTGTCATTTTTTACCAACAAGAAAGTTTAGTCTCTCGCAATTTCTAGAACTTGTATACGGCTACGGTTGCAAAAATGCAACAGGGCAAAAATGTTATCTAGGAACAACAGCAAAAACAGGGCTCTTTGCAAGCAGCCACGGACTGTCTAAACTTCCAGGTGAATGTCTTTTCTCACCCCTTATTTAGAACAATCAGAGTCCCAAACCGTCCAAGAAAAGATTTGGTGCTTTCCCAATATGTTTTGTTCAGTGTATCTGGCTGGATTTTAATTCTGGGAATATTAGTAAACTGTGTATGTCTTCATACAGAAAGCCAAGGGCATTTTTTTTCCAAATCTGTTGGACTATAAAAGAGTTTGCCACATTACCTTTTCAGCCTGGAAGCTCCTCGTTAAAGGCTGTCCTAATAGTATCATGAATATTTATAACTCAGTTTTGGGGTCCTAACAAACTAGAATCTGTCCAAATTGATCAACCCAAAGTCTCCTTTCCAAGGGTAGGTTTGCCTCCCCTCAGCTCTTAAAGTGCTGATAAACTTTGGTAGTTTCTCTGTCATCAAAATGGTTCTTTCTAATGTCAGTGGTCTCAGTTCCTGTGATTTCAGACAACCATTTAGTCCTGTGGCCCCTAACCACAGAAAATCCATGGTTCCCTGGCATGGACCCCTCATGTGAGTTCTGAGAAAACCTTAGAAAAGTGTAGAAGTTTAAGTCAGTATCCTGTCACTGCCCATCATCGGGTCAGCCAACATATCAATAAGAACATTATAAGGCACCTGAGTGACTCCACCGGTTATGCGTCCCACTCTTGATTTTGGCTCAGGTCATGATCCCAGATGGGGCCCCAGGCTGGCGCCTGCTTAAGGATTCCTCTGTCCGTCCCCCCACTTCCACTTTCTCTCTTTCTAAAATAAATAGATAAATCTTTAAGAAAAAGAACACTATAGTAGATTCTCATCACAGGGAAAAAAATGTTCTTAACTCTACGAGATGATGGATGTTAACTAAATTTCTCATGATAATCATTTCATGGTCTTCACATAAATCAAACCATTATGTTGTGCACCTTAAACTTATGCAGTGTTAGAGGTCAATTGCATCTCCATAAAACTGGGAGAAACCATTATGTATTATGTTCTTAAGTCCTGTACTGCCTAGTCAAGGCTTGTCCTGAGGCTTATATGAAGGGATGGACAGGACAGCATTTGGAATGTTTGGCTCTATCCACTAGAGGATTCAAAAGAACAAGTATCAGATTTTCAATGTGATGAATGCTAGTTCCTCAAAGTGGGAAGCCTCAGCAGTGTGGGGCCTTTGCACCTGCCCAGCACCCCCTGACCTCACACAAGACCCTCCTGTGTGGGTGAGGTGTCTCCTCAGCCTCAAATGGGCAGTGGTCCTCGCATCAAAAGAATCTCTCCAAGACATCACAAGAAAAGGCTTATGACTTCCAACCCCCCTCCCTGGTCACCCTCTTCCAAGCATTTCATGCTTAAACCTGGAAGGTCACCTTGAAGAAAGAGTTGAGGGTGGATACTAAGAGTTGAACACGGGCTTCCCTGGAAGCCAAGAATCAATGTTCCTTGGAAGGGAGTGTCACTGAAAATGGTTGGCCGAGGCCAACAGCCCACAGGACCACTGTGAAAAAATGGTTGTTAATCTGTCTTATCTCGTCCCTTATTTCTTCTGAGATAGCCCTTTTACAGCCTTGTCAAGGTGGTGGGAATCCAGTCCCCCTGTCTTTTGCATCTAGACACTCATGATTCGTTTTCAGTCGTCTTCCAACGCCTCTCTTGCTGGTCGTTCAGGTTTCATCCCTTTGTTAGGGCGGGACGTGAGGCCCAGTGGGATCCCGTCCATGACAGTCACCCCCAGGAGATATCGAAATGCAGCTGAAGTCACCGATCAACTGTTAGTCACAACCAAGGTTTCTGAGAGGGCTTGTGCTCAGTACAAAGATGAGTATCGCTTACAGCCCAGCAGGGATCGGGGAGCGGAACGCGGATTGTCTAAAGATCAGGTTATATATAGCCAAACCGTGAGGGGAGCTCAGGCTTCCCAAGAGTTGACCAGAACAGCTGAAGCCTGCGCTTTGAGCCGGCCACAGACCTAAGGAAAAAGGTACTCATGTTCTCCGAGGCCCTGCCAGGCCTGTCCACCCAATTAATCCTAACGAGAGCTTGAGTTACAGGGTGACTTTTCCCAGCAGTGAGGCAGGAAGTCCACCCGCTCACATACCCACATCCGACACCCCCTTCCCAGCAGGAGCCTACGGCTTGCTTGCTTGCTCGGGGAAGCTTCCCAGTGATTCCTGTCTGCGTGTGTTTGGGCTTGGCTGTGCCAATGCTCAGTCGGCTCCCCCTCCTCATCTCTAAGCCACAGGCCTTGCTCTTGTTGCTTGAGAAAACACCTTTCAGCCTGCTCTGTGCTCTGAAGCGCAGTGAGTCACAGCCCTTCTCACACGATCTGGCCCCAACCCTTCCAGAAGTCCGGATTCCCAAGCCGGCGGGAGCCAGCAAGCAGATGTGTTTCAGCCTGGAGGTCCTCTGAGGGTCCCGCCTTCCTTTTTGGCCTTGGGCTCTCTAGGGCACGCAGAGCGGCTGGGCCCAACCTCCCCCACTGCTGAGCTCCCCAGAAGGGCCATCCGTAATGTTCCTTGGGAGTCCAGAAGAACCGGGAGCTTCCGAGGAGGCAGCCGGCCAGGACTGGTTTCCGGTGCCGTCCACATTCTTCCTCTCTGAGTTCTCCGGAAGCTGCAGAGCTTAGTGTTTCTTATCCAAAAATCTTCTGGCATTTTTTATTTGTAATAATTCCAAACCCACCGAACATTCTTATAACAACTGAGATTGGGGAGAGAGGGTGGAAAAAAAGAATCGGTTAGATGATTAAGGGCACACTTACTCCTAGGTGCTGATTTTCAAAGGGAAATGGATTTGAGCTCTCAGGGGGGTTGATTTCCTGCCTGAGCCCCCACACAGCTTTTCTCTTGTTAATCAGGGTGGCTGCTTTAGATGGTGGAGGTGTAGGATTTGGGGTTGTGGGTTGGGGGAGGGACGCTGGGATCTGGCAAGGCTGGCCAGGGTCTGGGGGTAGCTGAGCTTAAACCTCTCGCACAAGGGCACTGGCAGAACTTGCTGCTGCTGCTAGCCCAAGGCCCGGAGGGTGGGTTTCCTCACTCTTGGCACGGGCTGTTCTGCGTGCTGCACCCAGAAAGAGATGGAAATCATCCAGGGACAGAGCAAACAGGCTCTCGAGGTCAACTAGCCCAGTCCCCTCAGCCAACAGATGGAGAAAGTAAGGCCCCCGGGTAAATGAGGGACAATGGGATGGTGCTAGAGCCTAGGGCCTCCTGGCTCTCAGTCCAAGACTCATCTGGTCCTAGCCCATGAGCAGGATCAGAAACAAGACAGCATCCGGCAGGCCAGAATTTGGAACTTTCTCCATATCAGAGTCCCTGGTTTCTTATCTCCAGCCCCTCCTGTCACCAGGGCTTGTGACAAAAGTCAGACCAATAAATACCTTGCAGAACCTTTAAATTGCCTGAAGACTGGAAGACAAGTACTAGAGCAGTCGACAGGGAACCTATTAGAATCGGCCTTTCCTATGAGTCCTGAAAGACTTGAATTTTCCTTAGAGGAACAGACGGAGATTCATTTCAAGGGCCAAGGAGAAGAGAAAAACACATTTACTTAAATGGCATATGGTCTCTTTCTTCTTCAGTGACTCAAGGACAGCCTCTTGCCTTTGCCCCTGGGAGCTTAATAATGCACAAAGCTGGAGACCTGCTTCTCACATGTCTGCTCAGTCCTTCATTACAGGAAGGGAGAATTCAATTGCTGCTTCCAGAAACCATTTTCCAAGAATAACAGCAGATCTGGCCCAATTTAATGCTTTCACTTCCACTTGCTGGCAAAATAAAGAGGCTGGGCATTCCCTTTTATCCACTCCCATCACTGAGGTTTGGCTAAGACCCTTCTCTGGAAATCTCAGCTCAAGAAGAGGTTCACACACTTGGTTTTAAAAGCCAAGTGAGACGTTGACAAAGGCAAGTATGTATAAATGAAGAGAAACTAATACCTTCCCTACAGTAGGAGCTAATAAGATTGGAACGATAGGGACGCCTGGGTGGCTCAGTTGGTTAAGCAGCTGCCTTCGGCTCAGGTCATGATCCCAGCGTCCTGGGATCAAGTCCCACATCGGGCTCTTTGCTCGGTAGGGAGCTTGCTTCTCGCTCTGCCTCTGCCTGCCACTCTGCCTGTGCTCGCTCTCTCTCTCTCTCTCTCTCTCTGACAAATAAATAAATAAAATCTTAAAAAAAAAAAAAAAGATTGGAACCATAACCCCAACAATGCTAAGTGACGGGGCCACAAGGACTTGGCTCAGCCCGGGCCTCAGTGCACCATTCCAGAGGCCCTGGTGTCTCTTTGAGTATAAGAAACACTGCCTGAGAGATTGTGGGGAGGAACTGAGCTCCCCTAGAGAAGGCTCAAGACACTATAGAACCATCAGGACTAGAGAAATGTATATTTGCATCTCAACTCCACTGCCACAGAAAACCATGGAACCATTTATCCTTCCTGAGACATGAATACTGTCAGTGGGAACACAGAACATTAGCAGCTCAGAAACTCTAATGCACCCTGGGGGGGAACTATATAAATTGTGGAAAACAAACCTTATGATTATTTCACTTAAGTGTACATTGAATTTTTATCTTAAATGGGTCCGTCTCCATATATATGTGTGTGTGTATGTGTGTGTATATATATAACATGACAAAATGGTTATATCTTGTATTTAGCACTGAAATTTTGGAAGAAAATCTCTTCCTTAGCCAAAACCTCCATTTTAGTTCTCTCCAAACTAGTTCTTGAACCGTTTTGGAAAGAGACATTGAGGGTCTTCCTTATGCACATTTCCCCATAATAATAATAATAATAATAATAAAAGACTGTGGCCTCCATCTTGCTTGTTGGGTCTCTTGCTCTCTTGCTCACTTACTCTGAGGAAGCCAGCTGCCATCTTGTAAGCTGCACTGTGGAAGCAAAATCTAATGTCTCTGGGCAATCACTAGCAAGGCACTGAGACCTGCTAACAGCCACGTGAGTAGGAAGAGATGCATGTTCAAAAAGTTCTCGGATGAATGCAGCCCCAGCTAAGTCACAACTGGATTCCTGACACACAAACCTTGTGATAACATCTGGTTTTTAAAGCTGTCACATTTGGGGACCATTTGTTACTCAGCAATAACTAACTCATGCACATCCATGCATACAAGATTTTGCACAGAGGTTCAGGGGATTCCAGGAGATCCTAAATCTCACTCCATGGCTCTGCCACATTAACTCCATGTTAAAAATCCCTAGACTGGGGCACTTGGCTGGCGCAGCCAGAAGAGTATGTGACTCTTGATCTCAGGGTTGTGAGTTCGAGCCCCACATTGAGTGTGGAGACTACTTAAATAAATAAAAACTTTTAAAAAAATCCCTTGGGGCATGTGGATGGCTCAGTTGGTTAAGTGTCTGCCTTTGGCTTAGGTCACAATCCTAGAGTCCTGGGATCGAGTCCCACATCAGGCTCCCTGCTCAGCACGAAGCCTGCTTTTTCCTCTGCCTGCATCTCCCTCTGCCTGCTGCATCCCCTGCTTATGTTCTATCTCTCTGACAAATAAATTAATTAAATCTTTTAAATAAATAAATGAATAAATAAATAAATAAATAAATAAATCCATAGACCAGTGATAGCCAATAGAAATATAATACAAACCACATAGATATTTTAAAATTTCCAGTAGCCACATTAAAGAAGTAGAAAGAAACAGGTAAAAATAATTTTGATATCTTATTTTATTTAAACTAATCTATCTAAAATATCATTTCAATGTGTAATCAATATTAGAATTATTTATGAACTATTTCCCATTTTTGTTATAAATCTTTGAAATCAGTCCGTTTTTGTTATAAATCTTGAAATCCGTCATGCCTTTCAATTTACAGCACATCTCAATTTAGACTAGCAATATTTGAAGTGCTCAATAGCCACAGGTGGCCAGTGGCCTCTGTAGTGGACAATGCAGCCCGGGACTAATATGATACTCAAGTAACGAACAAACTTTGATTTCAACACATTCCAGCTACCATAGTACCTGCTACCTGATAGGTAGGCAAGCACGGCCCATTGCATTTGAAAAAAACACAAGGGGGTAAAGATGGTAATACTCTCCAAAATGATATACAGATGGAACACAATTCCTATCAAAATCCTAAGTAGAGTTTTTTGGGGTTTTTTTGGCAGAAATTGACAAGCTGATCTTAAAATTCATATGGAAATGCAAAGGACACATAATTCCTAAAACAATATTGAAAAAGAAGAACAAAGTTGGATGAATGACACATCTCATTTCAAAACTTACTACAAAGCAACGGTATTCAAGAGAGTGTGGTACTGGGGTGCTTGGGTAGCTCGGTGGGTTGAGAGTCTGCCTTCACCTGTGGTTGTGATCTCAGGGGCCTGGGATCCTTCTTCCCCTTCTCCCTCTGCCTGCCTCTCTTACTGCTTGTGATCCCTCTCTGTCAGATGAATAAATAAAATCTTAAAAAAGAGAGAGAGTTGGGGCGCCTGGGTGGCTCAGTGGTTTAAGCCTCTGCCTTCGGCTCAGGTCATGATCTCAGGGTCCTGGGATCGAGCCCCACATTGGGCTCTCTGATCAGCGGGGAGCCTGCTTCCCCCTCTCTCTCTGCCTGCCTCTCTGCCTACTTGTGATCTCTCTCTATCAGATAAATAAATAAAAATCTTTAAAAAAAAATAGAGAGAGAGAGAGAGAATGTGGTATCGGAACTGGATTGACATATAGATCAATGGGACAAAATTGAGAGTCCGAAATGAACCTATACATCTATGGTCAGTTGATTTTTTTAAAGATTTTATTTATTTATTTGAAAGAGAGAGAGAGGGAAAGAGAGCATGAGCAGGGGGAAGGGCAGAGGGAGAGGAAGAGAGAATCTCGGGCAGACTCCTGGCTGAGTCCAGAGCCCAATGTGGGGCTTGATCCCACAACCCTGAAATCAGGAGCAAAACTAAGAGTCAAATGCTTAAGCAACTCAATAGGAACTGAGCTACCCAGGAACCCCAAGGTGTCAAGACCATTCCATGGGGACAGAACAGTCTCGTCAACAAATGGTGCTGGGACAACTGGATGTGCACAGGCAAAAGGGTAACATTGACCCCCTACCTCACACTATATACAAAAATTGACTCAAAATGGATCAAGGACTTAAATGTGAGCGCTAGAACTCTAAAGTTCCTAGAAAAAAAAAAGGGTAAATCATTGTGATATCAAATTTGACAATGCTTACTTAGATAGAGCACTAAAAGTACAAGAAAGAAAGAAAGAAAGGTTGGATATCATAAAAATTTACAAGTTTGTGCTTCAAAGGACACTATCAAGAGAATGAAAAGACAACCCACAGAATGAAAAAATATATTTTCAATCTGTAAGTCTGATAAGGGTCATGTATCTGAAATATATAAAGAATTCTTAGGGGTGTCTGGGTGGTTCAAGTAGGTTAAATGCCTTGGGCTCAAGTCATGACCCAGGGGTCCCGGGATTGAGCGGGGAGTCTGCTTCTCCTTCTCCCTTTCCTGTTATTCTCTCTCTCTCTCTCGTGTTTTTTTTTTTCTCAAATAAATAAATAAATAAAATCTGTTTAAAAAAATTCTTACAACTCAATAAAAAGGCAACCCAGTTTAAAAATTGGGCAAAGGATCTAACAGATATTTCTCCAAAGGTGGACAAATAGCCACTAAGTGCTTAAAAAGATACCCAACATGACCATGAGCCACTAGGGAAATATACCCAAAAGCCACACTGAGATACCACTTCACACCCACTGGGATGAATATAATTTTTTTTAAGATTTATTTATTTGACAGAGAGAAATCACAAGTAGACAGAGAGGCAGCCAGAGAGAGAGAGAGAGGGAAGCAAGCTCCCCGCCGAGCAGAGAGCTCGATGCGGGACCCGATCCCAGGACCCTGAGATCACGACCCGAGCCGAAGGCAGCGGCTTAATCCACTGAGCCACCCAGGCGCCCCTGAATATAATTTTTTAAGAAAGGAAAACAGCAAGTGGCAGAAAGGTTGTAAAGAAATGGAAACTCCTCTACATTGCTGATGGGAGTGGGAAGTTGTGCAGCTATTTTTGAAAACAGTCTGGCAGTTCCTTAAGATGTTAATCTATAACCCAACCATTCCACACCTGTGTGTATATAAAGAATAATTAGAAGTAGGGACTCAAACAGATACTTGTACACCCATGGTCACTGCAGCATTGTCTACCATAACCAAAAGGTGGAAACAGCCCAAAGGCCCATCAGTGTATAAATGACAATGGATAAATGGCTAACCAAAGTGTTCTGGCCATGTGATGGAATAGTATGCAGCCATGAAAATGGAGACATGGTAACACATACTCTAACTTGGATGAACTTTGAAAACATGATGCTGTGTGAAGGAAACCAGTCACAAAAGGCCATTGTATTATGTGATTCCATTTTAATGAAATGCCCAGAACAAGGGACATCAGTAGAGACTGAAAGCAAATCAGTGTTTACCTTGGACTGTGGGGCAGTGCGGAGAGTGGGGATTGATGGCTGATGGGTACAGGTTTCTTTGGGAGATGTTGAAAATATTTAAAGATTTATTGACTTTATTTTAGAGACAGAGAGAGCAGAGGGAGGGACAGAAGGAGAGGGAGAGGGAGAGGGAGAGAGAATCCCCAAGCAGAATCCATGCTGAGTGCAGAGCCTGATGCAGGGCTCGATCCCAGGACCCTGAGATCATGACCTGAGCTGAAACCAAGAGTCAGATGCTCAGCCGACTGAGCCACCCAGGCGCCCCCCCCAAATGTTATAAAATTAGACAGAGGCAATGCTTGCATGCCACTGAACATGCTAAGTGACTTTACTGTACATCTGAAATAGGTAAAATTTACCAAATGTCAACTGTATCTCAATAAAGCTATAAACAAAGCTCTAGTGGCTGTGCGATTGTCCTTGGTGACACTGCATTGCCTCCATTTTTCTTCAGGGCCATCTGGAGAGGCTGCACGGTGCAGTGAAGAGAGGGAGGGATGAAAACAGAGTTACGAGCCCCTGCTAAATGCCTGTCTGCATGCTGTCACATACCTCATCTCCTGTAATCTGTGCTCTGGTTTTGCTCATTTTACACACAGGGGGAATCGGTTGAGTCAAAGCCATACCACGAGGTAAGGGGTGGAGCCAGGATTGAAGCAGAAGCCCTCCATCTCCAAGTTCACGTTCTTTCTGCTCTCCCATGCTCCATTGGGAAACGAGCATTGCCCCTAAGGACAGGTTGCCTTAGTCAGTATTGCTGGCACTGCGTGAGTCTCAGCTCCATGGCGGGTCAGTGGGCGGTTTGAACCTTGGCAGCAGTTGCAAACTCAAACACCCCCTGGGGCTTGGCCAGATACGATGGAGGCCAGGCTTGGGAACGGCTGTGGGGAATTGAAGATGATGCCGCTCCTCTCCGGAGAAAGGTAGGTACTGGCCCCAGCTCGCTGTTGCCAAAGGGTCCCCAGGACTGGCGATGGCCAGATCCTGATTTTTCACAAGAAACCAAACCTATGGATGCTAAATGCTGGCAGCCAGTCCAGAGTTTTTAAAACAATCTCTGGGGCAAAGCAATCATCCAAGGGCCCACCAGTTGGCAGGTCTGAACTAGATCATCTCTGCTCGTTCTGGCTTTTGCATCGTCTCAGTCTCTCGGCCGCAGACTTGATCCTGCGAGCTCTGGTCAAGGCAGGGTTCAAACGCTGGTTTTCTGGAGGCCCTGTGGCGTTATCCCTGTGGGAAATCAGACCACAGAGAGCAGCCTCTATGGGCCCCAGCTCCTGTTCCCCTGCGGGAACAATGGCCGAATATGGAAGACACTTTTCCTTCCCGACGTGGGCGTGACTGGTCCTCGCACTCTTCCCCGGGCAAAGTGGGCTGGTGGGTAAACACGTGGGCGAGCTGTGAGCTGCGTGGATGGCAAGTGGTGTCTGGGACTCCAAGTTTTCAAAATAAGAGGCCCCAGTTGAATGTCTCCTACGGAGTCGCACCCAGTGCGTTAAGAAGGCAGTTTTTTGAAGCACCCACTCTTCGCTTTCTCCAGAGACTAGGCCAGAGCTAGGGCTGTGGACAAGGAGCTTTCTTTGGATTGTTAGGTTTTCCTGGTGGATGCTGTCATGAATTTTGTGACTACCTTATCCTTCTGGTGATTTGGAAGGGATAATGAATTAAATGTGATATTAATATTTGGCTTTGAGAAACATACATTCAATGGCTACCGGAAAGGCAAAATGAAAGAAAAGTTCTTTTTGGCCAACAATTCCCCAGGGCATTAGAGGGGTCACTGGAAGCATGATAAAGTCCGAAAATGTAAAATGTTTTCACAGAATGTTGTTTTTTAAGGTTTTATTTATTTGAGAGAGAGAATACAAGTGGGGAGGGGGGCAGAGAGAGAGGGAGAAGCAGGCTCCCCACCAAACACAGTGCCTGACATGGGCCTCAATCCCGGGACCCTGAGATCATGACCCGAGCAGAAGGCAGACGCCTAACCGCCTGAGCCACCCAGGTGCCCCTCTTCCCCAGAATGCTTGATAATGATTCCATCTTCTATGCTATGAAGAGAGAAACCTTCCAGTAAAAACTAAAGTGTCGGGGTCCAAGAGGGCTCTTAGTTGTCATAGCCAAAGTCTTTCCTTCCTCCCTGCCATTGACTGACCTTGGAAAGGCTGCACTAGAGGCCTGGGCGTGCTCAGGGACAGGGACTGCGGGTACCAGGTCTGTTCCTGAGAGGCTGGTTCTCCTTGGGGCCCTCCTGCCAGAAATAGGCACCAACCCAGTTGTAGACATTGCTTGGCCCCCACCACCCCTGTCTCCCCATCTCCCAACTCTGCAGAATCATCCAAACAAAACCCTCGTCGGTCTTCACTCCAGACTCCGGCCCTCACACCTCCCTCTAGCTGGGTACCCTCGTTCCTTACCCAGGCTTTAACAAACTCTTCGGGATTTGCTCCTTTGACAGAACCAGCTCGGGCTCTCAGTGGTGCCCATTCTTGCTCTTCGGAGGTATGGTGGGCTAAATGAAATAAGGCCTCTTGAAATAGATGCCTTCCTAATTGCCAGAGCCTGTGGATATTCCTCATATAAAACCAGGGTCTCATACGGAAGTGAAGGATCTTAACATACGGAGATTACCCCAGATTATCTGGGTTGGCTCTAAATGCAATGAGCTCAGAGGGAGCTCACTGAGATTCAACAGGCAGAAGAGGAGGAGGCAATGAGACCTGCCACGGGGGCAGAGAGTGGAGGGTTGGGGCCACGAGCCAAGGAATGCTGGCCCCCACTAGATGCCACAAGGCTAAGAAGTGACTCTTCCCGAGAGCCTCGAGGGGTAGTGCTGCCCTGACAACACTGTGATTTGGGATAAGTAGCCCTGATTTTGGACTTCTGGCCTCCAGAACTGTGAGAGGAGAAATTTCTGTGGTTTTTAAGGCACCAAGATTATAGTCATTTGTCACAACAGCCCCAAGAATCATGTATTGACAGGCTCCTGGTCCCCTTGGATCAGAAATGACCCTGGGGTCCTGGGATTACTTGGTTTAAAATGGCAAAAGTCCTTGAGCTGACAGGGGCATCCCTGGATTCCAGTTTCCTGAGAGAAAACTTGTGTGGGATGTCATCAGAGCAATGACCGACCTCCTCCTCCAGCAGGAAAGGACTAAAGACAACCAACTCTCCTTTCTCCTCCCCTTCTAGAGTTTTCTTCCCGGAATAATTAGGATGTCTGTATAGAAATCTGACTAGTCACTGTCATTTCCATGAACTATGGAGCATTTATGTTTGGTTATCATGGCCCGTAGAACCAAGTGGAAAAACCATCATGCGAGTCTAAGGAACCATGTGTGAGCTTTGATTTCAACATGAAACTCTGTTTAGCAGCCTTCAATCGCTGCTCACTCTCATAGTGCTGTCAGAAGTCCCGCATCCTCCGATATTAGAGGGAACATTTCTTCCCGGTTCTTGGCTCTCTTGAGTAAGGGATGCCGTCCATTAAGCCACCAACACACAAAGCAGAGTTCTGTGTCTGAGAAACTTGTAACTTTGAAAAATGCCAGCTGGGCCTCAGAGATGAGAAAAGGGGGGGGTCTCAGAGCTGGACTGTTGGACTAAAACAGGACCAAATTTGCACCTTCCTTGTGTGTTTTTATAGCTACCAAATTCATGGTCCCCAGGGTGCTGGGTTCTCGTGGAAATTACAAATGCAGCGAAGCAGCTGGGAACCAATATAACGAAAAGGTGGATTTGTGTTTGCTGCAGCCAGCCAAAAATAATGAAGCTGAAGCAGCCCTCAGAGAGGGAAAGGGCTCGGCCAGGAATGTGTGGGAAAACAAAACCACTCTGGGCTGCCTCAGCTCGGCATGGGAGAAGAGAGAGTGTCAAGAAGGTCGAGTTCTGAGACTCTCCCAAGGAACTCATGGCAGGCCCACAGATTTGCTCCGAAGACACTGTGAAGAGGGAATGTCAGAGCTTTGAAGACAGAGGGAAGAAATGGGATGGGGCCTGGCTCCGTCCAGCTCCTGACTAGACAGGGCAAGTGCAGCCACCTTGGGCCGTTGCTGCGTCCTGGGGGGAGATGGGTAAGGAGAAGGGCTCCTGTAGGGGTAAGAGGGGGAGGGGTGGGGCCGAAGAAGCAGTTGGAATCTTTCGGTAACAACTTAATGGCATTCCCCTCAGCTGAGGTAAGGGGGTTCCTGTTAGAAGCGGATGAACGGCTCCTGGCATGTTTACACAGCTAGTGATTTTGTTGTCTAAGAAAGTTGCTGTTAATCAAACGGAGCATATTTTGTTCAGAGTCGGATCCTTTTGAAAATAAACATCTGATCTGATTTCACTAGAAACCCACTGTGGGAGCCTACTTCGAAGCTATCAGAGCTGTTCACTCTTTAAATGACACAGGAAATAAATTGTATGTTGGTGGTTCAGCACCCGCAAAAAGTCTAAACGGCGGCCCCCACACGAGACCACTGAAAATTGTGGCCTTCGTGTCTGTTCTGGTGGCAGCTGGTGGGGCTTCAGAGACATGTTATGTTGGATGACCCTCAGCTCTCCTCCTGCAACTTGAGGGTCGGAGAGCCCATAACACCTTTGAAATTCAAGGGGGGTACGCACTGGCGATAATGTTTTCCTCGCGGACATCACCACTTTAAAGAGATTTTTCTGTACTCAAGGAAGCACCACCAGCCCAAAGTTCCCCAGAGTCGAAATAAATAGAAGCTGAGCTGCTACATGCATTTTTTTTAAACGTTTCAAGCATTTCAGCTCCTATGGAAATATCCACAATCCATTTCAAAATGCCACTGAAGGAGAAGAGTATAATCTCAGCCTGCTCATGTTTTAACTAACAGAGCCCTAACACTACCCGAGAGAAACATTCTAATGAAGTTAATTAAGAATTAATGAAGTTTACTAATTAGTAATTAATAAAGCTCTCCCAATGTGACACCTGACATTTAGTTCCAACATTTCTTTTCCTGGTTCCAGATGTTTTTTAATTATAAAAAGAGCACCAGCCCCATAAAATGATGCTCTTCCATCTTTCCAATAGCCTCTGTTGATCCATGGGCAATTTTTTCTCTCAGTGACTCACAGGAAAGGTCATTTTTCGTATTCCTTTGATGTTTGCAGATGCATTTACATTCACACAAATCCACAAAGTACCAGGACTGGCTACAGAAAGACACACGTCTTGGGAAATATATTTCAGATGGGGTTGTTTTAGAAAACACTAATATACAAATCAGCCCAGCCTAAGATAGAGCTTCGCTGAGCCTCATCGGCGGTCTTAGACATAAACAGTGGGGGCAACAAGCTGCCTGACCCAATCAGACATCCAATACACAACAAATTAGTTTCGCACCAAGGGAAAGGTCATTTCTTTAATCCATGTCTTTGGGGAATGTACACAAATGTCATTCTTCCCAACCTACGTAATTAAACAGTTTAACTGGTGTGGCCATTCACTGTTTATTTTCCCATTGGGTAATGGAAGGATGTTAGCATCAGGTGACGAGGAGAGAATAAAGACAGTTGCAAATGTGGGGACGATCCGCTCCCCAGGCCTTGGGTGGGTGTGTGTGTGTGTGTATGCACATGCACGCATGTGACAAGTTGCTTTCCCTCTCTCTAAGGGGTCTGGGAAAGGCTTGCTGCAGACCCCAGGGCAAGAATCAACATCAGAGAGCCCCTTGGTCAGGGAGAATGGGCTGCTTCAGCTTTCCTGCTTCCCGATGTGCAGCCACTGGCTTTAGTGCTGGGAAGAGCACTCACCCGACAAAGCCGGCAACACAGGGCATTCCTGGGCCCTCAGCTGGGTGGGGGGGATGGAGTGCAGCACCCGGTGGGGTGGAGGAAGTAAGTACAGGATTAGAAATCACAGGCACTAGCGTTACGGTCCCGGCTTGGGTCACCATGTGACCTTGAACACACACCCACTCTTGTCCGAAGTTCAATATCTGCCTCTCTACAAGGGGGTAATGGTATGTAAGGCAAAGTCTTGCCCTGAGGGTTGTGTGAGAGGATTGGCATGAAGTGAGGTTAGTTAGCACAGTCCTGGCAGGAGGCGAGTCCTCGGTACAGGGGCCACTCTGCCTCAGTGGAAAGGGAAGATTCCAGGGACTGCATGTAGGGGACGGGAGGAGCTGTGATGGGGCATGTGGAAGGACTTCTTGGGGGACTGGCAGAGTCCCAAACTGTGACCAGGGTGGCGATCACGAGGGCACTAATACATTGCAGTAAATCGCTGAGCCGTGCGTTTGTTCTGTGTCGTTCTGTATCTGAGTTTTTGTTCCTAATAAAAAGATGACTATAGATAAAGGGCAACAAATATTTGTCTTGAAAGGAAGGAAAGAAAAAGAGAAAGAGAAAGAAACGAAGGCAGGCAGGCAGGCAGGCAGGCCTTCCGTCCGTGGCTCCTGCCTGCCTCTGACTCAAGAGCACAGCCGACTTCCCATTTGACCCACGAAAAAACCTTTTCCCCCTCATCCTAGACCACTTTGTCACCGCTGACTATCCCCCTCCCTCCTCCGGCCCTTCCAGCCACTGCTTCGCTTGCTCCCTTGTCTCAGCCGGCTCTGAAACATCCCAAGGCTCCCGTCACCGGCTCCACACCAGGGCTTGCCGACACTCTACCTCCAGTTCTGGTCCCTTCCTTAGGCCTCAGACTCCTTCTGAGCACCTCACCTGGCCATCTCCTCCTGGATAGACAAAGGCACCCAGGCTCCATACTCCCTTGTTCTTCTCGGTCTCCCATGTAAGTCGAGCACCTGGCCGGCACCTGGACATGAACTTGGGTTCACGTGAACTGCCAACAAGGGGCTTGGAGCCATGATCCCAAGATCAAGTCACATGCTCTACCGATAGAGCCAACCAGGTGCCCCTTTATTTATTTACTTAACTATTTATTTTTTTAAAGAAACTCTGCCCTTGGCCGTGAACTTGTAAGCACACCAACCGGCTCTTGCTCCACCCTGCCCGCACCCAGCCCAAGTGAGCCCGGAACCTCCTGCCACTGTCTTCAACCCCGATCTAGTTTCTCCTGCCACTTTATCCTGTCACCACTCTGGTTCCAAAATGTCCCCACCTTCCCGAATTCCTGTCTCTTACCCTGATTCAGACCTCACTCTCCCAAGGACATTGCTGTCCTGACAGCCCCCGCATTGCCTTGAATGAGCCCCGTTAATACCAGGTGCCTCATGGGTCTGAACCAACCCAGGTGCCTGACACCCGCAGATAGGCATGGTGTTCTTTTCCCTTTTGCCCCGGCTCCGTGATTGGGAGAGAAACGCTCTTGCCGAGGTCACAGGCCCTGCTGAGATGGGCCGCCACCACCGGCCTTCCAGAAGAAGTATGAGGGATACTAGTCAACACCTTGACTACGTCTTAGAGCTATGCACCTGGCCATTACAGATGGAGACTTTAGTCTGGGTTATGCAGAAGGCAGAGCGACGTCTGCAGTGCTGGGGAAGGTCGCTCATTCAAGAAGCATAAGCGTGCTAGTGTTAAGGAAAACTCTGCATCCATGTCTGAGTCAGTTTTCCTTATGACCTATGGGTGACGGGCAACAAGAAAACCACATCTAGTCCCAGCCCTCCCCATCTGACCTGTCCTGAGCCTTGAGACATTCAAAAGCCAGAGACTGTTTTGAATGCCCCTAGAATGACCAGAGGACCAAGTGTGCACGTAGATCTGTGGAAATGGACTTGGGTCCAAGAGGACTCATGTCAAGGCACCCTACTTCATAACCTCACCCCCCGCCTAACCACTTCGGACTCCAGGCACTCTGGACAAACACCAGCCGATCGCATTCATCTCCCCGTTCGACGTTAAGCAGTCAGGGTCCCCACCCGCTTCTCCCTAGCACCTCAGAAGAAAGATCTTAGACTTATTTCTTTTTTCCTTCACTTCGGTCTTCGAGGCCCCTCAAAATTTACCTGTTGAATGGATACGTTTACTTCCACCGGCCCCACCGTCTGTTCCATCCCAGTAAATAAGACCACCATCCCCCCACTCACACAATCCAACCAAGGCACCATTCTTTTTTCAGTTAACAGCTTTATTTATAACAGGCATCATCCATAGGTCATAAAATTTAAACTTTTCAAGCATATAGTTCAGTGGTTTTAGCATATCAACCGTGTTGCCCAACAATCAGCACGATCTAATTCCAGAACACTTTCATTGACCTGAAAAGAAGCCACATACCTATCAGTGGTCACTCTTCATCGGTCCCCACCACTCTCACTTGGCTGACACAGGAGTCTGCTTCCTGTCCATAGTTTTGCCTATTCTGGGAATTCCTTGTACGGGGAGTCATTCCATGTGGCCTTTGGGGTGTGGCCTCTTTAACTTAGCCATAATGTTTTCAAAGTTCACCCATGGGGTAGAATGGATCCGTATTTATAACTGAATAATAGTCCATCATGTAGGTATAAAATTTTGCTTAACCATTCATCAGTTGATGAGCATTTGACTTGTTTCCATCTTTTGGTGATTGTGAATGCTGCTGAGATGAACATTTGAATGCAAGTGTTTCTTTGAACACCTATTTTCAATTCTCTTAGGTATATGTCTAGGAGAGGAATTGTAGGTTTCATTGTAGGTTACATGGTTAATTCTATGTTTAACTTATTGGGGAACCACCAAACTGTTTTCTATAGTGGCTGTGCCATTTTGCATCCTACCAGCAACATGTGAGGGTTCCAATTTCTCCACATCCTTGTCAATACTTGTTATTTTCCTTTTTTATAAAGGTTTTTTTTTTTCAAATTTTAAGTATCATCAACCTCCCAACACAGGGCTTGAACTTACACCCCCAAGATCAAGAGTCACGTGCTCTACCAACTGAGTCTGCCAGGTGCCCCTTTAGTTTGGTTTTTTATAAAATTGTAGCTGTCCTAGTGGGTGTGAAGGGGTACCTCATTGTGGTTTAGATTTGCTTTTCCTTAATGACTCATGATGTCAAGCTTCTTTACATGTGCATGTTCGCCATTTGTATCTTTTTTGGAGATAAAATGTCTTTGTGAGCCTCCTCCATTGTTTTGCGGTGTTTCTCATTTGGATCTCTTGCACATCCTCCCCCCTGCTTCTCAGTCCTTGTCTTCTTAGACTCCTTCGTGAGCTCCTTCTGTTCTGTCTGCCCACCCCTCAGATTGCCTCTTCCCTAGGGTTCTATCCAAAGGGCTTTGTTCTCACTCCAAACACTGTCTTTGGGTGATCTCATCTGCCCCATGGTTTCACCTCTGTCTCCAAGTAGGCAACTCCTGGATCTTCCTCTTCAGCCCAGATCTCTTTCCTGGGTTCCCAGCCCATATATCCAGCTGCCTCCCCTGTGGTTCCACTTGGTTGTGGACCTCACACACTCAACGTGCCCAGACAGCACTCACCCCTCTCCCATCATTCCAGAACTACTCCTCCTCTGCTCGGTCACATGAGCCCAAATCCCTGGAGTCTTATTGGGCTCCTTGTTCCAAATTTCTATTCTGTAACAACAACCTACATATCCTACTTTGTGGATGTCTCCAAATAGACCATATGCCCAACAAAGACTTCGAACACTGAATTAATTTCTGGCCAAGCACTCTAGGTAATACACTGCTCAAATAGAGCATGCTCATAAAATATTTTCAACTTGGGGGCACCTGGGTGGCTCAGTGGGTTAAGCCTCTGCCTTTGGCTCAGGTCATGATCTGACCTGGTCCTGGATGGAGCCCCGCATCAGGCTCTCTGCTCAGCAAGGAGCCTGCTTCCCCTTCTCCCTCGGTCTACCTCTCTGTCTGCTTGTGATCTCTATCACTCTATCACTCAAATAAATAAATAAAATCTTAAAAAAAATATTTTCAACTCCCCTGCGTGCTTGACCTGTCTGAAATATACTTCCTAGGTTAGGAATGAGAGGTGGGGCCCCTATTTCTGGGACCCATTCACTTCTTTCTATGCCTACTACCTCTTCCCTTGCCCATGACCTTGTTATCTCTCACCTAGACCATGACGAGAGTCTCCTAATGGGTCTCCCTGCCTCCAGTCTCCCCTAGCTCTGAAACCTATTCTCTACACTGACAGCGGGGTAAACTTCCAGAAGCACAGCTCTGATTATGTTGCACCTATTAAAAAAACAAACAAACAAACAAAAAACAACAACAAAAAAAAACCTCTTCAGTGGTTCTCCTTTAATTATACATATAAGCTAAAAATCTAAACTCACGGGCAAGTATTAGAGTGCCTGGTGGGCTCAGTCAGCAGAGCATGTGACTCTTGATCTCAGGGTTTTGAGGTCGAGCCCCACGTTGGGTGTAGAGATGACTTAAAAATAAACTGATTTTAAAAATGAATAAGTAAACTCATAGGCCCATACTGATTCTTCCAGACTCATTTATTGTTCCTTCAGGGGCACATCAAGAACACACTCTTCTTCATTGCCCTCTGCCCCTTTGGTCATGTTCTTGTTCTATCTGTCTCCTTTGTTCCCTTCCTGTCCCACTCCCACAACAACTGACAAACCTTTATTCTCCAAGATCCAGTATAAATATAATCTCCTCTGTGAAGCTTTACTGAACTTTCCCTGACATAGTCACTCAGTTCCACTTAGTTCAGCTAGCGCACGCTCAGCCCCTATTACACATCATGCGATATTAAGCACAAGGGTACAATAATGATTGTACTAAAGGGGCACCTGCCATGAAGGAGCTCATAGTACTGTGGGGTGGGGAGGGCGTGTTAAGAAAAAATGACCAGACAGCATAGGCAGTGCTGTGGAGAGAGGATTCTACAAAAGCAATGGAAACACCTATGAGGCAGGGAAAGGTATCGTGAAGATGTGAATTGTGAGCTGTGTCTCAAACGAGGTTGTGAGGTGAGCTAGAGGAGCTAGAGGATGCAGAAGAAGGAGTGAGCTTGAGAAAGAAAATGCTGAGTTTGGTTGAGTCTGAGGTACCTGTGGAACCTCCCAAAGACACTGAGAAGGCAGGTGGAAACCCTAGGGGTCTGGAGCTCAGGAGACACTTGTGAGCAGCTGATGCAGATTCAAGAGATGTCAGTGTTGGTGGTAGTGGGATCCCTGGGGGGGGGGGTCAGACTGGGAGGGAGGCTACTGCACACACAACTCCTTTTCCGCAGGCTGCTGCACTCTTACATCTCACGTGCGCTCTGCGTAGCACAACTACGAGTTTGAGTGCAACTCAAGGGTAGAGGTTGAGGCTTGCCCATGTTAGCGTTTCTGCTTCTCTCCCAGCGCCTTCTCTACTGCCTGGCATACAGTAGGTGCCCCATAACTGCTCGAACAGCAGTCACTGAGATGAGGGGTGGATGTCGAGGGACTGTAGCTGTGAGGGACCATAACGTTCGTGGTTGTGTTGAAGGATGCTATCAAGAATCTCCGAGCCTTTGAGATGGGACCCAGAAGAGGTTAGGGAAAGGGCTCAACTGAGAGAAGAGGGCATCAAGAAACAAGTGGATGTCCTCCTCAAAAAGCTTTCAAATGAACAAGGTCAAAACTGCCTCGTGTTGGGATCAGCTGTGGCACAAATAGATCAAAGCTAAAAGTAGCGTGTTTCTGGAAAAGCAGGACAAAATCGGATTCAGGAAATCATAGGTTTGTTTCGCTCCTAGCCCCGAGTGTGCTGAGGTCAGGCAGGCAACAGGGAATGAGCTCCAGGGGAGCCAGGTCTCCATTGCACTTTCGGCAACTGGGTCACGAGAAGACTAGGGAGAAAGAGAACCCCACTTTGCCCCAGAGCCTCTCAACTTGTGTCCAGTGCACTGGACCATGGGCTTTGACAAATGCGGACACTGGGAAGCAAAGAGGTCCTCTGCCAGCTGGCTGAAAAAGGCTAACGAGGACCAAATGTCTTCTCACTTGGTTTGGGGAACTCATCACTCAGGACCGATTGGACTGGTGATGCCAAATGCTGTGGGCTTAAGCACTAACCTGCCCGAGTAACAGCTTTATTTTCAGTCAACATTTTCCTCTATTTGCTTTATATCGCATCGTATCCACTAACCCATCCCTCAATCCAGCCATCAGTCCATCATATTTTGGGGGTTTACTTCCACATAAGCTGTGGACATGAGTACAGTCTCCTCCTGAACGCTTGCATTCACACAATTAACTAGCATGAACAATGCATTTGGTCTTCTTCCCTTGAGGGAAAATTTGTACACAAGAACTGCACAAAGCTTCGGTATACCTGTGACGAATTTTATTTTGATGATTATACACCTGTATCTCCCAGGGTCCTATTGGAACGGGAAACCTGAGTCACCCATGCAGCCCTTGGCAGACCCCACTGTGGACTGCGTTCTGAGGTCATCGGACCGAGGACCTAATGCATTTGCAGCAGAAGCTATGGTGATCCTTGTAGGTGGAGTGGACACTAGTGTGGAAAGAGCTGGTGAGCTTTATTGAGTACAACAAGTGCTAGAGAGGGCACAATTCTCGGGCACCTGGATGGCTCAGTTTCAAACAAACAACTTTTGATTTCGGCTCAGGTCATGATCTCAGGGTCCTGAGATCGAGCCCAGCGTCTGGCAGGCTCCCTACTCAGCGGGGAGTCTGCTTCTCCCTGTGCCCCTCCCCTTGCTGGCCCTCGCAGCAAACCTCAGAGTGGGGAATGGGAGGAGAGAAAACGGTGAGGAAGTCATCAGGTTGAAATTCAAGTGTAAAGAGTTGAGCATTTTTCCCTCCCACCTCACTAAATCTGGAGTTGACAGTAGTTTCAACCAGACCGGTGAAGGTTGACCTTTAAACTCTCTGCGGAAAAAGCAGGGATGGACCAGCAAGGCAATGGCTAGACATCTGGAGGGGTCTCAGAAGGCAGGTCTCCAGCCTGGAGACATCAGGACTTGGTGTTTAGCCGGGATGTGCTCCCGGCTCTCAGGACAACCATTCCTGTCATGCTCAGGCTGATGAAGATCTTTTATGTTTTTAAAAAGATTTTATTTATTTATATGCCAGAGAGAGACCACACAAAGGAGCACAAGGAGGGAGAGCACAGGCAGAGGGAGAGGGAGAAGCGGGCTCCCCACCGAGCAAGGAGCTCAATGTGGGACTTGATCCCAGGACCCTGGGATCATGACCCAAGCCAAAGGCAGATGCCTAACCCACTGAGCCACCCAGGTGTCCCTGATAAAGATCTTTTAAAAAGTATTTGAAAGTTGAATTTTTTGCCAAGTCCGAGTACCCTTCCTTCCTAGTTTTGGTGATTCAGGGCAGTCTGATGTCTTGTTCATTACAGAAGGAATTCTGTCCTGGAGAAAACTGAAGGCTGAAATGTGGTTAAGGTCAAGGCTTTATATAGCTGGCAAGGCACTCCCTTCTCTCCTCACAGACTCAAGTCTCAAGCTACACATAAGATGCCCCCACCCAGGCCGGCTATCTTTAGCAGTGCCCTGCTGACAGCCTGAGCTAACCAAGTGGGTCAGATGCCACAGCCAAGGGCAAGGAGCCTCTCCACCATGGTGACTACTGACCCACAAAACAAGTGTCGATTGTAGGTCACACACAATTATCAAAAGAGACTTCTGTTGCCAGTGACTGCTTCTTAAGGGGAAGGAGAAGGTGTTGGGGCCCTGTTTTTACCATCTAGCTACCCACATCAGGTAATTAAGAAAGTGGACCTAACGCTTGATTCCACACGTGTTCTATTTTAAAGATAGGCTTCCTTCCTTCTGGTGGCTCGAACGAGGAAGGGTACGGAAGAGAGTGCCAAAAGGAAAATGGCTGGGAGGGAAAGGAAGATAGAAAATAATTGGAGGGCACCTGGGTGGTGGTTAAGCATCTGCCTTCAGCTCAGGTTATGATCCGAGGGTCTTGGAATCAAGCCCCACATTGGGCTCCCTGCTCAGCAGGAAGTCTGCTTCCCCCTCCCCCTGTGCCTCTGTCCCTCCGCCTGCTTGTGCTCACTCTCTCTCTCTGTGTCAAAATAAATAAAATCTAAGAAAGAAAGAAAGAAAGAAAGAAAGAAAGAAAGAAAGAAAGAGAAAGAAGGAAGGAAAGGAAGGAAGGAAGAAAATGGTTAGAAACATGGGCACCTGGGTGGCTCAGTTGGTTAGGTGTCCGACTCTTAGTGTTGGTTCAGGTCATGATTTCAGGGTGGTGATATAGAGCCCCTCACCAGCTTCCACACTAGGCGCAGAGTCTGCTTGAGATGCTCTCTCTTCTTCTGTCCCTCCCCCTGATCTTGATATCTCTCTCAAATAAAATAAATAAATGAAAATCTTTTTAAAAAATTACTGAGGGGTGCCTGGGTGGCTCAGTGGGTTAAAGCCTCTGCCTTCAGCTCGGGTCATGATCTCAGGGTCCTGGGATTGAGCCCCACATCGGGCTCTCTGCTCAGCGGGGAGCCTGCTTCCCCCCACTTTCTCTGCCTGCCTCTCTGCCTACTTGTGATATTTCTGTCAAATAAATAAAATCTTTTAAAAAATTATTGAAAAAGATAAAGTTGGAGGGGCACCTGGCTGGTTCAGCCAGTGGACCGTGTGACTCTTGATCATGGGGTCATGAGTTCGAGCCCCACGATGGGCATAGAGAAGACTTTAAGAAAGGTAAAATATAAAGGGGAAGGGGGGTAGGGGTTGGCAGCAGGGGTACTGAGAAAAAGAAACTGGCAGAGAGAAAGGTAAATGGGTAACATGGAAATGGGAAATAGACACAACAAGGGAAAGAAAATGAGACAGAGAAGATCAGGGTATCAGCCAGGCCAATCTTTTAATTTTATTGAAGGGGAAACTGAGGTCCAGAGAGGGGAAGTGATTTGGCCAAAGACCTGCTGCTGGTTAATGCTTGACTGGCTAGAAGTCAGTCCTCCAGACTCCTGGGTCAGGAGCTTGTCCGTCCCAGCATAGGCAGCCTACATTAGAGTCTTTCTTGGAGAGCCCTGACATCATTTATTCAAGCAAGAAGTTACATGCTGAATCTGAATTCAAGAAAGAGAGCAGAAGCCCCAGATCCCACCTGACCAAGTCCGGGCAACCCAGAGCCACCGTGTGGTCAGAGCCAGAAGCCTCCGGCCCATGGGCACTGCCGAGCAAGGGAGTGCCCAGCAGGGGCTTGCTGGGGTCCTGGGGCCGACGGGGGCCTGTGGATGGATTCCCTTCGCCGGGAGGAGAGAGCTGGAGCCCAGGGCCATTGAGCAGTTCCTGCTGGGAGCTCAGCTGCTCGCCCACTGCCAGCACCCGGTGCAGAGGTGGAGATGGGACAGCAGTGGGGGCTCCTGGGATGTCAGACACAGAAGGGGTGGAGTCTCACCGACAGCAAGCTGCCTCTGGGCTCCCTCTGGGTTGGCCTCTTGGCTCTGTTGATCCAGGGCAAGAGAGAGATCCAGGCCAACTCCAGATTTGTCTTTCCGTCAGGGCCCCTCAAGCATGATGACCCCAGCAAGTACTCCATAGTGGCCCTGAAGTACCTGACAATTCGCAAGGAAGCCCAGTCTAACCTGTCTCCCTCCCGCAGCTTCGCAAACTTTTTTACTGAACTTTCCCAGGGCTGGATATAATTAGGCACGGAATCAGAGATTCCTGAAGCCTGCCATATGCCTACATATATACCCACACGCATGTGCAGAAAATGCTTTTGATCCTCAAATCTTATATAGAAAAGCTGCTTATAGTGAAGTTGCTTAAAAAGCCCTCATCTAAGTGGTACTTATCTTTTTCAGGAGTAAATCTGGATTTAATTCCCACTCAGCCTCATCCAACCATATAGGCAAAGATCCTCACCCGCCTATTCTGCTCTCAAAACCCTATGGAGTCTTCCTTCAGACCACTCCCAGGCTTTCAGTCATATGATCCGGGGAGGGCATGACAAAGAGTCAGTGCTGCGAGTAAGGGCTGAAATGTCCTAGGTGGCAGGAAAAGCTGAGTAGAGTGACTAGCACATAACAAATGCTCAGGAAATATCTGCCCTAGGAATCCTTGCTATCAGTCAACCCAGCCTCATTTTGTTACAGCACAGAGAGATGCAGTGACTCGTCCAGTATCAATCAGCTGATCGGTGGCACGGCTTCCACTAGGTCATGCGTCATTCGTACGAAAGGGGAATTTTTCAAAAGTAGGATGCTTCCAAAATCACGATCTCCTAGGATTGCCAGAGCCATCTCCTTGGATCTGACCCCCAGTGATAGGCTGAAACTGCTTGCGATTACCACCCACTAGTGTTAGTCCCACCCCTGGCTCAACCCGGACGAAGCCACCTGCTCCTACGTGAGAAAGATTCCATGAGGGTCAACGCAGCCTCTCCCAAGCCGCAGATCCTTCAACCGTTCTCCACTCTCACCATCCCCATAACCCTCCTCTGGTTCATCAAAGTCCTTCGGACATTATCAGACTGTGCCACCTCAACCACTTCCACAGAAGGTCTTTTTCATAGAACTGTTGTCAAACTGTGTCTCCCTCGTCTTCTTTGTACAACCGAATCTTTGTAACCTCAGCCCAGCACTTCGTGTGTGTGGCCCACTATCCAAGTTGCGATCACCAAAGGAAGATGCCATTAAATTCCTCTGGGCCGGAAGGCTTAGGGCTCAATGTGGAGCCTTGAGCTCTGTGATCTTCCATATTGGCTTTTTTCCTACCAACTATATTTTGATCTTTCAGAAAATCGGGGTAATTTCTGTAAACCGCTGGCACTTAATGGTTTAACAGTGAGTGTTAAACCTTGTTGGGAAGATTGGCATTTATTAAGTGACTACTGTGTGCCAGGCACTGTTAAGTGCTTTATGGATACTACTGCATTTGTTCTGAATGAGACTCAGGAGAGTCCACTGCCATCAAGGGGAAGAGCTGGGATTACAGCCTAGTCCTGATGAACTTCAAAGGCCATGTTTTTTTCATTTACACTAGGGGTTCTTAACTTTGGCTGCACATTGGAATCACCTGGGGAGCTCTGAAGCCTCCCAACACCCAGGCCCCACCCCAGGCCAATTAAAGCCGAGTCCTTGGAGGTGGAGGCGGGGTCTGGACCTGAATGGGGTTTAAAGCCTCCCTAGGTGATTCCAATGGAGCCGTCAGAGCGCACTTTCCACCACCATACACAGGTCTGGCGTGGCCGGGAGTGCACTGCTGAGGCTCTCCGCATTTTTAGCACTGGCTGCTTAGAGGAACAAGGATGAAGTCATGGAAGGTGCTAGCGTCTTCACAGGGCGGTGGAGGGCCTAAGCCTGGAGCTTCCTGTGCTGACAGAGCAGATGAGGGCTGCCTCGGAAACTCCAGTCTAACCTGGACCTCTCAAAGCTTCTGCGGTTCATTCCTCTGAGCCACGTGCCTTCTCCTGACTGTTGTCAGCTCCAGAAGACAGGCCTGGCCCATCTTCTGCATGACCAGCCTACAGGTGGGTCCTCCACATTCTTTGCTGCGGTGGGGGCGTTTCTGTGTTTCTTTGACAGATCAGAACCAACGTCCCGGGGTTTGGGTTCCCTCTGGGAGGTCTGCCTGTGGGGACGGAGACTCTGTGTGTCATCCTTCCTGTCCTCCTCGGGCTGGTCCTTCCAGGGGAGAGCTCCTGATCAAGGGTTTTCAGAATTAGGAATGGACATGATGCAACTAAGAAAATAATTTGTATATTAGTAGGAGGTGCAAATCCCCAGAGAGCCCAATGGGAAAGAAAAAAAAGAAAGAAAGACATTCCGAGTCAATGGGAAGTTGTAAAACCCAGCACCGTGAGAACAAAGGGCACAGCATATGGAATAGCTTAGGGGAGGGAGGGCAGCCGAGCCCGTGTGGGAACAGCGCAGGCTCCAGGGAGACACCTAGATCTGCTCAGAGAGAAGCCAGGAAGCCTTGGGAATCTGAAAGCGTCAAAGGAGACGTGTTTGGAGTAAATCCCCAAAAGATGGGAGAGTTAGACTATCCGTCTTCTTCCTGTTCTTAATGCGCTTTCTGGTTTTTCCTGGAGGTTGTGTGGGCACGCGGGGTGACTTGCTCACCACCCGTGGCACCCCATCCGGCCTCCGGCCCCCGCCGGAGTAGTTCTTTTGTCAGCAAATCCTGGATGTTGGTTTCCCCTTTGACAGCAGTCGGGGCTGTGTGAACAAACCGTGTGTCTCAGAAACCTGAATGTGATCCCAGAGTCGGCTCCCTGTCTAATTTAGGTGAAATACACAGGTTCCCTTGGACTGTGGCGAAAAGGGGACCACAGAGCGCTTGGCTCAGTAGAGCGTGCAACTCCTGATGTCAGGGTTGTGGGTTCAAGCCCCACGCTGGGTGTGGAGGTTGCTTAAAAAAATAAATAAATAAAATCTTCTGGGCACCTGGCTGCCTCAGTCGGGTCTACCTTTGGCTCAGGTCGTGATCCCAGGGTCCTGGGATCGAGCCCTATGTCGGACTCCCTGCTCAGGCAGGGAGTTGGCTTCTCCCTCTCCCTCTGCCTCTGCGTGTGTGAGTGCTCTCTCTCAAATAAATAAATCTTTAAATAAACTAAAATCTTAGAAAAAGAGGGGGACTAACAAGTGGTATTCTTTTTTCTCAACCTTCCTTCCTTCCCTCCCTCCTTCTGTTCTTTTTCCTTCTATCTCTGTCTGTGGCCTTGAAGGAGTCAGGTAATGTCACCCCCGCAGACCTCCATTCCCCCGCTGTTTGCATGGGCAGACACCAGCAAGAGAGACTTGGAAGATAAACAGAACATGTCAACACATTCAAAATGTTTCCCTCGCATGGCTCCCCTCTCACACTTCTTTCTAGCACTGGAGACATGCGACATTTCCATGGGAGGAAGGTCTCAAAATAGCAAGTAGTAAACAGCGCAGGGAGCCGGATACAGCTTTGCCCGGTGCCAGCCCTCAGCCCTGCTCCTCTCCAGAGGGAAGCCAGCTCTTTCCAGCCCCATACAGCTAAGCCAGGAGACGGGGTCAGATAATCAATGGCAGGTGTCACACCCCAGAATAAACCTGTAGGAAACAGAGGAGCATATACAACCCTTGAGGTTCGATTGCTCAAGGGGCAGCGTTGGCTGGCACGCTATGAGGACACCCTGCCGGGGGACCGGATGGTTAAATCCCAAGTGTCCTTGGATCAGCGAGGAAGGTGAGGGGGAACGGAAGGGGCCCTGGGAAGGGCTAGATCAGGGAGCTTCCCAGCCAGGAGGGACTAAGGGAGACTACGACACTGTTTATTCAACATGCAGCGTTCATTTTTCCTAAGTAATCTAAATGAGTTAAAGAGAAAAAAAATCATCCTACTGGATTGAGTCCATCACTAAATATTTGGGACACACGCTGAAAGGTTAGAAGCAAACTCCTGCAAAGAAATGATTGCTGGAATGAGGGAGTTGGCTACCAGAGGAGGCCTGGGACGAAGGCCAACAATGACCCGAGAGAGAATGGGGAGCAATGAAATGATCCATGAAGTTTCTTGGCATTTTCCAGCACTCCTGGAAAGAGAGAGGCTCATCAACTTCACGGAAGAATCTCCAAACAAATAGCTCAACTGTCTCCAGAAATGGGCTGGAAAACGGGACTAAAAGTTGTGGAATGACTATTTCAAGTCTGGTGTCTGGGGCTTTCTACTGCGGTTTGGGGCACCTCCGACCCCTTTTGCCCGGTGACATCCCACAAGTGGTTTTCGCCAGTCCCACCTGGACCTACCTTCTGTCCCAGCTTCCATCATGGTGAGGGAGTGGGTTTGAGCCGGGGATCTCCTTTGCCTCAAAAACAAAAAACAAAAAACAAAAACCTACTGAAATGAACCCAAGTGGCATTTGACCAATTTTCCAACAGAAACCTTGTGACGAAAGGGGAGAGGGACCGGCATAGTCAATGTTCAGTTAGACCGAATTTACACCAAAGCCAGAAAAAGTGTCCAGATCACACTTTCTAGTTTGCCCTGGGGTCACCTCTTAGCTATTGGAGTGTCCTTCCAGAATTCAGGGACCAAGGTGCTGTGAGCCAAGGGCTGAGCGGAGCACAGGGAATAACCCGGGGTTGGCACAAAGAGGCGGACAAAGAAGTGGGTACAGGAACAAGGACAGATTTGGACCCCCACTGTGAGCCAGAGTAGAGGCTAGAAGGTGTATGAGAAAAAAGCCTAAGAGACCCCGAAGACACTGGTGCCTCCAAGCATGGCCCCACTCATGGGGTCATCCTCCAATCTGTAGATAAAACTGTGCCCTGAAGGATACAGTCTTGGTTAGGACAATAACATGACTGGCATATTATTACAAGTGGTATAGGCTGAAGTATGTACTCCCGCCCCCCAGAAAGAGATCACAGTTTCTTGTCAGGGAGCACAACCCCCAAAGCAGATAATGGAAGACTAGAAACGGAGGTGCGGGCACACAGGGACTACTTGCCAGCATTCCTGAGACCAAAGTGAAGCATCACCATGGGGCTATCTTCGTGGAAAGAGGCTCTTGTGCACCTTTAGTCCTGAAGGAGCAAGATGAAATATCCTTCGATCTCTCCTCCAAATCTGAGCTTAAAATTTACCTTAAATGTTTTAGGATAAAGTCTACAGTCTTATTTAGGGCAGTTTCCAAGGATTTCTTCTACTGAAGCAATTTGTAAATGTTAGATGTCTAGGCTTTAGCAAAGCAAAACAATTATGCTGGGTTTTTTTCCCCCAGATGATTTTATTCATTTATTTGACAGAGAGAGAGAGGCTCTCCACTGAGCAGAGAGCCTGACGCGGGGCTGGATCCCAGGTCCCCAAGATCACAACCCAAGCCGAAGGCAGACCCCCAATGGACTGAGCCACCCAGACGACCCATCAATTGTGCTGTTAAACCCCAAGAAGCACAGAACTAATACCGCTGAAAACATGTGATGGGAAGAGAAAATTTCTCACTTCCTCAAAGCTAACCAAGACTGTGAATTCAGATTGGGAAACTCTTAGCAACGGGGCTTTGGGGTTTCAACTCAAAATACTCAAGGGAGTTCTTTTGTGTCAACCGGGGGTGGGCTAGAGGATGAGAGGTGGACTCTTGAACTTGGGGGAACGTGGCTCAATCATCACACTCTGCCCTTCCTGGGTCACAGCCACCTTCAGTACGAGCACAGAGGGTAGGACTAGAGCAGGAGCCAGTATACGTGTTCTGGGAAGGACCCACTAGTAAATAATTTCGGAACTACGGTCTCTAGCATATTCTTTCTTGTCCTTTTGTAACAACTTTATTGAGATCAAGTATGTACGGAGATTGTATGGTTTCTTCACTTATATATATAAGTTAGTGGCTTTTCTGGGCATTCACTGTGGTACAACCAGCACCCTAATCAATTGTTTTCAAGTTTTATTTTATTTGAATTCCAGTATTGTTAATGTACAGTATTGAATTAGTTTCCGGTGTACAGTAGAGCGATTCAACATTTCCATACATCGCTCCTCATGACAAGGGCCCTCCTTAATCTCCATCCCCTATTCGGCCTATCCCCCACCCACCGTCCCCCTGGTAACCAGCAGCGCGTTCTCTATAGTTAAGAGTCTTTTTCATGGTTTGCCTCTCTCTCTCTCTCTCTCTTAAAGTTTTATCACTACAAAACGTAACAAACCTGTACACATTAGTAGCCACTCCCATTTCCCCCATCACCCCCAGCTCTAGGCAACCACTAATCTACTTTCCATCCCTATATGTTTGCCTGATTATAAATGGAATCACAAAATATGTGGTCTTCGGTAAATGGCTTCTTTTACTTAGCATAGTGTATCCAGATTCATCGTTGGAGCAGGCTGTATTAGTACTTAATTCCATTTAATGACCACATGATACTCTATTGTATGGATGGACCATACTTTGTGATCCTTCCATCCACTGATGGACGTATGGGTTCTTTCCACCTTTGCACTATTCTGAATAATGCTGCTGTGAACACCCACGCACAAGGTTTGTGCAGACCTGTGTGCTCAGTTCCCTTGAGGATATACTCTAGGAGAAGAATTGCTGGGCCATATGGTAACTGTATGTTTAATCTTTTGAGGAATGGCCAGACCATATTACAAATTGCCAGCACCATTCACCCATCCCACAGGCAACCTATGAGAGTTCCAATGTCTCCAAATTCTCACTGACACTTAATTATTTGTCTTTCCGATTGTAACCATCCCGAGTGTAAAGTAGTATCTCGCTATGGTTTTGATTTGCATTTCCCTAATGACTCATAATGCTGAGTGTCTTTCCATGTGTTTATTGGCCATTTGTAGATCTTCTCTGGAAAAATGTCTGTTCATACCCTTTGTCCATTTTTAAACTGGGTTACTTGTATTTTTATTGTTGAGTAGTAAGTAGGTTCATACGTATTCTAGATACAAATCCCTTCTCAAACATATTATTTGCAAATATTTTATACCATTCTTTGGGTTTAAAAAAATTTTTAATGTAAAAACCGGGGCACCTGGGTGGTGCAGTTGGTTGAATGTCCAACTCTTGGTTTCTGCTCAGGTTGTGATCTCAGGGTTGTGGGATCAAGCCCCACATGCGGATCCGTGCTGAGCACAGAGTCTGCTGGAATTTCATTCTCCCTCTGTCCCTCCCCACCACGCACTCCTGCATTCTCTCTCTCTGAAATAAATAAATACATCTTTAAAAATGAATGAATAAATAAATGTAAAAACTACTCCAGGCTCCTGGTTGGTTCAGTCTACGAAGCATGTGATTCTTGATCTCAGGGTCATGAGTTCAAGCCCCACACTGGGCATGGAGCCTACTTAAAAAGAAAAAAGTAAGTAAATAAGAGTATGAGCTAAGTATTTTTCTTTTTTTTCTTTCTTTAAAGATTTTTATTCATTTGAGAGAGAAAGCATGAACAGGGGAACAGTAGGCAGAGGGAGAAGCAGACTCCCCTCTGAGCAGGGAGCCTGATGCGGGGCCTGATCCCAGGACCCTGGGATTATGACCTGAGCTGAAGGCAGATGCTTGACTGACTGACCTATCCAGGTGCCCCAAGGATTTTTCTTTAGAGCAGAATAAAGGGAAAGGTAAGCTATCCAAAATAGTCCTTGCTAATGGTGAAAAAACCTTCCACGCTATACCTTGAGTTTAGCTTTCTCTCTACTGACCATTCCATAGAAGTATCACATTTGCCCAGAAATAAACCTTCACATCTATAGTCAATTCATCTTTTTTAGGATTTATTTATTTATTTGAGAGAGAGGAGTGTGTGTGTGTGCATTCAGAGCAAGGAGCAGTGGGAGAGGGACAAGCAGACTCCTTACCAAGTGGGGATCCTGAAATGGGGCTCATGACTTGAGCCAAAATCAAGAGCCAGATGCTTAACCTACTGAGCCACCTAGGCGCCCCATATAGCCAATTGATTTTTAAAAAGATTTTATTTATTTGAGAGAGGGAGAGAGCGTGAGAGAATAAGAGATCAGGAGCAGAGGGGAGGGGTAGAGAGAGAAGCAAACCATTTGCTGAGCAAGGAGTGGGATGTGGGACTCCATCCCAGGACCCTGGGATGATGACCCAAGCTGAAGGCAGACACTTAACATTTTGCACATGTGCGTCTGAAAGAATAAAGTTGTACCCTTACCTTCCATCACATTCAAAAACAAATAAGTAAATAGATCAGAGACTCAAATTTAAGAGCTTAAACTACAAAACTCTCTGAAGAAATTCCAGAGGGTTCTTTGAAATGACACCAAAATCACAAGGCAGCAAAAGAAAAAAAATAAATAAATTGAACTTCACCAAAATGGAAAACTTTTGTGCATCAAACAACACTGTCAAGAGAACGAAACAACCCAGACATGGGAGAAGAGATTTGTAAATCCTACAGCTGATCATTATAAACCTCCAGGAGGATCTAAGAATTCCTATAACTCAAAAACAAAAGGCAGGGGTGCCTGGGTGGCTCAGTGGGTTAAGCCTTTGCCTTCGGCTCAGGTCATGATTTCAGGGTGCCAGGATCGAGCCCCGCATCAGGCTCTCTGCTCAGCAGGGAGCCTGCTTCCTCCTCTCTCCCTCTTTGCCTGCCCCTCTGCCTACTTGTGATCTCTGTCTAATAAATAAATAAAATCTTAAAAAAAAAAAAACCCGAAACCCAAAAAGACAAACCTCCCAGTTAAAATGGGCAAAGGACATGAAGAGACATTCCTCCAAAGAAGATACACGAATGGCTTATGAGTACATGAAATGATGCTCAACATCATGAGTCATCAGGGAAATGGGATTCAAAACCCCAGGAGATACCAAATCGTACCCATCAGGGTGACTACAATAAAAAGGGGGGTAATAAGTGTTGCCATGGATGCGGAGAAATTGGAATCCTCATACATCGCTTGTGGGAAGGTGAAATGGTACAGCCTCGGCGGAAAGTAATTTGGTGGCTCCTCAAATGTGAAACCTTGCATGACCATTGGATCCAGCAACACCACAGCTAGGTATATGCCCGCAAGGAACTGGAAACAGAGATTCAAACAGCTATCTGTACCCCCATACCCATGGCATCCTTATTTACAAAGGTGGAAACAAGCCAAGTGTCCAAATAATAGTGGTGTTAGTTTTACACTGTGGAATTAATTCATGCTACCGAATTATATACTTAAAATGGCTAAAATGGTTGCTTTTTTTTTTACCAATTAAAAAAAAAAACAGTAAAAAGAGGCATTCTTTTTAGCCCCCAACATAGTGAGTTGCAATGGTGAAGAGGGTCTGAGGGGTTAATGAGCAAGTCCCTGGATTGGATTAAGAATGTCCAAACAAAGAAAAAAGAGGAAGGTAACCCTCAGAGTGAGGCGTATATATACGTCAGGTAAACAAGCATCCTGGCCAGAAGCAGAGAACAGAAGACTCCTGACAAGTCTGGGACCCCTGCTCACCATCAGTCTGGAGGAAGTAGTCAGGTCCACCAAACACAGCACAGGTTCCTCAACTGCTTCTGGTCCACTGTCTAGGGAACACCTGTCTTCCAATCTTTTGACAGAGGGGTGCTGCAAAGCTTACAAGTCATAGCCACCATTCAGCCCCAAAGAGATGTGGGAAGCCAGACCAGGCAAAGGCCATGAACCGAGTCTGTGTACCAGAGGAGCCAGCGCCACTGGCAGTGGGGGGTCTCATGACCGTGTCCAGCACCTGGTTACCCCTCAGGCCCTGGACTGTCCCATGGTCTTAGGTGGCTTGGACAACTGAGAGCTACAGTATTCATTTTCATCTGCATTTCGGATGAAACGCGTCTGCTTCCGTGTGGTTCATGAGACCAAGGGAGTCCGTGTCCTTATCTTCTCGTCTCCCAGTCCCTCAGTTTCCCTGCTGGCGACCCTGCCACTTAACTACTCGCACCTGCCTGTTTGGGGTGGCCCACATCCCGGGACCAGGTCTTGCAATGCCGGGGAATGGAACACACTTCCGCACAAAACTGGTCTATATTCTCTAGGTCTTCTGGTTTGAGTCTTGTGTTTGTGGAGCCAAATGCTTACCAGCTTCTTACCTTCTCCCCTGTACCACCCTATGGCCCCTCCCCCCATTTCCTTCTTTTCAGTTTCGGGAATGGTCTTCCCACCTGCTCTTAGTCTCACAGCTTACCTTCACCACCAGGCTGGTGTTGTTCTTGATCTGGGCTCCCTGGGCTTTGCCCCCCTGCTTTATGTAGCCATGTTACCCCCGGGGGGGGGTGTCTTTACTCCGGGTCCGTCCACCTGCTTCAGAACACCAGCTCTAATCTGACTGCAAGTTTCCTCTCTCCCAACCCACTCTGTGATTACCTTTGCCTAGAGTCTTAGCTCTGATGGATAATACCCTTCTTAGTCCTGGTGACATGAAACCAAGGTGTAAGCCCAGCCCTTTTAAATAGAAAATAGATCTCTTAAATGTTGTTCCAAGAAGCCTAAAATTATAAAGTGATGACGAACATCCCAAGAACACATTTTACTCCCAGTTACTTTTGGAGCTAAACGCGGTCACTAAACATGCACTGGCAACAACAACAGCTTACCCAATAGACAAATTCAACCTGTGCTTAGCACTCCTATGAAGTAAGGCAACCCCCGCCCAAAATAGTTGAAATCATTTGAGATTTGGTATTTCACAAATAGAATTGAAGGAGTCATTGTGGAAAACCCAGAATTTGTTGGGTTTCCTTATACTTATTTTTTGCTGAATATTGTTTTTAGTTGCTTTACATATACCAGCAGGCGTCAGAATTTCTCCACACCTAGGGTCTCCAAAGGTTTTTTATAAAACCACGGACGGCCACCTTGTGACGGAGATATGCGGATTCCCCATAATCCCAAGGGATAAAAGTGATCAAGTTCCAAAATGGGTGAGGTCTACGTTGGCACATTTGCTTCAGGCCATCTCTTGGATGCAGAAGCTGAATAATTGAAATTCAAAGCTAAAGCAAAGCTAAGACTAACAGACGTCCAGGTTCAGGTTTCAGCGAGTCACAGAAAGGCAACTAAAGTTCAAAGAACAGGCATTTGGCTCTATTTTTTTTTTCTTTTTATAAAGAGCTCTTATGAAAAGAAAGTTAATTTCTGTGACTCATAAACAGAAGATCTCCAAAGCTCCATAAGGCTTCTATGCAATTATGTCAGAATGACTTGATGAGAAAATCAATAATCCCATGTTTCCTATGAGTGCATCTGTGAATACGGTATGCACTTCATGAGAGCAGGGTTAAGGAAACGGTGTTACTTGTCAAGGAAAGAAGGGGACTCCCTCTGGTTAGTAATGAGAGCATCTTCACATGTACCAGGGCGTCCAGATTTGACTTTGCCACACAGCAAGAGCATTTGTGAGAAACAGCAGCTCATTCTCCAACCCCTAGGTAGGTCCTAACTTGGGCTGCTAAGAAATTAGGGAGGTAAGCCATGTGGGGGGTTCCCAGGTGTGGAAAAGCCTCTACACCCTCTACACCAGGAATAGCTGAGAACAGGGAGGGCCCCCTAGGACCTCACAGCACTGAGATAGAAAATACAAGATCAGAAAAGAAGACTCAGGCAAATGTCCAAGAAAGACTCTAATATTTACCCACTAGCTTACTTGACTTCTACATGTTACCACAGCATCACAGGGAAAAAAAAAAATCCTTTCTGCAAACATGAGAAAGGTTACCTCCAAAGAAGATGTCAGTTGCACATAAAGGTTCAAAGAACACACGCATTGCAATATCTCCAGCGTCTTATTCTTACAAATTGTTTCTGAAAGTGATGCCAATGGCCGGTGACCCCGAGTAAGCTCTCGGCTGACTTCAGCCACCCTCCACCCAGCTTTGGAGCCCAGTCAGCTCCTCGTCTCCAAGGGCCTTCTAAAGGAAAAGGAAAAGGGCCTCCCCAACTCCGAGGAGCCAGAGCAGTGCAGGGAGATCAGGACCTGAGGAAAACAGACAGGCCGAGGGGACAGTAGCGGGAGGGGGAAGCCCCCATTTCACTCAGGAAGGATGGATCCTATTCTCCAGGTCCAGCTCCGGCCCTGAGAACAGAAATGAAGGAGGAGAGACCCAAGCTAGGTAGGGCCCTGCCTCCACATAGCTATCTGAGTGCCTTCCCTCGGCCAATCAAAGGTCCACTCAGGCCTCTCCCATAGAGTCCAAGTTCCTATAGCCAACTGTCTGCTCAGCTCCTCCATGTAGATGTTGGATAAGTTTCTCCAACTGACCGCGCCAAACCCCAGATTCCGGGTCTTTGTCTGCCTTCTTCAAACGCACCCACGGTGCTCTCAACCTCTCTGAATGCAACTCTGTGCTTGCAGTTACTTGGATTGAAGACCTGGGCCCCCTTCTTGACTGCTCATTTTCCCTCAAACCCTACATCCAATCCATTAGCAAATACTGTTGGCTCCATCTTCAAACTGTATCCGGAATCTGATCACTTCTCATCTCCACCTCCTCCGTGGTGGGGCCACCATTGTCTCTGCCCTGGATGACAGCAATGCCCCCCCTCCATGTTTCTACTTTTGTTCTCCTATACCCTGTTCTAAACATGGCGGCCAGACTAATCCACTTTAACTGTACTCAGACCATGTCACTCCTGCTCAGCACCCTGCCATGGCTCCCCATTCCATTCACAGTCAAAGCCAAAGTCCTAATTATGGTCCATGAGACTGTACTTGATCTGGCCTTCCATTGCGCCTTCTTCTACTGCTTCCTCTCA
The DNA here is from genome assembly GCF_964662115.1 of Mustela nivalis. Classification (NCBI taxonomy): domain Eukaryota; kingdom Metazoa; phylum Chordata; class Mammalia; order Carnivora; family Mustelidae; genus Mustela; species Mustela nivalis. The sequence continues at coordinate 17,189,373 of NC_139040.1, forward strand.
TGCATTCCACCCCAGCCACACCTTTCACGTTGTTCCTTGAAAATGCCAAGCATACTCTTACTCTATAGAGTCTTTGTTCAGACTCTTTCCCCTTTCTGGAATTCTCTCCTCCATCCCAGATCCATTTCCTCCTTCAGTTCTCCACTCAAATGGTACCTTATTTAAATGACTCCCCAGCCCCACTCTGGAAATTCACAACTCTTTTCTTCAGGCTCCTTTTCCCTTTACCTGCGATTACCACTTCCCACGTAGCTAGTTTAGCTTTGATCCCTCTAGTATATTTGGGTCTTGAGATGGGAAAAGTTAGACTTTCTTCTCTGCAGGAGATAGGGGCAGGGAAACCTACTCTTTTCTCTAGAAATATTCCTCAGTGTCCAATGTCTCCTGTTCCTCCTTGCAAAGCCAGAACCATCGAGAAGCTTAGAGTGGCATAGGGGTTGGCCCTACGACTCCAGACAGATCACAACTGAGGCAACTGAGCTGAACAGCTGCTGGGCCCCCATTCAGTGGGTTCTGCAGTTCAGGTGGGCCAGCTCTGGGATGCAATACCACTGGCTCACCCCCAGCCTTCTCTGTTGCCTATCGCCATGAGTCTGTAAATGCTGCTGGATTAGGGTCCTTCTCTGTTTGGTTCACTGCTGTTTTCCTAACACTTCTATCAGTGCTTAGGGCAGAGTAGATGCTCAGTAAGTCTTTGTAGGATAACGAACGAATGAATCAATGAAACGAATCAGTACCAGAATGACCTTGCCTCCTGCCTGTATCTGCATCACAGCTCTTTCTGCATTCTTCTCTCCCAACCTGTCAGCTCTCCCTGGCTTAACTTCCTCAATTCTTTTTGTGTTCCACCTCTTACGATAACTTTTCCACATCTCCTCCCCATTCCCAGTCCACAGCCCAAGCGCTGCCTGGACCGCCAGTACGGTTGGTGGGGACCTCAACAATGGCCATCCTGTCCTGTTCACTGGAGCGCCTACTGCAGGACAGGTGTCATACTCAATGCATGGAGCACATTCTATTTGAGCCCAAGAACAATATGTGGATGACATCTCCAAACAAAGCCAGCTACCCTCCATGTGCCCTCAGATCAGGCCTCCTCCCTCCGACCAAGGGAAAGGGGTGCTTTTTCTGCCCTTGGTGCCCTAACTGGTGACCCGCCCAACTGACCTTCCTTGGCTTTGCTTCCCACGATCCCATCCAAGTGCCTTCAAGAGCAATCTCCCAGAGTCTAACTCACCCCATTCATTGTAAGGCCCAAGTTCTAACTCTCCAGGACACCTCGCCGCAAGCCCACCTGGGGGATGACCCCCAGGAGGACTGAAGCCTGGATTTCAGTTGCCGGTTGTAGCGAATTCTCCCAGAGTCCCAGTTCCCATCCTGTCCTCTGACAATCCAGCCCAAGGGACCCACATCACTGTGGAGTGCATTCTCTGTATGTTTTGTCTCTAACCAAAGATTTAAAAATCTGTGCCTGGGAATGGAGTGAAAAGCATTTTTGGAAATATTCAAAACATGCATCTCTGTTCCTCAATGAGAACCAAAGCCGAAGATGTGACGTTTATAGGACCTGTCAGTGGAAAAGATTACTTTTCTTAAAATACATTTGTTAAATGATAGGTAAAACAGCAAACGGATGGGAACCTACAACTGGGAGACATCACAGGAAGGGGGAAATATGATTTTTATTATAAACATATGCATTTTATTATTTCTCCCCGTGAGGATGGGGATTGAGAGGCTGCAGCTGTGACAGGGCAGGGGGAGAGCCGTATTTTTAGACCTGTCACTTTAAAATATACCTTCTCCTGCTTTGCAGCAGCCAATCTCTAAACAAGGCCCTCTTGGAGCCTGAACACAGGCGAAGATGAATATACACGGGAAACAAATGACTAGCTCCCCTGGCCCTCAGGAACCCCTGGGGCTGCGTGGCCGCCCTAGAACTTGGCTTGGCCCCACCCCCACCCAGGCCCCACTCCAGCCGAAGCCCCAGGCCTTTGGGCTGGGGCGCAGCCCCTCTGGAACGGTGGGAAACACCAGTGACTCCCTCACCTCCCCTCTCTAGTCCTACCTGGTACCAGGTCCTATTGGTTCTTTCCCCAGAAGCCTCTTCTGCTGGGAACAAACAAGGGGCTACCGCTTCGTGGGGCCGCCTATGTGCTATGGACACATTGCCTTTCATCTACTCCACTTCCCCACGAGCCAAGCACGGGGATTGGCCCAGTTTACAGAGAAGGAGACAAGTTAAGGTTTCCCACTCCAGGTTAAGGGGCTTGTTAGTGGTGGATGGAGGATTTGAACCCAGGTATGTCTGGCTCCGAAGGCCTTGCCCACTCCCTAGGCCATGCCGTGGCTCCAGCGTGCTGGCTGCCAGCCTGGGCGAGGTGCTTCCCACCCCAGGGCCACCTCGCTGCCACCGCCCCCCTGCCCAGCCATCCCAACGCCAGGACACGGAGCCACAGCCCAGGCCACAAATTCTTCTTTCTCTACCTCCCCGCCTTCCTAAGGTCCTATCGATTCCCTGGGAATCTTATTCCAGAATCCTCACCCTGGCCCCGAACACCCTCCTTGAGCACCCCTTTCTCTCCAGCTTCTCTCCACCAGTTACCCTCCCTCGCCTCCCCCTCGCGGACACCCTCGCAGGCCCTGGTCACTCCAGCCGCAGTGTCTCTGCTGATGCTGTCTCCCTCCACCGCAATTGCCTTCTGCCTACTACGCCCCCCAACCCTGGCTTCAGCCTTCACCAAGGACTCTGCGAAGAGGCAAGCCCTCTCTCACGGTCAGATCTACTTCTTGCGTGTACCCTCCATTACAGCTTCAAATTTTCTCATGTGGCTCTCTTCTGCCGGCAACACGCTGACCTACTCCTCCTCTGGTGTGTGGTCTGGGCACCACATCCGGGCACAGAGCAGGTCCCCCATGGTTTCAGGCTGGTTTTGACTTGATGCTACTGAGTCCCGGACTACTCGGGTTTCCCCAAAGCAGAGTGCGGCAGGGGAGCGAAGGAACCCTTCAGGAAGCCACCAATTAGTTCACAGCCCTGTGGCCATCTCCACACCCGAGCTGGCTGTCCAGGGAGCTGAAAAGCACTGGGTCAGGCCTTTCCACCAAGTGGCTGGTCTGTTCGCATCCTGAAGTCAAGCAGTGCCTTTCTTCCTTGTGGCATCCAGAACCAAAGGCACTCATAGGCACAAGTAGGAGTGACGGGCACTTTAGTACCAACATGTCATCACCTACAGGGGACGGCTCTGCCAGCGAGAAGAGGAGTTCTCCAGCCACTTTGCAATGCCTGAATTACGGGTTTACTCAATCTCTCACGCTGCCAGGCTCAACATTTTTGTTTACTGCTCTTGTTACCCTTGGCGTGGTTTCCGAGCTCGGGAAGGCAGAATTCTCCCAGGCTCGCAGCTCCCTAGGGACTCCAAAAAATACCTTGCCTTAAACTCCAGCTCTTCCTCGGCTCATAGGCATCTCTGCCCCTACCCCCACCCACCTGCCCACGATGCCATCTGGGTTCTCAGGCCTGCAGAGAACATGTCCATGTCCACGTCTGGGTGCTTGGTTTCAAAACCATTTCCTAGTGAAATATCGTCATTTTGGGAAACGAGTCTGTCAGGAAGTCATTTCAGGCAAAAATCAAATCCACAGCACTCTACACAAATAACAAACAGCCTGCAAAGCCCTTCAGTGGGACTCCAAGGGCTGCTATTTGGAAGGGAGGTCAGGAAGTGAAGCATAAACATCTCATGTTCTAGAAGGCTGGCCTGGGGGCTGCGTACAGATGTGAGAAGCCACAGGCTCTGGGGCCTGGCCTCTGAGTACCATCTCTTTATTTTATTTTATTTATTTTATTTTATTTTTATTTTATTTTGGGGGGATTGATTTTTGGCCACCAGGACACTGAGTCACCCGGACCTCAATTAACACTGGAAATGCTACTCAAACAGATTGACTGTTTATCAGGGTGATGGGCCATTTTCACTGAGTATTTATTTTTTAATTAGCCAAAGTGCTAATTTGCTTAGCGTTACTTGGCATAATGGGTGCTGAGAGGTCTTTGAATCTTTAGATGGTCCCTTTAGTCACTCGCTTTCCAATTCACGCTGGCTCCTTAGGCATTTTGCAGAAATGGATTAACTCTATGTAGTCCAACACCTTTGTTTCCTGAAACTAGTGTGAAAACAAGCACTGTGACTCCTGGAGTGTCTCAAAAGGAAGATGAGTTAACAATAGTAGACTCTTCTCAAAACACCTTTCATTGAAAGAGCACAGCGTATTTCACGAATGTTAACTACTTAAATCTCCCCCCACACCTGCATCCTGAATCTGGACCATCCAGCTAGATCTCCCTGGATGAAATATAGTCCTATCTAGAATAAAATCCCCATGCGGAAGCTATAATTGCTAGAGTTTCAAGTTGACAGTTTTTGGTTAACATCCAAAAAGTTGCTAATGCCGTAATGAGATCTTCATTGGAGGTCCCATTGGATCAAGATCTCCCTCCACGCCGCACCCCCCCCCACCGCCCCCATCTAATTGGAAAGGTGATGCTTCCAGGCCTGTGTTTCTCAAATGTAACCCATGGGCTGTAAGGTGCTTTCGCTTTTGCAGGGACTGGCTTGAAATGCAAGAACAGGATGTGCTGATGGTTGGGTGAAGATCCTAGGCCAGAGCTAAAAGCAAATGGGAAGTGGAGGCAAAGGCTGGCCGAATTCATTCTGACTTGACTGCTAAAAATTCCCCAGAATTTGTAACTAAGAGAAGTGGGAGTTCTCCTCTACCACCGCCATCACTGGCCTGGGAAAAAAAGTGATGTGGCTGGTAAGGGAATCTAGCTACTTGGTGTAAGAAGGAAGCTGTGGGACTTCCTGGCTGGCTCAATCAGTGCATCTCTTGATCTCGAGGTCATGAGTTTAAGCCCCATGTTGGGAGTAGAGGTGACTTAATTTAGAAAAAGAGAGAAGGACGATGTGACCACAGGAAAGGGTGGGCTCATTTCCTCATTCAATTTACGATACATGAAGACGTCTTCTGGTCCACCTAAAGTTCCCTGACATGCCTTTACAGGAAGGCCAGGCTCAGGAAGTTCAACATGAAGTGGATTTCTAGGGTGTTGGCCCTAGGGGAGTGATTCGCATGCTGGTTTGTTTTTACCATGGCTCCCTGTCCCTTGGGAAAGCTTGACTTACTTGGCAGCTGACCTTGATAGAGTCTTCAATGCTACTCTGCAATCGTATTTTGGTCCTTAGTCATCTAAGATGATGATGACGACGACAAATCTAAGACTTGTCACTCTTCAAATCTGTGGCCCCCCTCTGCTTCCCCCACTCTTAACAGCATGCCTTGCAGATGCCCTAACAGACATACATGCTTCGCAATAGGAACTTTCTTCTTCCCTCCCCTGTCTTCCGATTTAAATGTAGGTATGTGTTTCCCAAGATGAGGGTGTCCTACCTCATCTCCAGTGTCTTGATATCAATCCCTCCCGGCTTGGAGCCCTTGATACGTGGCTCATGATGTCCAATTTCTATGTCTTCAAACTTTCCCTCTCTGCTCACTTCCTCCCCCCAATCCATAATTGTGCTTAAGTCTCAATTTGGAGGAGTCATCTTCTTTTGCTTGCCCATAAAAGATTAGATTCCACAGAGCTCTGTCCTCAGCTGGCTCACAATCTCCCTGCTGATCTGATGCACTCCCATTGTTCAAACACCTCCAAAACACCACATTTCCCTCTGATAAGACCCACAGCTCTCTCCCTTCATTTTCTTATGAGTTCCAGGCCCGTGTTTCCAAATGCCTTCCGATGACAGAGAGCTCCACCTAGAAAGGTTGAGAGAAGGCCCATAGGCCTTTCAACACCTGTCCAAAGTGAAAACACCTTCCCTTTCTCCCACTCTCATCTGGGTCCTTTACCTGTTTCCCCTCTCTCCAGCCACCAGACACCCTGGTCCAAAACATGGAAGTCACCAGCACTTGGCTCCCTGATTTTGTACATTACATCGGATATTTACATGTTCATTCTACTTCCTTAATATCGCCGTCTGGGAATTCCGTTCCCTCTGTCCATATTGTAGTAGTCAGGTAGTCATGTCATGTCAATTCTACCTGCTTAACAATTCCAGTGGCTTTGTTCTTTATTTGCCTCCCAATTTACTGATTTTTTTAAATTTATTTTTTAAGTAGGCTCTACACCCAACACGGGACTCACTCATGACCCTGAGATCAAGAGTCACAGGCTCTCCTGACTGAGCCTGAAAGGTGTCCCTGCACTATTTCTGCAGGCATGTGACTGGTCTCCTTGTTCCCCTAGGCCCCTCCAATCTGTCCTCCCTAATGTAGAAAGAGCTGACCAGCGCTTCCTCTGAACTAACCCGGCACGTTATCTTCCCTCTACTCTAAGTCAGTCCTCAGGATAGCACGTGTTACGTGCTATGATCATCTGTTCGCCTGTCAGTGAGCCTCCCACTGGATCTAGAGCTGCTTGAGGGCGGGCTCACTGTTTACTCTGACCCACCTTTAATTCAGAGTAAGTACATGTGATTCTGTTTAGCTGCATCCAATAAAAGACATTGTCCCCATACCTACCAGAATGGCTAGTTTCTAAAAAAGACAGATAATACCAAGTGTTGGAACAACTTGAACTCACATTGCAAGGCTGAGTATAAATCAGTACAAACACATTGGAAAACCGATATGGCTCTAAGACAGCTAGGTAGGTAGATGGGGAGAGAGAGAGAGAGTCTATGAATAAGCCACATTCACTTTTAGGTATATTCCCAACATAAATGTCTACATACGTGTACTCAAAAGACATAAACAAGGGCATTCACACAGCACTATTCATAGTAGTTCCCAGATGGACACAACACAAATGTCTGTTAACAAAAAAATACAATATGGCATTGAGAAGGAAGGAATGATTTCTATTAAAAACATGGAGAAGGAGCAGCTGGGTGGCTTCATCATTAAGCGTCTGCTTTTAGCTCAGGTCATGATCCCAGGGTTCTGGGATCAAGCCCCATGTCGGGCTTGCTTCCCCCTCTCCTGCTCTGCTTGCTTGTGCTCCATCTCTTGCTGTGTGTGTCTTTCTCTGTCAAATAAATAAATAAAATCTTAAAAAAAAAAAAGTGCTTGGAGAAATCGCACAATGTTGTGCGAAAGAAGCCAAACCAAGGAATGCACAATGCGGAGTTCCATTCACAGAGAGTTAGAAGGTGGGCAGAATTCCTCTACGACATCAGTTGTCCAGTTAGTGACCATCCCTGCAGGTGACTGCATGACTGGGTGGGGACGGAGGGGCTTCTATGAAGCTGGTAACGCTCCGGTTCTGAGCTGGGTAACTGCCACGTCGCTACGTTCCGACTATGAAAATTCATCAAGCTGCCACTTAGGAGTCGTGTGCCTTTTTATGCATCTGTTATATTTCCTTGAAAAGTTCACTTGAACAAAACGCGTGTTTTGAACCATAGTAGCCTCATCTTTGAAACTTTTCAAGCGTTCTCGGAGCTTCGAAAATTTTAAGGTATTTCACGTCCAAGTCATCTCTTGAAATCCGTTTCGAGGATGGCTTTCATCTCCCGCAGGGTCTGTTGCTGTTCTCCAGATGCGGCTCTGCGCTGGTCATCTCTCCCCCTCTCCACCCCGCTTTGTCCTCTCCACTAACACCCACCACATCTGCTCACACCCTCCTCCTCTACTCGAAATCCTTTAGGGGATCCTCTTCGTGGAACAAAAGGCCCGGAAACATAGCCACAGACAGGAAGACGGAGGTTTAAGAGAAAGACAAGTGTGGTAAGGAGGGAAGAGCAGGGAATCGACAGCTCGGGTCAGACCTACAAGAACAGACAGTCTCTGTTCTCCCTCCGCTGGAGTCGATCACACTGGAAGACCCCAGTCCGTGCAGCGAACCGTGGCCACGTCCCACTAACTCCGTGTCACTGCTCACCCCTCCACGGGTAGCTCTGGTCAGGATGCACAGCTGCGAGGGCCACCCAAAAGCTGCAGGGACTCCCGGTGTCCCGCAGAGCTCTCTGTGCGCACCCCCCCCCACCCCCGCACACTCCAGGGCTGGGACTTCCTTCCATCAGAGTCGCTGAGAGCCAGGAACCCGCAGAAGCAACCGCAGCCCTACCCCAGATCTCAGCTCCTCCCCAAGTGCATAGGGCTGAGACAGAGACACTGTCCCCTCTATTCCGTTATGGCCTCAAGGGCGTGAGGTTGATGCCCTTCTGTGGACCTTAACCCAGAAGAGGTACCGCCTCCTGCCAACCCCTTTTTGAGCAAAACTCTCATTTTTCAATCTGTCTTTAGTAAGTTCACCAACCCTTTACTCTTGAGCCCACAACAACTCTTTCTTGGTGTTTACTATACATTGCCCAGATGGATTCGGGAAAGAAGCAGGTGATCATACACCCATAGAATACTCCTGTTTTATATGATTGATATATATATATTTTTTTTTTAATTTCAGTGGCTATATAAACACATTTGGATATAAACACATGAAAGTATATCTGTGTATACATATATATACACATATATATACATATATATACACATATATATATGTGTATATATATGCAATCCAATATAATTCAAATATACATATATATAAATGTGTATATATGAAAAATATGGGGCACCTGGCTAGCTCAGCTTGTGGAGCATGAAACTCTTGATCTGAGTTGTGAGTTCAAACCCCACATTGGATGTGGAGTCTACTTAACATATATATTTTTTTAAGATTTTATGTATTTATTTATTTATTTGTTTGTCAGAGCGACAGAGAGAGAGCAGAAGCAGCCAGAGCAGCAGGCAGAGGGAGAGGGAGAGGCAGGTCCCCCGCTGAGCAGGGATTCCTGACATGGGGCTCGATCCCAGGACCCTAAGATCAGACCCAAGCTGAAGGCAGACGCTTAACTGAGTCACCCAGGTCCCCCTAATTAAAAAATATATATATTTTTTATATAAAATAAATAATTTATATATATATATATAATATAATAATTTATATATATATGGAAGGAAATATACCAAAATGTTAATTGTGTCTTAGAAATGAAATTATATGTAGTTTTATTTTCTTCTTTGTGTTTCTCTATGTCCTATCATTTTTATTTATTTATTTTTTTTTTAATTTTTTAAAAATTTTTATATATTTATTTGACAGAGAGAGAGATCACAAGCAGACAGAGAGGCAGGCAGAGAGAAGGGAGAAGGAGGCCCCCTTCCAAGCAGAAAGCCCGATGTGGGGCTCGATCCCAGGACCCTGAGATCATGACCCGAGCTGAAGGCAGAGGCTTAACCCACTGAGCCACCCAGGCGCCCCTGTCCTATCATTTTTAAATGCACATACTTTTTTTTTAACAAGGAGAAAATCCCCCAACATCTTCTTTTACTCAAAAATTAAAGGGGTCACCTGGGTGGCTCAGTGGGTTAAGCATCTGCCTTCAACTCAGGTCATGATCTCAGGGTCCTGGGATCAAGCCCCACATCGGGCTCTCTGCTCAGCAGGGAGCCTGCTTTCCCACCCCCCTTCTCTCTGCCTGCCTCTTTGCCTGCTTGTGATCTCTGTCAAATAAATAAATAAAAATCTTTTAAAAAAATTAAAAAGCATTTCCACTTCCAGGATAGCAGAATAAGCTGTTAACAGCACAACCTCCCTGAAGATAACAATTACAAATTACTCAAAGAGAAAAGAAAGAAACCTAGAGATTCTGCCAAGTAAAAAACAAAACAAGAGGCACCTGGCTGGCTCAGTCAATAGAGCATGTGACTCTTGGTCTCAGGGTTGTGAGTGTGAGACCCATGTTACGTATAGAGATTACGCAAAAAATAACTAAATAAAATATTTTTTTAAAAAAACAGGCAGATTTTGGATGGGAACTGAAATGGGGAAGAAAAGACTGGTATGGGGTCAGTTTCCATTTTTCTAGCTTATAGCCAGAGCCCACACTACTGTTACTGTGTGACACAAG